>NC_073634.1:68380000-69005000 GCF_029407905.1 Bubalus kerabau
CACTATGATGCTGTCTGTCTGACTCACTTCTAAATTGAAGTGCATATATAAAAAAAATTGAACCACTTCAATGATTTTAAATCACTCTTCAATGTGCAAAGCAATTTAAAATTACTGGAGTGCTTCCAATTTTTATTAGTACTTGAATTTGGAAGCGATCTAGGCTTTTCTGGGTATGTGCAATGCACTGTGACTTAAAATTATTGAGCTCCCCCCACACCCATTTTTTTTTTTTTTAAGAAACTGATTCCACTTTGCAATGGAAACCATCAGGAGGGTAAGGCATGGAAATGGTATGGATAACGAAAAACACAGGGGGAAAATAGCTTCCATTTAATAATGAGAACTATATTTTGTAATTAGATAGTGTCTTGCCCAAGGATCTCTAAAGTGCTTCATAAACATTAGCTCATTCATCATGAAGACATCTTACAGAGGGGCATATTTTCAGTGTGGGAGGCAGTGGAAGGGATGGGTAAAGCCATTTAGATTGGCTTCAAACACTGCATTGGGTGATTTGAATTATGTGAGAGTTATGCCTAGGACATTTATTTTCAGTGCTGCTTTTTTTCTCTTCTCGCAAGAAGAAGATAATGTTACCTTGTTTGATCCATTTGCAAATGTCATAAAAAATTAACTTGGCAATGCAGAATCTACTAAATAAATTGCTTATCCCAAACAAATTCCAGAAGCAAACATAAAGTTATTGGTTTCTTAATCTAATTACTTTAGTTAAACTTTTGGGAAAAAATGCATAAACATTTTCACCACTTTCTTTCAAGTGAATTTCTGTCTGTTTGGCATCTACTAAATCCACTAAACCTAAAATATTTACCTGTAAGATGATTTATCTGAGAATTTTCAGATCGTAGACTTCTCCTCTGCTCTTGTAATATAAACAGTTTTAATTAACATTGCTGTTCCTTAGTTGCTAAGTTTTGTCTGACTCTTGTGCCACCTCATGGACTATATATAGCCTGCCAGACTCCTCTGTCCATGGGATTTCCCAAAGCAAGAATACTGGAGTGAGTTGCCATTTCCTTCTGCAGGGATCTTCCCAGCCCAGGGATCAAACCAAAGTTTCCTGAGTCTCCTACACTGGCAGGCAACTCTTTACCACTAAATCACCAGGGAAGCCTTTAATTAATATAGGAATCTAGAAAAACCTTTATTGTAGGAGAAACTTAATTCAAGACCAAGAATAAGAATTTTTTTTTTAATGTAGACTAAGAAAAAGTTGGTGCAGTGGTAAAAAATCTGCCTGCCAGTTCAGGAGATGCAGGAGACGTGGGTTTGATCCCTCAGGTGGGAAGAACCCCTGGAGAAGGAAATGGCAACCCATTCCAGTATTCTTGTCTGGAGAATTCCAGGGACAGAGGAGCCTGGCAGGCTATAGGCCATGGGTTCGCAGAGTTAGACACGACTGAACACGGCACAGTGCACAGCAAGAAACAGTTGTCTGCTTCTTCTACGTTGTTAGGAATACATTACTTAGACTTGCTTACTATGACATGAGGTCCATTCTAGGCATTGAAAACAGTCATAGTGAATCTGATAAAATGGAGGCTGCAGTCAGTCTCAGTCAGGCTCATTTGGAAGGGAAGATTTCAAGTGGACCCACAATATGATAACAACCTGAAAGGGCTTTATATAATGTGTATCTGCAAGATTAGAGTAAAAGTCCCTGTAAAACATTGCACGCCGCAATGAAAACTCACTCGCCCAGCAGGATCTAGTGCACTAGTAATATGCCTGACACAGTAATACTAGGACTTATCCAGTAGCATTGACTGAGTCCTTAACAAAGGCTGTATGTTCTTTATCTGTTATAAACAAACAAACAACAAATGACAATTAGTAAGGGGAAGAAAAGGTGTACTTAAGGGCCCACTTCTAGGAAAGGCTGGGAGAAATAAACAGGTCAAATGAAGTGACCTCTATAGAAATGACAGAATAATTGGCCACAATTGCTTGTCTTGGGCCACTGGGAAAACATACAAAAATCACATTTATGGATATAAAGAGTCACAGTTTGTTCATCTAAATTTACAATGATATGCTGTGGTAGAAATCCAGGGCCATACCTCTCCCACCCAACTCAATAAAACCTTAGCAAAGGTGATCTTAAAGCAAAACCTAACATGAAATATGTGTGTGTTGTTAGAGGGTTGTTTTTATTTTTAATCCCATTTTCAACAGTATGACCTATAGGCAGAAATAGAATTTACAGTAATCCTGGGGATTAAAAGGAATGAGCCTTTTGTTTAGAAAATTAGGTAATCAATATGCCAAGCTTATTTTTTTTAATGTTTTAATTTTTTAAAATACAGCATGTCCGCTCTAGCTTCCTGTATTTGACTCTGATAATAAAACTTCAGTATGACTAATGCAGTTTAGCTAAACAAATTAGAGAACTGCAGTTTATGCTGAGGAGAAAGTTTCCATTAGCCATAGTGATGCTCACTGCCTAGTCAGTGGCTAATGACTGTAAATCAGGCTGAGGCTTACCTTTTGTGATGTAAAGACAGAAAGTAGTGGGCAAAGGCTGCCTTGGTTTCTCCAAATGGAGACTATCATCTGCTTTGGGGTGAGAGAATAAGACAGAAACAGAGATGAGCATATATCCATTTTCCTGGTTACAAAGTTCCTCCCAGTGTTTGTTAATAGAACACAAGTTGGAAGTCAAATGGAACTATGGGAAGCAAATGAGAAACACTCAGAAGAACTCGCTTTCCTGGCCTCTCTAATTGCTCTTCCAGATCTCTGTAGATCTCAGCCTACATATTATGGGGTATGTTATGAGTTGGGTACCCAACTTCCCCCAAAAAGATGGTGGATCCCTAACTCCTAGTACATCTAGATGTGAACTTATTTGGAAATAAGGTCATTGCAGATGTAATTATTTAAGATAAGGAGACACTGGAGTAGGGTGGGCTTTTGATCTAATATAATTGTTGTCCTTTTGAAAAGAGGAAAGGTGATGTGAAGACAGATACACAGGGAAGAGTCACATGACAGCAGAGGCAGAGACTGGAGTGACGCAGCTACCAGGCAAACAACAAGAACGATCAAATGCCACCGAAAACTTGGAAGAAACAAGGAGGGATTCTTCCTGTAGACCTCCTAGGGAGCACAACTTGTTAACACTTTGATTTTGGATTCCTACTTTTCAGAACTGTGAGATGAGAGAAGACATTTCCGTCGTTTTAACCACACACTCTGTAGTATTTTGTTATAGCAGATCTACAAAGCTAAGCCAGGGTATAAGGAGTTATACAATTTTCTGGAATTTGTCTGATGTCAGAGAGGCAGAGTGTGAGTACCAATGACAGAACTAGAAATCAGATCTGAGTTCTAGTTATCATTTTGCCCATAAACTAGCTTTGAGACCCTCGCCAGATTAGTTCTCTTCTGCAGCTTCTGGAAAATGCGATTTCTGTTGACCTGTTGTTCTTGTCTGTACAAGTCACTAACTGCAATAGATTACTATGAGGAGGGGAAGGAAGGCTGGGAGTGGGGGAAACCAGGTCAAGTTCTTCTCATCTTCATGTCAAGGGGGTAGAATGGAAGTATGTGGCAGAGGATGTAAAGAAACTCAGCAACTAAATGATGAAGATAAACAAAAGCATAATAACAGGGGAAAACTATATGAACCTGGGCATATAATCAGAGAGAAGAAATTTTAACTACTTTTTATTCATAGCCCCAAATTTAATTATTTAAAGAAAATCTTGTCTGTTTGGAGTTCCAAAAGACTTTATGATTTTGTCTGTTGAACCCCATGTTCTGGTACTAAAGAATATCAGTAACATTTCATAGTAACTCATAGGAAACATCTAGAGTCCTTCCACAAGTCTGATGTTTCTCAAATTTAATCTAAGCCTTAAAGTGATCGTGAAGTTGCTCAGTCATGTTTGACTCTTTGCTACCCCATGGACTGTAGTCTGCCAGGCTCCTCCATCCATGGGATTTCCCAGGCAAGAATCCTAGAGTGGGTTGCCATTTCCTTTTCCAGTGGATCTTCTCTACCCAGGGATGGAACCCAGGTCTCCCACATTGCAGGCAGACTCTTTACTGTCTGGTCCACTAGGGAAGACCCTAATCTAAGCCTTAACCAGGTTATTTACAGCATAGTCACAATCCATCTATTTTGCAACCTTTTCCAGCTTCCCCGAATCAGTGTGTGTTTGTCCCCATGGTCATTTAGTCATGATTCTCTGTCCAGAAAAAAAGGTGTCTGCTCCCTCCCCTCCCACCCTCACACATGTAGACAGAGACTTCCAGTGTTTCCCAGTCACTGTCTGAATGGAGAACGAAACTAGCTTGAGATCTTGAATATCTTAGCTGAGTCAGAATGAGTCCAAATCACCAGTTTGACAAACCACCCTTCAGAAGAGGAAGATTTCGCTCAACATGTAGTTATTCTTAAGATTTCTGGAGGTTGTTTTAAGGTTTAAGATTATGGCTATCCTTACAGCGTCATGGATTAGTAGGCATGTTGATAGATAATTTGGCCAGCAAAATGGAGAATTCACAACCGTCAGAAAGGGGTCAGCCTATCAGTAAGTGCAGTTCTTCTCATAGTTGACAAATGCAGCTTAATTGGATAGTAAATTTCATCTACTTTTACTTAATTTTCACAGAGGAAGAAACTTAGATCCAGAGAGGTTTATTACTTACTCAAGAACATATATTTAATACATTGATTAATTTTGAACTGTCTCTCCATATTTTTTATTGCTAAAATTTTTATTTTTTATTTTATACCTAAATAAATGTTTTAGAAACAGTTGAAGTTTTGTGAGTTATAAGCATGCAATTTTTTTCAAAATACAAAACAGAAATATAATATAATTTCTGTATTTCTAATAAATAAATGAATAGAAGAATAAATTGTTGAGAAGGAGAAAGATTTTTACTACTGACTATAAATTCATTACTAGCTACAATTTTTTAGTGTTTCTAGATCACTTCCTATTCCCTCATTCTTACATTTGACCCTTTTTTGACATTTGACATTCACTAAAATTTTGTTCCCCTGAAATCACTACATTTCACTGAAATACTCTGCCCATGTGATTTAAATCACCCTATGTTTTAGGAAATGGAAATAAGATCTTATTTTTGCTACTGTTCAAATAGTCCACTGAAGCCCTAAATTAATTTGGATTTTCATATTCTTTGGAGACACTTGAAATTGTTTTTGTTCTTAACACACATTATCACAGTACTCATTTTAAAAATGATAATCACATCTGCTTAAGTTTTTCCTTCTCACCTCTACTAAGAGAAATATAGAATTTTTTTTTTTCCCTTTTGGAATTCAGAGGCTAAAAGATACTGCAATACTTCCCATATCAATAAGAAACAAGACAAACAAAGAAAGCAGATATTAATAGAACATAAGCAAGTATTTTCAAAATTTTTGGCTGCTTGTGTTTAACAACCATACTGTTTATTTTATTTGAATTTCAAAACAATAAATGTACCACTGATTTTTTCCTACCTATGTAGTGTAAGCTATTTACACTATCAAGATTTTTCTAGGATATGGACTAATGGTGCAGTCTTAAGAGCTTTAAAAAATTTCTTCTTTTATTAGTTATAATTCATTTATTTGTGTGTTTTTTAAGTGAGAATATTTACACTAAGAGAAAAGTTTTCATTACTTTCAATTCCTGTAGCCACTGCTGGCTTCTGAGAATCTTATACATTTAAGAGTCAGTGCAGGTCTCCCATGGCTCCAATGTCATTTGCAAAGGTTCCTAGAGAGTCACAGGCATCAAGTAATCTCTTGAAGGAGCAACTCTCAAAGAGAGACTCATAGGGCAATATTTGAATCTTAGTGCACATGGAAACAATTACCAAAGGGAACCATTTTTTTTATGTTAGGTGAAAACCATTGTTTTATGTTATGGTGAAAACCATAGTAGGCATTCTCTGTATATAAAACAGCTAAAAGATTTATTTTAAATTATTAACATAGATGGCTTAGGTGATGCAAAGAAACTTTATTTAATACTTCATGGAGTGGACAGGCACCAGAGAACTGAAAATGGGGGCAGAAGGCAGGAAGCTTTTCTAGGATAAAAGACAAAGAATAGGGTAGAGAAACCGGAAATGGTTGTCTGGGATCACCTTGTCAACCAACCTTGTTTGGGGTGAGAAGGAATAAATAAATAAGTATAGAACTCGTCTAATGGAGATGGACCCCATGGGGCCTTCCTGGAACAGGCTTTCCACATATCCTCTGCTTTAGCTCCTCTCTGAAGTACCTAGTAACAGTTTTTTGATGAACATTTCCTGAGCTATTTTACAGATGTGAAACCACCATCCTGCAACCAAATGGAAGATCATGAGGACCACTGAGGACCATGAGCACATGGACCCAGGCCTCCTGGAGCCTAAGGACTGATGATGTTAACCCCTGTGACACCATCCTATTACCTCACCATCATGTAATCAGAGAATTGTGCACAAGCCGATTACATACTCTACAACCCACCTGTTTATTTCACCTGGCTCTTAAAAATTCTTTGCCAAAACCTTTCAGGGAGCTCAGGGCTTTTTAGGGCATGAGACATCTGTCTCTTTACATGGCCCTGCAATAAACCTTTCTCTGCTCCAAACTCTGATGTTTTGGTGTATTTAGCCTCCCTGTGTGGTGGGCACATGAACTTGCACTAACACCCAAAGCTGTCTTGGCATTTGAAGATTAGCTGATTGGATATAGTGCATTTCAGGTACAGAGAAGCATTTATAGGCACATGTAAGTTACATAAGGTTCAGTTTGTCAACATGGCACCCATAAGGAAGAGTACTTCCAAATTGGCCTAGAAATTCATTTCAACAGAATTAATAATGTATTTTTGCATTATTTCATATTCTTATAACATAAGCTGTAAAAGAAAAAGTTTGCTGATATATGTGGCATGTTAAGCTTGAAAACAACTCATAAACTGAACAAGCATTTGAAAATATGCTTGCACTCAATCTTGCTGGGACTTTTCTGCTCTTGGATGTGGGGTATCTCCTCACAGTCGATCCCTGTGCCGCACAGCCGCAGATATGCAGATGACACCACACTTACGGCAGAAAGCAAAGAAGAACTAAAGAGCCTCTTGATGAAAGTGAAACAGGAGAGTGAAAAAGTTGGCTTAAAACTCAACACTCAGAAAACTAAGATCATGGCATCCAGTCCCATCACTTCATGGCAAAAAATGGGGAAACAGTGGAAATAGTGACAGACTACCTTTTTGGGCTCCTAAATCACTGCAGATGGTCACTGCAGCCATGAAATTAAAAGACACTTGCTTTTTGGAAGAAAAGTTATGACCAACTTAGACAGCATCTCAAAAAGCAGAGACATTACTTTGCAAACAAAGGTCTGTCTAGTCAAAGCTATGGTTTTTCCAGTAGTCATGCACAGATGTGAGTCAGACTATAAAGAAAGCTGAGCACTGAAGAATTCATACTTTTGAATTGTGGTGTTGGAGAAAACTCTTAAGAGTCCCTTGGACTACAAGGAGATCCAACCAGTCCATCCTAAAGTAGATCTGTCCTGAATATTCATTGGAAGGACTGATGCTGAAGATGAAACTCCAATCCTTTGGCCACCTGATATGAAGAACTGACTCATTTGAAAAGACCCAGATGCCGGGAAAGATTGAAGGCAGGAGGAGAAGGGGATGACAGAGGATGAGATGGTTGGATGGCATCACTGACTCAATGGACATGAGTTTGAGTAAACTCCAGGAGTTGGTGACAGACAGGGAGGCGTAGTGTGCTGCAGTCCATGGGGTCACAAAGAGTTGGACATGACTGAGCAACTGAACTGAACTGAACTGAGCTTGCACTCAATAGAGTATAATGTCATCACTATAAGATAATATTAGAGATGTAACATGTATACCTATGGCGGATTCATTTTGATATTTGGCAAAACTAATACAATTATGTAAAGTTTAAAAATAAAATAAAATTAAAAAAAAAAAAAGAAACCATAGTAAACATTCATAAAACAGAGTAAGTCTAGTCTCTCTAAATCAAACCATGGGAAAAATTTTACCTTGATGCTTTTGAACTGTGGTGTTGGAGAAGACGCTTGAGAGTCCCTTGGACTGCAAGGAGATCCAACCAGTCCATTCTGAAGGAGATCAGCCCTGGGATTTCTTTGGAAGGAATGATGCCAAAGCTGAAACTCCAGTACTTTGGCCACCTCATGTGAAGAGTTGACTCATTGGAAAAGACTCTGATGCTGGGAGGGATTGGGGGCAAGAGGAGAAGGGGACGACAGAGGATGAGATGGCTGGATGGCATCACTGACTCGATGGACGTGAGTCTGAGTGAACTCCGGGAGTTGGTGATGGACAGGGAGGCCTGGCATGCTGTGATTCATGGAGTCACAAAGAGTCGGACACAACTGAGCGACTGATCTGATCTGATCTTTCTAAACCAGAGTCAAGTATATGAGGACTTGGCAATGGCCCATAGAGTATTTAAGGCATAGATCTCCACTCTAGAACACACAGGAACTCAAACTGGTCAACTAGCATTCAAGGTTCTCTTTTGTTTGATTCTCAATGTGCCTAGTATTTACATGAACCACAAGTTCTCTCAGAGACCACATTTCACATCTCCAAGTAGGGAAGTCAGAAAAGCTTACTTTGGAGTGACATTACATATCACAGGTCTCATTTCAAAAGCACTTCTTCAAGTAACCCTGAATTAACTCCAGCAATTAAATGAAGAATGTTAAAGATTCCTTTCTGAAGCCCTGCAGTGGTAAAGAAATGCAAAAATGTGTTTAAAACTTACATCAATCCAGTGTTTTCCAGATGTTAAGATTATGATGATTCTTCCTTGTATAATTACTACAATAATTGATCTAATACTTTTGTACACTATAAATAAAAATATATTATACTTCATTATACCTAATAATTGAGCTGTGCATGTGTTAAGTCATTTCAGTCATGTCTGACTCTTTGTGACCCCATTGGCTGTAGGCTTCTCTGTTCATGGGATTCTCCAGGCAAGAATACTGGGGAGGGTTGCCATGCTCTCCTCCAAAGGATCTTTCTGACCCAGGGATTGAACCCAGGTCTCTTATCTCTCCTGCATTGGAAGGCAGGTTCTTTACCACGAGCGCCACCTGAGAAGCCCAATGATTAAGCCACAAGACTATAAATGCCAATTTCGTATTTAAAATCAAATAATGTATTTTTCAAACAATATTTTGAAAAATATTTTCAAAGCTCCAATACTTTGGCCACCTGATGAGAAGAAATGACTCATTGGAAAAGATCCTGATGCTGGGAAAGATTGAAGGCAGGAGGAGAAGGAGACAACAGTGTATGAGATGGTTGGATGATATCACCGATTCAATGGACATGAGTTTGAGCAAGCTCTGGGAATTGGTGTTAGACAGAGAAGCCTGGCATGCTGCAGTCCATGGGGCTGCAAAGAGTCAGACATGACTGAGTGACTGAACTAACACTAACAAATGTATATTTGTATAGATCATATGGCATGGTTTAGACTGTGCCAGAAGATTTAAATGGAACAAGACCATCTCTTTCTCTCTCTCAGGAATTTGTGTACTGTTTTATTAACTAACTAATCTAATAGAACAGAATATTGTGAGCTTTTCTCTTGGATCCATTCAAAAAGTTACTTAAAGTAACTCATTCTGGACTGCGTGCCAAGAGCCCAGCTCAGTTCTCTCACAAGGGGCTTATAAACACCAACAGAAACAGAAAACTGCTGACACTGGCGGCACTTCGAGGAATTATCTTAATTAAGACATACAGTACTAAGAAGGGTTAATATTGTTTGAAAGTAAAAGCTTTCATGCCAATAGCAAGACCACTCTGTGTACACCGCTGGGTCAGCACTGTAATTAAGAAAATTGCCTCTAGCGTGCTTGTTGGGTAATGCTATTATCGTCCTTTTTTTCCCTTTTAACAAGAGTAAACTACTTGGAGATGTCCCCATTTATTCTTCTTGCTTCCACTAACCCCTGATCCCACCAAGGCCAGGCTAGTCTAGCATTTAAATGACTAAATGAATTACTTTATCATCTGTTCACCCTGAAGTCATCTACATATTTTTCTTGACCTCTAACCCACAGACTATTATTTTGACAGCTATCATTAATGCAGTGTCCCGAGTAACCACACATGGACTAAGATGGATGGTGAAAGAGCTGAGGAGTTGAAAGAAATGGACACCCACTCTCATCTTCCTCTTGATTAAATCAAAACCACCCAAAGCTATTGCACACAGAGTGTCCTATGGCAGTGTCAGGTCATATTAACTGAGATTTTAGTTAGAAACTCCATTCAGAAAGAGGAAAATAATCCAACTACCAAAAAGTAAACAACACAAACTAAATATCTAAAACTCTTCAAATTTTATAAATTATGATTATTCAAGTATGAAATCAGAGAAGGCAATGGCACCCCACTCCAGTACTCCTGCCTGGAAAATCCTATGGACAGAGGAGCCTGGAAGGTTGCAGTCCATGGGGTCGCTGAGGGTCGGACACGACTGAGTGACTTCACTTTCACTTTTCACTTTCATGCATTGGAGAAGGAAATGGCAACCCACTCCAGTGTTCTTGCCTGGAGAATCCCAGGGACGGCGGAGCCTAGTGGGCTGCCGTCTATGGGGTCACACAGAGTCGGACACGACTGAAGCGACTTAGCAGCAGTAACAGTAGCAAGTATGAAATTAGATAAATCAGTATGTAGTTAGAATGAAAATACTCCATAGTGCTCCATTGAAGAAGAACATCATTGGCAAATTTAACAAAGAGAATTCCAATGTCAAGAGACATAAGTTAAAATGATATAGTTAGCTACAAAGTTTTGCCAAGCATCTTTTGAGAATGGGTTCTCACATGAAAGACTATGTTGATCGACTCTGATCATGTATATGGAAACCACAGTCTGTGGCTGTTTTATAATTGTGAAGTCATTACCAGCTCTGGACCCAAGCAGTTTAATTGCCTCTCTCTGCCAGGAAATGACTATAACTGAATTAGTAACTTAATTTACACTAAAGGAAAGGCATCTAATGAACATGGCAGCAAGAGCACCCCAAACACTGTAAGCTTCAAATATGATAAAGAAGTGAGCCAATGTGTTAAATTTTGATAAGATAGAAGTATATACCCAATTGCAGAACCTACAGTGGTAAGAGTAAAATGGATGAGGAGGAATGTATGCTATTGACAAGGAACAGTTAAAATCGGGATATTAATTTACTCAGAAATGTTGTCATGCAATAAAACTTATTAAGAATAATTATCTTGGGATTAGAAAACAGGAGGAAGAATACCATATACCATACTCAGGGAATAAGATCTCCTGAAGAGAAAAACTATGGTGAGGGGAGATGAATAGAAAGTTGGAATTAACATATACACATGACCATATGTAAAAACAGATAATCAACCAAGAAGTACTGTCACAGCACAAGGAAATCTATTCAATAATATGTAACAACCTATATGGGAAAAGAATCTGTGTATACTTCGATGTATACTTGAAACTAACACAACACTGTAAATCAACTATAGTCCAGAATAAAATATTTTTTAAATGTTATATTCACATTGTAGGAGGGAAAAAGAAAAACTATGGGGCAGACAACTCCTATATGGATTTCTTTTTTCTGACATTTTAAGACTCTAGCAACATAATGTTTCCAAGTTCCTCCCTTAATTCAAGGACAGACAAGAAATGAAAATTTATTTATAGATGGCTATAGAATCACTATGATGTTCTTTTAAAATGGGGAGGGAAGAGGAAGGGGGGCTAAGGATAGGGAACACGTATATACCTGTGGTGGATTCATGTTGATGTATGGCAAAACCAATACAATATTGTAAAGTAATTAACCTCCAATTAAAATAAATAAATTTATATATAAAAAAACTTATAGATAAAAAGTCATCGAAAAAAAAAGAAAAGAATTCACCCAAGACTGTTTATATGTACTAAAACTTAGGAAAACAGACTAAATTCGTTCTTGAGAAAGCATCTAGTTATCTAATTCAGTTCAGTTCAGTTCAGTTGCTCAGTCATGTCCGACTCCTTGCAACCCCATGAATCACAGCACGCCAGGCCTCCCTGTCCATCACCAACTCCTGAAGTTCACTCAAACTCATGTCCATCGAGTCGGTGATGCCATCCAGCCATCTCATCCTCTGTCATCCCCTTCTCCTCCTGCCCCCAATCCCTCCCAGCATCAGGGTCTAATTAGTCTAATTCTAAAACATCTTTCTTAGAAAGCACTATGAAATACAAAATATTTTAGTAAATTTGAAGCTTCCTTCTATTTACTGATTCTAAGGAGAAAACTACAAAGCATGAAAAACCTAAGAATACCCATCCTGCTATTTTCAGAGACTTCATTAACAATTTTCAGATGAATAGAACCATCTTATTTATTTATCTACCTTTGGTTGTGCCACACAACTTGTGGGATCTTAGTTACCCAGCCAGGGATTGAACCTGGGGTCCTCGGCAGTGAAAGCACCAACACTTAACTCCTGGACCACCAGAAAATTACCAAGACATTATCTTATAATGGCAGCACTTTTTCGGCTCATGACAATAGCCTCTCACATTTAGCAAATTTCTCAACCAGCAAAAAAAGAAAAAAAAAAAAAAAAAACCACTAATCAACATCCACCATGTTCTAAATTCTGGATAGTTACTGGGGTATACTATCACTCTTTTTAATCTCAAAAAGCTCTCTTTTAATGAGAAAAGAGAGAGAGTATTTCCTTGACTTCTTTTCACTCTTAGGTGAAAAGATGAGTAAATAAGTAAACTAGTTCATTTTTCAGAGGCTGCTAATTGAGGTAAGTTCAAGCAAAATACAAAAATTCAGTTTTGCGGATTGTAGAACTCTGAACAATCAGATATAATTCTTGTTTGGCTCTTTTGGCCTCACAAAGCTACAACTTCAAACTGTTCATTGATTCTCTTCTACATGTTCACTTAAGTAAATTTTATTGAGCACTCGATGCACTATATCTCTAAATGTAAGAGAAAATGAGCTCTTGGAAGAGATTATAAAGGGGAAAAAAATCCAGTGATACATATTTTTTAGACACTTTAAGAGATCCTTCTGTAGTCTAACAAAGAAATTTAGATTGACAGAAGTGCCATAAACTTTTCAGCATATGAGTATCATACTAAGATATTCAGTAAGACTTAAACAAGAAATACCATTTTTTAAGAATATAAATATTCAGATTGAAGCAACTCTTTTTTTGTATTTGTAGCTTTTGTCAAAATACTTTAAAAACAGAATTAATGAGAAAAATATAAATTTAAGCTATTTTGCTGAAAAGCAATATGATGATAATGATAAGTTCCAAAAAGCCAGGTTAGGCCACAAATTTTTAAACTCTACAGAAGGCAAAAATTAAATTTAAACTTCATTAGTTTGCTAGGGCTGCCATAACAAAGCACCACAGACTGGGTGGCTGAACCAATAGAAATATATTTATTTTTTCTAGTTCTGAAGGCTGAAAGTCCAAGAGATCAAGGCATTAACAGGGTTGGATCCTACTAAGCCCTCTCTCCTTAGCTTATAAATGGCTGTCTTCCAGTGTCTTTACCTGGGCATTCTCTATGTATGCCTGTCTTAATCTCTTTTTGTAAGAATACTAGTCAGGTTGGGTTAGGGCCCACCCGAATGACCTCATTTAACCTTAATTATACCTCTATAAATATCCTATCTCCAAATACATCACGTTTTATGTTATGAGGAGTTAGAATTTCATGTGAATTGGGGTTGGGGGACACAATTCAGTCCATAAGGTGGACTAAGCTGTAGCACAAATTTGGAGATGATAAATGCTGGAAATATACTTGTATCTAAGAAATAAAAAGGAAAACTTTTAAGGCACAGAATGATTCAACATTAAAACAAACAATTTAAAAATCTGCTTTCAATACCTTATTATTTGATTTTGTAATATAACAGGTGCTTGTTCTAGTTTGAAACGATGTGCATTCTATAAAAAAATCAGGTTACTTTTTACTCATTCCTCATTAACTGGTTCTGGGCATGATGTCACCCTAAAGTATTCACTGCAACCCTCATCTTCTTCACCATCTTCATCATTATCATGCTACCCCTGCTCATCGCCAAAGTAACATTTACTTCTTAATGTTGCACATTGTTCTACACACACTACAAGCTCTATTTTGTTTAATCCCTGTATTAATTTTATGAGTGAAGTACAAATCCTAGTCATTATTATAAGTGAGAAAACTAAGATTTGGAGAGTTAAGTTATTGCATGAACACACAAAATGAATAAACGACAGATGCTGGATTCATCTTCATCTATGTCCGAGTCTGGAATCCCTTTACAAGACTACTTCTCATGACGGACATAATAGACACACAAAGGAAAACCTATATCAACTGTTGGAAACAGAAATATTATATACAAATTGCAGAAACTTATAAGAATTCTACAAGATATCAGTTCAGTTCAGTCACTCAGTCATGTCCAACTCTTTGTGACCCCATGGACTGCAGCACGCCCGGCTTTCCTGTCCATCATCGACTTCCGGAGTTCATCCAAACTCATGTCCATCAAGTCGGTGATGCCATCCAGCCATCTCATCCTCTGTTGTCCTCTTCTCCTCCTGCCTTCAATCTTTCCCAGCATCAGGGTCTTTTCAAATGAGTCAGTTCCTTGTATCAGGTGGCCATAGGATTGGAGTTTCAGCTTCAGCATCAGTCCTTCCAATGAATATTCAGGACAGATCTTTAGGATGGACTGGTTGGATCTCCTTGCAGTCCAAGGGACTCTCAAGAGTATTCTCTAACACCACAATTCAAAAGCATCAATTCTTTGGTGCTCAGCTTTCTTTATAGTCTGACTCTCACATCTGTACATGACTACTGGAAAAACCATAGCTTTGACTAGACAGACCTTTGTTTGTAAAGTAATGTCTTTGCTTTTTAATGTGCTGTCTAGGTTGGTCATAACTTTTCTTCCAAGGAGCAAGTGTCTTTTAATTTCATGGCTGCAGTGACCATCTGCAGTGATTTTGGAGCCTAAGAAAATAAAGTCTGTCACTATTTCTATTGTTTTCCCATCTATTTGCCATGAAGTGATGGGACCAGATGCCATGATTTTAGTTTTCTGAATGTTGAGTTTTAAGCCAAATTTTTCACTCTCCTGTTCACTTTCACCAAGAGGCTCTTTAGTTCTTCTTCGCTTTCTGCCATAAGGGTGGTGTCATCTACATATCTGAGGTTATTGATATTTCTCCCGGCAATCTTGATTCCAGCTTGTGTTTCATCCAGTCCAGCATTTCTCATGATGTATTTTGTATATAAGTTAAATAAGCAGGGTGATAATATACAGCATTGACATACTCCATTCCTGATTTGGAACCAGTCCATTGTTCTATGTCCAGTTCTAACTGTTGCTTCCTGACCTGCATACAGATTTCCCAGGATATATAGATCACACTGAAGTAAATCCAGTTCTGACCTGTACAAGAAAGAGAATCTGGCCTAGGAAGAGGGAGAAAGAAATTCAGGCAGAAGAATATTCTCAATATTTCCTGGAATAAAGTGAGCTGGAGACAAAGGATAATCCAGTAATGAGCAAGGAACTTGCCATGGTGTTTGTTCCCAGGCCAGTTCGCCTCATCACTGATGGCCAAATGATGAGGAAAAGAAAAAGGAAAGCAGGGAAGAAAACTTTTTTAAAAGGGGTTGTTTAGTCGCTCAGTTGTACCTGATTCTTTTGTGATCCAGGGACTGTAGTCTGCCAGGCTCCTCTGTCCATGGGATATCTCAGGCAAGAATACTGGAGTGGGTTGCCATTTCCTTCTCCAGGGGATCTTCCCAACCTAAGGATACAACACACGTCTTTTGAATCTCCAGCATTGCAGGGGTGTTCTTTACCACTGAGCCACCAGGGAAGCCCTTGAAAAGGGGAGACAAGATGATTTTAAAGCAGACTAAAATTGCAAAGGACTAAAATCATCATGAATGGATTCAAAACTCCAAAATTCTAATCTGGCATCAAAAACTAAAATCCAGCTATAAACATTTTCAAGTAAAAATTAAAAAATGGCACCAATTCAGTGCCCCAAATAGGAGACTATTTAAAAATATATATCATATAGTCAATGGAATGCCAAGCAACTATTAAAAATTCCGATCTACCAGTTAATTTAAAAATATTGAAGTACTTCAAGGTAAGATTTCCAGATGAAGTGTTGATTACAAAACATATTTTGATACTATGGACTTCCAGATATATAAGTAAAATGTTAGTATGTCTATTACAGAAAAGAAGATAGAAAATAAGTGCCACTGTAGTGCTGCCTATTTTTGTAGGGATTTAGGGAAAATCTTTGTTCTCAATTTTATGCCTTATGTTTTATAAATTTTTTAATAAAAACACATAGCTTATAATAAAAATTATTTTCACAGAATAAAAGAGAAAATTGAAGGCAGTTCATAACCAAGAGTTGTCCTAAAACTAGATGTGGCAACTTCCTGAGCATAAGGCAAATACTTTGGTAACTGGACGAATTATGACAGATTGTTTAAGGAAAAGAGTAGAACAGTGAGAATACCAACTCTTCTGAGGTTCCAGAAACAGCAGAGGTGCTTGATTCAGGCTGACACGTATCTCGAGTATCTTAGTCGATAAGCAGTGTATCCCACTAATGCAGTACTGGAAAGTGTGAGAATGTACTCGAATCAAGTTGAGAAAGTGTTGTGAAAAGCTATTACTCTAAACCAAAGACTCAACTCTTGACAGGACAAGATCAAAGGCAGACCTATGTAAAAATAATGCTTCCCTCAGTCCATCTCAAACCAATTAAATCAGACTCTCTGGGATAGGAAACTGTGTGTGTGTGTGTGTGTGTGTGTGTGTGTGTGTTTTAAGTTTTGCAGGTGAGTCTAATATGCAACCACGATTGAGGAAACTTCCCAACTAGTCCAACTTGGGGAACTTCCCAGGTAAGAGACCAGGGTTTGATCCTTGGATCAGGAAGATCCCCTAGAGGAGGACATGGTAACACACTTCAGTATTCTTGTCTGGAGAATCCCATGGACAGAGGAACCTGGCTAACTATGGTCCATGAGGTCTCAAAGAGCTGGACACGACTAAAGGGACTTAGCATGCATGTGGTCTAACTTGAAATAATTATCTAGTTAACTAGAGGGAGTACATATACTTTTATCCTTAACACATTTCTGGTCAAGAATTTCTTACTAAAAATCATCAAATACATTTGTTTTAATGCAAATTATCACAAGAGGGATAATTGTCGTCTTTCTCTACCATGCATAGCAGGTTCCTAACCAACATCTTCATCAATGACTTATAATCATATAAAATCTGTGTAGATCCCATGTGCTATTTAGATGTGATCAACAGAAGGAAATAAACAAACCTTAGAGGAAGGAATGATTTCAAGCCCTCAAACAGGACTGTACTCTCCCTGTATCCCCAAAACTCCTGTCTATTTCCCTATTTTATTGTGTCCTTGTGTATATATCTCTCCCCTTCAGCCCTGTCCCCTTAGCATATCTTTTTGTCATCGACATCTAGCATATAGTAGATATTTAGTGTTTGTGGATTGAACAAAGAGATGAAGGGCTAGGCATTATTATTATTTCTATTATATTATTTTAGTTCTATGACTCTAGAATTCTATGGTAACTATTCTCTGCCTTTCAAAACTTCCCCATTTTCCATCTACACTTTTGTAATGTTGTTGTTTAATAACCAAATTCCCTGATCATTTGTAAAAGCTGTAAAAAGCTGGAAACAATTCTGGAATATGTTACAGTTTTGTTCTCAAATGGCATAAGAATTTTAAAAATTTCAATAGCGTTTATCAGTGCACATATTGCGTTTTTAAATTTGCTTCAAAATTCATTTGACTTAATGAGTACCAAGTTATTTGTGCATGTTGAGGGAGGGGTAGATTGAGATTTGGGATTAGCAGTTGCAAACTCTTATTTAGAAAATGAGTAAACAGCAAGGTCCTACTGTATAGCCTAGGGAGCTATATTCAATACCCTGTGATAAACCATAATGGAAAAGAATATTTAAAAAAAAACAAAATATACATAAAAAAGTTATTTGTGCATGTTGAACTGTATTGTTTAGGAATAAAAATAGCTGTGGTAAATAAACACAACACATTCAGGTAGGTGATCTATAGGTTACATGGTTTGAACTTTCTCAATTAAAAAAAAAAAATTCTGGAGACAAAAGGCTTAGGTACAAACAAAGTCAGTATGCTCTGGATTGACCATGACCATTCTTCCTTGAAACCATCCATCCTCAAGGATGTCAGCTGAAGTTCAAACATTCAAGTTCCCTTGTGGGTTAAGCTAATTTCATGAAACTTTAACATTTAAGATATGGTGCAATCCATGTACCAGGTGGACAGTGGATCGTTTTACACCAGGGGTCAAGGATCAGAAATTTCAGGGGTGTGGAAGGATGTGCTGTCCCAGAGAACATCTGCAATCTTTACTTATATATACTATGCGTTGATGGTTTAAGGTACTGGATATTAGAAAGTGAAGGCATTGTTGTTGGGTTTTTGTTTTTTTTTACCCATAGCAATTGTAATTAATCATTACAATGAAGAAACTACAAAAAAATTTTTAAAGGATGCTGCATGATCTGCCCATCTAAATAGGGTGTTTTAGTACTAGGCTTAAAATACTTGTTATAGAATGTTCTGTGCTTGTCCTATTGCAAATAATTAATTGAGATCTCAGTTTTTGAAAAGCTGCTGTAAGCATAAAAATGCATGTGAATACATTTCATGTATTCTGCTTCTTTTCCTTTGTTCAGTTGCTTTTCTCACTCTAGGAATTTGATGTGACTGAGTTAAATGAAGTTAATATCTTAAAGGTTGAAGTCAAACAACAATATTCAATTATCTTTGTTTTGGCTGCTTCTCTACCAAGCAACTCAAATTATATTGTTAATACCATTGCTGATATTGAATAACAGTAAAAGCTTTATTACAGTTTGCATATCAATCGAGAAGAGTAAAGACCTAGTGTAGTCGTTTTTCAGGGCATGTTACCATATGCATCAATCCATGCATCTGTCTTTCTTTAATAACAATGAGTTCCAATGATTCTTCATTAAAATCATTAATTTTTTTGATGAGTCACTATTATTTGTTGAAAGATAATGAGGACTCATCACACTGCAGAACTGTTACATGTATTATTCTGTATTCAGGAAACGGCTTGCTATACATATTAGAATATTCCACACACACTGAAAATGTCTCAAAAACCACTACAAAGATTTTTAAATGTTCCACATATACAGTTGTATATGAGAGTTTGGGTGAAACTTTACCACTAGAAATTAAGGTAAAAATTTATCAAGTAATAAACTGATGAATATATTTCCTTGAAAGGATATCTCAAGTAAATTGAGACAGGAGGAACAGAAAGGGATGAGCTGTTAATGCTTATACCCTTCAAGTTTGCTGCTGCTAAGTCGCTTCAGTTGTGTCCAACTCTCTGCGACCCCATAGACGGCAGCCCACCAGGCTCCCCCGTCCCTGGGATTCTCCAGGCAAGAACACTGGAATGGGTTGCCATTTCAAACATTATTTTGAAAAATCCAATATAAACACTTGAAGAGTTTATATCCTCCTATATTTTTATATTCTTTTATATCTTTCCAATAATCAGATTCAGTAAACTTTTGTTACAGCAAAAATGTAGACCAAAGAATTAAAACAAAAATCATTGCAAAGTGGCTGAGCAGGAGACAGGAGTCTAGTTCAAAACTGACTCTAGACAGCAAGGAATTGATTAAGATGACAGAGTAGTAGGATGCAGAACTCAGCTCCCCTCAATGAGCACATCAAAAATACATTTACATGTGGAAAAATCTCATTGAAAACTACCTGGAAACTGGTGGAAAGACACCTGTACAACCAAAACTGTAAGAAAGATATACATGTAATCAGGTAGGAAGAGAAGAGAAGCAATTGGGTCTGGACTTGTGTCCCTGGAAGACGATTTAGAAGAAAAGGGAGAATACACAGGTGGGGAGTGAGCAGTTCAAGATTGGGTGTCCCAGTCCAGGGGAGATGAGCCCCATTGCAGCTGGTGGACCAGCTGGACAAACAGGAGGGCTGTTGAAAGTCTGGACTCTGATCATGAGGAATACATGCTGACTTTACCCTAGGCTGTGCAGAGATGGGAGAGGGAGGTCTGCTCTAGTGGCTACTAGGTTTCCTATGACTGCCTTGGCATGAGGCTCAGCCCGAGCCAAGCAAACACTCTAGCCCTACTCACTCCTCGGCACAGTGTGGGACTGGATTTAGAGCTGCCACAACTGGGTAGAAAGTCCAGTCATGGTTTATAGAGGTGACTAGGTCCCAGGGCAGCCTCTGAGTAGGGAAATCATCGACAAAATGAAAAGACATTACTGAATTGGGGAAAATATCTGCAAATAAAAAGGGGTAAATATCGAAAAATATATAAACTCATACAACTCGATATCAAAAAATGCAAAAATAAAAAACAACCTAATTAAAAAATGGGCAGAAGATCTAAGTAGATATTTTTCTAAAAGGACATACAGATGGCCTTCAGGCACATGAAAGACTAATCATCAGAGAAATGCAGATCAAACCATAACAAGATATCAACTTATACCTATCAGAATGGGGATTGTCAAAAAGACCACAAATAACAAATGGATAAATAGGGAACCTTAGAATACTGTGTGTGGAAATGTATACTGGTATAGCCACTACAGAAAAACAGTATGGGTATTCCTCCAAAAACTAAGAAAAGTACAACTACCATATGATCCAACAATACAACTCTTGGGCACGTATCTGAACAGAATTTTAAAAATTAATTTGAAAAAAATACATATACCTCAATGTTCATAGCAGCACTCTTTACTATAGCCAAAATATATAGGCAGCCCAAGTATCCATCAACAGACATTGGATAAAGAAGATGTGAAGTATAGCTCAGTTATAAAAAGTGAAATTCAGCCATTTGCATCAATGTGGATGAACCTAGAGAATATTATGCTTAGTGAAATAAGTTAGAGAAAGAAATACTGTATGATATAGCATATTTGTAGAATCTCAACAATAAAACAAATATATGTAGTAAAAACAGAAATAGACATGAAATATATAGAAAACAAACTAGTGGTTACCACTGGGAGAAGGAAGTGAGGAGGTGCAAGATAGGAGTATGTGATTAAGAGATATAATCTACTACATATTAAGTAAATAACCAAGAAGAAAATATTGTATGACACAGGGAATTACAGCCACTATTTTGTAATAATGCTTAATGGGTTATAAAAACACTGAATTACTATGCTGTACACCTGAAACTAACATGATATTATAAATCAACTAAAATTCAACAAAATGGTGATGTTAGCAACTGTAAAATACAGAAATAATAATTTTAAAATAAAAAGTAAAATAAATTTGTCAACAGTTTTTGTTCATTGTGACGGACACTATAATAAATCCTGTACAAATGTTAAAAAAAAAAAAGCAAGCGGGCTTAATATTTGAAGTTCCTTCCTTTCAACTGGGCTTCCCTGGTGGCTCGGGGATAAAGAATCTGCCTGCAGTGCAAGAGACACAGGAGGTAAGGGTTTGATCCCTGGGTCAGGAAGATTCCCTAGAGGAGGGCATGGCAACCCACTCTGGTACTCTTGCCAGGAAAATCCCAAGGACAGAGGAGTCTGGCAGGTTACAAAGAGTCAGACACAACTGAAGTGACTGAGCACAGCCCTTTCAGCAATTGGTAGAGGAAATGAACCAAATATACTCACTTATGGGTAATTGTCAGTACCTCAAAGAATTTATAACCATCCATAAGGTTTTGTCCTCTTCCTTAACCCAGAACTTTAAAGACCAACAACCTATATGAAGAAAATTTGGTTATATACTGATTTAGCTACAGTGTGTTTCACTTGCTTTTAAGTACTATCTTTAGAAAAAAATTCAAAGATGCGTGTTTTTGGTTCTCATGGAGTATAAGTTGGATTTTTTCCCTCAATATTTTATTATTAAAGTTTTCAAAAGTACAGAAAAATGGAAATAACCTTACAGTGAACACCTTTTTACCCACTGACATGGGGATACTTAAAAAAAAAAACCAAAAAAAACCTGTGAAATGTGCTATTTATTCTTCTTATGTAAGTAATATAATTGAAATAGAAAAATACATGCTCACAGACATTTAACTGTACCTGGCAATTATGCATATAGTTGAGCAAAATGATAAAAAAAGACTACTTAAATTAAAAGAGGATAGTTTAGCTATCGATGGATTCATATTACTGGCGGTAGAATCATTCAGATACAATTTAAAATAGTATTCAGTTGAAATCAACCATCACTGAGATATGGAGAAAAATAAAATACTTTTTAGGTTTCATCAAGTTCTGGTAACATGGAGATAGAATATTGCCAATTAATTTAGCTGCAAATTACTGTTAATGAAGTGTTTTCCAAAGTGTAGGAGGTATATCACTAGTAGTATTGGCTTCTAAAATAAATAATTATACAGCGGGTGTGTTTGGAAAAAAACAGACAGATAATAGTATAAATGTAACATAGACTATGACCAAAACTATAAAGATAGCTGTCAAATGCCTTAAGTAAGAGAAATACTGTTTTAATGGTTGTTGCTGCTGCTGCTGCTGCTGCTAAGTCGCTTCAGTCGTGTCCGACTCTGTGCAACCCCATAGATGGCAGCCCACAAGGCTCCCCCATCCCTGGGATTCTCCAGGCAAGAACACTGGAGTGGGTTGCCATTTCAAACATTATTTTGAAAAATCCAATGAGACGATATCACACATGATAAAATCCTTCAGAGTGTTGTAGTTACCACTCTACTTTAAAAAAAAAATAATGATTTTCATGCTTCTCTTTTATCTAAAACTTAAATACATTCCCACATTTTATTCATAAATGCAAACTCTAAAAATGACCAAGGGTCCCATTTCCTTGAGAACTCGCCATCTACCTAATGTATTATTTTTATTTATCAAGAAGAGTGAGCAAAGTATCTTAATTCCTTCTCTAACTCTATGAAAGTCTGTAATTTGAAAATCTTCTATAATATAATAAATTACCATCACAAACAAATAGTGTGATCTCTAAGCCATAAAAACAGCAGGTGGATAAATATAGGCTGTGATTGCTTGGAATATAAAGTTAGTACTGTGTCATTGAAAGTCTTAAATTATTGTCACTTGTCTCCAGTGCAGACTATAGGAGTAAATTTCCTCATCTATCATCAAGCTGCAAAAGTCTTTATAGCAAATGTAGAGTCTAGGATAGGTGACTGGTGTCATCATATTCTTTAAGATGAACCATTTGAGACAGATTTCCTGGGCGAATGAAATTCAACCAAAGGAGCTTTGAATGTTCATTTTATTCTAGAGCATTTTAATACAGCTTAAATAATTCATATTTCCTCCCCATCTACCTCCTCCCTTTTGCTTCATAATCTTCTTGGGGGAGGAGGGATGGGGGAAGGGGGTAGTTAGCATGAACAACAACACCATACTAAATCCATAGTCAAACTCTCAAGCTCACTCTCTCTCTATATCTCTCTCTCATACACACACAGACACACATACATAGACAACACACGAGAAAAAAAAAAAAAACTTTCCAAAATCCATTCATTTCTGTAATTCATCTACTACAATATTCTATTTGATTTTACTAAACTGTTTATGAAATAATAAAGAAATAGATTTCTATGTGAAATTTCAAGCCACTTCAAATAGTTTGCTTTCATACATTTGATCATAGTTCTAAAATCTTTATGAATATTGCAGTGCTTATACTAGAATAACTAAGGCCTGCCCTTTTATTAATCCACTTCAGTATTCTTGCCTGGAGAATCTATGGAGAGAGAAGCCTGGCAGGCTATACTCCATAGGGTTGAAAAGAGTCAGATACAACTAAAACGACTTAGCATGCATGCATGCATCATTCTGTTTTGGAGAAACTATCTGGAGTTAATTATAAGTATCTTAGAGACAGAGAACAAAATCACACTTTCTTTTTCTTACATACATTTGCTACTGCCTAGCAGGAACAAGGATCAAAGTAAAGGTCATATTCTTCTAACCCATAAATAGGAACTTATATTTTTAATGTCTCTAATAATTTTTAGTGTTTTAAACTACATTCAAAATGTAGTTTTTATCTAATCCCTTAGCCAGGATCATATTAACCATATTAACCCCTAGCACCATGATGTGGATGCCAATGTACCATGACTAATAGACCAGAGTTTGAGTAGCCCTACAATTATCCAATTCAACATAGACTGAGTTTGTGTAACAGAAAGGAATATGAGACTAATAGAAAAATTTGGAAATTAAAAAAAAAATCTGGAACTAAGAGGGAAATAATCCTTGTATTCACTTGCTCACCCAGTCATGTCTGATTTTTGTGACTTTTTGGACTGTAGCCCACCAGGCTCCTCTGTTCATGGGATTCCCCAGACAAAAATACTGGGGTGGGTTGCCATTTTCTTCTCCAGGGGATCTTCCCAACTCAGGGATCAAACCTGTGTCTCCTGCATCTCCTGCATTGCAGGCAGATTCTTTACCAGTGAGCTATCAGGGCAACACAATCAATGTGTATTCACTGTTATGTTAGTTTCAGTAGTGACCAGAGATCAAGTGTTCTATTATGATTGAAAGAACATCCATTACAGCCATATAAGACCAGATGTCATTTTTATCTGGACCAAAAAAAAAGAATTACAGTCAAAATATTTTAGGATTCAGGTAAGTTTTTAAAATTAATATAATTCAATAAGAACCATGTGGAAATGTTCTATACCCACACAGGACATGAAATCTTTTATAATGACTAAGTAATTTCCTTATTTGTGAATCTTTAATTAGGGATCCTTATTCCAATTCAGCTTGATGAATAGAGAATGGAAAGTCAGTTTCTTGTCTTGTTCCCAAATACCCACCAAGTCCATTACAGACCCTACGTATAAACAGGTTCTGTTCTGAGAGGATGTTCATTAATTCCAATTTGTTCCTAAATCCAACAAAGTTAGCTTAAGTACCCAACTAACACAATCAGTTATATAGTACTACACTGTAATAGGTTTATAATACATTTCACACAATAATACACAAACACAAAGAACAAATAAAACATTTTTAATCTTATAGTACAGTACCTTGAAAAGTACAGTAGGGCAGTACAACAGCTGGCACACAGGGGCTGGCATCGAGTGGTCAGGAAAGAAGAGTTACTGACAAGCAGGGAGAAGAGGTGGGAGATGGTAGAGCTGAAGGATCATCAACAATAGGAGACAGAAGGCAAGTCACAGTTTCACTCATGCCTGACATTGATGACACAGGTTCTGGTTCCTTGCTGAATTTAAACATATCTACCCTCTTGAAAAAAATAATCCATTGATGTCTCAATAGTAGCTCCTTTTTTATCATCTTAGATGACACAGTAGCACAGAATTGCATTCTGAATGCCTGCAATCACTTTTGTGTACCACTCTCCTTATGTGACTGGGCATGCAAAAGCACTTTCACATCTTTGAAAGGTCACAACTTGAAGATTCATATGTAGGAGACTTACCGTATTATATAATTCATTCAGCCAGGCTTAAAAGAGTGTATTACCTTATCTCAAGGAAAGAGGAGACAACTCATTGAATTTCAATGATAGACGATATGATGATAATAGTGATTAAAGTAATATGTGCCACAAGGCTTATCGGACAGATCTAACATCTTTTGAAACTCTAAAGGGAACTTACTGCTCTCCTTTCAACAGGCTGCCTATTTGCTCTGCTTGTTTGAGAACATATCCTGGCTTTTGGTCCATCCCCTTGTCTCCTGTCCTAGGCAGCAAACCTTTGTTTTAACACCATCCTGTAGCTTTTTCTCTTCTGAATGATCTTCCCAGAGCATGTTGTTTCCTTACCTTCATCTATGAAGTCCCTTGAGCAGTGGCAGCTGAGTGACCATGTATTCCTTCCTTGTGCAGACAGTGCTGGGAAAGCAGTATAACTATTAACAATGGGTGTGGATGAGGGGGACTAGGGACGATGTAGGAGATAATATTATAATATTGTGACTACAAGCAAAAAGCAGAAAGTAAGGGGAAGCTTAAAAGATCATGCCATAGACTAACAAAGGGATACTATTGTTCTACTTTTCTGCCAAAAGATCGTGGTTACTCACTAAACCAGGAGGCAGGGTCATTCTTTGCTTATGAGGTTTGGCTCTACTGTTAAACTGCTTATGTGAGAACCCTAGTCCTAGAAATTTGCTGGATTAATTTTCCTCTCTAAAAATAGAAATAATAATGGTACCTACTTCATAGTGTTGTTATATAGATTAAACGAAGAATGAAAAAGCAACAGAAAGGTCCTTCTGTATAGGGAACTATATTCAGTATCCTGTGATAAACCGTAATGGAAAAGAATATAAAAAAGAGTGTATATATATATATATATATATATATATATATATAACTTTTCTGTGTAGCAGAAATTAACACAACTTTGTAAATCAACTATATTTCAATTTAAAAATAGATTAAATGAGATGTTCCTTATAAAGCATCAAACACGTGGCATACAGTGAACACTCAATAAATGTAGGCTGTTGTCAGTTAACAGATCTAGCCAGCATCTGCCAGCCATGATTTTTCTCCCAAGCACATGTCCTGCAAATGACTGATACTGAAACACCTGCTCTGACGTCTTTTCTCTGGGAAAAACTGCCTAAAGAGAGGGGCTCTGTTAGACATCCAAATATGCCTAGTCAGCCTCTTCTAACTCCCTGTTTAAACCTCACCAGTGCCCAATTCCAAAAGATATGGGAAACCTATCTCCCATCTCCCCCATAGGATCCAATATACCCGACAGCTTTGTAGAACTCTCCTTCCAAAGAGGAATGTAAAATTGCTTTTTGAGATTTTACTTTTTTGCTTTAATTAATGGCATCATGTGTGCCTTGATGTATTTGGTCCACTGGTATCTGCTCTCTTATCTTACACAATCTCCCTTTGGTCCTAACATCACCACCATATTAAGAGAGTCCTAAGATTAGGGGTCGTCAGGTTCAGTTGAAGTCCAAAGACAACATGAGCTCTAGGTCCCATATCATGTTTATTTGCAGCTGCATATCTAGACAAGTGATATGCATTCCTGAGTCCCTGGGTCCCCTTCACACCTACTCACTATTTGGTTGTAGCAGAGAACACATGCATTCCCTGCAGAGTTGAACCTCTGATAGGAGCTATAACATATGATGAATCTGAAACAGAAAGAGAACTTTCAATTTTTAAATAATAGATTCTTCTCTCACTGATGTATGTAAGCTAGCAATTTCCTTACTGAGTGAGTGCTAGATTCCTTAAGTGTATACTTAAGACTCTGAGCTCTTATTTCTAAAATTAATTATCAAATATAAAAGCAGAAATCTGCTATTAGCAATTTGAACAGTATTAAGTAATAATATTCAACTTTGCTTTCAATGAGCCACATAAAGTTTCTTTTACTAAAGGATTAAGTATAATATTTATAAGTACACACACAAAGAAACATATACATATATATGCACACACATGTGTATGTGTGGATTTCCCAGGTGGCTCAAGTGGTGAAGAATCCATCTACCAATGCAGGTAAACTTAAGAGATGGGGGTTCAATCCCTGGGTCAGGAAGATCCCCTGGAGGAGGGCAGGGCAACCCACTCCATTATTCTCGCCTAGAGAATCCCATGGACAGAGGAACCTGAAAGTCTTCAGTCCATAGGGTCACACGGAGTCAGACACGACTGAAGCAACTTAGCACACACACGTTTATACGCACTGCTTAACCATAGGAGGACATTCATCAGGCGATACATCACCTCTGACACCTCAGACCCTTAGGGGTGCAAACGCAGGAGTTGGGCGCTGCAGGTACTCTCCTCTGTGAGTTATGGTTTACATAATAATTTGCTCAGCTGAGTAGCAGTCTAATGATTTGCATTCAGCAATGCTTTTTCCTGATTCAGCTGATGTCTCAGCTTCTTCACAGTATTCATTAAATAATTTTTTGATATTTATGTTCCACTCCTGTACTTTATTTTCTGGCACTGCAGTTCACATGTAGGAAATCTCTGACAACTAAATTTAATCACCATAAAGAAGAGATTCAGTTGATTACCTATTTGTTTATGTTTTGTTCTTCAAAAATTGCCTGGAAAGGAAACACACATTGTAGCCAGTTTGTTGCGTTATTGTTGTTACTGCATTTGTTGCAAAGTGACCAAGGTTAAAAGGCTCCAAGATCAAAGCAATAGCAGCAAAGGGCAAGGAGGTGGGTCCAAGATAAGATTGGGCAAGGAGGTGGGTCCAAGATCAGATTAGAATTGCCTTCACAGCAGCCAGACAAGAGCCGTGGAGAACTGAAAGAAAGTAATCTATCTCAGTGGGTTTTGAAACTCTGTTCATAATGAACAAAGGGCATCAGCAGTGACTCCTGAACAACTTGTGAGAAGGAATGCTATAGAAATTAGACATAGGCCCCAGTTCAGTTCAGCTCAGTCACTCAGTCATATTCAACTCTTTGCAACCCCATGGACTGCAGCATGCCAGGCCTCCCTGTCCATCACCAACTCCCGGAGTTTACTCAAACTCATGTCCATCGAGTTGGTGATGCCATCCATCTCTTCCTCTGTCGTCCCCTTCTCCTCCCGCCTTCAATCTTTCCCAGCATAAGAGTCTTTTCCAATGTGTCAGTTCTTCACATCAGGTGGCCAAAGGATTGGAGTTTCAGCTTCAGCATCAGTCCTTCCAATGAATATTGAGGACTGATTTCCTTTAGGATGGACTGGTTGGATCTCCTTGCAGTCCAAGGGACTCCCAAAAGTCTTCTCCAACACCACAGTTCAAAAGCATCAATTTTTCGGCACTCAGCTTTCTTTATAGTCCAACTCTTGCATCCATACATGACCACTGGAAAAACTATAGCTTTGACTAGATGGACCTTTGTTGGCAAAGTAATGTCTCTGCTTTTAAATATGCTGTCTAGATTGGTGATAACTTTTCTTCCAAGGAGCAGGTGTCTTTTAATTTCATAGCTGCAGTCACTATCTGCAGTGATTTTGGAGCCCAAGAAAATAAAGTCTGTCACTATTTCCACTGTTTCCCCATTTATTTGCCATGAAGTGATGGGACCAGATGCCATGATCTTAGTTTTCTGAATGTTGAGTTTTAAGTCAAATTTTTTCACTCTCCTCTTTCACTTTCATCAAGAGGCTCTTTAGTTCTTTGCTTTCTGCCATAAGGGTGGTGTCATAGGCCCCAGCCTGACTCCTTTTAAAAATTGTAGTTTATTGACATATAGCTGATTTATAAGGTGTGTTAATTTCTGCAGTACAGCAAAGTGATTCAGTTATACATATACATATATATTCTTTCTTAGCATTTTATTTTTAACACCAAAACATTTTGTGTTGGGGTATATAGCCCATTAACAATGTTGTGGTAGTTCCAGGTGAACAGTGATACAATGGATACGTGTATCCATTCTCTTTCAAACCCCTCTCCCGTTTAATCTGTCACATACCATTCAGCAGAGTTCCATGTGCTATATAGTATACAGTAGGTCTTTGTTGGTTATCCATTTTAAATATAGCAATGTGTACATGGACCTTCCCAAAGTCCCTAACCATATTCTTTTTATTATGGTTTATTACAGGGTATTGAATATAGTTTCCTATGTTCTACAGTAGGACCTTATTTTTTATCCATCTTATTTTACATTTTAAGTGTTTTGTTTTGGCTGCACCATGTGATATGCAGAATCTTAGTTCCCTGACCAGGGATCAAACCTATGGCCCCTGCAGTGGAAGCATGGAGTCCTTAACCACTGGACTGCCAGAGCAGTCCCCCCATCTTATTTATATATAATAGTTTGCCTCTGTTAATCCAAAACTCTCAATCCATCCCTCTCCTAGCACCCCTTGGCAACCGCAAATCTATTCTCTATTTCTGTGAGTCTGTTCTGTTCATAGATAAATTTGTATCATATTTTAGATTTCATGTATAAGTGATATCATATAGTATCTGTCTTTCTCTTTCTGACTAACTTCATTTATCACAATGATATCTAGGTCCTTCCATGTTGCTGCAAATGTCATTATTTTATTCTTTTTTGTTGCTGAGTAATATCCCATTGTATACATGTACCACATTTTACTTATCCTGTCATCTGTTGATCTATATTTAGGTTGCTTCCATGGCTTGACCATTTGTGAATAGTGCTATTATGAACATATGGGTGCAGGTATCTTTTAAATTATAGTTTTGTCTGGATATATGCCCAGGAATAGGATTACAGGACTGTATGGCAACTCTGTGTTTAGTTTCTTGGGAACTATCTCTCCTGCTTTCCATAGTGCCCTGACTCTTACATGGAAGTAAGAGTCAAAGAAATAGCATTTATGAGGAAATTATATTTCCAAGTTATTTGAAAGTAAATCAGACTCATGTCTCTAATGAATATCCTTTATTTTATTATAATTAGTGGATTTGGTACATTCTGCTGCCTTGTCAATGCCTTCATCTTCACCCTGTTGTATATCTGGGGACATAAGAATACTACTATACTTGCTGCTAAGTCACTTCAGTCGTGTCCGACTCTGTGCGACCCCATAGACGGCAGCCCACCAGGCTCCCCCGTCCCTGGGATTCTCCAGGCAAGAACACTGGAGAGGGTTGCCATTTCCTTCTCCAATGCATGAAAGTGAAAAGTGAAAGTGAAAGTGAATTCGCTCAGTCGTGTCCGACTCTTAGCGACCCCATGGACTGCAGCCCACCAGGCTCCTCCGTCCTTGGGATTTTCCAGGCAAGAGTACTGGAGTGGGGTGCCATTGCCTTCTCCGACGACTATACTTGGCACATGGTAAATCCTTATTTATTGCTATATCTGTCTATATGCTAAACACTTTTTGTTTTGTTTTGTTTTTGCCAAAAGTCAGTAAAAGCTTACACCAATCCAATGTGAGCTATAAAAATGTTTACCTGTGTTATTTAGGAGGCTTCTCCATTATTCAGTTCAGTTCAGTCACTCAGTTGTGTCTGACTCTTTGCGACCACATGAATTGCAGCACGCTAGGCCTCCCTGTCCATCATTATTAGGCTTATCTTTTTTTTTTTTTTTTTTGCTGAAGGATGAGTTTGACTTGATTTTAGAGGGGGAATAACTGAAAAATCAAATATATCACAAATATTTTTACCATGCTATTTCAAGCCAAACATTATTGGTAACAAGTAGCCATTAATTAATGTTGCAATATTTATTAGAACCACAAATTACATTTTATTTATATTAGCTAATTTTGTATACATGACCTCCACCCTCTCTGTCTCAGTGTCTTGCTCTCTCCCTTCTTCCTTTTGTTTCTAATGCTAGCATTGCTTTGGGTGTACCTGGTGGCTCAGTGGTAAAGAATCCTCCTGCAAAGCAGGAAACATGGGTTCAATCCCTGGGTCAGGAATATTCCCTGGAGAAGGAAATGGCAACCCACTGCAGTATTCTTGCCTGGAAAATCCCATGGATAGAAGATCCAGGCAGGCTACAGTCCATGGGATCTCAAAGAGTCGTACATTACTTAGGGACTAACAACAACAGCAATATCACTTTATTTCTCCTGAAGAGAAATACCAGGAGAAATACCTTAACTCTTCTGAATCACAAGATAACAATGAAACCAACAGGAGTTGTCAAATATTGAACCCGTTCCATTAGAAATCCTCAGAAAGTACTGACACACTTGCCTTTAAAAATACTGTTTGGAGTTCTTTTGTCATTAAGAAAGGGTTCTTGAGAAGCTCAAATTTCCATCCTGATCTTGCAAAAATGTTCAAATATCCAGAACCTCTGTTCATCTCTCACCCATTTCAAACTTATGTTTTTGCTCTAGGTCTAGCATCAGAATTGTTTTTCCCAAACATCTCTCTAAGTTACTTAGTCTCACAGCAGGTACTGCTGTTGCTGATCCCATCTTTTTTCACCTTATTGGGTTTATTTATTATTGTTTTCACTTGAATTTGGAATCTGTTGTTTATTCCATTGTATACTAATGAGATTTTCTTCCTCCAAGGTATGTGGCAATCCCCCATTTTTCCAGTTAGTTGTATAAGGTTGGTTTATATTAGCTAATTTTGTACACAGTCATCCCCACTTCCTCTGTCTCTGTCTCTCTCACCTCTTCCTTTTGTTTTTAACTTTCTTCTTCTACAACTAAGGAAACCTTTAAAAAAAAAATCTGAAAACATTCTGTAAGAATTTTAACCTTAACATTATATGTTCTGCAAAGTACTATTTTCATTTCAAACATTTTTATTTTGCATGTACAGTGTTCTAGCCCCTAGGTTGAGTGAAAAAAAAATATGGCTTATGCTGCTAAAGAACTAACATTTCAACAGAGATGTAGTCAAGAAAATGGATACTTATTCTATAATGGAATAATCATATAAGGCTGAGTTGAGGAGCAATTTTCAAAAAGAGGAAGCCACACTGCTTGGGTAAGTCAGGGAAGATTTCAGAAGAGAGGTGATATGGACCCAATTTTTCAAAAAGGAATTCAAGTTGGCCAAATGTACCTGAGACTGCAGGCGAAGACATTGCTAAGGAAACAGCAGGGCAAAAGGCAAAGAGGTATGAGAAAATGGGGTATATTTGGGGAATTAACAAGTAGTTGTGTGGGTAGTATATGAGTTAAGCAATATTAAATTATTTAAATTAAGGTAGGAAGTGTGGGGACAGATCATGAAGGATATTATTATATCCAACAAAGATTAGAATTTTGTCTGTAAATTGAATACCAGAAGATTCACATGGGGGAGAAAATTAAAAGGCATATTTTCAAAACCAACTTCTCTCCAAATTCTATAACCTGAGATAGACATTGGGGTTCTGCACTTTAAGAAAATCCCTCTATGTGATTTTTGGACCATGGCACAAGTGAAGTCTTAGAAGAAATCTGAGCAAGCAAGGTAGTTACATAATCAGAATTGCATGTTGAATACTTTGGTAATATTATAGAGAATGCCAAAACAACTATTTGGTCAAGTCATTAAAAATACTGATCAGGGCAGTGAAAATATTTGCCAAACTCATTGGCCAATTCAGATTTAAAGGTAACTCAACGGTCTGACTTGGAACTATTTTAAAGTGCTTCTCTGAACTTATCATGCTAAGAATAGTGCTATTGTGTGCTTTTGGACTTCCTTCAATAACACAACTCAGTCTTCAGGTTCTGGTGGTTTCTGTTCCAGAGATTATATTTGGATGACCTTCAGGCTTTGTAGCCTTCATATTGGAGTTAACTAAGATCAAACATTCAGCATTGGAAATGGTTTGCTTGCACTTCTATTGGAATGATGCAAGTGACTCTGTAAAATATATTCAATTTCAAACAAGCTCTTGGGTAAACTCAAGAACTTTTCCTAGGGGTAGCTGATTTTTTATAATTCTCTCTGGTCTGACCTCATGCAATGGTGGCTTTGTTAAACTGTGTATGTTACATCTCCTAGTGTTAGCACCTTGCTGCATATCCCAAACACTCTTTCCATGCTGTCAAAGTTTTATTCCATGCAATTTGGAGATTAAAAATGTGGCTTATTTATTAATTAAGGGAATTTATCTTAGCATACTGAAGTGGGTTGCCATTTCCTTCTCCAGGGGATCTTCCCGACCCAGGGATCAAACCCATGTCTCCCGCATTGCAGGCAGACGCTTTAACCTCTGAGGCACCGGGGAAGCCTATATATAGACCCTGAATGACATAATTAATTTTTGATCTAGAGTAGGACTCTCAACATTTGAAATGAGGACCTCAGTCCTGGGTTCCCTAAGACTCTTTCAGATGCTCTACATTATCCTTTCTCTTCCAACTACATATCTGTGAAGGGCTGGATTTTATTCACATATTTCAACAAGGATAACATATCCAGCAGATTGAATATAGAAGCCTATATGAGAATTCAGTGTGGTCTTCTATTAAGCCAAATATTAAAGATTTGTAAAATTTGAAACAATGCCATTAATTATTTTATCTGGGAAATATAATTATTCTTCATAATATATGAGATATACTGCTTACTGCTATTTTAAGTAAAATAGCACATACTTTAAAATTTTCTTGTTTTAATTTCTAATATGGTAAATATTGATAGCTATAACCCACATAAATCAAAGATCCTAGAGGTTTTCTGTAATTTTAAGAGTGTAAGGGGTCTCTAGGTGAAAAATTTTGAATAGGACTGACCTTTATAAAAAAGAAAAGATTCAAGTAAATGGAGCATGTTTGGTAGCATTCAGTTCATTTGGGAAATTTAATTTTGACTTGTTCTCTCTTGAATCAAATTCCCTAGACTTTAAAGATTATAGTTGTGCAAGCATTAACAACAACAACAACAACAACAAAAAACCATTTTTTTTTCTAACAGTAGTAGTAACTGATAAAAATACAAGTTGATCAAAAAATTCCCATCCCTTAAAATTGTTTCTTCTTTGCAGGAAATGCACAGGTGTGTGGCTACGTGTGTGTGTGTGTGTGTGTGTGTGTGTGTGTGTGTGTGTGTGTGAAGGGCAAAGAGATGAGAGACTGGAAGGGTTGGGACAGGGAAAAAAATAGATTCCCCAAATTTCCTACCAAGTGGATGTTTTATTGTTCTATGTGGTCATCTTAGACCATGGGCCTGCTAAGGGCAATGCCTGCCCCAAGCTCGTGTGAAATCTTTTCCAGTTTTGCTTAATATACTGCCCTCTAGATTTTCTTCTAACAGAATATCTTTGTTTACAGTGGTTTTAGAAGATAAACTACAAGACCATGAGCATGTATGCGTGCTCAGGCGTGTCCCACTCTGCGACCCACAGACTGTAGACCTTCAGGCTCCTCTGCCCATGGGATATTCCAGACAAGAATATTGGAGTGGATTGTCATTTCCTTTTCCAGGAGATCTTCCAGACCCGCATCCATTGCAGATCCTGCATTGGCAGGCTAGTTCTTTACCACTGAACCACCTGGGGGGCCCATATATATACAGTGTGTATATTCTAATTTTTACTTTATTTCCATCTAACTTTTATTGATCCAATTTCTAACTTCTTAATATTTCTTTGCATCATTTTTCTGCTTTCAATGGAGTTTGCATTTCAATTTAAATGTGCAGCTTTCAGTAAATAGTGTATTATTGTTTACTCCCCCCTGAAGATCATTAATGAAGATATTAAATAAGACCAGACAAAACACCAGGCCTTCTAGCTCTGCACTGAAAACCTCTGTTCCCCGTGATTCAATGTCATTTATTTTTACCCTCTTCCATTTATCATTACATTTCAATTCTTGCAACAATGCTCATAACCAAGCCAGTTTGAATTAATTTTGCAAGTAAGATTTTGTGAGGTCTTGCATATACTGATTCATGAAAATCAAGATAGATTACTTGCATCTTTCTAAGGAAATCTGTTTCTTTGCTAATTTTGTAACTCTTTTCTTTCCCATAACCCTAAGCTCTCTCCATGCCCCTTCTCCTTCTGATCCCCAAACACTGTCTTTTCTTCCTGGAGATCTAGAGTTTATTCTGTCACCTATTTTCCTTTAATATATGTGTCCAGAACTTTGGGGTCATTTTTACTCATTTTAGGACTATTCTATGGCACTTATATGATATCCTTGGTTAGAATCTCACTCCATCTGTATTCTATCCACCATTATTTTCAGAATTATTCTCTGGGTTGTGGGACTTTTTGACAGCACAGTGTTCTATGGCAGAAATTGCCAATAGATGACACAGGAGTGGCTGAGACAAGCTACCCCACGCCCGAGGTTGGGGCGGTGGCCAAGAGGAGCAACCCCACGTCCAAGGAGCCACGGTTGCACGGGCATAGGAGGGCAGAGAGGAGCTACTCCACCTTCAAGGTCAGGAGGGGAGGCGGTGAGGAGATACCCTTCGTCCAAGGTAAGGAGCAGTGGCTGTGCTTTGCTGGAGCAGCCATGAAGAGATACCCCACGTTCAAGGTAAGAGAAACCCAAGTAAGATGGTAGGTGTTGTGAGAGGGCATCAGAGGGCAGACACACTGAAACCATAATCACAGAAAACTAGCCAATCTGATCACACAGACCACAGCCTTCTCTAACTCAATGAAACTAAGCCATGCCGTGTGGGACCACCCAAGACAGACGGGTCATGGTGAAGTGTTCTGACAAAATGTGGTCCACTGGAGAAGGGAATGGCAAACCACTTCAGTATTCTTGCCTTGAGAACCCCATGAACAGTATGAAAAGGCAAAATGATAGGATACTGAAAGAGAAACTCCCCACTCGGTAGGTGCCCAATATGCTATTGGAGATCAGTGGAGAAATAACTCCAGAAAGAATGAAGGGATGGAGCCAAAACAAAAACAACACCTAGATGTGGATATGACTGGTGAAGCAAAGTCCAATACTGTAAAGAGCAATATTGCATAGGAACCTGGAATGTTAGGTCTATGAATCAAAGCAAATTGGAAGTGGTCAAACAGGAGAGACAAGAGTCAACATTGACATTCTAAGAATCAGCGAACTAAAATGGACTGGAATGGGTGAATTTAACTCAGGTGACCATTATATCTACTACTGTGGGCAGGGATCCCTTAGAAGAAATGTAGTAGTCATTGTGGTCAACAAAAGAGTCCAAAATGCAGTACTTGGATGTAATCTCAAAAACGACAGAATGATCTCTGTTCGTTTCCAAGGCAAACAATTCAATATCACAGTAATCCAAGCCTATGCCCCAACCAGTAACACTGAAGAAGCTGAAGTTGAGTGGTTCTATGAAGACCTACAAGATCTTTTAGAACTAACATCCAAAAAAGATGTCCTTTTCATTATAGGGGACTGGAATGCAAAAGTAGGAAGTCAAGAAACACCTGGATTAACAGGCAAATTTGGCCTTGGAGTGTGGAATGGAGCAGGGCAAAGGCTAATAGTGTTTTGCCAAGAGAACGCACTGGTCATAGCAAACACCCTCTTCCAACAACACAAGAGAAGACTCTACACATGGACATCACCAGATGGTCAACACCAAAATCAGATTGATTATATTCTTTGCAGCCAAAGATGGAGAAGCTCTATACAGTCAGCAAAACAAGACTGGGAGCTGACTGTGGCTCAGATCATGAACTCCTTATTGCCAAGTCCAGACTTAAATTGAAGAAACCACTAGACCATTCACGTATGACCTAAATCAAATCCACCCTTATGATTATAGAGTGGAAGTGAGAAATAGATTTAAGGGACTAGATCTGATAGACAGAGTGCCTGATGAACTATGGACGGAGGTTTGTGACATTGTACAGGGGACAAGGATCAAGATCATCCCCATGGAAAAGAAATGCAAAAAAGCAAAATGGCTGTCTGAGGAGGCCTCACAAATAGCTGTGAAAAGAAGAGAAGTGAAAATCAAAGGAAAAAAGAAAAGATATAAACATCTGAATGCAAAGTTCCAAAGAATAGCAAGGAGAGTTAAGAAAGCCTTCCTTAGCAATCAATGCAAAGAAATAGAGGAAAACAACAGAATGGGAAAGACTATTAGAAAGAAAATTAGAGATACCAAGGGAACATTTCATGCAAAGATGGGCTTGATAAAGGACAGAAATGGTATGGTCCTAACAGAAGCAGAAGATATTAAGAAGAGGTGGCAAGAATACACAGAATTGTACAAAAAAGATCTTCACGACCCAGATAATCACGATGGTGTGATCACTCCCTAACGCTGGACATCCTGGAATGTGAAGTCAAGTGGGCCTTAGAAAGCATCACTACGAACAAAGCTAGTGCAGGTGATGGAATTCCAGTTCAACTATTTAATCCTGAAAGATGATGCTGTGAAAGTGCTGCACTCAATATGCCAGCAAATTTGGAAAACTCAGCAGTGGCCACAGGACTGGAAAAGGGAAGTTTTCATTCCAATCCCAAAGAAAGGCAAGGCCAAAGAATGCTCAAACTACTGCACAATTGCACTCATCTCACATGCTAGTAAAGTAATGCTCAAAATTCTCCAAGCCAGGCTTCAGCAATACGTGAACCATGAACTTCCTGATGTTCAAGCTGGTTTTAGAAAAGGCAGAGGAACCAGAGATCAAATTGCCAACATCTGCTGGATCATTGAAAAAGCAAGAGAATTCCAGAAAAACATCTATTTCTGCTTTATTGACTATGCCAAAGCCTTTGACTGTGTGGATCACAATAAACTGTGGAAAATTCTGAAAGAGATGGAAATACCAGACCACCTAACTTGCCTCTTGAGAAACCTATATGCAGGTCAGGAAGCAACAGTTAGAACTGGACATGGAACAACAGACTGGTTCCAAATAGAAAAAGGAGTATGTCAAGGCTGTATATTGTCACCCTGCTTATTTAACTTATATGCAGAGTACAACATGAGAAATGCTGGGCTGGAAGAAGCACAAGCTGGAATCAAGATTGCCAGTAGAACTATCAATAACCTCAGATATGCAGATGACACCACCCTTATGGCAGAAAGTGAAGAGGAACTAAAAAGCCTCTTGATGAAGGTGAAAGTGGAGAGTGAAAAAGTTGGCTTAAAGCTCAACATTCACAAAACGAAGATCATGGCATCTGGTCCCATCACTTCATGGGAAATAGATGGGGAAACAGTGGAAACAGTGTCAGACTTTATTTTGGGGGGCTTCAAAATCACTGCAGATGGTGACTGCAGCCATGAAATTAAAAGATGCTTACTCCTTGGAAGAAAAGTTATGACCAACCTAGATAGCATATTCAAAAGCAGAGACATTACTTTGCCAACAAAGATCCGTCTAGTCAAGGCTATGGTTTTTCCTATGGTCATGTATGGATGTGAGAGTTGGACTGTGAAGAAGGCTGAGCACCAGATTGATGCTTTTGAACTGTGGTGTTGGAGAAGACTCTTGAGAGTCCCTTGGACTGCAAGGAGATCCAACCAGTCCATTCTGAAGGAGATCAGCCCTGGGATTCCTTTGGAAGGAATGATGCTGAAGCTGAAACTCCAGTACTTTGGCCACCTCATGCAAAGAGTTGACTCATTGGAAAAGACTCTGATGCTGGGAGGGATTGGGGGCAGGAGGAGAGGGGGATGACAGAGGATGAGATGGCTGGATGGCATCACTGACTCGGGTCTTGAGTCTGAGTGAACTCCGGGAGTTGGTGATGGACAGGGAGGCCTGGCGTGCTGCGATTAAAGGGGTTGCAAAGAGTCAGACACGACTGAGTGACTGAACTGAACTGACTGAACTGAAAGTTCATCATAAATGAATGCCCTGCCTCTCTGAAAGGACCTGTGTACCAATGCTGCAGGGAAAGCAAATGAACAAATGAGAGGGTGAGATATGGAAAGGAGAAGGGTGGAAATTAGGGTTCAAGACACAGTTCTGCCAACACCAGTTTCCTGAGCAGTAATATTTTTGAAGATTTTTGGAAAAAGAAGGCTTCTGAGGAAAGTTCTCTGAGGAAAGCTGAATTACTTGAAAAAATGAACAAAAGTCTGGATGGTGATGTAGATTGATGCTTAATGCTAGTCATCAGAGTATTATAGGGGACAAGGATTGGTCATTCACTTAGTTCTTCACTCATTCATCATTTATCCATCCAACCACCCACCAATATTCTTATATACCTTTTATGTCCCAGGAGCAATTCCAGAAGCAAGAAAGAACATACAGTGATACTAAGGAGTCAGACTTTGCAACTCAGTTCAGTTCAGTCGCTCAGTCGTGCCTGACTCTTTGCGACCCCATGAATCACAGCACACCAGGCCTCCCTGTCCATCACCAACTCCTGGAGTTTACCCAGACTCACGTCCATTGAGTCGATGATGCCATCCAGCCATCTCATCCTCTGTCATCCCCTTCTCCTCCTGCCCCCAGTCCCTCTCAGCATCAGGGTCTTTTCCAATAAGTCAACTGTTCGCATAAGGTGGCCAAAGTACTGGAGTTTCAGCTTTAGAATCAGTCCTTCCAAAGAAATCCCAGGGCTGATCTCCTTCAGAATGGACTGGTTGGATCTCCTTGCAGTCCAAGGGACTCTCAAGAGTCTTCTCCAACACCACAGTTCAAAAGCATCAATTCTTTGCTGCTCAGCCTTCTTCACAGTCCAACTCTCACATCCATACATGACCATAGGAAAAACCATAACCTTGACTAGATGGACCTTTGTTGGCAAGTAATGTCTCTGTTTTCCAATATGCTATCTAGGTTGGTCATAACTTTCCTTCCAAGGAGTAAGCATCTTTTAATTTCATGGCTGCAATCACCATATGCAGTGATTTTTGGAGCCCCCCAAAATAAAGTCTGACACTGTTTCCACTGTTTCCCCATCTATTTCCCATGAAGTAATGGGACCAGATGCCATGATCTTTGTTTTGTGAATGTTGAGCTTTAAGCCAACTTTTTCACTCTCCTCTTTCACTTTCATCAGGAGGCTTTTTAGTTCCTCTTCACTTCCTGCCATAATGACATAGCTTCCAACAAATTGGGCAAAGACATTAGAATCCAGGATATAGACAGAAATGGAAGAAGACTCCAAAGAGAATAAAACAATGGCCCAATGGTCTGGAGAACTGAACATTCTGGCATCAGATCTTCTATGCAGGTGATGGGAAGAAGAAAGAGGGAGGGGGAATCAGAGAAGGTGTTGCCTCAAGGAAGCTTTGCCTGTCAGCCTGGGTGTGTTCAGTCAAACCACTGGGCTCTATGGAAGTCATTCAATTCTGCTTCAGGGCTTAGTGGAGCAGAAACAAAGGAGACAATGCCTTTGTTAACTATCCTTTGTTATTATAGAACCCTAGTCAGTGGGGGAAAGGGAAGCAGTTCCAATGGCAAAACAAAATCAACTTCTGTTGAAGCTAAATTGACTTTAGTTTGATCGTATTGTAATCAGAAGCTGTAGTGGACTATGTGATCATCTGTCCAGGGAAATAGTCTGCACAGTAGGCATGCTTGACCTACTTGGAAGACAAAGGAAGAGTTAATGTCCCTAAAAGCAGCCCTTTAACCAATGGCACAGTTGGTGAAAAACGTCCCAGCTTCTTGGCACTTTAGTTGGGGTGACGCTGACAAATGTCCTATATCGTCTACCCATTCTCTAGGGACTCTGACCTCCAATTGTTTTTGGGTAACTGAAGATATATCACCTTCACCAGCTTCCTTCCCTTTCCTGACTCACATCCCAACTTTCCTACCATGTCTCCTGGGACCACCTTCCAAAAAACCACTCATATTTGAATGCTTATCTTAGAGGAACCCAAACCAACACAGGAAGCATTTGTTGAACCTCTGCACCCATATTTGCCAATACTGTTTAAAAGACCAGCCTACTGGTGCACTGGGACAACCCAGAGGGATGGAATGGGGAGGGAGGAGGGAGGAGGGTTCAGGATGGGGAGCACATGTATACCTGTGGCGGATTCATTTTGATATTTGGCAAAACTAATACAATTATGTAAAGTTTAAAAATTAAAAAAAAAAAAAAAAAAAAAAGACCAGCCTAAATGTAAACTCTTTGGGTCCTTCCTCTACATCCCTACAGTTAATTGTTCAACCATTTGTTTCTGCAGTGTTGCACTTTGTTGCTGCGATTACTGTTACCTTAATTGGGTGACCCAGTGGGCCATTGTCATGCCCCTATTTGTTAACCTCTTGACAGAACTGATTCTAACCTTCTTTTTGCAGTAGAAAGGCCATTGATTTCCCAAAGACTACCTTGCTCTCCAGGGGGCAGGTCACAGTTTTACATTCCCTGACTCCAAGTTCCAATGAAGGCTGAATTCTTATCCCCTGCTCTGCAGTTTGCAGTTCTTTTATCTCCACCCTGGTGTTAACCCGTATCTGGAACCTAGTCCATTTACATGATTTCCACTGGAAAAGGAGAAATGCACCACTGATATTCATTTATTCAAAATATTTCTTGAGGATAAATGCTATCCCAGACATCATTTCAGGCTCTGGGGGAAATGAATAAGACTGATAGGTTCCCAATTTGCTGTGGTTAGACTTACTTTAAATGCCATTTCATATCTCTGTTGGGAGGGTTTCCTAGGTGGTGCTAGCAGTAAAGAACCTACCTGCCAAAGCAAGAGACTTAAGAGACATAGGTTTGATCCCTGGATCAGGAAGAGCCCCTGGAGGTGGGCATGGCAACCCACTCCAGTATTCCTGCCTGGAGAATCCTATGGACAGAGGAGCATGGTGGGCTACAGTCCATGGGGTTGCAAACAGTCAGACACGACTGAAGCAACAGCATGCTCGCACCTCTGTTGGAACAGTGTTATGACTGACTTAATTTTTTCCCATTTGTGTCTGATTTATTCATCATGCATTTTAAATATATACTATGTGGCAGGCACATGTTCTGGAGCTACAGTGATGAACAGTCTCTACCCTCAAACAATTATTGTGTCCAACAAATATAAAGTACTCTGTCATCATTAGAAAAGCTTGGAGTGGGGAGGGGATTTTCCAACCTCTGAAGATTAGGAATAGGCCCAGCCTGAGCTGGTGGGTAACAAGAGGAGGCTAAGCATCCAGGCTACTAAGATACAGTTCAGAAAGTCTGGTGGTTTCAGGACCAGGAAAAGGGCTGTAGGGATCATCCAAGTAGCAACAGTGCCCTTTCAAGGGAGGCTGGAAGATTAGGAATGTATATGTGTGTGTTAGGAATGTATGGGTGTATAGCCTCAGGGTGAGTGAGTGGGCAGCAGTACTGTTGCTGCTGCTAAGTCGCTTTAGTCGTGTCCGACTGTGCGACCCCAGAGACGGCAGCCCACCAGGCTCCCCTGTCCCTGGGATTCTCCAGGCAAGAACACTGGAGTGGGTTGCCATTTCCTTCTCCAATGCATGAAAGTGAAAAGTGAAAGTGAAGTGAAAATGAAGTCACTCAGTCGTATCCGACTCTTAGCGGCCCCATGAACTGCAGCCTACCAGGCTCCTCCGCCCATGGGATTTTCCAGGCAAGAGTACTGGAGTGGGGTGCCATTACCTTCTCTAGGGGAGCAGTACACACTAAACAAAATTCACACAGTCTTCTGAAAGCAGTTGGCAGAACAGAATTCTGAGTGACACAACAGCCATGACCAGGTGGCACTGATTTCTCAGTCCTTGTTATGAGTAGATTCAGCCCATCATTTTTGTTTTCAAAGACTTGATTAAGACAACTGATATGGTATCATTAGTGCCAGTATAACTGTTACAGGTAACTTATTGGCAATCCAGCTAATTGGGTAATTTGGAATACACTTGAATAGGTCAAACCTGAGATACCCTGATTAGTGGTTTGTGGCTTTCCTATTCTAGTTGGAATCACTCTCCTCACTCAGAAGAATGAATGTCCTTGTGTATAATAATGAGCCAGTTGATTTTCTCTTAATTGAGCTGATAGCATAACTGGACCAGTTTATTTACTCAGAGTTGGCTCTCAGCTCCCCTATCCTTTGGTTAGGAGACACCAGTACTTAGGCAGGTATTGTTCTTTGATGCTTCATGAATCTTGTGATGATACTGTATAAATTCACAGAGGAGATTTGAGATGACTATAATGGGTGTTTTTCCTTCTTTTTGGCCGTGCTGGGTCTTCGTTGCAGCACACAGGCTCTTCATTGAGGTGCTCAGGCTTCTCTAGTTGTGGCACTCTAGCTTGGTTGCCCTGAGCCATGTGAGATATTAGTTCCCCAGTCAGGGATTGAACTCATGTCCCCTGCATTGGAAGGCAGATTCTCAACCACTGGACCACCAAGAAAGTCCTTACAGTGGGTATTAATTTTAAATTATATTGTGGTCAAGCCTTAGCACATCTATCCTACTTTTCTTGTTGACCTTTCTCCTATTTCTCTCTGTCTTCCCTCCACGTTGGGGCTATACACACACCAGTGATTAACTTTCCCCTTCTCTTGCAGAGTGTTCATACCTACCACTTCCCCTTCACTTCTTCCTCTTTTCTTTCCTCTTTTATACCGGTAATTTTAACCTCAGTATGAAAGTAAATATCCAATTTATTCAACTAAAATACCAAATTTTAGTAACATCTGATGTTCAGTCACTATCTATATTATTTAAGTGCTTGGTTTCTTATTATACAATTAAACTGTAGATACTCTAGAAAATGACACTATGTAAAAAAAGTAAAAAAAAAATTCAGAGATTTCTGTTTACTATATAGTAATTTAAAAGTTAATTTCTAGTAAATTGTCAAACAAAAAATATTTATGTAAGAATATTTGAGAACATAAGGGAAATAATATGCTAATTTATTTTAAATGTTAGTGAATATAAGAATCACAGGGTAGCTTGTTAAAAATGCAACCTTCTATACTTTTGCCACAAAAATAATAATTTAGTAGATCTGGAGTGATCCCAAGTCTGAGTTTTTTGTTTTTTTTTTAACAAGTTGCCTAGGTAATTCTCACATGATAAAGTATGAAAATCATTTCTGTAATTGATATAAATAACTATATTGTTTTGTTGCTTTGCCAAATATCTATTAGTATCAAAGATCATTTAAAGAAATACCCTATTGTTTAGCGTGCATGTATGCTCAAATGCTCAGTCATGCCTGACTCTTTGCAACCCTACAGACTGTAGCCCATCAGGTTTCTCTGTCCATGGGATTTTCCAGGTAAGAATATTGGAGTGGGTTGACATTCCTTTCTCCAGGTATTACTTAGCACTTGCTGCATAAAAACTCCAAAAGTTAATGCCTTATAACAATAAACAAAGTCTGTGAGTCACCTGGGTGATTCTTCTCTGCTGGGTTGGCTGCACTTGGGCTGGGTGACCTAAAACAGTCTAACCCTTATGTCCTGTGGGTGTTTGGAAGTCATCAGGGGCACCAGGGATGATTTGGTCACATGTCTGTTACAAAGAAGGCAAGCCAAGTCTTCTCCACATGGCAGGTTTAGGGTTTCAAAGAGATACAAGAGATGGAAAGCCCCACTGAACAAATACTATTCAAGTCTCCAGTTTGGTCATGTTTGCATTGTCCCATTGGCCAAAGTGAAAGTGAAAATTACTCTGTCGTGTCCAACTCTTTGCAACCCCATGGACTGTATTTCATGGAATTCTCCAGGCCAGAATACTGGAGTGGGTAGCCTTTCCCTTCTCCAGGAGATCTTCCCAACCTAGGGAATAAACCCAGGTATCCTGCATTGCAGACAGATTCTTTACCAGCTGAGCCACAAGAGAAGCCCATTGGCCAAAGGAAGCCAAATAGCTAAGTCCAAAGTTAAGGTAGGAGAGATCTACCTTAGTGTGTTGATTCAGGAAGGTGAATTATTGCAGCTATTTTTGCAAAAATATAATTTTTATGCTTAGCTGAAAATACTATTGACTACTGAGCATCTTTATTTTAGGAAAAAAACACCAGTCTTAGAGATTAACTACCTCAGTTAAACCTGGTATTCCACTTTGTAGCTGGAAGATGGATACAACTTTTCATCTTCTCAAGGTTTTACTTTCTTCATCTATAAAATATGAATAATACAATGAATAATATCTACCTCACAGAGCTATTTTGAACTGTGGTCCCCAACCATTTTGGCACCAGGGACCAGTTTCATGCAAGACAATTTTGCCACAGACCAGTGTGGAGGGGATGGCTTTGAGATTATTAAAGTGCCTTACACTTATTGTGCACATTATTTCTACTATTATTATATAAAAGTCTCCTCAGATCATCAGGCATTCAATCCTGAAGGTTGGAGATCCCTGCATTTGAGAATGAATGGAATATTGTACATAAGAATATTCTGTAAACTGGAAATTCTATAACATTCAAGGTATTTAGAGATGCACATGGTTAATGACTATTTTCTATCCATTAAAATTATTAAAGTATTTGTTAAATCAATGAGCTTCCTGATATTTTTGTGACTTGACTATTCTCAGTCTAGTCCATCCCCAACCTGCTATTAGCACTATTTCCCCTAAAAACCAAAATTATCAAAAAAAATTGTCATGTTATTCAACCATTTAGTCAATCTCTGATAGTGCTCTCTTTCCTTGTGCAATAAAAGTAGAATCAGCATAAGAAAACTCCCCAGTCTGTGCCCATTTCCCTCCTTACTCAACCTCCTTGACATCATTGAATTTTGCATTATTTTCTTTATATATTAGACCCTCAAGATTACATGATAGATACAATCTGTTTCCCTCAAACTAGAATGTTCTTATCCTGCATCTTCACCTTGACAAACTGCTACTTATCTTTTAACAGCCAGATCAAATGTTCCTCCCTCATTCCATAAACATTTAGCGAATGAAGATTTCTGGACTCCTCCAATGTTAATTGTTCTAACTCCTTTATTCCCAAAGGACTATGCTAATGTCACTTGCACTTACTCTGCTGCTGCTGCTGCTAAGTCACTTCAGTCGTGTCCGACTCTGTGCGACCCCATAGACGGCAGCCCACCAGGCTCCCCCGTCCCTGGGATTCTCCAGGCAAGAACACTGGAGTGGGTTGCCATTTCCTTCTCCAATGCAGGAAAGTGAAAAGTGAAAGTGAAGGCGCTCAGTCGTGTCCGACTCTTAGCGACCCCATGGACTGTAGCCTACCAGGCTCCTCCATCCATGGGATTTTCCAGGCAAGAGTACTGGAGTGGGGTGCCATTGCCTTCTCCGGCACTTATTCTAGGGTGTTGTAATTGTTCTGTGTATGTTGTCTGCCTCTAGAGTTATACAATGTACTACTCCAGTACCAGAAACAGTGCAAGCACTCAGTATATAGTTTTGAGCAAAGAAACGAATGAAAATTTGACTCCTTTATTCCTTTCCTGAATCACATTATGCTCTGATACTTTACTGACCATACTCAACCCCCTGGATTTCCCTTTGCCAACCCTGACTATAGAACTACCTGTGTTCTTGATCAGTGGTCCATTAGCACATCTGAAAGCAAGTTACCTGTATTTTTCCCCTCAGGTTAGCTACCAGAATTTTGACCTACCATCTTTCCTGCTCTCTGATTATTTCCTATACCACCTGCATCTTCCCTATTTACCTTGAAATTATAGCGACACTACCCAAATGTAGTGATGATCCAGGGAATAGTGGAGGAACTGATTTTTTTGTGTAGATGTATCTACCATAAACTTTTTGAAAGAAGTATTTTTCTCTCAAATACAGTTAGAAACTAACTCACATAGATTAAATAACAGCGTCACATAGATGAATATGTAAAGCTCTTCTGCTATTTTAATTTTATCACAATAGCTTGGCAGCATATAAGCTCAAGCTTCCTTTCAAAGGCTCACATGCAGGAGAACTAAAGCTATAGCTATGATTTGGGGCCCAGTAAAGGTTTACACTTGCCTAGTTTGACTATAAATCTATGACCTTACTATCAAGAATAGGTGTTTAAAAGTTGTAAATCAATTTAAAACAAAGCATCTAGGTACAAAATCATGTGTTGATGGTATTATGTTAATAGTTATTTTGCCTCCCAAGTTTCTAGTTTATCCAATGTTTTAGAGTAAATATGATGGAAGAATATAAGGGTCACTTCAAACAAAAATCCAGACAAGTTCTTCTGCTTGAACTTGTAAGTTCAAGATTTTATCTCCCTCTGGGCAAGAATAAAACTTTTGTTTTCATTTTTACTAAAAATAATAATTATGGGTAAAATGATATAGTTTAAAAGAATTGGCTCTCATTCCATCTTTGGAATTTCCCACCCCAGAAATCCTTTATGTCTTGGCGAAATATGACATAATGATTTGAAAGAAAGAGGAAAAAAAAAAAAAAACACTTAAGTATTTGAGGCCAGAAGTTAATTGAATAAGACCTTAGATTCTGATGAGTTTGTGTTTTATGGTTGATTAACTTGTTTTAATACTCAAAAATGCTTAGGAAACCCAATTATCGTGCCACTCAATCTGAGTTATTGGCTGATTTCTGCTAGTTTCAGGATATCTTATTGACCAGAGTTATATTTCCTACTATGATGTACAAGAGACACTGAGTTTGTTTTGAAAGAAAAATCTAGGGTCAGCATACAAATAATTGCCCCAAATCAGAAAGATTACACTCTTAGCTTCTTAGATCATGCCAGAGTTTGTGAATTCCAGTTACTAATTTCCTCCTGGCCCCAAGAACAGGAGAGATAGTATGAGAAAAGGCTTTAATATTTTTTGATAATTGATTTGTTTTCTACTAGTATGGCTAATACCACCTTATTGCTATCTTTTTGTTTGTTTAGATGCTACCTGCCTGGTTACAAATAAAGAAGGTAGAATATATAATAACTGAAATCATGATGTCTCATTCTGGAATCTGCTGGTCAGTAAAAGACAACTCATCATTGGCCAGCATTGATATTACTGGTTCTCTCTCTACAAAAAAATACCAACATGCATGTTAGATGACTATCTTTCTTCAGTTTCTGGAGGAAATCAAGAGAGGTGATTAGATGCAGGTTTCCTAAAGAACTATCAAAAATTCCTATGTGATTCTTTAAGATAGGATTTGTAACAATATGAATTCCATAGATAAATTTTAAGAAGTCAGTGAACTCTTCATACTATAGTTGCTTACAAAGTTGTTTTTGCATTTTTCTGGTGAGAGGTTCTGTAAGAGCTATCAGAGATTTACAGAACTCTGTGACCCATAAAAACTAGATTAAGAACAAATACTTGCTCATTCTTCAAACTTGTAGGAATAGATATTTTTCTATGGCACTAGGGAACTATAAGGACCAAGAGGGTAACAGATACAGCAGAAGAAGCATGAACCTTGATTTTCTGCCTAGTGCAAGTACGGGCAACATGGACCATACTTTTCAAGCACAGAATTGTAGGAAATTGAGTATGCAGTTTGGCTGGAATGGAAGTAACTCTTATAATCCTCAGATTTCACAATTCCCCAGATGAGTAATGCAAGGCCCTATGTAGGGTGGTTTTTTGCATTACTAAATACTTAGGAGCAGAGTGCTGAAACTACTAAGTTACTGAAATCTGTAGATCTAATCTGATTTGTGTCTTCTGCGGCTGCTAAGTCACTTCAGTCATGTCCGACTCTGTGCGACCCCATAGACAGCAGCCCACCAGGCTCTGTTGTCCCTGGGATTCTCCAGGCAAGAACACTGGAGTGGGGTGCCATTTCCTTTTCCAATGCATGAAAGTGAAAAGTGAAAGTGAAGCCGCTCAGTCGTGTCCAACCCTCAGCGACCCCATGGACTGCAGCCTTCCAGGTTCCTCCGTCCATAGGATTTTCCAAGCAAGAGTACTGGAGTAGGGTGCCATTACCTTGTGTCTTCTACAGATACTTAATTGAACAATTGCTCTATGCAGTGCATAATACCTGACACAAAAGATATGTGGTAAAGTAAACAGAAATGAGAAGAGAAGAAGAAGCAAGACTTGATTCAGCCAAATTTGTAGGGGCATTAGGACATGATGAAAACCCTTTGAGATGATTTGTTAGTCACCAATTCTCCCAAAGCCATGGAGTTTTACAGCTAAAAGAATATTCTGTTAGTTGCCTATCCCAGTCCTTTCATTTTGCAATAAAGAAACTAAGTGCCTTGTTCAGGGTCATTTAGTTGAGGTGGCAATGCTTAGACTGAATCTTAGGTTTTCCTTCTTCGGCCCATTCATCTTTCCAGTGTTTTAGATTATGATCCCACAATCTGCCTATATTCCCTTTGATTTGCAGAATCAACTAATTTCAGAAATCCTTGCCATCCCCCAAATACCTAGATGCCAACACACAACTCCTAGAACTCTTTCCTCTGAACATCAAAACTCCCATTCCACAGACCAGGAAAGAAGATAATTCAGACTTGATTGTCACATATAAAAGATGACAAAAGATAGAACTTGATGAATTAAAAAACTAGAGTGATTTCAACATTTAAACCCAACTTTTGCTCAGAAGAAGAAGCATCCCTAGCTCTTTAAAATCCCCGTCTCAACTGGTCCACTCCCTCATGATGTCATATACAGTTTGACGTTGTCTGGGCAACTTGGTAAACACACTGCTTCCTCCATTGTTTAATTCCCTTCCCTGAGTGAGATCCTGAGGCAACCAGGCTTCATTAGTTCAGGTGCTAGCCTCAGGGAACTACTTGTTTTAATTAGAGGGATGAAATGGCATTTTAATTGTGCGCAATGATTAATAAACATGCTGAGCTGCTGCATAATAATCTGCTGCTTGAGGAGCTTTCTCCCTTAGTCCTGATATCTACATCCGTTAACTGATTGTTACCCAGGTTGAGCATTATGGAGCTCTTCCTCCAACCAAATTGTACGTTGTCTGTCCTCCAGTTTTTCCACTAATAATAATTATTAGCGCAAGCTCCCATGTTTGTAGTAACAGAGGGACAAGACTAGAATGGAGAGAGCTTACAGAGTGGTATACGGTCTATGTAATTTATTTCACTAAACTTCCTTGTAAAAGCGTGATAATAATAGGACCAACTTGACAGGGCTTTGTAAAGATTAAATGAAACAATCCATGCAAAGCACTTAGATGAGTGCTGGTCCAGAGTAAGCTCTCTGAAAGTGCTAGCCGCCATTATCATTAGTAGGATTATCGTTACCGTCATCACCATTAATTTCATCCCTATCGGCAACTTCATCATCCCTCTCACCGCAACCATCATCTTGGCCAAAATTAGACACTTAGATTAGATCCAGTAGATTAGTCTCTTAGAGGTCATGATGTCTACTATATCACATTTAATTCAGGAATAATTTTCTGAAGTATGAAGCTTGGCCAGAGATTTTCCCCATTTGTTCTTTATGTTGCATGAGAGTAGTTTGGAATGACTTGGGCTTCCCCTGTGGCTCAGCTGGTAAAGAATCTGCCTGTAATGCAGGAGACCTGGGTTCGATCCCTGGGTTGGGAAGATCCCCTGGAGAAGAGAATGGCTACCCACTCCAGGATTCTGGCCTGGAGAATTCCATGGACTATACAGTCCTTTGGGTCACAAAGAGTCAGACATGACTGAATGACTTTCACCTTCACTTTCTATGTTCCGAAATGTGCCCAAAGAAATTCATGTATCTTAAAAGCTTAACCTCAACTCCTTGGTAGCTAAATAAAATCCTAGGTTTGTATCTGAACTTTAGTGGAAACAGAAACCAGAAAACTGGATTGTAAAGTGACTTCCCGTATAAAGCTACATGTGCTTGGGATTTGTAGCAGTTTTATTGGCCTCTATTATTATTGGCTGAGTCTTTACAACACTATAGCTACTTTCCCTAATGTTGACACTAGTAAATTGATTTCCTTTGTGTCTCTTGGGAATTGTTCTTCAAGGTCATATAGCTATATCCATATTACTTATCCATATATCTATATCTATATTATTTTATTTGATTTGGACAGATAAACCTTGATGAAACCTGGGGCAGCTGCCACTACTCACTATTCGTAAATGGCTCTTGTGACAGTGGATATTATACAAATGATCCTTTCCTTAGCTTGAATCATTAATCATATTTAAAAAAAACTGATTAGATGATTTTTCTGATCTACTTATCCTTATATTTTGATATGCTACCATAATTGTACACCAAGACAATGTACTATATGCCCAAGAAGAGAAGATATGATTGAGCTGGTAGGAGCTAAATGTAGAAACTGCTTTTCTATCCCTCCAAATATTAAGGACTTCATGAAAGCAAGTCTGTGACTCTGAAGATGTTTCCTGTACACAAGGTCATTACAGTTCAGTGAAGCAGATATGATTGATTACATGGGCCAAAATTTACCTTGCCTCCAGGGCACTCCTAATTCTTGTTGTAGCTCCTTTAAGGGCACACAATTGTCTCCAAAAGTCAAAGGGGAAAGGTGAATGAACTTTTTGACCATGGTAGTGAAGAGAGAAAGATTCTAAAATAGATGCTCAACTTGAAATATCTAGGACAGGGCAGAAAGCAAAAGAAAACTAAATGTATGTTACCTTCCCATTCCCCTAGCAAGGAAGTTTTTAAGATTATTTATCTGAAGTTCTACTAAATGTAACTATATACTCATTAGAATGGCTAACATGAAAAATACTGACCATATGAAGTGTTGTTGAGGATGTGAAGGAGCTGAAACTCTCACATGATGTATGGTAATATACATTACATTTTAACAATGTAAAATGGTACCTCTTTGGAAAACAGTCTGTGCGTTCTTCAAAAGCTAAACATGCAACCACTCCACACCCAGCATTGCTCAGAGGCATTAACCTGACAAATGGAAGCATATATCCATACAAAGACATATAAAAAATATACTCATAGGTTTTTTGCAATAGCCAAGAATTGGAAACCAAAATGTCCACAAGGAGACAAATTGTTGTGGATGACTCCTACAATGGAATACTTCTCAGCAAGCGGAAAGAATGAAATATTGATAAGTGAGGTAACAAAGACAAATCTTAAAATAATTATACTCACTGAAAGAAACCAGACAAAACTATAACACATAGTGTTTGACAGAGTGAAAGAAAGTGAAGTGAAAGTATTAGTCACTCAGTTGTGTCCGACTCTTTGTGACCCCATGGACTAGCCTGCCAGGCTCTTCTGTCCATGGGATTCTCCAGGCAAGAATACTGGAGTGGGTTGCCATTCCTTTCTCCAGGGGATCTTCCCACCTCAGGGATAAAACCCGGGTCTCAGGCACTGTACGCTGATTCTTTACCATCCGAGCCATCAAGGAGGGCCTGATACAGAGAAGTGGGAAAGGAAACAGATAACAAGGGGCATGAGGAAACTTTCAGGGGTGTTGCATATGTTCATTGTCTTGAATGAGGTGATGGCTTCAGGGGTGCATACATATGGAAACATAAAATTGCAGACTTTATATATAGCTTGCTGAATGTCAATTATAGCTTAATAAAGCATTAATAAATAAATCAATCACTTACCTGAATTTTTGAGCATAATATCTGAACCAATATCTGAACTGTGGTGTTGAAGAAGACTCTTTAGAGTCCCTTGGACTGCAAGGAGATCCAACCAGTTTATCCTAAAGGAGATCAGTCCTGGGTGTTCATTGGTACGACTGATGTTGAAGCTGAAACTCCAATACTTTGGCCACCTGATGCGGAGAGCTGACTCATTTGAAAAGACCCTGATGCTGGGAAAGATTGAAGGCAGGAGGAGAAGGGGTCGACAGAGGATGAGATGTTTGGATGGTGTCCCCGACACAATGGACATGGTTTGGGTGAACTCCGGGAGTTGGTGATGGATAGAGAGGCCTGGCGTGCTGCGGGTTCTTGGGGTCGCAAAGAGTCGGACATGACTGAGCAACTGAACTGAACTGATCTGATGAACCCATGGGACTACTCATTGGAATGAATTTTTCTCTGAAATAGTCACAACATAATTAATGTGAGATTAAACTTTTTTCTCAGTTCAGTTCAGTTCAGTTGCTCAGTCATGTCTGACTCTTTGTGACTCCATGAATGGCAGCACACAGGCCTCCCTGTCCATCACCAACTCCCGGAGTTCACCCAAATCCACATCCATGGAGTCAGTGATGCCATCCAGCCATCTCATCCTCTGGCGTCCCCTTCTCCTCCTGCCCCCAATCCCTCCCAGCATCAGAGTCTTTTCCAATGAGTCAACTCTTCGCATGAGGTTTATGTAAAAAGATGGGCTCAAAAAAGATAAAATCAATGACCTTATGTACATACAGACATGATTAAATATACTGAAAAATTGTTTGTCTTTAATAAACAACAATAGTAATAGAAATACAACTGTACAAATCTGCTTTAGTAAACTTTTAACTGTTTAGGTTCTTTTGAATAACTAGCCAGTAATATTATGCTTGAAGAAGGCAATGGCACCCCACTCCAGTACTCTTGCCTGGAAAATCCCATGGACAGAGGAGCCTGGTGGGCTGCAGTCCATGGGGTCGCGAAGAGTCGGACATGACTGAGCGACTTCACTTTTCACTTTCATGCATTGGAGAATGGCAACCCACTCCAGTGTTCTTGCCTGGAGAATCCCAGGGATGGGGGAGCCTGGTGGGCTGCCATCTATGGGGTCACACAGAGTCGGACACAACTGAAGAGACTTAGCAGCAATATTATGCTAAATTAAGAACTTAGATTACTTTTCTAATTTTTTCTCCAATTTGAGAAGATACTATGAAGAGAGATTTTTTTTTTCTGGAGAATCCAACTTTAATACCTTGCTTATCATCTCCTGCCCAATGCCTTAGTGTGACAGAGTCAATTTAATCAAATAGACTGATTTCAGTGAGTCAACCCATTAATGAATCTTCTATTACCAAGGGATCCCTTCTCCACGTAGTTTACTTTCACTGATGTATATTCATATAACTATCAACTCAGATGCATATATATTTATAATATTTTGTTGTTTCTTGTTGCTGTTGTTCAGTTGTTAAGTAGTGTCTGACTCTTTGCGACTCCACAGACTGTAGCCCCCCAGGCTCCTCTATCCATGGGATTTCCCAGGCAAGAATACTGGAGTGGGCTGCCATTTCCTTCTCCGGGGTATCTTCCTGACCTAGGGATTGAACCTGTGTCTCCTGCTTGGCAAGAGGATTCTTTACCACTGAGCCACCTGGGGAACACCATATTTATAATATGTTTGTACTCAATTTATACTATTCATGATTATAGATTATAATAATTTAGATGCATTTGTCTGTACTGATTGATTAGCTTGATGTTATTCTCTTTGTTAAGAAGTCAAGGTAGGTATTGAGTGTTTACATAATAAAAAACTGTTAGAACAATAGTTTAAAATTATCACAGTGATGAAAGAAAGAGGGAGAGAGATAAAGAGAAAGAAAATAAGAAAGAGAAAGAAGGAAGGAGGCAGCGAATGTTAAGAAAGAAGAGACAGAAAGTGAAAGAAATTTACTTGTATATGCTCTTTCACTCAATATGCATTATTTGGATTCATTTAGGTTCTCTATTTTAGTTCATAATCTTGGTTGCATATTCTTGTTCACATGGGAACCTGAAAAATGTTTTAATGTCTGGTTCTCCCTCCAGACCAACTTAATGAAAATTTCTGAGAGTAGTGCCAGAGATTAGTGATTTTAATACAGTGTGGGATTTGAAAACCCTGTCTTGAAAGGAGAGGACTTCAAAATTAAATGTGAAAAACTGATAACAGAAGTGTCAGGGAAGCCTTAATCTTCTCATCAGATTTTGATGTAACCTTGAAGTGAAGTACCCTCCCGTTTTTTTGTCGTTTTGTCTACCACCTCCACCATGACTCACTTTTTGGCATACTTTCTGGTTCTCCTCCCATCCCACTCCCTACCCCTGAAAAAAACCCAGTAAGAAAAAGAAATCAGAATAAGCAGTGGAGACTGCTGACTGTGTTGCAGGGAATCAGACAAAGTACTTTATATGACACACACACCCCACCCCTGATCATGTGCTTTCCTTCAAAGCTCTGTCTCCCTACTGCAACTAAGGGGTTTCTTTTCTTTCTACTTTTCTTTCAAACAATGCTGGTTTCTGTCTCCTGTGTTTTACAGAGCAACTCACCTCAACCCCAAACCTGTATGCTCACAGATAAAAACAAAAAGCCATGCAGTTAATACATCTATCTATCCTTAGAAAACATTTTAATCCCCACGTTGTTATTTGAGCTTGTCTTCGCAAACTTCTGTATTCAAGTGACTTATCAAAAGCTTCTCCTGGACATGCCCACTGGTCTCCACAAGAGGAATCTTCTCACTGTATGCTAAGATTATAAAATAGTTATCATATTATTCTATTGACATATGTATCATTGAATCACTTTGTTGTACACCTGAAACTAACACAACCTGTAAATCAACTACACTTCAAATAAATAAATACTGCTTTTTAAGAAACCTAAAAAAAAGAAAAAAAAGACTTCATCTTATGATACTGGGTAGGAGAAATATTACTGGCCAGATGTAACATCCATTTCCATAAAACACTCAGGCAACATTGCTATAACCTCTTCATGTAACATCCACTCAGACTTCCCAAACATTATAATCCCATTAACTCTTGTATGTTTTATCAACCTAATTGTAGCCCACATCAGGGTTCCACCAATGGGCTTTGGTACCACAGCTCATGGGGTTCTCACATCAAGGAGTCCCAGAAACTTCTCTCCATCACCTAGTCATTTTACCCATTTCTGTATAAGAGGTCTTTGGTCTCCAGTGAGAGGTTGAGTCAAGGGACCCAGGTCTTTTTGTCAATTGTGCAGAAAATTTGCCTTTCTAACAGGGTTCCAGAGCATCCTGATGCTGTTTTGGAGATTACAGTGGAGTAACAAGGATTGAAGGACTTTGCCAAATATTTAGACTGGCTCTCAGGCTTCTTGAAGTCCAGTCCTATTTTCCACTGACCTGTATAGAGCACTCCAATCTGGTTTATCTATTACTTGCTCACTTGCTGAATACCTTTTGAGTGTTATAATTTCAATCTCCTTATTTATTCCCTCTCTCTCTCATTCAGTTCAGTTCAGTTCAGTTCAGTCGCTCAGTCGTGTCCGACTCTTTGTGAGCCTATGAATCACAGCACGCCAGGCCTCCCTGTCCATCACCAACTCCTGGAGTTCACTCAGACTCACGTCCATCGAGTTAGTGATGCCATCCAGCCATCTCATCCTCTGTGGTCCCCTTCTCCTCCTGCCCCCAATCCCTCCCAGCATCAGAGTCTTTTCCAATGAGTCAGCTCTTCGCATGAGGTGGCCAAAGTACTGGAGTTTCAGCTTTAGCATCATTCCTTCCAAAGAAATCCCAGGGCTGATCTCCTTCAGAATGGACTGGTTGGATCTCCTTGCAGTCCAAGGCACTCTCAAGAGTCTTCTCCAACACCACAGTTCAAAAGCATCAATTCTTCTGTGCTCAGGCTTCTTCACAGTCCAAATCTCACATCCATACATGACCACAGGAAAAACCATAGCCTTGACTAGACGAACCTTTGTGGGCAAAGTAATGTCTCTGCTTTTCAATATACTATCTAGGTTGGTCATAACTTTCCTTCCAAGGAGTAAGTGTCTTTTAATTTCATGGCTGCAGTCACCATCTGTAGTGATTTTGGAGCCCAGAAAAATAAAGTCTGACACTGTTTCCACTGTTTCCCCATCTATTTCCCATGAAGTGGTGGGACCAGATGCCATGATCTTCGTTTTCTGAATGTTGAGCTTTAAGCCAACTTTTTCACTCTCCACTTTCACTTTCATCAAGAGGCTTTTGAGTTCCTCTTCACTTTCTGCCATAAGGATGGTGTCATCTGCATATCTGAGGTTATTGATATTTCTCCCGGCAATCTTGATTCCAGCTTGTGTTTCTTCCAGTCCAGCATTTCTCATGATGTACTCTGCATATAAGTTAAATAAGCAGGATGACAATATACAGCCTTGACGTACTCCTTTTCCTATTTGGAACCAGTCTGTTGTTCCATGTCCAGTTCTGACTGTTGCTTCCTGACCTGCAAACACATTTCTCAAGAGGCAGGTCAGGTGGTCTGGTATTCTCATCTCTTTCAGAATTTTCCACAGTTTATTGTGATACACACAGTCAAAGGCTTTGGCATGGTCAATAAAGCAGAAATAGATGTTTTTCTGGAACTCTCTTGCTGTTTTGATGATCCAGCGGATGTTGGCAATTTGATCTCTGGTTCCTCTGCCTTTTCTAAAACCAGATTGAACATCATGTCTACTTTTCTTTTTAATAACAAACTTGAATCTTAACTTCTCCATACAGACGTTCTTGTGATTGAATACAAAATGATTTTTCTTCCTTCTGATCATCTCTGTAACTCTTTGGGAGCTTATCAAATCTTTGCAAAAGCTGTTTGTTTATTGGACAGAAGAACAAAACAAAACAAATGTATGAGTGAATAAGATAGTCTCAGAAAACGGGGTACATTAAGCTACAGAAGAAAAGAGAAACTGCAATTTCTATGGAAAATATCAGAATTAATAAAAAAATTTTCATCCTGTCTTTACTACATCTAATGATGACAATACTTCTAGGTTAACTGCAGAAAATAAAGACTGGAAGTTTGTGGTTTGTCACAGCTAAGAGTCATCATTTTTTTTTTACTTAAAGTTCAAAATAGTAAGTATTTTAGACTTTGTGGTCTCTATGACAACTACTCAGTTCTGCCATGAAGTAGGAAAGCAGGTATTGGCAACATATAAACAAATGGACATTGTAGCATCCAATGTTCCTTTATGACACACACACACAAAAAGGTACCAGCCGAGTCTGGAATACCTATAGTACTTTTCCAATCCTTATCATAGTGAAGTTGCCCAGTCATATCCAACTCTGACACGTCTGGAGAAGCCTGGTAGGCTACAGTCCATGGTGTTGCAAAGAGCTGGACATGACTGAGCGACTTCACTATGATAAGGATTGGAAAATTACTATAGGTATGCCAGATTTGGCTGGTGCCTTTTTTTTTTTTTTTTGTCATAAAGGATCATTGGACACTACAATGTCCATTTGTTTATATGTTGCCAATACCTGCTTTCCTACTATAATGGCAGAATTGAGTAGTTGTCATAGAGACCACAAAATCTAAAATACTTACTATTTTCAACTTTAAGAAAAAAATTTGATGACCCTTAGCCGTGACAATCCACAAATTTCCTTATCATAGATGGTACCCAAATATTATATTCTAAACCAAAAAAGAGAAGGGACTTGTTTCATCCACAATTCTTAATTATAACTTAAATAATTTTATAATGAGAAGGAAATCTGAGGAATTGGGTCAGGCCCATGAGGAGGTACGCTGGACAAAGGAATATACTTGATTTTTCCATAAAATCAGCTTTCATAGATAACCATCTAAATCATGTATCACTTATCCCCCAACTCAATTTTCAAGCTTCTACCATCTTACTATAAAGGTGTGACACATGGATCACATCATGGGCCATACTCTGAAGCTTATTAGGACAGTGTAGGAGGGCTCCCTTGTTGCTACACGCCCTCCAGCATTGATTATTTGGAGATTTTTTTAGTGATGGCCATTCTGACTGGTGTGAAGTGATGCCTGATTATAGCTTTAATTTGCATTTGTCTAATAATTAGCAATGTTGAGCATCTTTTTCTGTGCTTTTTGGCTAGCTGTATGTCTTTGGAGAAATGGTAAGACCAACTCTTGTTGATGGGATCCTACTGGAAACTATGATTAGAGGTTTAAGAATTGATAGAATTAAGATGAAAGTTTATAGAAAAATTGGTGAACAGGTTTTATGTAAAGTGATTACATACTTTTTGCTGAGTGCATTGTGGGGATGTACACTGTGTCTCAATGGGGATCTTTTCCCTTACTTGGTATTGTAAAAGAGGGCATGCAAATCCACCCAGCAGACAGTGTTAATTGAACATGGCAAAGGGAGCAAATATAGTTGCCTGAGCCCACACAGTGTGAGGTAAAAGCTAGAAGCCAATATTCAAAGTCTGACAGAAACAAATGTCTTCAGGTTATAAATCTCTACAAAATCAGAAATGTAAACAGAGCCTGCAGTCACCTGAAACTGAGACCAGCTAATTCAATTGATAGAATCCGAAACCAAAAGGAAAGAAATAAAAGGCAAGTGGCCTCTTAAAAATATAAACTGCTGGAAAGGTTTCCTCACCCAAAATCTAATTCACGGCCTTCCTAAAGATTATTTGTCTAGTTCAGTTCAGTTCAGTCACTCAGTCATGTCCGACTCTTTGAGACCCCATGAATCGCAGCACGCCAGGCCTCCCTGTCCATCACCAACTCCCGGAGTTCACTCAGACTCATGTCCATCGAGTCAGTGATGCCATCCAGCCATCTCATCCTCTGTCGTCCCCTTCTCCTCTTGCCCCCAATCCCTCCCAGCATCAGAGTCTTTTCCAATGAGTCAACTCTTCGTGTGAGGTGGCCAAAGTACTGGAGTTTCAGCTTTAGCATCATTCCTTCCAAAGAAATCCCAGGGCTGATCTCCTTCAGAATGGACTGGTTGGATCTCCTTGCAGTCCAAGGCACTCTCAAGAGTCTTCTCCAACACCACAGTTCAAAAGCATCAATTCTTCAGTGCTCAGCCTTCTTCACAGTCCAACTCTCACATCCATACATGTCCACAGGAAAAACCATAGTCTTGACTAGACGAACCTTTGTTGGCAAAGTAGTCTCTGCTTTTCAATATGCTATTTGTCTGAGACAAATACAAATTTTAGAATTCTTCTACATGAATAGTAGAAAGACTTTAACTATTTAAAGTTAAATAGTAGAAAGACTTTAATGGTAGAAAGATCTAAGCAAACTTATTCCAACTGTTATTTATAAATCGGTGATCTTTGTATTATTATGCATTATTCCTGACTAAAATTTTAAAAAGAACACTATGAGATCTCTGACTGTGCCTATCTGTATGTGTATACTATAGCTTTGATATTTTTCTACCTTCATATAGTATTGCAAAAATTAATTTATATAAAGAACTATATTTAACTGGCTAAAACAAATGCTTATATAAAAATTCTGAAAAACATAGTGGAAACTAACCATAATATTTTTCAAGTTCATGTGAACTAGGATTAATCTTTAGTAAATTTATAGTTGCTAGTTTTATTAAAATAGGAGCATCTTTACTGTTTTCAGCATGAAATATAAAGTTTGTATTCTACTTAGGTTTGCCAGAAGTCAGATAAGTTCATGTTGTCTCCATTATCAAATTTGTTTGTGAGGAAACTAGTTTGGGATAATGGCTGACTTTGTTTAGTATCTCATGAAATTTTCATGGATAATCAAAACAATTGCTTGGAGCACACAATTTAGACAGATACAAGTGGAATAAGACTTAAAAATATCTTTCAACATCTTTTGGTAACTTGAAACTTTAGAGTTTTGCTAAGTTAAATGATAGAAATTCATTGAACGTCTATATCATTTTCAAATAAGACTGCTGCTGCTGCTGCTAAGTCACTTCAGTCGTGTCCAACTCTGTGTGACCCCATAGATGGCAGCCCTCCTGGTCTCCCATCCCTGGGATTCTCCAGGCAAGAACACTGGAGTAGGTTGCCATTTCCTTCTCCAATGCATGAAAGTGAAAAGTGAAAGTGAAGTCACTCAGTTGTGTCCAACTCTCAGCTACCCCTTGGACTGCAGCCTACCAGGCTCCTCCGTCCATGGGATTTTCCAGGCATGAGTACTGGAGTGGGGTGCCATTGCCTTCTCTGTCAAATAAGACTAAACAGGGAAATATTAATTGCTAAACAAGTCTAAGTTTACCTGCTTTTTTCTTAATATTATAGAAACACTAAAGATGTTTGGTTCTATTATTACACATATTCTGTATCACATTTAAAATTTATACAATAAGGAAACTTATGCTTGAAGCAATTAGAAAATATATTTATAAGTTTGTCAATCAAAAAGAGTGGTGTTACAAGCCGTTTACAACTGCTTACTTCTTAGTTTGCACTAGAAATTAAGATTTATAAGGGTTAAAAATTATAATTAATATATGTAATTAAAACTACAAAATTAATAAGGAAAACATCCTTGTATGCAAGAAATATTTTTTAAAAGGGATAAGGAATGAAAAGGCATATTGTTAGGGAAAGAAAGTAATTTTGTCCTAGTGAAAGTGAAAGTCACTCAGTCACATCCAACTCTTGGCAACCAATTCTCCAGGCCAGAACGCTGGAGTGGGTAGCCTTTCCCTTCTCCAGGGGATCTTCCCAACCTAGAGATAGAACCCAGGTGGTTTCTATCTTGCAATCTGCATTGCAAACAGATTCTTTACCAGGGAAGCCCAAGAATAATGTAGCTGGTAGCCTATTCCTTCTCCAGGAGATCTTCCCAACCCAGGAATCAAACTGGGGTCTCCTGCATTGCAGGTGGATTCTTTACCAACTGAGCTATCAGGGAAGGCAATTTTGTCCTAAAGAGAAATTAAACTTAGGACAAAATCTGAATATTTTAAAAGGAAGCTATGGAAAATTTGTGGGAAAGGAGCCATGAAAATAAGAGTTTTTTGGATAGTCACTACTCACCAAGATTAGATTGAGACCACAATAAACTGTGGAAAATTCTGAAAGAGATGGGAATACCACACCACCTGACCTGCCTCTTGAAAACCTGTATGCAGGTCAGGAAGCAACAGTTAGAACTGGACATGGAACAATAGACTGGTTCCAAATAGGAAAAGGAGTACGTCAAGGCTGTATATTGTCACCCTGCTTATTTAACTTCTATGCAGAGTACATCATGAGAAACGCTGGGCTGGAAGAAGCACAAGCTGGAATCAAGATTGCCCGGAGAACTATCAATAACCTCAGATATGCAGATGACACCACCCTTATGGCAGAAAGTGAAGAAGAACTAAAGAGCCTCTTGATGAAGGTGAAAGAGGAGAGTGAAAAAGTTGGCTTAAAGCTCAACATTCAGAAAATGAAGATCATGGCATCTGGTCCCATCACTTCATGGGAAATAGATGGGGAAACAGTGGAAACAGTGTCAGACTTTATTTTTGGGGGCTCCAAAATCACTACAGATGGTGATTTCAGCCATGAAATTAAAAGACACTTACTCCTTGGAAGGAAAGTTATGACCAACCTAGATAGCATATTGAAAAGCAAAGACATTACTCTCTCAACAAAGGTCTGTCTAATCAAGGCTATGGTTTTTCCAGTGGTCATGTATGGATGTGAGAGTTGGACTATAAAGAAAGCTCAGTGCTGAAGAATTGATGCTTTTGAACTGTGGTGTTGGAGAAGACTCTTGAGAGTCCCTTGGTCTGCAAGGAGATCCAATCAGTCCATCCTAAAGGAAATCAATCCTGAATATCCATTGGAAGGACTGATGTTGAAGCTGAAACTCCAATACTTTGGCCACCTGATGCAAAGACCTGCCCTCATGGGAAAAGACCCTGATGCTGGGAAAGATTGAGGGCAGGAGGAGAAGGGGACAACAGAGGATAAGATGGTTGGATGGCATCACCAACTCAATGGACATGGGTTTGGGTGAACTCCAGGAGTTGGTGGTGGACAGGGAGGCTTGGCATGCTGTGGGTTCATGGGGTTGCAAAGAGTTGGACACGACTGAGCTACTGAACTGAACTGAAGATTAGATTGAATTTAATTGAGCAAATGAATTTAGTATCAAAAGTTAGCTAGTGCAAAGCTAGAATTTGGTTTCCTATTTCTATTAAGAGAACAAAATTTTCCTGGACTGTTATCTGCTTTTTATAAGAAAATTTAAAGTAATCTGCTGTTAACTTTTGTTTTTTGCCTTGGGAATCTTTTCTTGCACTGGTTAAGTGGATAACTACGTATTATTTCAGTTATCTATGGTCCTATTTGACGAAGTACTTTTTAAACCTTTTGATATCTTTAAAAAACTTCCCCATCTTGAATTCTAAATTAAGTCCTTCTAGCTAACGTTGGCTGGAGAAGGAAATGGCAACCCACTCCAGTACTCTTGCCTGGAAAATCCCATGGACGGAGGGGCCTGGTGGGCTATAGTCAATGGGGTCGTGAAGAGTCGGACACAACTGAGCGACTTCACTTTCACTTTTCACTTTCATGCATTGGAGAAGGAAATGGCAACCCACTCCAGTGTTCTTGCCTGGAGAATCCCAGGCATGGGGGAGCCTGGTGGGCTGCCGTCTATGGGGTCGCACAGAGTCAGACACGACTGAAGTGACTTAGCAGCAGCAGCTAACATTGGTAATATTCAAGGGCCCATAAAATATCTCAAAGAGATATGTTAAACTAATTAGGCTTATTTGATATGGTAATTTATATGGGAGGCATTGTCAATTTAGTGATGACAAACCTCAGGTTATATTGCATGGATAAATGCTATTAATATGTGTTCCAAAATTATTTAAATTTCTAAAAATCTGATGTCTCCCGGTACAATGTTATCAGTCATAATTCAAGTTATCTTAAAATTTTATATCACAGAAACAACCAAATTTCTTTGTCAATTGCATTATAATGAATCAAATCTTTTACAAAAATTCTTCAACTTCAAAACTGTTCACAGAAAGGACTTTTTTGACAAATATGGGTTTCTGATAACTTTCAGATCATACCACTGAACTGAATAAAAAATTACAGAACACTAATGTAAAACCTGATGGCTTCATAAAACTGTTAACAAAAGATCAACAAGAATTAATTACATAGAACTGAATGAACTGATGAATATAATTATAATTCTTATGTCTTTTCATCTGAAATATTATTGGCTTTTTAATCTTTGCTTTCCAGGTATAAGGGAATCTTTTATCTTAAGCTAATTATGATTTACAGCAATTTGATAAATTATACCTTTGTATCAGAATTGAAACATTGATCATTTTCTCCCTACCTAATACTCCAGAACTTACAAATCCTTAGACAGCATTCTTATTTTCAAGGCAATTTAGTTTTACACTGGTTCACTAAGAATCTGTTCTCCTTGTAACAGGACATGATTGGAAATATCAGTTATATTACTGAAGTTTTAACTAGAATATCATATTTGAGCATGTGCATCAAATCAGATATGGCCAGAGAACATTAAGGATATAAAATTGACTTTATGGAGTCCTGGAGCCCCTAGGGAAAACAACCTGGTCCCTTGCTTTCAGGGTTCCCAGAAGCCTTACCAGGTGAGTAAGAAAAGTCACTTCCTGGCAGGTTCAGGAACTTCAGGATATTTTGAGGGCCTCAAGAAGAGAGGTGTTCACCCAAAACTATAGATATTATAGGCAAGTTTGATGACAATTTCTTGACTTGGCTTCTCGGTCTTAAGAGGTATTTAAAGAATTAAGTCTAATGATTCCTTATGAAAAGTTACAGTGAAGCAGACTTAAAGGTCTTATATGGTCAATCTCTATTCTTGCTGGACTTAAGAAAATAATCAAGCTAAAAAAATAAATAATAAAGCTAATTTTATTAAAACTAGACTTATTCTGTGAACAAATTAGCTTTATTTTGGCTATTTATGATAAAAACAAGAATATTTTAGGGAGAAAAATTGTATTTCAGTAGAAACTATTATGCACAGTTGTAGATAGTTGTAGATACTAGATTCTAGTTCTGTTCATTGTCTTTGAGGTTTTATTTTTCTACCTGTGAAATGGACTGGATCCTGAATTCTTAGGAGTCAGTACTAGCTATCAGTCTATCTGCAGATGTTTTGAACCATACACTCAGAAATATTCTTGCCTGGCAGCTCTCAGGACTCAAACATTGGATTTCTACTTTACTTCAACCATTAACCTTTTTTTTTTCTCTTTTGTCTCCATAAAAATACTTCTTATCAAATACCACATTGCTTGTAACTAAGCCTAACTTTAAGCCACCAAGGGAACAGATGCAGGTTCTATCCTTGGGTCAGGAAGATCCCCTGGAGAAGGGCATGGCAACCCACTCCAGTATTCTTGTCTGGAAAATCCCATGGACAGAGGAGCCTGGCAGGCTACAGTCCATAGAGTCAGAAAGTCGGACACGACCTAAGCAACTTAGCAACAGCACAAGCCTAAGTTTGTGAGCCCGCCTGCATCACTGCCTCCTGATATGAGTTAACCGAACTGACCTGTTATCAGAACTGAGAGACTAGCTGAATGAGACAAGAAGCAATCTGCCAACTCAGTTTCTGGATTGCAGAAAGCAGGATTGTAGGAAGATTTTTTTTAACCTCTCCCTTAGCTGTTTATAGAATTTGATAAACAGCTTGTTCCCAGAATTGAGCCATCACCAGCGATATCCTCAAAGAATATGGGCTAAGGAGACTCAGCAATCTAGAGATCAGAGTCCCTGTGTGTCCCACTGTTTCTGCATAGCCCAGGAAACATTTGTTTACCAAACATTTGCTGTTCTTTCTCTATGCACATTGCCTTCCTATCTGTTAAAATCCCAAACCACTACTCTCAGCATCCTCTTTTGTCTTTTGCTAAACATGTCATTTAAGATGAGGGCTTCAGACATTTTGGCAAGGTACTGTTTTCCTGTGTATCTTCTATATATACATGTTATTAAACTTGTGTTTGATTTTCTCCTGTTAACCTGTCCCATGTCAATTTAATTCTTGGATCGTCCAGAAGAACCTAGAAAGGTAGAGGAAGAAGTTGTCTTCCCAACAGTGATATTTAAACACAAAGTTATAAGAATACAAAAACACTACCTTATGTGTAAAATTATTTACCAGTAATACCTTCTAAGTATTAACATTATATTGCATTTTTATTAATACATTAAACTATAAGGCAAGGCTATACCAAAAGCAAATGACAACAGGAGAGAGAGAAAACTTGAAAAATAATCTAAAAAACCCCAGTGGTAGCCCCAAGCGATTCCAATGGAATTGCTTAAAAGTTATTAAATGGATTGTTTTTTAATTGACACTCCTTTGAGATGGCTGCTTTCTGATTAGAATATTGTAGCAAAAGTCATATAGCCCTAGAAAGAAAAGTCCTCATGCCTTACTCAGAACTGACTATAACATCAGCATTGCTAAAGGCCTGAGATTATTTTTAAAGGCATGGACACTAACATTTTAACTCTCAAAGAAAACTTCAGTATATTAGATTATCTAGTAACCAACTTAGCGGGGGCGGGGATACTTGTAATTTGTCTTTCTTTAGTTTTTAAAACAATTTTTTACCATAAAAGTTTCCTCCAGTCCACAGAAGGTGTCTATCGTCATCTTTTCCACATAAAGAGTGTCTATTTGAATTGATTGAACTCAACAGACCCACTTCATGATCTTTTATTTCTGTCTTCCCATAAGGTTAGTACTGATAGAACAAGGCTATAAGGGTCTTAGAAGGATCTATTTTTTCATCACACCTCTTGTGTTCCATCTTGCTTAGCAAATCAGATGCTAGATATATTTTGATTAGTTTGTACTTTAATGGATCATGTATGGAGGGTCCACCTTTCACATTGGGGCCATTAATTTTTCTTGAGTCTGATGGAAAAAACAGGTAGAGCTTTTTCTGTGTGTGCTGATTGAAAAGTGATGGATTATTTTCATGTGGTAAGAAACACAATGTTTTCTTTAGCACAGCAGGATATAATGTTTGCAAGGTCTAACAGTGAAATATTATGCATATCTGCTGCTGGCCAGCTGCCAGAAATGGAACAGCAAAATCAGAAGAGATTTTGAATCTGAATCTTAAAACCGGTGCAGCCTACACAAAAACTAATGAGCCATTCTAGCAGAAAAAGTATTTGTCCTAATACATGATTCCTGCCATACACGCCAGCATTTAACAAAATGGTAAATAATTATTCATTTGAATGTTACCTTGAACTTTATTTCAAGGAAAAAAAGAAACAATGCTTATTCTGAGTGTAGTTTCCAATAGGTACCACTGCAAGGATGTTTTCCCCCAATTTGAAGGCCCATGACATTTCCTTCCCTATGAAAGCAGTCATTTTCTATGTAGTATTTTTTTTTTTCTCACGTGGCTGAAAAATTGATTCACAGAAATTTTTATTTCACCATTATTTAGTATTCAAAACTGGTATTTTCAAATCAGTACACAGCATCCTGAAAAAGTTCTGAAAAGTTATGGAAATAAAGACATGAACACATTTATAAAAGGCAGGAAAGGTGAGGTTTTGAATTTGCTTAATATCTTGAGTTCCTTTGTTTCCAAAGTCAAGGATCTGTTGATGGGAACCCTTTCTACATGTGGCATTTTATGTATTTTTGGTAAACTATTGACACCATCAAAGAAATACAATCTGCATGTTCATTTACATCCAACTTTTCAAGATAGTGTTTTCTAAGAAATACTTAGTATCTTAGAAAATTGGAGCCTTCTTTTATGGGCTTTTATATTTTATTGTATTTGATCTTATTTTAAGGCCAGGAAATTTCATTTAGTAGGCATTAAAAGAAATTTGGGTCCAGCAGAGAACACTTGCTCAGTTTTACATGGAGAAGCTACACAATCTCATGGAAAATACACTCCATATTACCGTCTGCCTTGTAAATAGAGAAATCTAATGGGAGGAAACATTTGCTACATCTTGATGCCGTATGTATTTTATATTACTGTATTTCAATCTCCATTTTAAAGGTGGAATTATGACTTTAAATTAAAGGCTTTCATTTTTAAGACCATAATAATCTCCTAGTGCTGCAAAACACTGCAAGGAGGGGCACCAACTCTCACTCCCCAAGGAAGAGAGGATGGCAAGGAAAAGGGGAAAAGTTCAGCAGCACTGTTGCATCTTGCTGTTTAAAAATCAAGATTGAGACATGCTTGTGACAGATTCAATCAGGCAGTGCTCCTGCCTGAGTTACAGGCCAGGTGTTCCGTTTTGCTGGAAGCTGCATTAACCCTTCTGGGCCCCTGGGGTCCTGCCGAGTAATTTACTGCTACATCACCCCAAATGGTGCTCCTGTGGCCCAAGGCCTGGTCTATCTCCAAATCGACACAAAACCTCAAAGACCTGCTAGAGGTGACTTATAAATTAGAAGAATACGGTTTATCTTCCGGATACTATTTTTTAAATGTCACGAATCACAGTCACTTTTGATTTGTTTGGCAAATGTAAATACTACATTATTTTAAAGAACTTAGAGATGGTATAGTCCATGTATTAACTTGTCAAGTCCCCAAAATCTTAATTTAAAATTTAAAAAAAATTAAAAAAAAACCCACAAAGTATGTAAAATAATAAAATTGTAAATGTAAATGTTTCTTTTTAAGTTTGTTACACACTAGTCACACGTAATAAGAAACACACTCTTGATATTAAAAAAGTCAATTTTACAAGGGTTACTCAGATATTTGAATTGTTAGAATTGAATCTGCTTTGTCCAGATGGTTTAAAACTCATTAAAAATTAGGAATGAAAGACAAGATAAAAATGCCTTAAAGAACACATTATTAGAATGCTTTACTACAAACATTTCTAAGCAAAAAATAGATGTCAATTCTTAAAATACATAAAGTGCACAGAAATTGTGAGTTGTGCTAGATTCTGTCCAACAAAATGAGTAGATCATGTTTAGGCTGCGCTGAAACTAGAAGATAATATTCAGCATTTAGATATATAAGGGAAAAATAAACTTGCCTATGTTTTATCTTTACTGGAAAATTTTAAAAGGTAAAAAAACGGAAAGGAAGGAAGGGAGGGGATAAAGAAGGAAAATTCATTCTTACTGTTGAAATGTTAAGTGACAGCATGATGCTTTCATTGAGATTAAATTAAGATTATGGCATCTATTTGTTCAAGACAATTAAAAAGCATACAATATATAATAAATATCTCTATATGTATAATTATTGTGTATGTAATTACTATGACCTGAAAAGCTATAATGTTTGTGTTTCTTCCCTGATCTCCATTTTCCCTGAGTTTTGTCCATAATAGCAATCAGGTCCCTATATTTCATATTTGATGATGTTATCTAGTCATTAGTATGTCCTTCTGGTTTATCTCACTTAGCCTATAAATTCTAAGTGGTGCCCAATCAGTTGTACCCCCTTGAATTCTCCTTTGGCTTTCACCTTGGCCTCTGAAAATACCTAACTAGAGTAGTTAATATTAAATTTATTAATAATATTAAATAATATTAACAAATCTATTAAAGAAGAATAACTAGCCTTTCATGTATTTAATATTTTAGGGATAAATAGTTAACTTCAGGGCACAATACATATACCAAATATCTAACTAGAGTTGCTATTCAAATGTTCAATTGAAATTTAACATTAGAACTTTTCTACCCTTCACAAGATTGAATAATTTATTTATCCTAAGCAGCTAAAGCCTGAGCATAAGAAAGGAATCACAAATATAGACTTTACATTGAAAACCTCCACTGAATGTTGCCCGAGCTTGTGGAGCAAAAAGCACAGTGGTTCACTAGCCATACATGTAGTTTTAATAACTGCACATCAAATATATTTTGTTGTTACATAGTCAGATGCCTTAGGTATAAAAATATACTTTCTTCTTAAAAGTAAAAGAATTTGTGAGTAAGAAATAAAACAATTGCAGTTCAATTACATGTTTATAATAAAACACTAAAGTCAGGTTTCTTCTCCTAATATCAGATTTGAATTCACCATATTTTCCATAAGAACAATTTTCTATTATGAATCACAATTACCCCTCTGTCAGAAAAAGTAATTGAGGGTACTCTCAGTAAACTTTTCCTGAAAATGTTATTGGTGTGTTCCCTTTTACTGAAACATTCTATAATAAACAGAAGTTCAATCTGTCTTTAAGATAGTTTCCTCCTATAGATTTGAGAAACTCACAATGTGTGTTGAATTGAAAAAATCACTTGTGCTTTTGAAACCTTAGTTGGACTAAGGGTTTGCAATCCATAAAAATGTTAACAGACAAAATCCATTCTAACCTCTTAAAACCTGAAAAGTGGTGGACTTGTGTTTCATTGTCAGAAAGCAGAGCAGTAGTGCAATTTTAACTGATAAAAACGCTTTCTCTTTTAAGGATAGCAGGATTTCTAACACTTCGATACTAAAAACCAACTGCCAGATCTTTTATGAATATTTGGAAAATTATCCCTAGCTCTTTTGTAGCCCAGGAAAGATGCAAAAAGAATCATAATATGCCTTTTGGAAAGCTGTGTGGTGATATAAAAGACTCCCATGCTAAGAGCAGACGGAAAATGGTAGTTATTATTAATTTAGAAAAACAAAAGAGCAGCCCAACATTTCAGTAATGTGGCAAGTTGTGTGCTCTTGAAGGAGAGGGGGTTTATAATTGGATTTTAGAGTAATTTAGAAGACGAGATAAGATGTAATGGTTGTGTATTAGAGGTTAGAACTACAACAGAAACCCATAATGTAAGGGTTCACTGCACTGGAAGAAAACAGAACAAAGAAGAGCAGCGTCGACCGAAAACGGCCTGAGCGGGAAGTAACAAGGTGAAGCAGCTGGGCCGGGGCCGGAATGTTCTCGCCTGGGGCCGGCAGTGCTGCAGGCTCCAGCTCCTTCTACGGCAGACAGTGAGCAACGCGCGCTTCCTTCAAAATATTTTTTCTGTAGTGACCTTGTCACCCTCCTGCCTCCCTCCTCCTCCCTACGGGCAAGTTCAGTCTGGCTGGTCTATCTCCCCAGCTACCCGGCAGTTCATCACTGGCTCCCCTTCACCCAGGTCAAGCCCCTTCACCAACCACTCCAGGCCCCACCTTCTGGACCTCAGGTTCTCTCAGGAAAGGTTGTGGAGATTCTGTCCATAGCTACCTCCACACCACAGACACACACACACACTTACATACCCCACATACTCTACCCTCAACCACTGTTCACACACTCACATGCACACACACTCATATACTACACACACCCCACCCCAGTACATGTATTCACACACAATCACACACACACATACATTCACATGCATACACACTCACGTATTACACACATACCCCAACCCCAGCATATATATTCACACACAATCACACACTTACATACACACATGCTCATATATGCACACTAATACACATAAACACATCACACATATACTCCACTCCCAACACATGTATTCACATACAGTCACATACACACACACATTCACATACTCCACACATACTCCACCCCCACTCCATGAATCACACACTCATATACCCTGACCTGACTTCTTGGTCTCTCTCCATGCTTCCTCAGGGAACTCTGGGCTTCTGCTCACAAGGAGAGAAGGAAAAGAGTCAGAAGGAAAAGTCAAACTTGCCCCTCCTCCCACCAGTTTTCATCCCAGGCCTCAGGTAGCTTGATGAACCCTCTCACCCCTCCGATGGGATCCTGTTTACCAGAACCTGTCATAGAGGTCTGAGCTCTGGGGCCAAGGCCTTAGGTGAGTGGCTCCTTTTGGAGTAAATAACCGAAGCACTAGCAAGGATTACAGTTTCTAGAATCCCAGAGCTGTGCTGCCGGCTGAGGGAAGGATCCTGTGAGTGAATCCCTCCCAGTTACCAGCGCTTGGCTACCCCCTGCTGGGCGGGAAGCTCAGGCCTTCAGACTCACAACACTGCTCAGGGTCAAGCCTCCTCCCAGGCCTGGGACAGGAACCACTTCTTTCCTGTCAAATTGTTATCACATGGTCCCGCTAAAGCTGGTGTATGAAGTTCCCTTCCAATCCCCAGGAGGTGTTAAAGACATTTTTTTCCCCTAAAACCATCTAGATGCCAGTTTAAGCAGAACAAATCTATTTATTTTTTGTGAGGGTTGGTTTATTAAAAGCACACACATAACTTAGAATGTATAGAGAAATGATGTTAGGCTTTGTTGAGCATGAAAAGTGAGCTTGCTTAAGCCCCATTGCCAACCCGCTTGGCATCATTTTCTCCCAAAGCAGAATGTGGGTTATGTTAAGAGGTTATCAGCCCAAAGACCTAAAATCTAGCCTAACTTCCCAGTTCTCTCCAGCCTTCTCCTCCCCACAAACTCCTTTATCCACCTCTCAAGAAATCCCCAGCTCCATGACATAATAAACTTTGGCAAAATATAAGTGAGTGGGGAAACCAATTTTTAACTGGATCAAGTTTTCACATACAGATTAACACATTTTAATTGTCCTACAAACTGTTCTTAAAGTCATTCTTAACAAAATCCAAATTGGAGGAAGTTTGCTGCTGTCATTATAATGTGTATACACTATTAAGACAGTTATGAAACTTCAGACACATTTGGAAGACATGGCTTAAAAGTGCCTTTAATACAAAATAAAATAGAGCAAAATACAAATAAAAAGAGATTAGTTATTCTGAGCTGTAACACAGCTGCAGTGACAGAAATGGCAGAAACATGTAAACAGAGGGTGCTTTTAGTGACTCAGTGACCCAAAGGTCTTTTTTAGACTCACACAGTTCTAATTCAGACACACTTTTCCATTGAATTTAGTTTGCAGAGCAAGCATAAAACAAATGGACATTCAAATTAAGTAAACAGGGAATTTATATACAGCCACTTGCCTGCTGAAGATACTAAGAAGAGGTGGCAAGAATACACAGAAGAACTGTACAGAAAAGATCTTCATGACCCAGATAATCACGATGGTGTGATCACTCACCTAGAGCCAGACATCCTGGAATGTGAAGTCAAGTGGGCCTTAGAAAGCATCACTACGAACAAAGCTAGTGGAGGTGAGGGAATTCCAGTTGAGCTATTTCAAATCCTGGAAGATGATGCTGTGAAAGTGCAGCACTCAATATGCCAGCAAATTTGGAAAAGTCAGCAGTGGCCATAGGACTGGAAAAGGTCAGTTTTCATTCCAATCCCAAAGAAAGGCAATGCCAAAGAATGCTCAAACTACCGCACAATTGCACTCATCTCACATGCTAGTAAAGTAATGCTCAAAATTCTCCAAGCCAGGCTTCAGCAATACGTGAACCGTGATCTTCCAGATGTTCAAGCTGGTTTTAGAAAAGGCAGAGGAACCAGAGATCAAATTGCCAATATCCACTGGATCATGGAAAAAGCAAGAGAGTTTCAGAAAAACATCTATTTCTGCTTTATTGACTATGCCAAAGCCTTTGACTGTGTGGATCACAATAAACTGTGGAAAATTCCGAAAGAGATGGGAATACCAGACCACCTGATCTGCCTCTTGAGAAATTTGTATGCAGGTCAGGAAGCAATAGTTAGAACTGGACATGGAACAACAGACTGGTTTCAAATAGGAAAAGGAGTTCGTCAAGGCTGTATATTGTCACCCTGTTTATTTAACTTCTATGCAGAGTACATCATGAGAAATGCTGGGCTGGAAGAAGCACAAGCTGAAATCAAGATTTCTGGGAGAAATATCAATAACCTCAGATATGCAGATGACACCACCCTTATGGCAGAAAGTGTAGAAGAACTAAAGAGTCTCTTGGTGAAAGGGAAAGAGGAGAGTAAAAAAGTTGGCTTAAAGCTCAACATTCAGAAAACGAAGATCATGGCATCTGATCCCATCACTTCATGGCAAATAGATGGGGAAACAGTGGAAACAGTGTCAGACTTTATTTTGGGAGGCTCCAAAATCACTGCAGATGGTGACTGCAGCCATGAAATTAAAAGATGCTTACTCCTTGGAAGGAAAGTTATGACCAACCTAGATAGCATATTGAAAAGCAGAGACATTACTTTGCCAACAAAGGTCCGTCTAGTCAAGGCTATGGTTTTTCCAGTGGTCATGTATGGATGTGAAAGTTGGACTGTGAAGAAAGTTGAGTGCTGAAGAATTGATGTTTTTGAACTGTGGTGTTGGAGAAGACTCTTGAGAGTCCCTTGGACTGCAAGGAGACCCAACCAGTCCATCCTAAAGGAGATCAGTCTGGGGTGTTCTTTGGAAGGCATGATGCTAAACTGAAACTCCAGTACTTTTGCCACCTCATGCGAAGAGTTGACTCATTAGAAAAGACTCTGATGCTGGGAGGGATTGGGGGCAGGAGGAAAAGGGGACGACGGAGGATGAGATGGCTGGATGGGATCACCGACTCGATGATCATGAATTTGGGTGAACTCCAGCAGTTGGTGATGGACAGGGAGGCCTGGCGTGCTGTGATTCATGGGGTCGCAAATGGTCGGACATGACTGAGCGACTGAGCGACTGAACGACTGAACTGAACTGAACTCGCCTGCCAGAGAGATAACTTCTGTTTATAAGGAATCCATGAGTAAAAACACAATATCAAAATGGCACTCCTTCCTGCATTTATTGGTGTGAAGTGAAAACCCAAATATATTCATCAACAAATGAATAAGCTTCTAAACTTGCATGCTGTGTTAAAGTGTCAGAACTCCTGAAGTCTGCATCATACTACAGCCTCAAAAATAAACATAAACTTTTCTCTTTGTCAGAAGGGAGTTAAAAAAAATAGGATTTTGCTAAATCCTTCAGTTGTTCGGATCCTATGCTGTGGTCTCGAATCAGCTCAATTCCATTTTCAGCTGAAGTCAGCTCTGCTTGATGCCTTAAGCAAATAAGAAGAGAGATGAAGTTGACCATGAAGGGAAGGACTGACTTGAGATTTTACTTTCCTTTTGGTCAACAGAGTAGCCAGAGGGTCAGAATGCAATGCACAAAAACACAAAAAAATTGCCTTCACAAAATTCCACACTCAGATCCTGTTCTTCCTTGATGAACCACATTTTAATTACTGCTCTTAGGATGCAGGCTTAGAATAGACCTGTTCAGAGTTTACCAAGGATGCACAGGGTAAAGGTGGGAGGTAGATATGACACAAAGAGATAAGCCTATCTCAGTTGTAGGAAACTCTTACTGATAATTCAAGTAACCCTGGCCCCTCACAGAGCTGGAGAAGCATGTCAGTCTTCCCACCAAATTCTGCCAGAAGACATGCAGTGGTCAGCAAATGGTGATTTCCCTTCTCCAACTTTTGCTTTTTGGTGATTCCAATCCCCTTCTTATTTGTGCTACTTCCTCTTCACTTTTCTCTTGAACTTCAAGTTACATTTGTTTTGAATATTTCTTTACAATTAATTCAACACCTAAGAGAGATTTGTGGGTCTTTCTTGTGTTTAGTATTGTACACTGAGCTGTGAAGAACACAAAATAAGTGAAAGAGACTGCCTTTGACCTGAAGTATGCTATATGATTGGGAAAACCACATCAAACTGATATTACACAATGGAATATAAGCAAAAGTTAAATAGTAAGATAATGGTTGTCAAAAGTGAAGGACTTCAAAGAAGAAAAATATAATAGGACAAAAAAAACACATTTATACAGCCTCAACAAAGAGAAAAAACCTTGATTGTGGTGGTGGTATATGGATGTATGCATATGTCAAAATTCATCAAAACATATACATTAAATATATGTAATTTGTTCTATATCAATTATACTTCAATAAAGTTTAAAAATAAATTATTTAAATAATAGAAAACATTATTTGATTGACTATTCTGTATCAGGCAGGTAAAGATAATAATTTTAATTATTTTTTATTTGTTTTATCTCACTTGATTCTCTTAATATCCTTCATTGGTAAACATTATTTATTATCTCCATCTTAGAGGTGAAAAAAAAAAAATTGAGGCCTGGAACAGTTAGACATGCACATCTTGTAAGTGGTGGGACCAGGCCAAGAATTGACCTCTAACCCAAAACTTGTAAAATTATGCTACTGTAATAGAATGAGAGAATGAGTTAAAAAAAAAAAAAAAAAAGTGAAACAGCCAAGGAGTATTGCAAACCAGCCTTCTCTTTTGAACTGGGTGGGTTTCATTGTCCTACAACTCTGAAGTCACATTTGCAAACACTGTTAACCAAAAAAAAAACTGTTGACTGCTCCATACCACAGAGAGTTCAGTATCTTATAGGCCAATGTCCATGTTAAAGGTTTTTTAAAAAAAAAAAAAAACCCACACTGCATATGAGAGACACTTATGGCTTGCAAGTGAAATTCAAATAACATTGGAAAGAAATGTAGGCAGCTGCAAAAGAACTGTCCAAATAAAAAGTAATAACTGCTCTTGATCCTTTTTTCATTGGAAGTTTTATGTTCAGAATGGTCTATATGTAAAAGGGGGATACAAATGTCAGTATCCAATGACAGGCACACTTCTAAAAATTTGGGGACCTTCAGCAAGAATACAAATTGTGTTCGAATTGGTAGCTCACATATTGTATGTCTTTATATTTAAAAATATATATATAATGAAGGTTGCGAACTGTTAAAATAAAATGAGCTTTAGTTTTTTACATTAATTAACCTCTAAGGCCAATGTTGAATTTCGATTTCTTGCACTACTGGAATTCTGTTAGAATATGCTAATACAGGTAGAATGGCTCATGACCTGTGATCCCAATCCCAGGGTCAATCCTATGACTCCTCCTTCTTTTTGAAACTTGGGCCCTATTCTGGATTTCACAGGCCTTACATCTAAGTTGTGTTCGCAGACCCACGCCCTACGTCTCTTGGATAGCAAGGACGGGAAGGGCTGATGCTGAAACTGAAGCTCCAATACTCTGGCTACCTGATGTGAAGAGCCAACTTATTGGAAAAGACCCTGATGCTGGAAAAGATTGAAGGCAGAAATAGAGTGGGGCAGAGGATAAGCTGGTTGGATTGCATCACCAACTCAATGGATGGACATGAGTTGGAACAAACTCTGGGAGATAGTGAAGGATAGGGAAGCCTGGTGTACTACAATTCATGGCATCGCAAGGAGTCAGACACAACTTAGCTGCTGAACAACAGTAGTTCTAATGGCTATGGAGAGGTCAGAAGGTTGGATATCAGAATCTCTTGGAAAGGAAATAGAAAATATTCATGTCTCCATCTCCACCTTGAGAATGTATCTAATATTCTGGTTGAACAAAGGAGACATAGGCATTTGTATATTAAAAACAACAACAAAAACCAAAAGGCAAAAGAAAAATGTCTTTTTAATAGATTGAATCCTCCCTACATTCTGCCTCCACCCCCATCATGTTATAAATTGTTTCAGAAAACAAATTACAGTTAGTTATTTACACTGTCGCACTTAGGGCCTGGGTTGTGCTTGGAAGAGGCTGATGACCTGCTCTATACTTTCCCAGTTATTCTCTTGTCACAAGCATAGACATAAAGAAAGGTCCACTCTCTGTCCCTGCTTGCCAAGTGAAAGCAAACTGGACACGTGGTGTGGAATTACAAGAGGAAGGAGTTCCTGCACCCTTTGCTCCCTGAATGAATCTCTTCAGGAAATGCATCTTGCCCTATGCATCTGGGTTTTATCAAAAAGAAGCATTCTGTCTTTGAATAGCTATATTCTTCAAAGTAGGTGAAAGACCAAAAAACTTTGGATAAATCAAAGGAAAGGTAATATAATTATTAAAGAATCCCAAGACAATCACTTCTGTTCCTTTACCCATATTTCTACATGTGTATCATTGCACAAACAATATCGAAGTCATAATTCAAAAATAATTTATCTTTGACATTGGAATGCAATGCTCCTTTTTTCTTTAACAAATGTTTATTGAGAACACACTCCATACTAGGCACTCTCACATACATTATTTCATTTAATCCTTACAATAACTCTTTGAGGTAAGCATATAAGCAATTTGAGACACAGAGAGGATAAATGACCTGCCCAAATCATTTATCAGCATGCGAGGGAGAGAATGTTTTCAACTCACCCAGTGTTCTTTCCACAATGACGTGTCTTTTACTTAGTTAGCTGGCACTGCTAGGAACGTGGTATCCCACAAATAGGATCTCTCATTATAAAAGTTTAGCTTGGGGCTTCCCTGGTGGCTCAAATGGTAAAGAATCCACCTGCAATGCAGGAGACCCAGGTTTGATTCCTGGGTCAGGAAAATCCCCTGGAGGAGGGCATGGCTACCCTCTTCAGTGTTCTTGCCTGGAGAATTCCATGGACCGAGGAGCCTGGAAAGCCTACAACCTCCATAAGATTGCAAAAATTTGGACACAACTGAGCAACTAAGCACACACAACCTGTAGAGCGGTCTAAAAATTTGAGCATTTTTGTGGGAAGACCTTTTAACATCAATCCCCCTGCCTTCCAAATAAAAGGTAATGAACATCAATGAAGCTTTTTTAACAACTCAGAACCATCATCATGAAATTTTTGATTATGCCATTAAGTAATAGAAATAGGTTTGTATTTTCCAAATTTTCTGTCATTTTCCTTCTCATCTCTTATAAGTCAAAAATAAACATTAGGAAGAAGAGTACAAGGGATAAAGTGCTTAGGATTGGCTTAAGGGCTTTGTGACTATTTTATGGCCTGCAAGGATCTTGACTTTCAAATTTTGGAATAAGTTTGCTGGTTAATTGATTTCTAAATAAGTTAGGAAGGAGCATTTGAATTTCTGGGAATAATAGATACACTTACCTGAATCAGTCTCTCTTAAAAAATTTCTGAGCCACACAAATAATTAGACATAGCTCCTATCATGTTGGATAATAGAAAAAAAGAGAGCGGACTGTGAGCTAGGACTGTGGACTCTGCAGCCAGACTGAAATATTCTGTCTTTGTCATTTACTAGCAGTGTGACCTTGAGCAAGTTATATGGCTTCTCTGTACATCATTTTTCTTACCTGTTCGAAGGAGCTCTTATGAGTTTAAAATAGGTAATTTATACCCATAAAGCTCTTTGAATAGTGCCTAGCATTTAAGAATTGCTTTCAGTTTGTAAAATAATATAGACAGAAGCCAAATTCTGATGGGAAAAAAACGTCACAGATAATCCTGAAAGTGTATAATCAAGGATCAACGACATAACTAGAATGACTCTAGATTTGAGGCTCCCTCTCCCTGCCATTCTGTATGTGATGCCTATTAAAAGGGCCCCTCAGAAGTAAGTTGGTTCTTTCTAGTGAACTCCATGGCTGCGGTAACATGATCCATCATGAGATGCTGCAACAGGCTGACATTTTCCACATGTAAATCCTTCACTTTGTAATGTAAGAGCAATTACTTTTATGAACAAAATCTTTCCAATCCACCATTTCAAATCCTTGTCTTGCCATGTCATAGTCAAAACATCTGTCCATTAAAGCCAATGTAAAAGTATATTAAACCAAGTGTGTTTGGTTTGGGACATCTGCTTCTTTCTACTGGAATGAGAACTATTCTAAATTCAATGGGTTCTGTCTGTAGGGCTTTCATGAAAACTTCTCAGTCATATTCATGGGGATTATCAAATAGCCCACAGTTTTGATTACCGTTTCAGGTTCAAATAGAATTCAGAGTTCAACAAGGGACTCAATCAAACTAATGGCAATAATAACAACTATAATGCAAAGAATAAAAATCTTTGCATGCAGCTTTTACACAAAGAGTTTCATATACTGATATTAAGTATTACATAAACATGACATAATGGCTTGTGTTATAATGAACACTCTAAAAATATCAATATTTTCCCTTTGTTTTTCATTCTGCATTCTTGCTGCAAGTAGTCATAGTTGTAATGCCAAACTTAAAGGGGGGGAAGAATGAACAGAAATTGAATTCAGGGGATCTTTATAGGCACAGATATCAATCATCCCTTACTCAACTCATATCTTTACCTCTTTTCTCTGTCTGCTAAGTCTGCTTCTTAGCTGAAGCTGAAATAATGCAAAAGTTTGGATATATTTCTAAGAAATCATTTACTGATAAATATATGTATAGAGCTCAGTTATAAAGTTGCTCCAGACATAATTAAATTTTGGAGAAAGATATCTAAAAACTGCAGTCAGGAAAATATTCTTCTTTCATTGTTTTCAATCAACTATTGGCTCACAAATGAAGAAGTGCCATTTTCTAAAATAGCAAAGCCATGTGAGATTCCCTGGTGTGGCATTTTCACTGATCACCTTCCACGTGTCATTTTCCTTCCAATCTATCAGTAGTTATTTGGAATAGAAAGAAAAGAGAACTTGGAGTCAGAAAAATTCTGTTCAAGTCCTAAATGATCACTTATTGATTATATGAATTTGGGGAACTAACACACCATTTCTTTATGTTTCCTCAAATCACAGAGTTAATATATGCAGCCTATTTAATAAGGTTGAATATTGATGAAAGTTGTCACGTATAAGATGTGATACTTTTATCTAGTGGCCTCTATGTGCCAGGCTTTATTTAAGACATGATTGATGGTTTGAAACGGTCTTCAATGAATCAAACTTCTCTGTATCCATGCCAACTGCAGAGTCATTTTTTTGCTCCTCCCGTCAAGAGGTGGGGTCTATTTCCCCATTCCTTGAGGCTGGGTTGCACTGGTGACTTGCTTTGACCAATGGAAAGTGGCAGAAATGGTTCTTGGACTTCCATGCTTTTGCTTTTGAAATCCCACTGTCGCGTTAGGAAGTCCAGCCTTTCCCACTGAGTAGAGAGACCACATGGGGAGAAGAAGAGAGGCCATATGGAGTATGAGAAAACACTTGGAACAAGAGATCACTTGGATAAGCACTGAGCCACTGGCCACAACCATGTAGAGATGAGCAGACCCCTGTGAGTCCTGCCCAAATCCCCACCCACAAGATTATGAGAAATAACATGGTGGGTTTGTTAAATTACTAAGGCTTGGCAAGATTTGTTGCATATTAGTATATAATTGACAGACGAGATAATTTTCATTCTGTGGTCAATCTTCAGAATAACCTTTTGAAGTAGGCACTGTCCATTTCGCATTTGAGGAAACCGGATCAGAATACACAGGTACTGAATGTCAAGTCTACTCCAAAAAGCCCTGAACTGAGAAGGCAACCATAATTGACCACAAAACCATCCAACTCTTTCTACTCATCAAGGAGTACCCTGAAGAGATGTTTTCTGTAAAAGGATTGCTCTGCTCCATGCAGTGATTCAGAATCCCCCAAATGTTCCCAATAAATCTCTGTCATTTCCCAATTAGCCTACAAGCTTATTGCGAGGTCTTAAAGACTGCAAACTTTAGCTTAACAAAAGTTCTGGGAAGACCAAAACATTTTTGTACTCAAACAAAATTTTCAGTTTCTCTCTAATGGAAACTAGTCTAAAATTCTAGTTTAAGCACTATACAGAAGACCCCTAATAGAATTAGGATAGCTCATAAAATCTTGAGCTGAAAGGAAGCTCAGAGATCATCTGGTCTACCCCTCAAATATTTTTGGCTAGAGAGGTAAGATCTAAGAAATTTGCTCATATCTACCAGTTAGTGCACACAGCAGGACCAAGCCAGGTACCTAATTCCCAGTCCACTAAGCACTGCCTGTTAGATGCAACCCCAAAATCTCTGAGCTCTTGTCCCGAGCATCTAATGTAGGGTTACCCATTTTTCCTTACATCATAGCCCCTTCTATTTTCCTCAAATTTTATAATGCTGTCATTTAAGGCTAGCTCTAAAGTCTTTCACAAAAGAGAGCATCTACTTAAATTATTTTTAAAAAACAACAGGATGATTTTTAAAGTAGCATAAAGAAAAGTGCACAAAAAGGATGGGATGACATTTGATCTAACGATAAAACTATTTAATTGGCAATATGAGCTTGAATCTGGATTCATTCTTTATGATGCTTGTTGACTTTTGAAATTAGTCACTACTGTTACCTTTTTAGCATAAAGTAAATGGCTTGGAGGAAATACCATGCAAGCAGCAGAACATCTTCAGGAGGCATCACATAGTAACAGAAAAAAAAAATATATATATATATATATATGTATATATATATATATATGCATGTATATAATAAACTATATTATAAACTATCATAAACTAGTTTCATTTTCATGATGTTCATTCAGTTTCATTTATGCGTGTCAAAACAGCAAAAGTTAAAAACAGAGGTTGTATTCTTAAAGCTAATTTTGTTAAAACATATTATCCTGCTCTTGGAGGGAAGGACTGCTAAGAAATGAAAAACAAACAAACAACAACAAAAACAGCTTTGCCGGCTCAAGGACTGGGATTGGCCCATGGAAAAAAACCGGAGTTATTTATCTGAGTGCTGTGGTGCATGTGTACGGACCGCCTTGGGCTGTACCTTCCACAGTTGAAATGGTGCCGCCTGCTTCAAGTGTTTCCATCTCATCTCCTGAACTAGATCATGTTCCATGAGAGTAGATGCTGTAATTTAAATATTTTCCTCTACCAGTTCTACTAGATGCCACCCTGACAAAAGGAGAAAATTTGTGCAGAGAGTACAAGCAAAGTTAAAACCTTGTCGTTTTCTTTCCCAAGGAAATCCTTTTATGCTGTGTTGAAGGAAACCCTGCTCTCAAGAAGGAACTAAGAAAAGACACAACTCAAGACAAAGAATCTGAAATTAGAATGAAACCAGCTCCAGTGGTCTCTGCATTTTAACAAGGAACTGTGTTACATACTGAGCCATTATATTCCATAAAGGGCTCAATGACAAATTGTAATTTAGAAACTTAAGTATTTAATTTGGGAAGGAGGGGTATTACTTTTGTGTAGCTGTACTTTGTGAAGAGAGCACAGAAGGAGACATTTTTAGGTTGGGAGTGGCGGGGGAGTACAGCATTGAATAGTCTCAAATTATAAGGTGACCACAAATTTCACATCATGGATACTACCAAATCTGCCATAAATCCTTGACTACCCTACATGACCCAGGAAGGAGGAAGAGAGGAAAAGAAAGGAGAGGCGTCTATGTGAATTAGTTAAATCACATACACACAAAGTTCACAAGTAAACCTTTCTTTCTTCCCTCTAGGGTGTGCCAGGAATGTCTCTGCCATCTACCTCTTTTTCTTTTTTTCCTCAAGTTAGATATTTGCTATTCTACAGAAAGCCTGTCTATTGACAAAGTATCAGAAGAGTAAATTTTAACTTGAAGTTTTTCCAGGAACAGGTGTCTTTTCTTGTGAGAATTGACAGATTTTTACCTTCAGAATGATTTCTGCATTCATATGCCTAATTAAATTTTAGAGGTCCCCTGCTTAAATAAAGATTTATTAGCTGTTAAAGTTGTAGCATAATTCTTCTGTCACCTCCATGCTATCCTCAAACATATTTACAAGCAGACGTTGCTTATCCACTCTAAAAATATGGCTGATTTAAAGCTGTTACATTATTGATGTCAATTATCAAAATTCAGCTTCACAATAGAGCTTTTTGAAGATCCTATGACTTGACTTTCAGACTGTCCATATGCTTGAAGTTAAAGGGTCTGTGAATTTCAGCAATGAGGGGTTTGTAGTAGTTACATTTATGGAGGTAATGAGCAGATTTGGAAGGCCAAGGGCAGGGCCCACGCAAGGTTACAGGCTGTTCCTTATACAAACACTGTCACATCAGTAAAAAGTCTTCTCCATGTGGGTGAACACATGGGCACTGACATTCGCTTGTGTGTGTTCAGTGGACACACAGAATGCATAGGAAGACTGATGATCATGTTTTGAAAACCACTTCTGCAAACCAACAGTCTCAATATCTTCCGTTTTCTTTCTGGGATTTTTAGCTGTAAATTTGCCAAGCCTAAGTTTTGGTAACTTTCCTAAAATACTCAAAATTAAATTAAATTTGGCAACGCTTGCAAGCTTCTGAAGTCTTGTTCAATGAGGACATTTCTCAGCCTGGATTGCTTTGTGTCTATTTCTTAGTGGAGTTACTCAATCTAATTGAAACTTCTCATTCAATGAAAGTTCCCACTGACCTCAGAGTTGAAACATCCCTTACAGACAAAAAACACTCTGGTCTGAGGAGGGATCCTGGGTAAAAAAGAGTGTGCTTAGTTATTTAATAAACTGGAATACCTTGAAAGACATAACTTCTATTTTCTAATTTATAGGAAAGAAGAAACTTTTTCAACCTTCATTTCTTAAATCCTCAAGCTTCTGCTTCAGATTCCTCCTGTTTGTCTGCATGCTAAGTTGCTTCAATCTTTACGACCCTATGCTGTAGCCCGACGGCCCCTTGATCCATGGGATTCTCCAGGCAAGAACACTGCAGTGAATTGCCATGCCCTCCTCTAGGAGGTCTTCCTGACCCAGGGGTCGAACCCACCTCTCTTACATCTCCTATATTGGCAAGCAGGTTCTTTACCACCAGCACGACATGGGATGCCCAGATGACGCCTAGGCATGACCAAAATATATAGATTTTACTCAGTGGAAGTTGAAGGTCAGTGGACTGGCATTCTAACAAAAAACTTAAAAAAAGATGACAGAATTTGAGAGTTATAATTAAAATGGCCTTTTTGGATCCCGTGGTACAATTCAAGGTCTTTGAAGAAAAGTCCTTTCAAATAATTTTCATAAAAATATCTCTCCTGTATTTATTTCCATCATAAAGGCATTCCAGTTTTTAAATAGCAATTTTATGTTGCTTTTTTACTTCACTACAAATTTACTAAATACAACTACTTGCACTTATGGGGTTCATATAAAATTATAAGTTTTGTCTCATTGTGTTTATTTAACTACAATCACACATAAAAGAAACAGTTTTTGGGGTGTCTGTGTTAACCAATGGGGCCCAGGTGGCCCAGTGGTAAAGAATCCACTTGCCAATGCTGGAGACACAAGAGATGCTAGTTTGGTCTCTGGGTCTGGAAGATCCCCTGGAGCAGGAAATAGCAATCCACTCTAGTGTTCGTGCCTGGAAAATTCCATGGACAGAGGATCCTGGTGGGCTACAATCCATGGGGTTGCAAAGAGTCAGATATGACTGAGCGACTGAACAAACATACATATTAGTCAGTGGGGACTATAAATGCTTTTTTTTTCCCAAGGTGACAGTAATACACACACTATTTCCATCTTCACCGACTCATTTGGAGGCCTGAGTATTTCACAAGATAACACATATGCTAACATAAATTAGCCCTAAAAAATTAAGACCATTAAGGATGAGTAAACATGATTTCATCTTTCTTTTTTTTTTCTTATCTTTCATGACAAAATGCAATGACCTGATACTCCATGTAACACACAGGTGTTAGAGTTTTTAAGATTAGAAACGAAGGAGGGGTTAACTTCAATTTCATGAAACCACTGGAAAATTATGGGCTGTCTGTTTTGAGATTTTAGCATGCTTCTTCTTTTAAATATCATTTTGAGACTTTAAATTAAAAAGCAGCATCATGAATGGATAAGAAAGCTATGGTATATATACACAATGGAGTATTACTCAGCCATTAAAAAGAATACATTTGAATCAGTTCTAATGAGGTGGATGAAACTGGAGCCTATTATACAGAGTGAAGTAAGCCAGAAAGAAAAACACCAATACAGTATACTAACACATATATATGGAATTTAGAAAGATGGTAACAATAACCCTGTGTACGAGACAGCAAAAGAGACACTGATGTATAAAACAGTCTTATGGACTCTGTGGGAGAGGGAGAGGGTGGGAAGATTTGGGAGAATGGCATTGAAACATGTAAAATATCATGTATGAAACGAGTTGCTAGTCCAGGTTCGATGCACGATACTGGATGCTTGGGGCTGGTGCACTGGGACGACCCAGAGGGATGGTATGGGGAGGGAGGAGGGAGGAGGGTTCAGGATGGGGAACACATGTATACCTGTGGCGGATTCATTTTGATATTTGGCAAAACTAATACAATTATGTAAAATTTAAAAATAAAATAAAATTAAAATAAAATAAAATAAATACATACAGAAAAAAAAATAAAAATAAAATAAAAAGCAGCATCAATGAAATAAGCATATTTACTTTTACTGTAAATGACACGACTGAGGAACTAAACTGAACTGAACTGAATCATTTTTATTGCAATATATTTTACATTTCTTTGATTTTTATTGTTGACTGGTTTTTCTTTTACTGTAAATGCCACAGAGAATGGGAGAGGGCAACCCAGTCTGAAAGACAAGATGGATCTTACAATCCATCAAGAGGTGGACTGTTAATATTGTACCTCATGGACAGGAAAACAATGCACATTGTGTACACATGTGAATGTACATATTTTTTTAAGTTGTTTAATCATTTTATTTTTTTAATTTCATGGCTGCAATCACCATCTGCAGGGATTTTGGAGCCCCCCAAAATAAAGTCTGACACTGTTTCCACTGTTTCCCCATCTATTTGCCATGAAGTGATGGGACCGGATGCCACGATCTTAGTTTTCTGAATGTTGAGCTTTAAGCCAACTTTTTCACTCTCTTCTTTCACTTTCTTCAAGGGGCTTTTTAGTCCCTCTTCACTTTCTGCCATAAGGGTGGTGTCATCTGCATATCTGAGGTTATTGATATTTCTCCCGGCAATCTTGATTCCAGCTTATAGATGGGGAAACAGTGGAAACAGTGTCAGACTTTATTTTTGGGGGGCTCCAAAATCACTGCAGATGGTGATTGCAGCCATGAAATTAAAAGATGCTTACTCCTTGGAAGGAAAGTTATGACCAACCTAGATAGCATATTCAAAAGCAGAGACATTACTTTGCCAACAAGGGTTCGCTAGTCAAAGCTATGGTTTTTCCAGTGGTCATGTATGGATGTGAGAGTTGGACTGTGACGAAAGCTGAGCGCTGAAAAATTGATGCTTTTGAATTGTGGTGTTGGAGAAGACTCTTGAGAGTCCCTTGGACTGCAAGGAGATCCAACCAGTCCATCCTAAAGGATATCAGCCCTGGGTATTCTTTGGAAGGAATGATGCTAAAGCTGAAGCTCCAGTACTTTGGCCACCTCATGCAAAGAGTTGACTCATTGGAAAAGACTCTGACGCTGGGAGGGATTGGGGGCAGGAGGAGAAGGGGACGACAGAGGATGAGATGGCTGGATGGCATCATGGACTCGATGGACGTGAGTTTGAGTGAACTCCGGGAGTTGGTGATGGACAGGGAGGCCTGGCGTGCTGCAATTCATGGGGTCGCAAAGAGTTGGACACGACTGAGCAACTGAACTGAAGTGAACTGAATCATTTTTATTGCAATATATTTTGAATTATAACAAACAGAGCTATTTAAAAACTCCTACTAAGAAGTAAACTCTTTATTTAGATAGTTAGTCTTTTAGACTTATAAACATCTGCATGTTTGATTTGGGGAAACAGTTACCATAGAGAGTTTAATTTTATAATTTTTAACACTGGTATATATAATAAATTACCACATTCTACTGGAACCAATTCACTAACTTAATTTGCTTGATTAATAATAGGAACAGACAATAGGAAAATAATATATTTCTATACTCATGATTAAATCATCTATATTTAATAGCCTAATAATTTATTATGTTCTGTATGATTATTTTAAAATATAGGGCAATGATTACATGGAATTATTTAATGTGAGCTATTAAAATGGAAGTTCATTTAGAACATGCAATATGTCTTTCCTATACTCTTACAAGTATATCTTGGATTTCTTTTACTAGATAGAGCTGTTAAGTTATTTGGGAGAATGGCATTGAAACATGTATAATATCATATAAGAAATGAATCGCTAGTCCAGGTTCAGTGTAGGATACAGGATGCTTGGAGCTGGTGCACTGGGATGACCCAGAGGGATGGTACGGGGAAGAAGGTGGGAGGGGGGTTCAGGATGGGGAACATGTGTATACCCCTGGAAGATTTATGTTGATGTATGGCAAAACCAATACAATATTGCAAAGTAATTAGCCTCCAATTAAAATAAATAAATTTAAATTAAAAAAATAAATCAACTATCCTTCAATAAAATAAACTTAAAAAAAAAAAAACCAGCAACAAAATTTTTTGTGGGCTCTGTATCCATTCAACAGTGAAAGAATCCAGGTGTATGTTAAAGTCACATTTCACATCCACCCTGTCTCTGCCAGACACACAAATTTTGGGAAGGTTCCTGATGGTGTCTCTTGTGGGCTCTTGGTTATCATCTGGCAACAAGAATTTTCCTCCTCTTCTCTTTTGGATCTCTCTGAAAAAACCTTCTTTGGTTGCTTTCAAGTGGCAGGCCATTGCTGTTAAGACCCTACCTACCACCAGTGTTCATTGAAAGTCTTGTGATGCTGATGTCCAACACAAGTTCATGCACCTGATACACAGTGAGACAAAACAAACCAAAACATTGGAGCTTGGAGCAGAGAAAAGTTTATTGCAGGGTCATGCAAGGAGAATGGATGGTTCTTGCCCTGCAAAGTCCAAACTCCCCAAAGGGTTAAGCAAAGCATTTTTAAAGGCAAGGTGAGTGAGCCATGTAAATGGTTCTTGCAACCTGATGTAGGTGGAGCTGCCCACCTACATCAGGTCATGATATTCCTGTAAACCTCCAACACGACAAATGTTATTCTCTGTTCTGCAACTTTTTATCTCTATATAAATGGAAAGTGTCATACACCCTTAAAGGTCAGAGCTTTGAGAATGAGCTATCCTGATATTTCAAATTATACACAACATTCTTAACTGAAAGCAAAAGCAATAGACTATAAAAGTTAAAGTAAAAGAAACAAAACTTACATGGAGTCAAATGTGTTCTTCCCTATTACAAAACCAGCGTAAAGCCGCTGATGTCTTCCACATGAGGCAAACTGGGATATGGAACCCTTTAACTGGAGAGCTTGCAGCTGGACAAATGCCTCCTTCAGCAACAGAATGCAAATAAATTACAAGGATCTAAAAATGACTATACACATGCAGTCATGGCAATTGAACAAAAAGGCCAAAACCCAACTGCCTCCTCTGAGGCACCAGGAACAAAAGCAAGGTACTGCGAATGATTCCTGCACAGAGCACCACAAAGAGGGGCAAGAAGACCACCTAGGCCCTGGCTCACATTCACCTCCCCGCCACCTGCCTCAGGGAGGGGGCAGGGAACATGTTACTTGTCTTTCTCCACTGATGCTGCAGCTCTAGTACCAGTAAAGCCTCGCCTGAGTTCCTCATCTGGCCACCTATCCATTTCTATTGATAAAAGGGTCAAAAAAAAAGTAAGATTTCCCATACACAAAAACGTGAGATGACAGGTACATTAATTAACTTGATGGGGAAAATTCTTTTACAGTATATACATGTATCACATTATCACATTGCACATTTTAAATATCTTACAACTTTATTTGTGAATTACACCTCAATAAAGCTAAAAAGATGACTTTAAATTTTTTTTAAATAATAAACCTAGCTCATTAAAAAATAGAAAGAGTCCAAGAATGCTTGTCAGTATCCCAAGTTTGTCTGTCTTTTTTGCTGCCTGTGACACAAATGACAGATGAGGGCGTCCCCATTTTTTCTTCATTTGAGCTGCATTTTATTCTGCTCTTGCTTAAGCCCTGGTGTTTGCACGTGAATGTGCTTTAACCTTGTCAGAACTTCTAGCCCGCTTGTGCTATACTCTCTTACGTAAGCTGTAACTCGACAGATTTGCCAAAAAGCAGATCCTTCTGAATTTGTTTGTTTTTATTTGCTCACAGTCCCCTCTGCCTGGAACTTAAGTAAAAAGCCATGTGGGATGGTCTGGAGGCTACGTTTTCTCTCCCAAGCCTGATGCCATTGGATAAAACTTCTATAGCTCATCATTCAGTTTCCTAAGAGATGCCTTTACCCCTGATGCACAGATTCCTCTAAGTACATCCACATGTCCTGCAAATTTGCCCCCAAAATTTCCAATCTTCAGAGGAGACATATGAGGTCAAGATAAGACCTCCTTTTGACATGTGTATTCTAAACAATTCTCTTCTTCTCTTAAAAATGAAGTATATACTGATGTTGAATTATTAGTAGAATTTCTTGAACTTAATGAATAACATATTACGTCTCCAAATATCCTAGTCTTCTTTATAATACAATGTCAAGGCACAGCAAGAACCCCCTAGGTAATAGCTTGCATTTCCTTCAGCTTTAAAAAATATGATTTTGAGAGTTTAGTTTTTTTGTTTGTCTTGTTTTTTAGCATTTTAATTTTCCTAAGTGTTCAGTTAAGTCGTTCAGTTGTGTCCGACTCTTTGTGACCCCATCAACTGCAGCACACTGGGCCTCCCTTTCATTCACCAACTGCCAGAGTCTACCCAAACCCATGTCCATTGAGTCGGTGATGCCATCCAACCATCTCATCCTCTGTCGTCCCCTTCTCCTCCTGCCCTCAATCTTTCCCAGCATCAGGGTCTTTTCCAGTGAGTCAGCTCTTTGCATCAGGTGGCCAAATATTGGAGTTTCAGCTTCAATATAAGTCCTCCCAATGAACACCCAGGACTGATCTTTAGGATGGACTGCTTGGATCTCCTTGCAGTCCAAGGGACTCTCAAGAGTCTTCTTCAACACCACAGTTCAAAAGCATCAATTCTCCAGTGCTCAACTTTCTTATAGTCCAACTCTTACATTCATACATGACCACTGGAAAAACCATAGCCTTGACTAGACGGACCTTTGTTGGAAAAGTAAAGGCTCTGCTTTTTAATACACTGTCTACGTTGGTCATAACTTTCCTACCAAGGAGTAAGCGTCTTTTAATTTCATGGCTGCAATCACCATCTGCAGTAATTTTGGAGCCCAAAAAAATAGAGTCTGCTACTGTTTCCACTGTTTCCCCATCTATTTGCCATGAAGTGATGGGACCGGATGCCATGATCTTCGTTTTCTGAATGTTGAGCTTTAAGCCAACTTTTTCACTCTCCTCTTTCACTTTCACCAAGAGGCTCTTTAGTTCTTCTACACTTTCTGCCACAAGGGTGGTGTCATCTGCATATCTGAGGTTATTGATATTTCTCCCAGCAATCTTGATTCCAGCTTGTGCTTCTTTCAACCCAGCATTTCTCATGATGTACTCTGTTAAGTCGCTTCAGTCATGTCCAACTCTGTGCGACCCCATAGACGGCAGCCCATCAGGCTCCCCCATCCCTGGGATTCTCCAGGCAAGAACACTGGAGTGGGTTGCCATTTCCTTCTCCAGTGCATGAAAGTGAAGTCGCTCAATCGTGTCTGACTCTTTGCGACCCCATGGACTGCAGCCTACCAGGCTCCTCCATCCATGGGATTTTCCAGGCAAGAGTACTGGAGTGGGGTGCCATCGCCTTCTCTGCATAGAAGTGAAATAAGCAGGGTGACAATATACAGCCTTAACGTACTCCTTTTCCTATTTGGAACCAGTCTGTTGTTCCATGTCCAGTTCTAACTGTTGCTTCCTGATCTGCATATAGGTTTCTCAAGAGGCAGGCCAGGGGATTTGGTATTCCCATCTCCTTCAGAATTTTCCATAGTTTATTGTGATCCACACAGTCAAAGCTTTGGCATAGTCAATAAAGCAGAAATAGATGTTTTTATGGAACTCTCTTGCTTTTTTGATGATCCAGCAGATGTTGGAAATTTCATCTCTGGTTCCTCTGCCCTTTCTAAAACCAGCTTGAACATCTGGAAGTTCCTGGTTCACATATTGCTGAAGCCTGGCTTGGAGAATTTTGAGCATTACTTTACTAGCGTGTGAGATGAATGTGCAATTGTGCAGTAGTTTGAATATTTTTTGGCACTGCCTTTCTTTAGGATTGGAATGAAAACTGACCTTTTCCAGTCCTGTGGCCTGTGCTGAGTTTTCCAAATTTGCTGACATATTGAGTGCAGCACTTTCACAACATCATCTTTTAGGATTTGAAATAGCTCAACTGGAATTCCATCACCTCCACTAGCTTCGTTCATAGTGATGCTTCCTAAGGCCCACTTGACTTCACATTCCAGGATGTCTGGTTCTAGGTGAGTGGGAGTGTTTCTTATAAACAATGTGTATATTTAATGTTTGGAGTCTTATCTTTTTTTTCCTAAAAAGATTTGAGGATGAAAAAAGAAAATTAAAAATTGAGGATGATCACTTCAAATGATCACTTTGAATCAAGGAAACAGAATATATCAGGTTCAACTAATTTGGGTTGCTTTTGCTTGGAAACTGTATTTGACCTGAGATGTATCTAAACTTATACACATGTTAATAAGCAGTATTAAACTATGGTTCAACTGAATAATTAAGGAAGCAACTTTTGACCCGTTCATGTGTGCTCAGTCATGTCTGACTCTTTGCAATCCCATGGACTGTAGCCCACCAGATTCCTCCATCCATGGAATTTTCCAGCAAGAATACTGGAGTGGGTTGCTGTTTCCTACTCCAGGGGATCTTCCCTCTGACTCAGGGCTGGGACCTTTATTACCTGCATCTCCTAAAGTAGCAGGTGGATTCTTTACCACTGCACCACCTGGGAAGTCCTGATTTTTCAGCTAAGTTTCAATAAACATGACTAAAGAAATCTGATCAACATGCTAAAAGATGTTTTAACTGCCAAAGATTGCTTGGCAGGGGATGTGAGATGTATAACTACAAAATTATTGTTCATATCATTGATGTATATTGTGGTATATTTCATATTTTATGAGTCTGCATAGAACATATGTTATCCTTGTACATATGTGCTCAGTTGCTTCAGTCATGTCCAATTCTTTGTGACCCATGGACTGTAGCCCGCCAGGCACCTCTGTCCATGGGATTCTCCAGGCAAGAGTACTGGAGTGGGTTGCATTCCCTCCTGCATGGGATCTTCCCAGCCCAAGGATCAAACCTGTGTCAACTGCATTTCTTGCATTGTAGGCAAATTCTTTACCACTGAACCACCAGGGAACCTCCACATTATCCTTAAAGTGAGCCAATAAATATTCTGCATGTGAGGATAACTGTAATATATGTTGGTAGTGTAGGGGGCAGTGCTAAGGTATCTATATCATGTGTGTGATTCCAATGTGGACCAGTAATCTTTGTCCTGTTAACTGGCTGTACCCTGACATTCATCACCGTCTCTCAACTTTGCACTGTTATTTTTAATGGGTTCCTAGTAAAAGAGTGTGGATAAATTGGTATAAGTGAATCCCCGCAATGGGAAAATGAAAGATATTCTCCAAAAACATTTCATAAGCAAATTCTAACTGATGTGAAACTAAGAATAGCAAATTGGTTCTTATTCTTCAAATTGCAGAGTGATAAAGATGGACTGTTCTCATAGTTCCTCATCAGCCTCAACGTCTTTGCCACCTACCTCTTCAGTCAGATTCTTTTTGGTCAACAGTACTCACCTTTCCCTAACCTGGAGCCCATGATGATGAAGGATGTGTACTGAACCATACTGATGATGCTTCTGATTTGTTGATTATCAAACACAGTATCCAGCTGTACTCCTGCAGATGTCATTGACAGAGGACACAATGATAGTGTATTCTCTGAAGATTTATAACGTGGTTCTGGCAGCACTGAACTCCTTCTGTGCCAGATGTTACCCAGAAACTCTGCTGCCCATACCACATCCAGTCTAAACTCTTCCATCTTGATTTTTCTAGCTAATTACAGACCTCCCCAAATTGCCAGTTCTCCTTCTAATTTGTCGTAAGTTCCCAAGAGCACCAATTTTTCTACTTTCAACTTTTTATCACATCAGGTCACCTTAGTCTTTGAAAAATCTGTATTGTTAAGTGTAGTGATTACTAAATAATAGTTCCTGGAGCAGCTGCATCAAAACCAACTGGGACACTGGTTCAAAATATAGATGCCTATCTCAGTTCCCTTCCCCAGGACTTACTCAATCCAAATATCCAGAGAGAGAGTGCTCACCCAAAAGCAGCCCTGTTTAGGAACTTCTGCTTTAGGGAGACATCCAGCAATACACTTTATAGCCGTAATTGAGCAGGATAGCAATTTACTCATGCCTCTAACAATAGTAAATAGAAGTACAAGCTGTTTTCCTTGGGTAATCTAGAGACACTCACATGGACTCACTTCACAGTCACTCTTATTCTCTACTTCCAACTTAAAGCAACATTTGTTTCATGGGGGCAAATAAGATTCCAACACAAATAGGACCTTACAGGTAAAACTTCACTAAAAACAGACAGATGTCAAAGACCCATCATTCAGAAGCCAGCCTTGTCTGGGAAAAACCACCATAAAGACCATCTGATGTTTTATTAGCAGCACTTTGCTCAGGCTCTAGTTAAAAAACAGTTCTTTGCAGCAACTCAGGTTTAGCTGTCCCCAGGGCTCTGGCTCAAAACAAAATTTGACATTATTTTTTTTTTAAGCCAAAGGGGCCCTCCTAGCGTAGAAGTATCAGACAAGACACCTGGTCAGGAGCACTGGAACTCATTTATTTTTCACTGAACAAGTTATTACCTTCTTCCTTTTGTGCCCAAATTGCTGTCCCCAGATGCCATTCCCAAGGGCAGCCTCTACCATCATAAGCCTCCACTCCTGGAATCAATAGGTTCATGTGCCAAGAAGCCTGAGGAGAAACATGGTTTGATATCCTGGGGGGCAATTTCTCTCCTTGGGGAAGGGTGGGCTTCCTTTGCCCTGCCTTGTCTCTCATTAGTGTGCCCAGCTAGGTCTCTTTACTGTTCTGTTTAACTGCATCCTCTCCATTATTGATCGTGTTGTGTGTAATGTTACACTTGCTGAGGAAAATGATGATTATGCTGCAAAGAGAGGGAAGTAGATGGGATCTGGTGTCTATACAGTAGAGCAATGCTCTGCAGGCTGCCTGAAATAAATGAATCAGAGATGTATTCTAGATAAATGCGATAGGAACAAAACAAGTTCCATTGTAAGCCAGGACCATTCCAAAGTAGTTGCTTTATGTTTTGGCCCAAAGGATTTAACATGAGAGTACTTTTGTAATCTCCAGGTTGATACTCTGTAATTTTGACATGGAACCATGTGCCTGCATCACCTTTTGCATTTTCAGTCCTTCTAATTACTACTTTACTTGGTAAAGGCTAAAGTTAAGGTTTTGGTACATTCTTGCTTTGTTCTTTATACTGAAAAGTACATGGGATTGTAATCTTTTGTAATTCATGACTGTTTCTTCTAAAAGCTGATAATTGTTCCAATTATCTTTTACTATATTCTACTACTTCTACTGTGCTTCCTAGGTGGCGCTAGTGGTAAAGAACCCATTCCAGGGGACATAAGAGATGCAGGCTTGATCCCTGGGTTGGGAAGATCTTCTGGAGGAGGGCATGGCAACACACTCCAGTATTCTTCTCTGGAGAATGTGACAGAGAGAGAAGCCTGGCAAGCTACAGCCCATAGGGTTACAAAGAGTCAGACATGACCAAAGCAACTTAGCACGCATACACTACTCCTACTATTACCAACACCTCCTTGCTCAGCATTCTTTTCATATTTGACTCAATTAGTCATGTTAACAAAGGAATTCATTTACTTCTTAGGTAAGTTGTTGGGTTGAAGATGGGAGAATTATTGAATCAGTTGGATTCCAATAAGAAGACAGAAACCACATAATCATTTGAATAAGGAAAGCTTAATGAAAAAGATAATTAACTGTAAGAGGAGACTATCTACTAGCAATAAGGTAAGATTTACCAAAAAAGCAGGTATGAGGAGCAGCTGCTACCTCTAGGGCTAAGCCAAGATACCCAATGAAGCCCTTCCTTCTTCACAGACTTAGAGTCGGTCCCCCTTGGAGAATGTGTCATCCCCACCCACTGCCTGGTGGAGAAGTTTTGCTGCACTAGTGGGACTCAATGCAAAGCTGCCCTCTTGGGTGCTGGGAGAAGCTAGTTACACAAGAGCAACACTGATGAAACTTGCTGGTACTGAGCACCTATAGAGCCCTGTGAGCGCCTGTCCATCTTACAATGCAGGAATAAGTAGAGAACACACAGACCAGGAAGCCCTTTCAAGTGTCCCTGCAGCGCCCTCTGCTATTCTAACATTATGCAAGCTTGCAAAGGAGAAATGTTCTATTATCAAAGGCAGGAAAATGAAGGGTGGATTCGAAGCTGAGAGACAATAATCTAATAACTTTCAGTCTTTCCCTTTGGCTACTCAGCTTCTATATGTACCCTTCTGCATGCAACTAAACTTCTTTACAGCAATAAAGCAAACCTGTGTTTCTACCTAACAATATACAGGAATCCTTTATACCAGTGAAATTATTACCCTTTCCCCCAAATGAAGCAACACGTAGTTTCCACAGTCATTTTGCCCATCACTACTTATATTAATTACTCCTCAAATCCAGTCATAGTTCTTCTGAATATTCTGTTACATCAGGGCCAAATTATTGACAAGTGACATAATCATCAAGAACAGGGAGCCCTAATGTGTTGTAAAGATATCTCTTCCAACCTGTACATCTTTGCTACATAATATTTTCATGCCATCAGTCTTCTTCCTCCCAAGCACTAATCTTGTTTCTCTGACCAGTCTGAGGTGACTTGATGCAGAGATGTCCACCTCCTCCTATGCTTCTTCTGCCCCTTCCTATCCTCATTATTGCTGGGTCTGAGTGCCCAACCACTCCTAGATACTGTCTCAGGATGCCCATGTGGTGGGACATGGATATTCTGGGACATGGACAACAGAGAAAATCATAGAAGTAATTGTTATGTTTCATTCGGGTCAATAAGTCCCATCTCCTTTCCAAATAGGGGACTGGTCAAATTGTATATAACTCATGTCCCTCCCATCTCAGCCTTGTTAATAAATCCTAAGACATCCTGGAATGTGAAGTCAAGTAGGCCTTAGAAAGCATCACTATGAACAAAGCTAGTGGAGATGATGGAATTCCAGTTGAGCTATTCCAAATCCTGAAAGATGATGCTGTGAAAGTGCAGCACTCAATACGCCACCAAATTTGGAAAACTCAGCAGTGGCCACAGGACTGGGAAAGGGCAGTTTTCATTCCAATCCCAAAGAAAGGCAATGCCAAAGAATGCTCAAACTACTGCACAATTGCACTCATCTCACACGCTAGTAAAGTAATGCTCAAAATTCTCCAAGCCAGGCTTCAGCAATACGTGAACCATGAACTTCCAAATGTTCAAGCTGGTTTTAGAAAAGGCAGAGGAACCAGAGATCAAATTTCCAACATCTGCTTGATCATCAAAAAAGCAAGAGAGTTTCAGAAAAACATCTATTTCTGCTTTATTGACTATGCCAAAGCCTTTGACTGTGTGGATCACAATAAACTGTGGAAAATTCTGAAAGAGATGGGAATACCACACCACCTGATCTGCCTTTTGAGAAATTTGTATGCAGGTCAGGAAGCAACAGTTAGAACTGGACATGGAACAACAGACTGGTTCCAAATAGGAAAAGGAGTACGTCAAGGCTGTATATTGTCACCCTGCTTATTTAACTTATATGCAGAGTACAACATGAGAAACGCTGGGCTGGAAGAAGCACAAGCTGCAATCAAGATTGCCGGGAGAAAAATCAATAACCTCAGATATGCAGATGACACCACCCTTATGGCAGAAAGTGAAGAGGAACTAAAAAACCTCCTGATGAAAGTGAAAGTGGAGAGTGAAAAAGTTGGCTTAAAGCTCAACATTCAGAAAACGAAGATCATGGCATCTGGTCCCATCACTTCATGGGAAATAGATAGGGAAACAGTGGAAATAGTGTCAGACTTTACTTTTTTGGGCTCCAAAATCACTGCAGATGGTGATTGCAGCCATGAAATTAAAAGACGCTTACTCCTTGGAAGGAAAGTTATGACCAACCTAGATAGCATATTCAAAAGCAGAGACATTACTTTGCCAACAAAGGTCCATCTAGTCAAGGCTATGGTTTTTCCTGTGGTCATGTATGGATGTGAAATTTGGACTGTGAAGAAGGCTGAACGCCGAAAAATTGATGCTTTTGAACTGTGGTGTTGGAGAAGACTCTTGAGAGTCCCTTGGACTGCAAGGAGATCCAACCAGTCCATCCTAAAGGAGATCAGCCCTGGGATTTCTTTGGAAGGAATGATGCTAAAGCTGAAACTCCAGTACTTTGGCCACCTTATGCGAAGAGTTGACTCATTGGAAAAGACTCTGATGCTGGGAGGGATTGGGGGCAGGAGGAGAAGGGGACGACAGAGGATGAGATGGCTGGATGGCATCACTGACTTGATGGATGTGAGTCTGGGTGAACTCCAGGAGTTGGTGATGGACAGGGAGGCCTGGCATGCTGTGATTCATGAGGTCGCAAAGAGTCGGACACGACTGAGCGACTGAACTGAACTGAAGTGACCTGAATTCAGTGAGGATAAATTTAAATTCAATTTAAAGATAAGCAGGCTCAATATTAGCCCATGAAAAGGTAAAACTTAACTATACAATATGCCCTTTCTTTATTCTAGTGTTTTTCTGCAATTGTTGCAAATCTGTGATTTGTTATACTTGACCGAGTGGGAGTCCAGCAAGTGACACTGACCTATTAATAGAAACTCAGCTCCTAACAACCAAAAACCAAAGCTCAGGCCTACTTTATTTCTCTACTTGTACCTCAATATCAGTAGTGACCTTTGTCTATCAGACACCCACACTGTGAAGAGCGTCATATTTCTACTGAGATCCCTGTTTGGAGTGTAAAGTTATTTCCAAAAAGTTCATTTATTTAATCCTTCAGCTGTCTAAAAATCTTTATGGGCAACCATTTTTAGCTTGGCCTTTACCCTTTGCTTTCTGCACTCAGCCAGGTCCTTGTTGGAGGCTCCCAAAGGTCTAAGATCAGTAGCAGAAGAAAGTGGAAACTGAATGGCTAATGATATAGAAGTCAGCTGATACAGTTCCATAAAATTACTCTGGGGAGATGCTGGTAGGAGAGATGCCACCGTGTTTTTATTTCTACTATCACAACACAAAATAATTAATGGGTAAAAAATACTTTTTGTTTAATAATTGCTGTTCTTCATTAGTGTGAACCAAGGGCACAGTCTATCTAAGACAATAACATCTGTACCCTGGATTTCATTATCACCAAACTTCACATTTCACACAAAAGCATTGCTAGCACAGCCTTGCAGCTTTAATTAGTTTCTGCCATAGCTGTGAAGGTCAGCCAATTATTGCGTGTGAAATTTCAATATGAAGTGGCTGAATTGAAGACAGCATTGCAACACTGTGGGTTTCTGCAGTGTTATAAATCTAGGATTTGGGAACCATTCTTTAAAACACAAGATAACATAAAATCATCATCAGGTATGTACGGTTTCAAAGCTTACTCGTTAATTTAACATGTACTTTGTGAGAAAAAAGAAAGCACATAAATTCTGATTGCTTTTTAAATTCCCTCTTATGGCATTGTCATTATTCATGACACAGTAGTTAAGGCTGAACCTATGTTTTATGATTAACTTCTTTTAACTCACTTAGAACTCTGCTGGAACATTTGATCTAGGAATAAAACCTGGGTTTACTGAATTTTGCATGATGGCAAGTTAAAAATACACACACACACACACACACACACATCTATTTCTTATAAATATATACATACATATGTGCAAACACCATGTTTGATCCATAAAATTATAGATGCATGTTTATGAACTAGGTCAACTCAACAATGTCATTTTGTTTAAAAACTGTTGAATTTAAAATTGTCTTCTTAGGAATTCAGTTTTATGCTTTTCCTACTAGGATAATAAAAATTTGAGTTGGAAAGAATCTTGATACTTATTCACTCTAGTGTCTCTTATTTCACAGTTGAGGAAATTTGCCCAAGATGGATACAAGATTTACTGAGGACACACAGCTCCTTTACCATAGTTTCAGCAACTAAGCTCCAGCTCCTATACCCTCTCCATGATGCTCCCCACATGTCTGTTTAATCATCATAGAACAATTTAGAAAAGATATGCCATGTGATATGACAATAGTTTGGCCACCTGACATGAAGAGCTAACTCATTGGAAAAGACCCTGATGCTGGGAAAGATTGACAGCAAGAGGAGAAGGGAACAACAGAGGATGAGACGGCTGGATGGCATCACCACATCAATGACATAAGTTTGAGCAAGCTCTGGGAGTTGGTGATGGACAGGAAAACCTGGCATGCTGTAGTCCAATGGGGGTCACAAAGAGTCAGACACAATTGAGTGACTGAGCTGAACTGATGTCTTGTGACATAGAAAAGCTCCAAATTTTGCTTAAAGATTTGTGCTGTTTGTTTTGTTTTGCTTTATACATAGACATACATATGATTTAATCTGAATTTAAGCAAGGGAATATTCATTGAGCCATCCTCCAAACAAAACACCCTGTAAGATATTCCAGGTGGATAGGATGATTAAAATACTCTTGGTTAGTTTACAAACTAACAGGGTAGATGAGATAAAGAGAAGGAGGAAGAGGAGAATGCAGAATTCATGGAAATAGATCAGTCAGATTGCAGGAGGATAAAGACAAGTCAGAGCCAAGGAAGGAGTCCAAAGAATGAGAGAGAAGGCAGAAGTCTGCAGGATACTTCTACCCATTAGATACCAGTAGCAATACCATCCTGTCCCAATCAAAATAAAAATTGTCTCTGAACATTGCCAAGTTGCCCCAGGTGGGAATGAATATTAGCAAATTCCTTTGAAAGCCACTGATCTAGATTCTAGACCATAGTGTATTGTAGATCTTAGAAAACTTCTCAATTCCAAATAGAAAATCTCTTTAAGCCTCACTGAGATGCTGACCCCTTGATCCTTTCCTCACTTTCAAGCTACAAACTGAGATGGCAGTGATGCTGAAAATTTGGCTTCTTTGCACCAAATCAAATCTCAAAGAGAGTTGTGAATGAAGTAGAAAAGTATAGCTCTACTGCTTTACCAGGCAAAGGGGGACACAGTGGGCTTATGTCCTCAAAAACTGTGTGTCCAACACAGGGAAAATTTGATGAGGAGTTTTATAGCAATAGTTCAAGCGTAGGGTTGTTGATAGGATCAGGCATATATGCAGGGATTTCATTCCTTTAATGTGGCCTCAGATGGTCTCCTGATGAGCTGTGATTCTTGACATTATCAACTGTGACATTCTCTGTGGAATGAAAAATACTTCATTGAGTAGTTCATCTTCCATTTGTTGGGGTTTTAGTTTTGCAGAAGTGCTCAAAAAATATTGCTAAGTGTATCTCTTGTGGCAAAACCAGAAGCCTACACCAAGACTGCAGTATTGATTCTTGACTACTCCTCCCTTCTCTCTGCATCCCCTCCCTTCCTTGATTAGGAACCATTTGAATCTGCCCTTTGGAACTCAGGGAAGGACATGGGGGCTGGAACTTCTTCCCTAAAAACAAGAAATGGGGGACCCAGAAAGGCTTTCCAGGATCCCCACAAGGTCCTGCTCAATTTCAGTAGCATCATTCTCAGCAGAAAGGCTTCGGAAGCTAACTGCTGGACTGGGGTCATTTGGTTTAATGACTTGATGACTAATGGGAGGTAGTTAGATTTCAGTGGATTAAGAAATAAGTGAGTGTGATTGAGCAATGAGCAGGCATAGCAACAAATGTGTATTAATCTTCTAAGAAGCTACAAAGTAAAAGAGCAGAAGTGATGTAGTATCTCTGGGAGTTGTCTGGTTAGGCTCCCTTAAGCTCAGGAACTGTTGACATCTGGAGCAAGACAGGTCTTGCTGGTGGGGATAGAGAGGGATGGGAGGTGATGGGAGAGTCTCCTATAATTTCTTTTAGGATGTTTTACAGCATCCTTGGTTTCTACCCACTACATACTAGTGGCACTTATCTCCTCATTTGTGACAACAAAAAGTGTATCAAGGCATTGACAAATGTTCATCGGGGGTTAGGTTTCTCCTGAGGGAGAACTTTTGGTTTTTTGTTTGTTTGTTTTGTTTTTAATTTAAAGTGGAAATATCTAGCCAGTTTTCAGGAACAGAAAAAAATAGAATGGGAAAAACTGAAGATGCGAGTGAAGACAAGGAAACAGAGAGAAGGCCAAAATGTAAAAGAGTAACAAGAAAGAAGACCAAGAGCATTCTAGGGTGGAGAATGGACTTTCCTTCTGAGAAAATAAAGAAAGAGAAGGTCCCTGATGAAGAGACAGCTGATAAGAGCAGTCAAACCAGAGAGTCTTAAGCTTTTAATTAAAGTTATAGGTAGCTTCACATGATGAAAGGATCTGAGAGTGGAGAACTCATTAGAAAGCTTAGAAACAAGCTGCAAGTCACTGTGTAGCTGAGATGGGGAGCATACTTTTAAGCAGAACCAGGGGAAATTATATCTAAGATGCCATTTTTGCATTTTATTCAATTGACCTTTACCTAATTGGGAACAGGAGCAGAGAGTAGGCATTTCTTAGGACTACAAATTATCAAGAGAGAACAAAAGAAGGGCAAGTGGTCAAGGGAAGTGGGGTGATGTAGAAAATTATGTGAGTGAACATGAGTCACAGATAAAGGTAAAAGAAGTAAAGTCAAGAAGAAGGCCACAGATTGGGAAAACAGGGAAGACTCAAGGGATCGTGCATCTCAATGAGGTTAAAGTAGATTTCTCTGTTTTAGAATAGAAAGCTTTTCTAAAATTCCTATCACTCTACAGTCTAGAACCTAGATCAATGGTTCTCAAGAACACTCTTTGTGATCCCGTGGACTAAATGTAGCCTACCAGGCTCCTCTGTCCATGGGATTCTCCAGGCAAGAATACTGGAGTGGGTTGCCATTTCCTTCTCCAGGGGAACTTCCCGACCCAGGGATTGAACCTGGGTCTCCTGCATTGCAGGCAGATGCTAACCTATGAGCCACCAGGGAAGCCACAATCTAGAATCTAGATCAATGGTTCTCAAGTGAACTTGCCACCCCCACCTGGGGGTAACTGGCAATGCCTAGAGACTTTTTATTGTCATGATTAGGACAAGAGGACAGTGATGGCAACTCGTGGGTAAAGGGCAAGGATGCTGCTAAACATTTAAAAAACACTGAGTAGACCCCACAATAAAGAAGTGTCTGGTCCATGATGTTCATAGTGTCTCTGTTGAGAAACTCTGTTCTAGATTAAAACTAAATATCTAGTAAGTTATTTCGTGGAAACTCTTGGGAGATTTTTAAATAAATTTAAACTGCTGAAAGTTTTTTAAAGCCCTATTATACTTAAAGCTTCTTGGAAAGAAAGGCCCTCCAATTGCTTTTATTCATTCATTCATTTTCTATTTAATCCAAAATAAGCCATTGCATTTTATTATGGGGACCATATTAAATACTGAGAAAGAAAATAAGGTAGACAGAGACAGCATTAAGTCAGATAAAAATATCGCTATGGACTGAATTGTGCCCCCTTCAAATTCATATGTTGAAGCCCCAAGGTTAAATGAGGTTATAAGGATGGGACCCCGATCCTATAGGATTAGTGTCCTTATAAGAAAATACACCAAGGAGCTTGCTCTTTCTCTCACTGTCACTCTCCCTCTCTCCATATTACACACAATTCAGATGAGCACACAGAGAGAAGGCAGCCATCTGCAAGCATCTCTTCTCTACAGTAAGAGAAGCCACACCAGAAACCAATCTTGCCATCACCCTGATCTTCGATTTCCAGCCTCCAGAACTGTAAAAAAATAAATATCTGTTGTGGAAGTCACCAGTCTTGGTATTTTGCTATGGCAGCCAAAGCAGACTGAAAATAAGCATATTCTCTTGTTTATTTCTGTTTTATGCCAAAACTTGATCTAAGCAAATGCCAATTTTGCCTTTTGAGCCTTCCTACTCCAACCTAACCCCTTTTCTTACTCTCTAATCTTTCCCTTACCTGTGACAGTTCAGAAAAGAAATTGAACTTTGAAATTATGTAAACCTGATTCTAAATTCTAGCCCCTAACCATAAAAACACTAAAGATTAAGACTTGAGATCTATAAGTTATAATATCTTCATTTATTAAAATGGACATAATTATATTTATTTGCAGGGATGTTATATGACTTAAATGCAAGATCAAGTGAGAATGCCTAATATGGCTTTCACATATGGCAGTCTCTCAGTAGAAAACAGTCTCCATTTTCCTTCTTGGGGTCACAGTTGTATTCAAAGTCTGTTTTCAGTAATTATTCAGTTTGTTCTTTGCAACTATTTCATTAGGCATTTGTCTGAAAAAAGTTTAGAAGTTTTCCCTCTGCAAAGAATCCCCCAAACAAACAAAAAAAAAAATTGAAAATAGGAAAATTTCCATTCTCTAACAATCAAAACTCCAGTGCTGAATTTCTGGCTTCATAACAAGTGGAGGAAGCAACAGTATTCTGAAATAAGAGTACTTGACTAGTATCAAAAATAATAGAAATATGTAGTTTTAATTAAAATATAAAGCCTGTTTATTTCCAGCATATTACATCACTTGGACATTTTTTTGTAGTATCAGATGATACAGGAGTGTATCTACAACCTATATATCTATCAGTTCGTACAATTCACACTCATTATGTACCAAGAATTGTGCTAAACTTGTACACTGATCACTTATTTAATCCTCACAGAAGGCTTTGCTTCACTAGCATGTCTGGCTGAATTATGAAATGAGGGACATGAATATCCCTATCAAATATCCATTTAATATTTATGATGATCCCTTTGTTTGTGTGACAAGTGAAACCGTAGCATGCTGACTCTTCTCACGAGGATAAGCAGAGTTGCAATGACTCCTGAAGGTGCTGCCTAGCATCTGAATGAAAGAATCAGGGCCAGTTTCAGTTGGCAGAAGATTTCCATGAGTTTCACATGAGGAGATTTCTCCAAACCGTGTCTAGAACCATTTTACCCTCACCCTCTTCTGAATATCAACAAAGTAGACAAAGGCTCCTTTCATAAGGAGTTTTTCATACTCAAGTTGTTTAAAAGTCATCTCTCCAGCTCATCAACCATTACCATGGAGAATCCTGCAGTTGGGGAGAGTTGGGGGAGGTGTTTAATGCCTTCCCCTAACAAACAGGAAATATGTCTCTTAGTGCTACATGATCCAGTTGGAAGGACACCTGATCTCTCAATCTGTCCCTCTAGTAGAGATTAAAAAAGAGATCATCAGACTGGAGAATTGAATGACAGGTACCTGTTAGAGCATGCCCTACCTTCTGCCTTCCAGGCTCCAGTTTAGAAACATAAACTTTTCTCCTGTTAGAGGACACAAATTAGAAGTTAAGCTCCACCATAAATGACCCGGCAAGGACCTATCTTGGCTTTCACTAAGACAGTCTATCACCTTCAGCTTTCCAAGGTGTCAGGTCCCATCCTGGCAGAGATTCACAGAATCTTCACCGACTTTGCTGGGCTCATCATTTATTTTCTGAATTCCCTGATACAAGCTGCATGAGGGTAGGGAGCTTGTCTGTCTTTGTCACTGCCATATTACCTCCCCTAGCAACGTGCAAGCACATCATAACCACTCAGGAGATTATTGTTACAAGGAGGAAGTGTGGGAAAGAAGAAGGGTAGAAAGGAGTGAGGAGAGAAAAAGTCATCCTAGACCCTAAGCAACATGGAGAAGCCTAACCAATGTAGTTCTCTAGAATTGCTCTTGGTATCAACTTTCCACACTCAAGTTGGAAGGAATCTCATAAATATTACTGAGCTCAGCCCTCCTTTACTGAGGTTCAGAGTGCTAACTGGTTTACCATGGTCGCACACAAGTTTGTAGCAAAGGTCTCCAGGCCTTCAGTTCAAGAGCCTTTCCCTTATACTGTATGTCCTTTCTGATAAGTGCTTCTGGCCTCTGTGTCAACATTCTCTATGTTTTTAAAAGGCAGAGTGTATTTCATTTATAGCCGAGAAATATGTGATATACTTATTTAGCTATCTAATATACTAGTTTGACCTAATCAGTTTTAGTTAATAACGAAGCATTTCCTGTTTCCAATGTGTATATGCATGGATTTCCATGTGTATGTGTGTATTTTCCTTTTAGTTCAAAGAACAGAGTAAGAGGTCATGTCATAGGGGTCTTTATGCATCAAAGGAGAATGATTTTAAAGGAATTCAAGGATTCTATTTCTCAAGGGTACTCTCTTGTTAAAGAAAATGCTTCTAATGTTTTGGAATTCATACAGCAATGATATTTGATGAAATGTTTTTGAGATTGCAAATCCTGAAATGTGCTGTGTGCACACTGAATATTGTGACTTTGAAGAAATAATCTTTTAATTCTCAAGTTTAATGTCATGCCTGTGAATTAAGAAGTTAGAACAATTGGATTTTCTACAGAGCCAACAAGTAGACAACTGCCATCCTGGGAAAGGAGAGCTGTGAGGCCAAATAAGAAGAAAGACTTCAGTGGTGATGGGGATGCACCTTCAAACATGGACCCAAAGAGCCCACAGGCAGCCCTCTACAACCTGACCTCATCCCTCAGGCATAATGGAGAGCTGCTTCAGGAGTAATTTCTAAAGAGTACAACATTAAGAGTTTCAAGGGTAAAATGATGTTACATTTACATCGTGCTTTTAACTTCTCTAAAGTATACCCCTTCTGGCTGATTAGCATAACACACTTCTCTCCACCACAAAAACTAGAATGAAATATTTTGTGTCTATATTTTTAGAGAAGCAAACTAAGAATGTAGAAGTTAGATTATCTTGGAGCCAAGAGTAGAAGTCTGTTTCCTGGTGACCAGTCCTGTAGTCTTTCTACTTTGCCTCCCTGAGAACTTTTTTGGAGGGAAAACACTTTGACGAGAGGGGAGTGTTATGTTAAAAGAAACAAGCAAAACTAATGGAGAAATGAAAAACTGTACTCTGGTTACCTATTCTTGATTATCTATCGCTGTAAATATGGACAAGGATAGTGGGGAAAATACAGTCCACAAGATCACCATATTAGAAAGATAGAAGGCACTCTCTCTGAAAGCAATTTTAAAAAGCAGCTTAGTTAATATGCCCAGTAATTTTTTAGATGGTAACCCTAAAGGACTGTGGTGTGGTGAAATGGACACAAGCACCAAAGAAGCACAGATCTGGAATAATTGGCCCCCAGGTAATTGAAAGCTGGCTGTCTTGTGATCTGACTAATGAGTTCCTTCTACCAAGCAATAAACTATTTTCTGGAAATCATTTTTCCATCACTTGGAAAAACATCTTTCAAGGATCTCTCTAATACAGTGTTTTAGCCCCTGGGATTCAGTATTTCAAGAAATACCTTAAAGTCAACTAAACCTCTAGAGATTTTTCTGTTTTCACTCAACTCTTGTTTCAGTTCCAATATTTCTAGGAAAACATTGATTGATTTACTGTGGTAAATTATGAGATGTTTTTAACGTTGGATGCAATATATCTGATTTGTGATCTCCAGGCCTCAGATGTTTTATAGCAGAAGCTAAAAATGTGCACCGTAGCCTGGAACAAATAGGCTCACCTGTAAGCCCATAAAAGCCTCCACCTGATATGTTACTTCTTTTCTCACACCTTCTGACTCCAGTTTCCCTGATTCAGTCATGATCCACATCAATAACTGTGATGCATAATTTCAAATGACTGATTTCAGACTAGTCATGAAGCAATCTAAGCATCATGCTGAAAGATACATATGCCCAGGGCTCGATGGAGGCTGATTATACACGATGGCATGCATCGTAAAGACAAAAAGGTATGCTTGATGTGCCTAATAAAAGCAAAAAGTCTAAGTGTCAGAGTTTAATAGTTGCCTATTGGGTTGTCTTTCCTGCCAAACTGTAAGATCTATGAGGTCTGTGTCTGCTCTACTCACCACTGACTCTCTGGTACCCAGCCCTGTGCCCAGCAGATGGAAGGTACATAATACATATTTGTGGAGAGATTAATAAAAGGATGACCAAATGAGTCCTGAAGAGGGAGGAGTACAAGTTCAATTGGAATTATCAAAGTCAAAATCTTATTTCTCAACTGCTTTCCTCTTTCCTTTTTAGTCTTATTTGCAAATTTGTTAAATTCAGTGCCAGTTTTCATACAGTTGAGCTGAACTGCACCATTATCAACTGTTGCCTGTTGACTCTTTTTCTGAAGACAGTTAAGTCCCAGGCTTAAGTTCCATATGGATCAGTTATCACCCTTCTGCTCTATGGCCAGAGACCCAAATTATAACTGGTAAGCCAACGCCTCACAGTCTGCAAAGGAAAAGCACTTTTTACTACCCAATCTTAAACATCCCTGTCACAATTTGAATCCACTTCTATTCTGCCCTGAATGCATTTAGAAGACAACTGTCCAATAACTTTCATACCCCATTCTTCATTTCTCTCTGAAGAATCAGTTAGCATTTGCTATATAATAACAAACCACCATCCTTCTTGGCTTAAAAAAAAATCATTCTAAATAAATGATTCTCATGATGGCTTAAAAACCAATCATTCTAAATAGGTGATTCTCATGATTCTGTGTATTATCAGTTTAGGCTGAGCTCAGCTAGGTGGTTCTTCTGAACTGATTTGGGCTTACTTATTCTTGATAGGGCTTGTGTACATATCTGGGGAACTCAGAGGGATGTCCGGTATCTCTCTTTGCAAAGTCTCTCATTCTTTGGGAGGCTAAGCTAGCCTTGTACATATGGTAGCAGAGGAAAACAGGAGCTGTGAAGCCTCTGAATGTTGGTTCAGAACCCTTATATATTTCTCCACATTCTATTGGTCAAAGCAAGTCATCAGGCCAGCCCAGATGTAAAAAGTAAGGAAATAGATTTCCCTTCTTGATGGGAGGTAATTTAACCACTTATGCGATCTACTAACGGAGAAGGCAATGGCAACCCACTCTAGTACTCTTGCCTGGAAAATCCCATGGACGGAGGAGCCTGGTAGGCTGCAGTCCATGGGGTCACTAAGAGTCAGAGACGACTGAGCGACTTCCCTTTCACTTTTCACTTTCATGCATTGGAGAAGGAAATGGCAACCCACTCCAGTGTTCTTGCCTGGAGAATCCCAGGGACGGGGGAGCCTGGTGGGCTGCCGTCTATGGGGTCACACAGAGTCGGACATGGCTGAAGCAACTTAGCAGCATGTGATCTACTAAACCATTCTAGACTCATTTCCATTTCTTTAGCCTCATTTTTCTCCCAAAATAAGTCCTTTTTCTGTTTATCTTGGAGCCAATCTACACACTCCATGTGCATCTTACCTATTCTCTCATTCATTTATTCAATATGTTTAAAATATATACTTATTGAGCATCTACTACACATCAAGATCTATACTAGGCTCAGGGTTCTCCAAAGTATGGCTCTTGCCTTTAAGGAGCTTAAATCTAGAGGATCAAGCAAATAACAAAGAACTTAGGTAGTGAAGAACAGAATACCATATCTTAGGAACCCCAGGAGCAGGAGGCAGGGTCATTAAATTCAAGTCCTGAATGGTGAGCTAGAAAAGATTCCTGGGAAACGGGGTTCCTGAATGAGCAATAGTCTTTTTACATCAGTGCTACTCAAAGTATGGCCTGTGGACTAGTGGCAGTCTTCAAACTTCAAACTGCTTACGACATGAAAAAAGATATAAGAGTATGATAAGATATAAGAGGTAAGATTTGAGATAAGAATAAGAGTTTGGGAATTTTTATGGTAATTTAATATTGCTGTGAAGTCCAAGTATGTGATTTTGAAAATACACCAGTATTCTACATATTAGAATTTATTTTTAAAATAAAATAAAAGAAGATACTTTATATCAGACAGTCTAAGAAGGGGAAAAAAGAGTGGAAGATTGTCCCAGGAGTATGTATGGTAGACTGAATAATGCCCTCACAAAAGAGAGCTAGGTCCTAAACCCAACAACCTGTCAATGTTACATAGAAACAGGGCTGTTGCAGGTATGATTAAGTTAAGGATCTTGAGATGGGATGATTACCCTGGATTATCTGGGTGGGTGCTAAAAGCTAAATGTACTAAATCACAAATGTCCTTTTAAAAGGGAACCAGGGGAAGAGGAGAAGGCAATGTGACCACAGAGGCAGAGACTGGAGGGATGTTGTCACAAGCCAAGGAATACCGGCAATCACCAAAATTTGGAGGAGGCCTGGAACAGATTCTCCCCTAGAGCCTCAAGAAAGAGTGTAAACCTGCTGACCCTTGATTTCAGATGTCTGGCCTCCAGACTTGTGAGAGAATACATTTCTGCTGTTTAAGCCACCAAGTGTGTGGTCATTTGTTACAACATCTATAGGAAATGAATACATGCTTGAAGGCAAAGAGGCATGAAGCAACAGAAGAGATTCAGAGATCTATAAGGAGCTAGAAAATAACTGCAGGAAAAGGCATATGTAGGGAGAAGTCATAGAGAAAGAGAAAGAGGAAGGCAGAGACTGTGGAGACCAAGGACCCCAACTTCATCCCATATTGATATTCAAAGAATTAACAAGAAAGACTTGAGAAACCACTTCCCATTTGGCAAAGTGTGGTTGTTTTCTAAATGGATTAAATACAGAGGAATATTGTTCTTTGAACTTAATGCAGGGGAAAAAAAAAGAGTAGACCTTGCATAAGTCTATAAATTCAAAATTTGTTGCAGTAATTTATGTGTACCCTAAGCTCAGCTTTCTCAGGAGAGAAGAGCTAGCCAAATTTGGTGAGAAAAGTAAGGAATTCAGATTATTTATCTGGTTCATTAGGAGTGGATGCTATAAACAAGCTACTGAGCTAGTAAAAACAAATCTTCCAGTGTGTTTAGCCTGAAACACACATGCATACATGTTCGCACACAGACACATCACCAAAGCAGCCTACCACACTAACCCAAAGGAAAAGGAAAAATCATTAAGCAAAGAGCAGGGAGAGACTAAGGACTGACAATTGCTAGTGACATGTTTACTAAATATGCTTTTAAACATTAAACATAACATTGGAAAGCAGAGGAGCCAAATGGTTGGAGAAGCCCACTGATTACAATTCAGGTTAAGTCTGATCTGCTTTCTCGGTGCTTGACTTCACAATCGGAGCTCAGCCAAACAAATCTGCATCTCCGGAGTCTCCAGGCAACTCCCAACTTGGCATTTCTGACTCAGGCGAGCTAGCCAGAAAACCCCTCCAAAGAGAGGAAACCATTGGCCAGACTCACTCCATCAACATCCAGACATCGTAGTTAATTACAAACACACAGGACCAACCTGACAGCCAGCTCTACGAGTAGCAGACACCAGCCTTCCCCCGGGAACTGGCTTGGCTCCAGCGAGTACTCCTAATGACAAGAACCCTTTTAAGCAAGACACTCCAAAGGCTCACAAGATTGCAACAGGTTTTGTATTGCCATGTAAAGACATTCCCCATCACTACTGCTTCATCTGAAATTATGGCTTCTATTCAGGGATAGTGAATGGAAATGCCTGGCAATAAGATTACCTCCAACATTAAAAAAATACAAATGAGTTCCGAACCACATCTCTACTTTCCATCCTGTCTGCCACTAAACTCTTAGACGGGAGCCTAGGAAAAACCCCAGAAAGGAAATTGGTAAAACCCTTGACCCATGACTCAGGTGTGTGGGAGGAAATAGTTTGACTCTGAACTCTATGTCTCCCTGCGCCCCCACCCCCCGCTTTCTTTTGATATTTTCCAACAAGAAGCTATTCAACAGGAAGACTGGAAATTTGGCCACAAATGTCAAGATCTAGGCAATGACATAGTCAAATGCTTTTATAGAGAACCCATTTGTACTTGACATTAATTGGGGTTGTCTGCTGGAAGGCCAGACTTCTTGGAAAAGTTGGGACCAGAAGTACAGCGTGCTATGCAACCGGATACCGATTGACTAAAGCAACTTGAGAAATGCACCCTACTTCACCTCTATCCATTGATGTGATGCTGGCACTTGTACTTGTGACAGGAAAGTCATTTTGACTGATAAGTGGCGGGGTTAATCACATTACTCCAAGAGTCTACTGGAGAGTGAGTGACACACCAACAGCTAGAACTTGGCCAAACTCACTTAACGCAGCTGAGTCAAAGTATTAAGCCAACAGCCTATGTGAAGTTTTTACATCCTTAAGACAATTCTACTAGTGTGTGGCTACCAACACAACATGCAGCTTGGCTCTTAGGAAGAGTTTATTAAAGCCAATTTTTTTTCCCTCACTTTAGCACATTTGCTTTGCGTCACTCCGGCAACTTATTGTGCATTCAACTAGGTAAGCGCTAAATACTTTAATCCTGGTGAAATGGTGGAGAAGTTTTCTAAATCTTTCTTCATCAGACAGAACCACATGCAGATTTCTAAGTTCCCTTTTCAGATGAAGAAATGTGTGTTTCTGTATAAAAGAAAGATGCTTTATCCAGAAACCACGACACCATCACATTCCAGTAATACTTGGTGTGTCTGACTTGGAAAGATTTCTCAAGTAACATTTTCCCTTTTGTATTCCATTGTCCTTTTACATGCTGCCTCTGTGAAGCTTAGATCCTTAAACTGTGCACATTTGTCATGCATAACCCTTTCCCCTAAGCATTCCAAAGGTTTGTGGCAGAATATCAAGTCCTCCTTCCCAGGTCTTCACTAGTCCAGGAGGAAATCTGTGCCCAGAAAGAGAATAGTCCTAATAGAATGACCTTTACTGAGGCTTGACATCTGCTACCTTGTAAGCTTCTTACACACTCAGCCTAATCCACCTGGAGGCTTTTCTGCTTGATGGAAGGTGATAAAAAAGCTGTTAGGCTGGAAGCCTTGTCTTAGATTCAAAGCATGTAGGCTGCTTGAGATTCTGAGGCTTAGGACAGACAGAGGGGAAAATATTTCTTAGTTCAGGTGCAATTCTCAAGATGCTTATTAGGATGAACTCTAGTCTAAGAACAACTTTATTGGTATGAAAGTCAAGGCAAGGCTTCCTAATAGGAAGGAGGCTCCCAGCTTCCCAGCATTTCACAGGAGCTAATGTAATGGTGATCATAAAACTTGCCTCGCCGACAAGAACCGTGAAGCCCAACTCTAGAAATTTACAATCCACAGAGGATCAACAGCTTGTATTCTGGATATCTGAAAGGTGAATGCTCTCAAACACCTAACCGTCCGTGGTGATGAAAACCTGGACACCCAGGGTTGTAAATAATCCAGTCTGTTTCTTACAGCAACTAAAGCTAAGGCCTACATTCCAAATTGAACTGGCTCCTTGATTTATACCCTCGGCCAAGAGAAGAAAACTAAGAGACAGAGCTTCTGAGAATAACAGAGGCGCGTCTCCCAGGAGAGAGGGAGACTTTGAGATAACTTACTGATGAGAGGCTCCCCTGAGTAATATGGTCATTGTTTCTCAGAATCTCAAAGTGAAATGAAAATTTGAACTATTTTGAAAGAATTTTTAAAAGGTGAAAATATTATTGTATTAAGAAAGGATTCTTTTCCCCCAAAGTAAGAGGTAAGATTCCTAATGTTCAGCAAACTCATTCTGAAGGGGTATTATTTATAACCTTCGTGAAAGAAAAGCCTGTTTCATTTTAATAAACTTTTGGTTTTGAAGAATTTAGTACATTGGAAAGTATTTGTCCTTTGACAAACTATTTCCATTTTTAATTACTTATATATTCTTGATTCGATAACAGAAATATTTTATGTGTATAAATATATATATATTTATATACATAATTATACATAATTATATACATAATATATATATTTATACACATAAAATCTCACCAGTGACTTTACAGCTGGTATAAGTGGGTCACATCATTGTTGACATCATCAATTCAGTGCCTTTTGATATTTACACATATGTGAATCTTAGAACACTTGAGAAAACTTGTCCTTCATGGACAGGATTGAGCAGTCTACATAATTTCCTCACAATAATAATAAAATCTCCATTAGTTGTCACTGCAGATAGAGAATTATTTCAGCCTCATTTCATAGAAGAATAAAATGTGAGAAGAAGACTTACACAAGGTCACACAGCTAGTAAAGACTGAAACTGGTACTCCAGATTCCTAATCTTGTGCTGTCTCTGGCACAACACTATCTTTTCTCTGAACCTTAAAAGGACCACATTTTTAAAAAGCTAATAATATCTATAAATGTCATTATGGGTAAGTGATTTACATCATCCAATTTCTATCCTTCCTGAAAGAGATGTCTGTAGTTGCCAGGAGCTGAAACAGTTGTCTTGCTACCCACCTAGCAGTAACATCACTCCCCTGAGTTGCTAAGTTCAGACATATTAGAGAAAGTGAAGGAAGGCAGAATTACACTGATTTTACATCTCCCAGTTGAGATGATGCTACAGAGAACCACTTGAGGAGTTGAACAAATTGAACAAGCATAGTTTCAATTAATTTCAAAGAATGAAAATGTATATTTCTTTTTAAAAAAAGATAAAATCAAATGGCGCAAAATAAAGATCCTATTCTAAGATGTGCTCAGCTTGATATTTATCTGATGAATTTTAATATTCAATATACAAAATAATTTGAGAGATCTAAGCATGTGCAGCCATGAAATTAAAAGATGCTTGCTCCTTGGAAGAAAAGCCATGACAAACCTAGACAGCATATTAAAAAGCAGAGACATTACTTTGCCAACAAAGGTCCATCTAGTCAAAGCTTTGGTTTTTCCAGTAGTCATTTATGTGTATGAGAGATGGACTACAAAGAAAGCTGAGTGCCGAAGAATTGACGCTTTTGAACTGTGGTGTTGGAGAAGGCTCTTGAGAGTCCCTTGGACTGCACGGAGATCAAACTAGTCAATCCTAAAGGAAATCAACCCTGAATATTCATTGGAAGGACTGATGCCAAAGCTCCAATACTTTGGCCACCTGATGCAAAGAGCCGACTCATTAGAAAAGACCCTGATGCTGGGAAAGATTGAAGGTAGGAGAAGGGGATGACAGAGGATGAGATGATTGAATGGCATCACTGACTCAATGGACATGAGTTTGAGCCAGTTCCGGGAGATGGTGAAGGACAGGAAAGCCTGGCGTGCTGCAGCCCATGAGGTCACAAAGAGTTGGACAAAACTGAGTGACTAAACAACAAGCAAGGAAACAATCCTTGTCCTGGCAAAATCCACAGGTAAGACACCTAAGCAAATGGAACTATTTAAAACATACACATAATGCATATAATGTTTGGTAATTTGCATGTAGTACAAAATGATGGTGGTGCCGGTTTAGTCGCTAACTCATGTTCAACTCTCTTCTACGGTATGGACTGTAGCCCACCAGACTCCTCTGTCCATGAGATTTCCCAGGTAAGAATAGTGGAGTGGGTATCCTAATAGCTTTGGCTAACCTCCTTCCAGGCTTACCACATGCTCAGCCTTGTGTGAAGTGGGCATGATCTCATTTCATTTTCACAACATCCTTATCAGGAAAGAGCTAGCATCATCTCCAGTTATAAAGAAACTGAGGTTCCCTGAAGTTCAGTGTTTGTTCAAGATCCCTAAGGTATGAAGAAGCAAGGCTGGGAATTGAAAACTCCATATTTTCTCACTGCCTTCTCTTTGCATTTTGACTAATACCCTATCCATATATACCAATTTGAGGAAGAAAATAAATTGAGTTTATTTTTTAAAGTTATTTTTCAAACAATTGGCTAGCAGTGGGTTATGTACCTAGTTTTAACCTTGCTGACAAAAAAGGGATGCTTACCCATGATCAGAAAAGCCAACCCCGATAATAGGGTATGACATGCCTCTCTCCCCCCTTCCCCTAGACCTTGCCTCTCAGCTCTAACTCCACTTGCCTCCCCTTGGAACCAGACCAAAGGTGTCATGGGTGTGGTCTGAGGTATTAGATCCTGAGGTGGAGTGGACCCAGCAGAAAAAGAGGGTGACGATACTGTGAAGAAGCAGACAAGGTGTCAAACATCTACATAACTATCCCATCTCCAGCACCCAGGACAAATTTTGCTGCCTTTCCCAAAATGAGCTTTCTCCTCTCACCTTACTTTTCTTATCTGTACCTTATCTAAATGCAGATAACATTCACCTTAATCCTTTCCTCTTTCAATCATTCATTTGTGTCCATTGAGTTTCTAGCACCATGCTAGGTGTGAAGGATATGAAAGTGAATGAGATGATGATCCCAGTTGTCAGAGACTTTGCAGCCCAGGGAGAGTGATAGATGACAAGAGAGAGTCCACTATAGGGAGCAATGGAGAAGGAATGAAGCAGAGAGGACCCAGGAAACCTGGAGGAAAGGCAGCAACCCAGCCTGGGTGGGGTGGGTGGGTTGGAGAAGACCCAGAGCAAGTGGTTCATGAGTTGATTTGAGTTCTGCGTTAGTGGAGAAAAGGAGGTAAGTGGGAAGACTGAGTTGGGGGCAGAGTGAATCTCAAGATCTAGAAATAGCTCTTGTGGCCTAGAGGTGTGTGTAAGTCTAGTGATTCATCATATGCAGTCTAAGTAAAAGGGCCAACATGAAGTAGCTATTTTAATCCCCCAGACACTGATAAAATAAAGAGGTTAGAGATTAAATGAGAGAAGCTTCATGCCAACCTTCCCTTCCACACTTGGACTTGGATTAAGTCCATCCATTCTCTACTGTGGATATGGCCACTCAGCTGTGAGCAGCACTGGATTAAGAAAGCAATGCTTTGGGGTCCAAGTTCCAAACTTTGAAACGGAGCAGAGGTGCCAGTTGATCAGGTTTGATATGCCTCTGCTTCCTTTTCCAAGTCTTTGCCTTCACAGGGGACACATTTTCTCATGAAAGAGCAAAGAAGCCACATAAATTCAAAAGAAGTTTATGCTTTCCAACCAACACAAGCTTGTCCTCTACCACATGGAACAGCAATAAAACAGCTCTAGCAAATATGATATACTAAAGGCTTCCTCTGGGCCAGGACACCATCAGCTCCCACCTGGACCATTCAGTGGCCTCCTAACAGAACTATCTGTCTTCTCTCTCTGGCCCACTTTGATGTTTTCTCCATACAGGAGCTGGGGTGACCTTTGTTAAATTGATTTACACAATTGATTCTCTCTCTATCCCCATCCCCCAACTTCACACATACAAGCCCGCATGTACTGTGTTTCAGTGGCTTTCCATTGTACTTGGGATGAAATAAAACTCCTTCATTTGACCCACAGTGTCCTTGCATGGCCTGCTTCCCCTCTCTCTCCTTTTCTCACACTACACACCTTCAAATTCTACTCAAAAATAGGAGCCTTCTTTCATTTCCTTGAGCTTACAATGCTCACTTAAGCTTTTACCTCTGCTGGACCATTGTTCTCATTCTTCTCCATCTAGTTAACTTCTTAAGATTCTTCAACTGGTAACTCATTTATCGCCTCCTCAAGGAAACCTTCTGAGTCACCTGAACAAGGTCAAAGTCTCATACTATAACCTTTCCAAACAGTGTGCATCTTCATCCACTAACAAAAAAACAGGGTTTTTGCATTTATTGGATGAGCATCTGATCAGTGCTTGTCATTATCCAGTAAAAGAGATGTGACAATGGGCACACAGAACCTCGGAGCAGAGGGTCCACTGGGGCTGCCAGCAGAAGCAGCTGAACTGATACAACATCAGAATGTCCTATTAAAGTTTCTACTAAAGTGCTGGGTCAGGGTTCACAAGCTGCAGGGTCAGGGTACTCTTCTCCAGGATGAAGTGAATGCAAAAAACTGCACATGATAAATAGTGCTGTGGCCCAATAGCTGAAATAAACAGGTCCATGATCTCCCAGGGACTCACCTGTTGAATTTGTATGTTCCATTGAGATCACGTAAGGTTCTGTTGAATAAGAGGCACTGGGTCTCAGCAGGGGTGAAGTGGTAATTTGAGAAATGTTTTCATGTAGGGACACAGTAAGGAGTTTTTCAAACTTAAGCTTGGATTACTGCTTGGTCATATTGGGCTCCTCAGACCAGTGATCCAGAGAGCAACAAAAGGGCAAAGGTCATTGATCAGATTCCTTGTGAGGAGCTGGAGTGCTGCTCCATAATGTGGGCAGTAAGGAGTGTGTATGGAGTTTGCAAGATACCCAGGACACCTCTAGCTGCCATCACGACTGGGACAGGAATGAAAGGGCAATTGTAGCAACCACAACCTGACAAAGATAAAGTGACCAAAGACTGGACCCCTCAAAGAGGAAGGCACGACACCTCCAACAAGCTAACTAACCTCCTGACTGAGAGCAGAGAAAACCTAGAGTGAGCAGGGGAGGAGGGGGCTAATGAGTATCATTCATGAGCTGGGACCAGCAGCAGAGGGGACTATCTTCTAAAGTTTTCTAAAACGTCAGGCACAGAGTGGACTTCCTCAGTAGAACTGTCCCTGAGCGGGATCAACTCACCTCTGGTTTTAGCTGCAGCTGTGATGAGCCCTTACCTCCATGCACATGGGCAGTGTTCCACCTCAAGTCTCCATCAGAATCCTCTCACTTTTCTGCCTCTAGAAGTTTTTCTAAGTCAAAGTACCTCCATCAATCTGAATTTTGATACAGAGTTTACTTACAAGCTGCTTTGTTTATTTTTTAAAATGGTATGCTTTTAAATGATATGGCTTCCCTGATGGCTCAGCAGGTAAAGAGCCCGCCTGCAGTGCAGGAGACTCAGGAGATGTGGATTCAATCCTTGGGTCAGGAAGATCCCCTGGAGGAGGAAATGGCAACCCACTCCAGTATTCTTGCCTAGTGAATCCCATGGACAAAGGAGCCTGGTAGGCTACTGTCCCTGGGGTCACAAGAGTCAGTCATGACTTAGCGACTAAACTACTACCACTATGCTTTTATATGATCCTACAATCCCACTCCTGGGCATCCATCGAGAGAAAACCATAATTTGAAAAGATGCATGCACTCCAATGTTCACTGCAGCACTATTTATAATAACCAAGGCATAGAAACAGCCTAAGTGTCCATAGACAGATGAATGGATAAAGAGGTGGTATATACAATGGAATATTACTCAGTCCTAAAAAAAGAATGAAATAATGTCATTTGCAGCAACATAGATGGACCTAGAAATTATCATACAAAGTGAAGTAAGTCAGAGTAAGTCATGAAGTAAGTCATGTGATATCAGTTTTATGTGGAATCTAAAAAAAAAAAAAAGGATACAAATGAACTTATTTACAAAACAGAAATAGACTCAGGAATATGAAACAAACTTAGGGTTAGCATAGCTCAGACAGTAAACTTATGGTTAGTAATAGCTCAGATGGTAAAGCATCCGCCTGCAGTGCAAGAGACCCAAGTTTGATCCCTAGGTCAGGAAGATCCCCTGGAGAAGGAAATGGCAACCCACTCCAGTATCCTTGACTGGAAAATTCCATGGACAGAGGAGTGTGGCAGGCTCTAGTCCATGGGGTTGCAAAGAGTTGGACACGACTGAGCAACTAACACACACACATGGTTACCAAAGGGAAGGGGCACACGCAATAAGTAGAAGTGAAGTTCAGGGGTAAAACATATATCTACTATATATAGAATAGATAACTAACAGGGACCTACCATAGAGCATAGGAAACTATACCCAATATCTTGTAATAACTTAGAAAGGAAGAGAACATAAAAAAAGAGGACACACACACACACATATATATAGAACTGAATCACTTTACACCTGAAATGAACAAAAACATTTTAAGTCAACTATATTTCAATAAATTTTTTAAATGATATGCTTTTAACTGAAATAATAATAAGCATGTTTCACAATTGTAATTTTTTCCTTCTTCTTTTGTACACATTTCTGTCATGTCATTGAAGGGAGGAATAATGGTCAAAGATTTATAGCTTAACTATGGGTTACTGACATCCCTGTTTTAAAAATTTGACTAAAAAGAGGTCCTGCTGGCAACCAGCTTTATACACATTTATTTGCACCTTGACAAACAAATATGTTGAGATAAAATATAAAGTGTCTGCAGGCTAGGTTGTTTCTGAATACTCCAAAATCTTAGAGATGTATATTAGTATTGTAAATACACTTTGAAAACAACTGGGGTAATCATGTTTGGTCTAGATCTGTGCTGACTAGTATGATGGCCACTAGCTAGTCTAAACTGAGGTGTATTGTACACATTGGATTTCAAAGAAATAACAGGAAAAAAAGAATCTAAAATATTTCAGTAATTGTTTGTATGATTACATGTTGAAGCTGTATTCTGGATATATCAGGTGAAATAAAATGTATTATTAAAATCATTTTCACTGTCTTCTTACTTTTTTAATGTGGCTACTAGAAAATTTTTAGTTATCTATATGGCTCATATCACATTTCACTTGGACAATGCTGGTCTGGAGCTTTGCAAGCCAACTCCATCCTAGTAAAGAAAATTAAAAAAAAAATTCTATCTGAAAGGAAGCACAATCAGATAAGAAAAATTGTTATAAACTTACAAAAAGTGTACCATTATCCCAGACTTCTGATGACATTCCACTGATGTCATACCTTAAGTACCAAAGAAAGGATATCCCAATAAGTCAGCATCTGCTTATTAAACATTAGGACTAAACATTTACTACTCTTCCTTTCAAAATAGTCCAACAAAGTTAGTACAGTCCCTCCCTGACCTCATATACTTACATCTCCAAAGGGAACATGACTTTAAAAATATCTGTTGATCTAGCAAAAATATCGAGACTACCTTGCAAATAGTTGAGTTCACCAAGAATTTACTTCAAGTAATACCACATGACATAATTTGATCTCTTTTATCTAGCAAGGATGAAAAGATCAGTCAAAGGAGACATGACAAAACCATGGAGCACAGCAGAGAAAGCCAGGAGCGGCCCAGGGAAGAGCAGTTCATTCATATCAACACACCAAGCCAAGGGGAAAGGAGTGAGGATGGTCCCTGAGGCATGAAGTCCTCCTCCTGATGCCCTGATCTAGGTTCAAAGTACCTCTATCCAGACCTCGTCCTGAGCATAACAACTTGGGAGACCAGTTGTCTTGTCTGTGAAATTGCCATTAAACCATGAGTAATTTGGCACTATTTTCTGCATGATTCGTCTTCTCTGAAAATGAGCAGACTCAGGCTTGTGAAAATGGAAATTGATTTACTTTCTATTCTTCTTGAGCTCATCTATTTCAGGTCTGATTCTTCTGGGATGTGCTAGGGCACCAACTGCTTTCAGGTTGTGGAAATATCTTTTAATAAAACAAATGAAGGAGACTTGGAATGAGAATGTGCTTGGCTGATTGGATTCCCAACTGGCTACACATCTCTCACTAAGTAGGAAGAATCAAGCCATTATCCCCTTGGCTGAGCTGGATCCACTCCACTCCATATTTCTTGCCTGTTTAAGATAGGGTATAAAATTTTTAATATTTCTGTAAACAATATTAAGCAGAAATGGCACAATTAGATGCTAAATCTCAACGATGATTGTTCAAAGGTGAATTCGAGTTCTGGCCCACTTTTAGGGAAATGCAATTAATAGTACATTTCTACTGGCAAGCCAGCACCACAGGCTAACCATTGGATTTCACAATAAAGTACCATTGTGATCCACCAAAGCAATACTATCCTTTTAGGTGCTGGATTAGAATCCAGGCGAGTCCACAATATAGTCTTTACACATCATCAACTTCCACACAGGACATAAATTGCACTAATATAGTAATACACTGAAATCTCAGACCAACTGTTTGTCATCGGATTAGAATGTGATGACACAAAATAAAGATGTGAGATGGGATCTGTGCTGAGGTCTAAATTCACATTGGAAGCCTGGAAAGAAAAGACTGTTTATAAAATTATAGCCCGGGAATTGCTGCCAAAGTCAGCCTTTGGTGCAGCTGTAAGTCGGATGGAATCCACCTCCCTGACATCAGACCCACCCACTGAAATGCTGCTTCTCGGCCTAGAGCTTCCCCCAGTGGAAACTCCATGTCATGTTACAAAGCAGGTGCTGTCGTGCCAGGGCTGTTGGCTTCTTTGGATCTTTATGGCAGGTTGGTTACTTACCCTTCTTCCCCCCAGCAAAAGGAAGGCCATCAGTGCGCTTGTGGGTTTAGAATCCATATTTGTTACACCTGGCTTTTGAGTTTGGTTCAAAACTGCAAAGTCTTGAGTCCTACTCTCTAAGACTTCCACTTCTGATGATGAGGTACCTGTTCTGTTTTTTCTTTTCTCCTTTTTTAAAATTCTTCTTCAACTGCCTCCTTCTACATCTTCTATGCCCAAGAAATGATGACACCCCTAATACAGATTCCACTTCCGCAGGCATCTTGCTATATATTTTACCAAACCCAGGAAAACATTTTTGTTTCCTATCATTGAGAAACATTTGGGCTATCTATAAAGATGACACAGATTAAGTGTCATTGTAGGTTTGTCAAAACTAGAAACAAAACAAAATTTCATATAATCAGAAGTCTCCAGATGAGTATTTAAAGGTTTTAAAGATATAATGTTTGGAGTTATGATCACAATATAAAAATATTTAAATACGTTTCAACTCGTTTGAGGGCAGCAGTCTGGTGGGTCTGGTACACATAGGGTTAAGCTAAGCCTGGGCTTACTCCTTTAATATATGTCATATAAATTGCTCCTCATAAACCAAAGTTAAGCAGGAGGGCTAGAGAATAATTCAATTCTATAAGTAAGAAAATTGATGTTTAGAGATGTAAAGTGACTTGCCCAAAGTTATTAACACCTCCTAAGCAACAGAGTTTAAATGACTAGAATTCAAGCCTGCTGATTCTTAATCCAAAGTTCTATCTCCAAAATGTCATTTGAAGAGTTAGGTTTGGTAACTGAGTTGCAATGAAAGAAATCCATGGATTCAGGGCCACGGATTAAAATCAACTTATCTTTCTGCCTCTCAGCTATGACTGAACTATATATGAAATTGCCTTTCTTATCTCAACTACATCTTTGCTGCTACTGCTGCTAAGTCGCTTCAGTCGTGTCCGACTCTGTGCGACCCCATAGACGGCAGCCCACAAGGCTCCCCCATCCCTGGGATTCTCCAGGCAAGAACACTGGAGTGGGTTGCCATTTCCTTCTCCAATGCATGAAAGTGAAAAGTCAAAGTGAAGTCGCTCAGTCGTATCTGACTCAGCGACCCCATGGACTGCAGCCTACCAGGCTCTTCCGTCCAAGGGATTTTCTAGGCAAGAGTACTGGACTACATCTTTAGAAGTTGATAAGTATGCTTTTTCCATATTCTGTAAACTCTCCTACCTGCAATAGGCAGTAAACAGTGGATAATTATGAACCAGTTTGCTAATATTTATTTGCAATTATTTCTTGAGCACTTGCTAAGTGCCAGGTCCTCTGCTAGCTTAAGAACTATTAGATAAAATTGCATACTTTATATTGAAGCATCACCTAGATGCTTTAAAATGAACTGATCATCTAGCTGCCAAAGCTTATTTTTGTAATTAACTCTTGGTTTTCAGGCTCAGTGGAAGGACATAATGAACGTTTAGAGGTACCAGTATTTATGTGAAGAGTGGGGTATTCAGACGAGGGCTCTTTTATGATATGTTATGGGGTAGAAAAACCCGAATCAGAAGGGGGAAAAAACATGGTAGATGCTAAGGAGATGGCTTCAGATGACAAGATAGAGTATAGGAATATGGGCATCAGGAGATACTGACTCTGAGCAGGCATGTAAATTTGCAGGACAATTTGAAATTAAGGACAGTAGGAATTCTTAAAAAGATAAGGTCAGTGCAGACCATTCAGTCAAGATCACAGCAACAGTATTCAGCTACAGTAGCCTCTTTTTAAGACTCTTCAGGCAAGTAATTATTACTGATTTCAAAGATATTGTATCATGAGCCCAAAGTCTAAACTTTTAAAAGCTTTCTTTGAAGGTTATTCTCAAGGAAGGGAAAAGTTCTGTTGTGTAAATTATTACAATAAAAAATACCAGCATGATCTTTACTTTGTTTCTTTCCCTAGAGTTAACCATGGGCTCAAGACCTTTCTCAAAAAGTGATTGTCCCTTATAATTCTACTCTTTTTCCCAAGCTTCGGATGTTCTTCTACTGGAATAAATTACCCATGATTTGTGGATTTGGAAAATCCCAGTTATCACATGCCCCTGTGTATTTGTAATATGTACCTTTATAGAACTTCTCTTTAAACAAATAGCGGTTGCCTCATATCACACATTTGTCACAATTCTATCCAAAGTTATTATTCAGAAATCTAAATGGTTGAAATTTTCACATCTCACCTTCACTGTTTTAGTTATTCATTACTATATAACAAGCTACCCCCAAATTTAATGACTACAGTCATTTTATTTGCTCACAATTCTGTGGGTCAGAAACATGAGTGGTTCTCAGTAGGGCAGTTCTGTTCTACATGGCATTCTTATAGCTAGGGTTAGAATATACAGGATGCCTACTACATGGCTACATCCAACTGGTTGCTGAGGTGGGCTGAAGAACCCAAGAACTTTTCATTCATATTCTTGGTGCCTGAGTGCATTTCTGTGCAATTTCTTCTCCATGTAGCTAGCTGGTTTGTACTTCTTAACAGCATAGAGAACTGACATCTTACATGGTAGCTAGCTTTCACACAGAGTGAAAATAAAGCATGCAGATCTCTTAGCCCCAGCCTCTGAAGTTACACAGTGTCACTTCTGCTACATTCTATTGGTCAAAACCAGTGATGGGCTTGTGCAACCCAGATTCAGGGAGGTGAAGAAGTAGACTCCTCCTCCAGATTGGAAGACGGATGAAAGGAATCCAGAGCCATGTTTTGTGGTCAGCCATAGCACCAACCTAGAGTGTCATCATTCATCAGGACAACCCTATAGCACCAAGTTTAACCCCCCCTTCTTAAATATGCACCATCTTCTCTGTCTTCCAAGATGCCTGAAACCTGAAATCCAAACAGTTTAATGATACCAAATTGTTCAAATTAGTGTTTGTCTGGTTGTTGCTAGTAGTTGGGGAGGGGATCAATATTAATGAAGAGAGAAGCAGTAAACATCACTAATGACGCTGAAGCAGGAGGGACCCGGCTATCATGGGATGTGTTTCAGCATGCAGTGAGTGAAAGGACACTGGGTAGGAAAGTCTGCATCTCTAAAGAGCCCACAATAACACCACCACCAAATTTAGCACTATGGATACATTTTAATAGATGATGTCTTACAAAAAGCTCTTTGCTTGAAATGCAGCCCAAAGACTAAATTAGAGTCAAAGCCCCAGTCAGTTAACTGTTCTCTAACATGTGAAGAATTGATTTTCTTATTTTCAGCTGTCAGACCTGCTACAAAGAATGAGTTTTAATTCTGGGGATGTTATTAAACTCCTTGCTTAACTGGCAGAAAAATGGAACTGCTAGCCGAGTGACGGTGGAGCTGCTGTCTGATTGAATGACACCTGTCAGAGTATGATGAATGACCCTCTCTTCCCCACAATCCCCTGTTCTGTCACTCAGGTGAGGCCCATTAATCTTCATCCTGGGCCTGTCAGGCTAGGCACCCATGATGACAAAACGTCGTGGAGCATTTACCCCAAAGATGCACAGAACAATACGATCTTCTCATTGTCGGAGCCACATTGAATTAGCATAATTTATTATGACTCTCCTCCCCCTTGCTCCCTACCTCTATCACCACCCCCCAAAAAAGCAATTGGGGGCTAGATGGGATAAGACAGATGGAGTGTAGAACCAGACTGCCAACTACCAAACCCCCTGCAGTGCCTGATGGTGGGGGGGGAGCATCTCTACAAACCAATCAAAAAGCTGGCAGTTCAATTACAGAGTAATAAAGGGACATTCATCATTCAATTAGGCACCTGTCATGGTTTCACAAAAGGGAAAACTTCGAACCTGAGACTCCGGGGAGAAGATGCTCCAACCAGGAGACAGGAAAATAAATGAAAAAAGGGACAAAGTCAATTACTGGCCACCCAGACCAAAGGATATGTTAAAAAAAAATTAGGGGAAAGTTTTCCCCAGGCAAAAATCAGAAAAGTTCGATGACCCCCAGATTAAAAGGGCTAATATTAAAAGTAGTGCGATCCCTTTTCTATGGTACATCTCATGATTGAATTCTCCCTCTAGGAAGTGCCCAGGAAACTGAATTTTGTAAGAAAAAAACATCAAGAGGAAAGAGTAACTCTGTTACTCAAAATTGTTCTTTAAATGACTAAGATGTGAGGGCTAACAAAAGAAAGCCTGGCCAGACATTCAACTTGATGCTTCACCATATTGAGGGGGAAGAATTACAAATGGCATTTTGAAAATATGATGCTCTACTAGCAATTGGAAATAAAAGTTGACAAATTTGATTTCTTAGCAAGTATATGTGCTGGTAATGGAGACCAGGATAGGCATTGCAATGGAAATAAATTTCATATTCTTTTTTTTTTTTTAACTCACATTTGTTCCTATGATCTAATGGTTCTTCCCTAACTTCATTCATAATAAATATTCCAGAAAGATTCTATTGTGCAAGATAAGCAAATGAACCACAGAATGTTAAAGCTGGAAGAAATGATAGCAGTGAGCTTAGCCCCTCTTCCACACACACAACACAGTTTAAGGCCCACAAACCCAGGACTGCCCACCATGGACAATGATTCTGTAAGTTACCCTATAAATCCATGTTAGGGACTGAAAGTCACCCTTCACTTCTATTCCCCTGTTCATCCCACTGCTCAGCACCACTTCCCATATGCTTTAAATTATTTTCCAAGATATTTTTTAAGGAAAAAATGACAAAGCTTCTTATATAGAAGTTGAGAAGTTATGGAGTTGAGTAAAATAAGATATTTCTCTTTTGAATGGAAGTTTGCATGTAATCATTTTTAAAGAACTGATTGATTATACTTTCTAATAACCTTTCTCAGTGGCTTAATGGTGAAGAATCGCCTGCCAATGCAGGAGACAGAAGAGACACAAGTTTAATCCCTGGGTCAGGAAGATCCCCTGGAGAAGGGAATAGCAACCTGCTCCAATATTCTTGCCTGGGAAATCCCATGGACAGAGGAGCTTGGAGGGCTAAAGTCCATGGGGTCACAAAGAGTCAGACACAACTGAGAATGCACACACACACATAGATTGTTCAGAGGAAGATTTGTGATAGTTGGATAGACAGATAGATAGTGATTATATTATAATGATTCAGGCTGTGGGTTTCAGTGCCATATCCACCATGTGTCATGTCCAGGCACCAGGCTTTCAGGTGTGGTTTGGAAAGGCCACTATACCATACCCCCTTTATTTGATCCCAGTAAAGCAGGTTTCTTTCCTCCCCCCGCCCTTTGTGTTTTTCTTCTCAAATTCTTTTTTACTTTCATTTTTATCTAAAAAAAAAAACCTTAACATTTGCCCTAGATAAGCTACACAACCAAGATGAAAGTGTTTTTAAGAATAACTATTCAAGGAAATGTAAGGTTCTACCTAAAGAAGAGAAATGTTTAACCTAGTCTCTTGTGGGGCTACCACAAGAGACCAGGTCTCTTTTTAGACTCTAGATATCTTCTGGAGGTATATATGCATGTTACACCACAAATACTCACAAATATAAAGACACAGGCCACATACTACAAGTAAATTCCTTTCAATTTTGCTTTTTGAAGACTCATGTGTAGCAAAACATTTTTTTAAAAAAGCAGAGTTGACCTCATTTTGTTGCATTCTATGATGTATTGACAAACCTTCTCTGCTCTTTTTTCATAAGCCCTTAAATGTCATATCTTGAAATCAGTAATGTGGGTCATTCTCTCCAGACTGCATTTATTGGGTTACTAGGCATCTGTAAAATATATTGTCAATTCCACTGGAGAGAGTGAAGTAGGGAGGAGAGAAAAAGACTTTTGCTACTTCCCCTCCCATCTCTGTAGTCCTCATGGTTAGAATCATGTTAATGCATTTTTAATCCCAAGAACATTTTTCCAGGCTGACATCTTTCACTGAAAAAATAAAACCAAGCTTAGAGGGTGAAGGGTGAAAATCATCGAGTTTATAATCACAGAGAAGTAAAAACTTCTGGGACAGAAGTGTCTTCTGTTAAACCCACAATGAAATACCTGTATGCATGCTAAGTCACTTCAGTTGCTTCTGACTCTTTGCGACCCTTTGGACTTAGTCCACCAGGCTCCTCTCTGTCCATAGGATTCTCCAAGCAAGAATACTGGAGTAGGTTGCCATGCCCTGTGTCTCTTAACGTCTCCTTCTTTGGCAAGCAGGTTCTTTACCTCTAGTGATACCTGGGAAGCCTGGTGAAATTCTTAACCAGTGACAAACGTTCATCCAAGCTGAGAAGGCAAAGATTTACAAGAATTGAATCTAATAAAATTTTATACATAACCAACACACACAAAAAGTTCTTCATGTCGTTATGTGAACATTTGCCTCTAAAGACACATGTATGTGACAGTCGCTGGACACCCCTCCAGGGCCAGGAGGCCTAGTCACTGCCACAAACCAGCCGTGAGACCCCAAGTGCCCTTTTCATCTGGAATTAGGATGACCCACTTGTGAATTGAATGAATTGAGCTAAGTAATCTCAAGGTCCTTCCTACATACTATTATTTGATTTTCTAATCTGTATCCTAAAGTTGTATTTTCAGAAAGACCCACTGTGCTTTGAGGAAGGGGCCAATAGTAGCTGGAGACCAGGCTCCAATTTTGCCTCCCCAAATAAGGAAGAGTGTATCCTTTTCAATGCCATGCAATTAGTGTGGAGCATATCATATAAATACCACCGATGATGAAGAAAAATCCCATTCCTTCCAAGTGCTTCCCGCTGCCCTCAGTGGAACGACAATGATGGATCCAGTGCCCATTGCTCATATAAGTACCTGAACTTGACCTGTTTCAAGGACCCACAGTTCAAGCCTACCTTTAGCATGCAAGGCTAAACTGAAATTATATGGAAGTTAATCTACAACAAATAGTAAATGAATCCTAGGTTTGCTCTTTTTGAATATAAGCAACATCTCCATTCCAATAATTTTAAAGTTTTTCAGTTGAACTGAAACTATTTGTTTAACAAGAAAGCTTGAGTAAACAAAAACCCAAGAGCTTAAAATCATGTTTCCCATCTGGTTCATACCATGGCACACACAGAAAGGGATTAGAAGCTGAAACTCTAGCCACTTAAAGAGGCCATTTTAGATACCACTAAGAAAGAAAAAATAATTTCTCCCACCTGTAATTGTTGAGGTTGGTTTCTGATGGGCATCATCTGCTGACTGGACATCTTCCTTCCCTCAGGCTCAGAAACCATCTGATGGTTTATCTCTCCCATGACATATTTTGCTTCATCAGTGTTTACATCCACTTTTCTATATCCATGACTTCCTATGCACACAATAACTTTTTGACTCCAGTGCTGAATTAGTGCATTTTATTGAAGACCCTTTGAGGGAAAGTCAACCCAAAACAAGCAGTACAACAATGTACATTTCTCAGCGGAAGTTAGGAGAATATGAACAGCTGCAACCAAGTTTAGTCAGACCATGACAATGATCTCATTAAGTTCACATGCAGAAGATGACAACCACCTCATCATGGCCACCAGGCCAAAAGCATTTGTAAAATGTTGATGGGGGAACACATTCAGATTTCAGCAATGTTAAATGAGAAGGGAAAATGTATATCATCTGTTGTTGTTCAGTCACTCAGTTGTGTCTGACTCTTTGAGACCCCATGAATGGCAGCACACCAGACTTCCCTGTCCTTCACTTATCTCCCAATGTTTGCTCAAATTCAAGTCCATTAAGTCAGTGATGCTATATAGCCATTTCATCCTCTGTCACCCCCTTCTCCTCCTGTCTTTAATCTTTCCCAGCATAAAGATAATCTCAAATGAGAAGGGGGTTACCTTATTATATCTATGGATTAAGGATAAATGGATAAGGCTTCTCTTGGACCAGAGTAACCAGTCTGAGGGTCATAGCAGCTCCAACCCACCCAGTTTCCCAAAGAAGAAGAACAAAGCTTGAGCACAGTCTGTTTTCTTTCTGGCACACTGATAAGAAGAGCCAACTTGGAAGAGTAGGGAGAGAATTTCTGGATAGTATTTCTCTAAATATGACTCTGAATTATTGTGACTAGTTGAGATGTCACAAATTAAAATCCACTTGACCAAAGTCATTATTTGCCTTTGGCTTTGCAGCCAAAGCTGAGGCAAGAAATGTCTTCTCATTCATTTTCATACTTTCAGAGAACTTGTTTTTGTGTACGTGGTTTGGTTTGGTTTGACAGCAGAAAGCCTTTGCAGATTCTTCAGGGGGCTGTGACACAATAAAATTGGTGTTTGGGAAGGTTTCTTTGGTGTCAAAGTGCAAACACGTGGTAGAGAGTGTGGCTGAGGTCGGGAGGCATGATCTCGGCTGCAAGCTGGCCTGCATATTTGAGTATTTCTAACTGGTAGAGGCTATTGCTCGGGAGCGGAATGTCAAAATATTTCCTCATACTCATTTCTGCCTTTCCCTCACCTTTTAAATCTGGCTCTAGGGTAGTACCACCCCTTCTAATATCACCCTACCCATGCAGGACAAAAGGGAAGTATTTCCAGTCCTCTCCCATTCTTCTCACTACATGAGGTAATGACTTTGGTTGTTGGCATCACAGCCCACCAGTATTCTACTTCCTGAGGAATGGAAACTGGCTTCCTTGGTTTTCGTGTTGACTTCAAGAGCGCGAACCAAACACTCTGAGTATAAGTCCCAGTCCTTGGCCTCTGTCCTCCTCCACACCTCACTCATTCCAACCTCGTTGGTCTCTCTTGTGAAAGCACACTGAAATCCTCCTACCAATTGTCTAGTCATCTTGACCTTGACACTCAGTCCTAGTGAAATGCAATCTATTCCCAAAGTGAAGTCGCTCAGTCGTGACCGACCCTTTGAGACCCCATGGACAGTAGCCTGCACAAAGTTCCTCCATCCATGGAATTTTCTAGGCAAGAGTACTGGAGTGGGTTGCCATTTTCTTCTCCAGGGGATCTTCCCGACCCAGGGATCGAACCCAGGTCTCCCGCACTATAGACAGACACTTCACTATCTGAGCTATTCCTAAAGTCATGTCCAAATTTAATGTTATTTTGTAAATAGGTAAAAAAAATAAGCATATGTAGAACTGAGTATCACATAAATTTCAGTACTTTGCTTCAAGCCTGCAAACACATGTTTACCTGCTTGATCCATACTGTGCATACACAATTCTGTTTTGTTTTGTTTATTTTCCTGTGAAACTTGCAGGCTGTGCTCAGGCCTCCATCTCACAGTCTGCTTGACTATAAATAGACTGACCATTAACCTGAACATTAGGCTGAATATTAGCATGACTGAGCACTCCTAATTATCCATCCATTCATTCATTTACTCACTCACTCACTCATTTAATAAATGTATGCCATGTGTCAGACATTATGTTGGGAATGGAAATACAAAAATAAAATGAAGTTTCGTTCTCTAGGAATTCATAATCTAGTAGTGGAAAAGTCACACATAAACAGGTAATTATAACACAGTGTAATGAGAACGCTGTCAAAGCCAGGCTCTGAGTATTAGGGAAGCAGAAAATCCAGAGTGCCCTAATTCTCTGAAACTCTGAAGTGAGACTCCCCTCCAGCAGATTTCCATCACCATGTGTGAGATTGCAGCTGAGTATTCAGAAGAGATGGTGCTTAGGCACAAGAATAGGAAACTACAGAACAGAAAGCTTTGTGTGCATTCTAGGTAAGGAAATGGAGGGTTAATAAAAGTAATCACACCAATGCAAAAGGAGGAGGAAGATAGCAAAGTATCAGGAATGCAGCTGGATGAATAATTGATGAGCTGGTGGCCTAACAGAGCATCTCATTAATATGATCCTGCAGGTTCATTAAGTACTGTTCCAGGCTTATCTAGGAGGGGGCCTCCTGTGTCTTGATTAGGATGGTGTGGCTTTTGCTTTGACATCAGAACTTTGGGTCTTGGGTTTTGAGGACTGCTTCCTAAGCTCCTATCCTTTTACCTCCGGCACCTTTGAGAAGCTCTTCCGGAGCCCCCTCTCACTAATCATGGGCCCCTAACCATGACAGTCAGTCCTAGTAAATAATATATCAAGATAAATGATAATTGTTCTGTTTTAAGTGTCTCCTAATGAGCATCGTAAATTAAAAATTAATATTGCAAAGACTGTATGAATAGCATCAAATCCATAAACAAAGCAGCGGGTACCACACCGGCAAATGAAAGCTAAACACCTCTCTTGTCCTCTTTTCCCTTCCCCACCTCTTTCTACCCTCCCCCTATTCCTTTCCCACCTCCATCCTCATTCAACAGATCTGAGATTCAAGCTATCAAGAATCACATTGAAAATAACAATACCAGCATTTTTTTTCCCCCACCGATCACGTCTGGCCTGCTACTGACTTATCTGGCTTAGTGTGATTTGAAGCCCTGATCCAGAAATTCTATTTCCCATTATTTCTTTTCACTAGCCTGAGATGAAGAAGGCAGAATTGAATTATGAAAAACTTTTCTGTGGGGTAGATGAACTAGGCCAGGGTTCACACAAAAGGTGAATATACAGTCATTTTTACTGGCATCAAGTTAGTCCTGCCCTTCCATCTTAAAGAATTATACTTAGAATGGAGCCACATTTTAAGGAAGATAATATACCAGAATATCAACAAAAGGTTTTTGTCTGTGTAGATTATACTTACTCTTTTATTTTTTTTGTTGCAGTACTGAATTTTCCAAATTTCTATAGTTTCTGCCAGTTTTGACAATTATTACTGTCACCTGTGTTGTAGAAAAAAGAAAATATTTTTCAAAGGGGAAAAAGAATACTTAGTCAGATGCAAAAATCCTGTCAGAAAGGTTAAAACAACTATCATTTTATAAGGCACCAGACGCTGTGCTCGATGTGTATAATCTCTATCCTTCACAGCAGCGTTCAAGGATAGATGATGTTCTTCCCAGCACCCAATGGCTGTTCAGAGGGAGAAAAAGGGCTTAGCCAACAGGCTAGGAGCATTTCAATTTCTCTTTTGGAGATGGACAAATAGACTGTCTAGGCCCTATGGCCTTAAATACTCCACTCATGTAAATCATGCTCCTTGTCGGAATTCCAGCGTCACCCAGCAACTTGCTAGTAATCATTTGACTTCTCCTGCAGGCTGCCAATGGTGCACACAGGTCGTGTTTGCATAAATATTCCAGACCACGTGTTGGTCGAATCTCGCACTATAAATGAACACATTGGCTATGTTCTTTATAAAATCAATTTGACAAAGAAAAACTTAGGTTGCTTTTGGACTAAGAGGATAAAGTTTTCCAAGCCCTTGTTGATTGCTGAACTCTCTATACCAAACACGTAGGAGCTCCCTAAATGCTTTCTTTTTGTCAATTCATTTATTTTACTCCTCTGAGCACTCACACATTCACAGAGCCGTACAGAGCCATATATGGAGAAAATGTAAAAACAATTCTCCTTTTTGGCAAGTGAGCTACATCGCCAAGAGAGGTAGGTTCACTTCAGGCCATTATTCAGATTACTTTTCCTAAAGTTAGCTGAAATGCCATTCTCCAGGCCTCTGAAGAATGCTCAGAATATACATCGAGGTTGGCATAGCTGTCACGGTCATTCCCTCACACAACTAGAAACACAGTAGTCATAATATGACAATAAAAAACTGGACCTCTCTTTCCATGGGATGCCCTAAACCCTGCAACGGCTAAGCCTCCCAAGAACCGGAGCGCACATAAGTATCCAATGCTTTCACTAATTAAATCCACTGCAGAACCAGGAGAATCCCAAGAACAGCAGTAACACATTTTTATTTGATAAAAATGCCCCCATTGCAACAGCAGATCTGAATGCAAATGTAAAATTAAGCCTTCGATAATGCTCTCTCCACATCTGTCAACATTTTAGAGAAACTTCAACCGGAAAGCATTTGTGGTTCTAGAAATTCTTACTTTTATGCCTGGAATACATTTAAGGTGACTTTGTTTTCTATGGTACCCCAATTTCAAATGAAAAATATCATGGAATTACAAACCTTTGAAGCTGGAAGGGATCAGGAGAGTCACATAGACCTAGTCCTTCATTTAACATGTGTGATGAGAGTTCAGAGAGGTTGAGGCAAGGTTCAAGGGTGTTCACAGGATTAGATTTCAAGAACTCTAAAAGCTAGAGAGAAATTGGGGGCAGATTTTCCATTGTACCCTTAGCATTTGAATGGCAAATGATTCCTTCTGAGATCAAGGGCTGAGCCAGACAAAATTCACTGGCCACCTGACCTTTCCATATTTTTATAAGCAGAATTAAATTGGCAATTGGAACATTTGCCTAAATTGCTTTGGTTAATTTACTGAGTTTTATTTAACATTTAAAAACAAAATTAAAAGCAAGAAATAAGGGTGAATAGGCTGTATGACACATCTTGTAGTGTTTAAATATTAACAAATTCACATCTGATGTAAAATTTGTTGTTTTTATTATGCCATACAAGAATATTTCATGAAAGTTTTCATGTTTTATATATATAATAACATGTATTTATATAAGTATATATATATTCATATATATTTATATATAAAACATGAAAAGTTTCATGAACTAATATACATACATATATATATATATATATATATACCCACACATATGCTAGATTATAATGTTTTTTACTGTGGGTCATACTAAAAGGATGGAAATTCATATCAATAAGAATTTCACTTTAGGCCCCCCTCAACCACTTTAAAACAAAACAAAAAACACCCTGAAATATAAAATAACACTTTCTCATAAAAATTTGGGGAACTTTACATTAAATAGTTACTTTTTAAAATCACTGTATGTCTTCTTTGGAGAAATGTCTATTTAGTTCTTTGGCCCATTTTTTGATTGGGTCATTTATTTTTCTGGAATTGAGCTGTAGGAGTTGCTTGTATATTTTTGAGATTAGTTGTTTGTCAGTTGCTTCATTTGCTATTATTTTCTCCCATTCTGAAGGCTGCCTTTTCACCTTGCTAATAGTTTCCTTTGTTGTGCAGAAGCTTTTAAGTTTAATTAGGTCCCATTTGTTTATTTTTGCTTTTATTTCCAATATTCTGGGAGGTGGGTCATAGAGGATCCTGCTGTGATGTATGTCGGAGAGTGTTTTGCCTATGTTCTCCTCTAGGAGTTTTATATACGAGACAGCAAAAGAGACACTGATGTATAGAACACAGTCTTATGGACTCTGTGGGAGAGGGAGAGGGTGGGAAGATTTGGGAGAATGGCATTGAAACATGTATAATATCATGTATGAAACGAGTTGCCAGTCCAGGTTCGATGCACGATACTGGATGCTTGGGGCTGGTGCACTGGGACGACCCAGAGGGATGGTATGGGGAGGGAGGAGGGAGGAGGGTTCAGGATGGGGAACACATGTATACCTGTGGCGGATTCATTTCGATATTTGGCAAAACCAATACAATATTGTAAAGTTTAAAAATAAAATAAAATTTAAAAAAAAACAAATAAAAAAATAAAATCACTGTAATATATGAAATTAAAAGACGCTTACTCCTTGGAAGAAAAGTTATGACCAACCTAGATAGCATATTCAAAAGCAGAGACATTACTTCTCCAACAAAGGTCCGTCTAGTCAAGGCTATGGTTTTTCCAGTGGTCATGTATGGATGTGAGAGTTGGACTGTGAAGAAAGCTGAGCGACAAAGAATTGATGCTTTTGAACTGTGGTGTTGGAGAAGACTCTTGAGAGTCCCTTGGACTGCAAGGAGATCCAACCAGACCATTCTAAAGGAGATCAGCCCTGGGTGTTCTTTGGAAAGAATGATGCTAAAGCTGAAGCTCCAGTACTTTGGCCACCTCATGCAAAGAGTTGACTCACTGGAAAAGACTCTGATGCTGGGAGAGATTGGAAGCAGGAGAAGAAGGGGACGACAGAGGATGAGATGGCTGGATGGCATCACCGACTCGATGGACATGAGTCTGAGTGAACTCCAGGAGTTGGTGATGGACAGGGAGGCCTGGCGTGCTGAAGTTCATGGGGTCGCTGAGTCGGACACGACTGAGCGACTGAACTGAACTGAACTGAATATACACTTTCTACTCTAGGCTGAGTACTATGTTCTGTAGATTACTAATAAGGAAAAATTAAACAAAAGAAACTAAGGGAAAGAACAAATGCATTACAGATGCAAAAGAAGTAGAACATCCATTCATGGTTTCAAGGTATATTATTTCTTTCCTGAAATCAAAGCTTGAAGTAGATAGCAAATTTAATTTACTCAGTTTCTGGCACAGAGTAAATGTTTAATAATATGTGTCTTTCCATGGAATGTTAATAGATAGCACATGAAAATCATCCATAACTGACAAGTCAACAGGTGGTCCCTTCACTAGATTTCTGTGTTCCTCCAACCTCATCTATGTAGTCATGATCATCCAATGAGCCTTGACTTCCTGACTCAGAAACAATGGCCTCTAAAGCAGAAATAGGCATAGAGAATAGATGTATGGGTACCAAGGGGGAAGGCAGGAGTGGGGTGAATTGGGAGATTGAGACTGACATATATACACTACTACGTATAAAATAGATAACTAGTGAGAACCTACTGTATAGCACAGGGAACTCTACTCAGTACTCTTTGGTGACCTAAATGGGAAGGAAATCCAAAGAAGAGGGGATATATGTATCTGTTTGGCTGATTCCCTTTGTTGTACAAGAGAAATACTAATACAACAGTGTAAAGCAACCACACTCCAATTAAAAAAAAATCAATCTTTCCTAAAAAAATAAAGAAATAAAGAAGAAAAATTCAAAGACCAAAAAGTAATCACTTCATATTTCTTTAATAGAAAAGAAAATGTATAGCCAACTACATAGATCAGAATCTATTAAGTCCCTCCAACTAAAGCACAATAATTTGGGCTGTGAATTTAGTGACCTCTCTTTTACTTTTCATACAGCCTTTATTTTCACACATTTGATCTTTCACAAAAAGGAGAGAGAAACAAAAGACATTTTTGATTCAAATCAATATTTTGACCCAGAGACAGCACAGCAGTAGGTGCTGTGCACCCTTCCTTCAGGAGTGGTTCTGTAGAATCAGCATCTACTTATAGGCTGAAAATTAGCACAAGCGTCACTCACTGCATCTGTGATTTGGGGAGAAAAAGGGAGCCAGATGAGTGCCATTTTTGGAGCTGTATCTGCCATCACCTACAGCTGCCACTCTGGTCTGCAACATAAGAGTTAGGAAACAAAGACTCTGGTCTGAAAAAAACGAAAAACTCTGGTCTGCAACTCAGGTCTGCAACACAAGAGTCAGGAAACAAAACTAACCTGATAACCCTATCTGTAAAGAAATTGAAGTGTGGGTAGCCAGAGAGCATGGTTTATTTGGGGAAGTATAGCGTGATAGTTAAACATGTAATGTTAAAGTAACAAATCACTGAGAACTCTATCAGTTCCTTATGCAAAATGGGGATAAAACTGGAACTTGTCTCATGAGTTGCATATAGAATTAAACAAGAAATATATTTGTAAGGATTCGACCCAATATTTATAGTAAGTACTCAGTATATGGTATCCATTTTTGTTATGATATATTAATAACTAAATCCAGATCATGATTAAGAGATCAAGAATTCAGAAATTTTAAATGATATACTGGTGTATTAATAGACGTAGTTTTCTGTGAAGTAAAATGCTTGAGAAGGACATTGGAGATGGATACACATTGAAATGGAAACTTCTGCTGTTTTCATGGTCCACTTTGTGCATTTTACTGCAGCAGATGGCTTGGAAGAGTTGGAGAAAACCAATTGGTCACCCTTAGATGATTAGCAAATATTATACTTAGTGGGTAAAATGGGAAGTAAGAGAATCATGACATAGGTTTCCATTCTTTGTTTAAAACTGCAGCACACTTTGGACCACAACTCTATACTTTGCAGCCCTTCTGCCATCCTGAGGCTTGCATTTGCCAACAAATACTCTTAGTTATCATTGTTAAGCACAGATATTTTACACTGTAGTCTCTCATCATCTGTATGTGGTCAAAGACGGCTTCCATTCACCTTGGCGGGGATTACTGCCATTCTTTTATCTAAGTGGAGACAGAAACACAGAGAGAAGCAGCAGTTTGTTCAACAGGCCCACAGTCAACACAAGTCACTGGGTGAGTAGAGGCTTAAATATGAAGATCAGCTATATGGTCACGCCGATGCCTCAGCCATTCCACCCAGCAAATAAATACAAATCAGATTCAAATTCCAGACAGATCAGGTTCACACTCACTCATCTAGAGCTGCTCCAGCCGTGAGCACCAGCCTCAATTCTCGCAGGTGTCTGAATCGCAGACATGGTTGACAGGCTGACACAGGGTATATTTGGGGTGGAAAATAAGACAAAGACTTAATTAAGGGGTATTCTAAAGAAGGCAGAAGAAATTACACAACCTATTTGCACACCACACACTGGAAATGAATGGGTTCTTTAGTGTTTGGGACATTTTAGTGTTATAAAAATGTAGACTATAGAGCTATTATATCAAGTAATTTATGGGATGAATATTGTAATTCATTGAATGTCACGACTTATCTTTTATTCATATAGTTACTATTCCATTACCAGCGAGGGAGGTTTGTCAAAGGTTAATTATTTTAAATTGCTCCAGCAAATTTATTTTGATTTGTACAATTTTTTTGAATAATCACAGGTCTATATATTCATACATCTTTATGAGGCTTCTTTTTAAAAAATAATATTCTTTGATGAGGCTGTTAAAGTTAGATAAATGCTTTAGTGATATCTTTTAAATATATTCTCTTTAATTCTGTATTAGATCTACAAAGAATTATTATTATATTATTATTATTATTATTGATATTAACAGTCTTTTTGAGAACTTTCTACTTTTCCAAGAAAAATTCCAAATCAAAATGGCCAGGAAATTGAACTTTGACTTTCTCAAGGGGTTGGTCATGGTTCCTAATTACCTTTTAGCTCAGGGTCATTATTTGGAATGCCCCTCTGAATGGTGGATGAGGAAAACTGTTGACATCTGTTCTCTGTACCCACCTGGGTTTCACTTGAGGCTGCCCTGTGGCCAGGACTACATCTCCTCAGGGCATGAAAATTGGTCCTTGTGGGGAAAAAAATTGTAGAAGGTAGGTATAGAATACCTTAAAAGTTGGAAAAATTATCTTGAATTATTAAGCCTAAATTAGAAAGGAAGCTGGAAGCCAAAAAAGGCTACAGTGTAGAAAGGCTACAATGCATACAATATGTACAATATACAGATTAACCTAGTTCCTTTTCCTGCAAAACCTATTGCCTCTCTCAAGAAGCCTTTCTGATTATGCTTGTTTTCTTTATTTTTCTCAAATGCTTATGTATCAAGCCTACATTTCATTAATATGATCTTGTTGTTATGTAGCTTTTTAATTATTCGTAAATCATTTGCGAGTTAGCGAGATATAGTGGGAAAAGTTTCAATTTGAAGGCAGAAGACCTAGGCTCATGTTTAAGCTCTGCAGTTTATTATCTGTGTGGGTTTAGGTCTATTTGTTTGAAACTCAGTTTCTTTATGTCAAAGAATAGGAAAACCTACCTATGTACTTGATGGAGTTGGCAATACGTCACCTAATAATTGCACACTACCTCAGGTTTATAAAATTCTTGCATAAGTATCTTGCTTAATCCCCAAACAACAGTATAAGATGAGCACTATTACCCATTCATTTTTATGTGAATTACTCAAAAATACTGTTTTTAACACCATAAGGTATTATTATTTTTAGTCTGCCAATTTTATATCATCAATTTAATATTAACATCCCTAGGATCTAGGTTATATCTATCTTTTATTTCTTTTTTATTTTATTCTTCCCTCATATTCCTTTCTTTTAAGTGATTTGATGAATAGATTCAGAAGATAGATTTTTCCAGTACAGATAACAAAATGCTTTGACAAATAAATGCTCAGTAAGATTGTGTCTGCATGTTGCCAGAGTAACTGATTAATTTTACTTGATGCCAGGAAGAAAATAATAATCTACCATTTGATCAATATTTTTACTTTTTAATCATTTGTATTGCTCTTGTGCACATAGTAAAATGTTCTCAGAGAGCACAGCAATTTTGGAAGTACAGAAATAAAACACACATCTTCTCTATAATGCTGTTGATCAAACAAAAGACTCAGTACATGATTCTGGAAAGCATAAATGGTAGCTCAGGTACAGAGGCTGCAAGCTGTTTTGTAATTACTTACCCTACTAGAGGGCAAACTCTATCCAAAATAGGCCCTTGCCTGTCTTATTCACACTCAGTATTTTGGGTGTCTGGTTCATAGTTGGTGCACAATGAATATTAGCTAAGTATAAAGTCTCCCATTAAGCTTATACAAATCAGACCTCTCAGTTCAGTTCAGTTCAGTCGCTCAGTTGTGTCCAACTCTTTGCAACCCCATGAATCGCAGCACGCCAGGCCTCCCTGTCCATTACCATCTCCCAGAGTTCACTCAAACTCATGTCCATAGAGTGGGTGATGCCATCCAGCCATCTCATCCTCTGTCGTCCCTTTTCCTCCTGCCCCCAATCCCTCCCAGCATCAGAGTCTTTTCCAATGAGTCAACTCTTCACATGAGGTGGCCAAAGTACTGGAGTTTCAGCTTCAGCATCATTCCTTCCAAAGAAATCCCAGGGCTGATCTCCTTTAGAATGGACTGGTTGGATCTCCTTGCAGTCCAAGGAACTCTCAAGAGTCTTCTCCAATACCACAGTTCAAAAGCACCAATTCTTCGGAGCTCAGCTTTCAGAAGACTATGAAATTTGCAGTTGAAGAACATGGAATTTTGAAATGGATTCAGGAAAGAGAAACAATGTTGGAGATGGGAGTCATAAAAGAAAATTAAATAACCTTTAAAAATGATACAAATAAACTTATTTACAAAACAGAAATAGACCCACAGACATAGAAAACCAATTTATGATTCCCAAAGGAGAAAGGTGTGAGGATGGGATAAATCAGCAGTTTGGGATTAACAGATAAACACTGCTGTGTATAAAATATATAATCAGCAAGAACCTACTGTATAGCACAGGGAACCATGTACATTTGAGGTAACCTGTAATTGAAAAAATACGAAAAATATTCACATGTATAACTGAATCACTTTGCTGCACATCTGAAACTAACACAACATTGTAAATCAACTATGCTTCAATTAAAACAAAAAAGTTTCTCTTATTCAAAAAGAGAAAGGAAAGGGGAGATTTTGAGTATCATAGACCTATAGTCTAATAGAACATGTTGGCAAGGGGCTCCTTACCTCTGCTGTGAATAAAAGCAGGGGAAATATGTTAATTTGTGATACAAAAGGTGTACATTAGTAAAGGTAAATAAATATGCAAATGCATACATGTGAATACATATAAACTAATTCCTCACTAAGTGGTAGAAAGTGAATAGGAAAATTGAGTTGAGTTGTGCTGGATCAAGCACATATGCTGTGTGTCTAGGTACTGGACTTCCATTGTCTCATTAAACAAGTTCTCTGTGGTCAATATTATCATAGATGAGGAAATAAAGGCTAGGAGTAATTAAATGACTAGTCTAAAGTCACATGCTAGTTGTCAGCAAAGCCTGGAATTAGTGCACATCTGGACCTTCTGGATCAAGGTGGTCATTTGAGACACCCGCCACATTCAATCTCAATGACCAGCTCTACAGCATTTCTTCCGTGGAGCCTAGATGATCCTACAACCGGTCTCTATGTTTACTTAATAGACTACATGAGAGTAAAATCTAAATGCCAGTTGTGATTATGTAAAACCTATACTAACGCTGCCTACAGACTTAGTTTTATAAAAAAAGATATAATACCTATGCCAATATCTTACTCTTACTAAATCTTCCTTTTCCAGATTTCACAATAAAATTAGATACCATTAGGATAGGATCCCTGAATCGGCAAATAGATTTTACTCTCAAAAGAGAATCCATGGTCCTGAACATTTTCCTGTCACCTAAGTATACACCAGTAAAAGGGTCTTTTCAATGAATTATTCCAGACTGTTGTGTAAACTCAATCAGTTAGCTGTATAGTCATCAAACATCCCCTTACTTTCTTTTTCACTGGAGGATAATTGCTTTACAGGGCTTCCCAGGTGGTGCTAGTGGTAAAGAACCTACCTGCCAATGCAGGAGACATAAGAGACATGGGTTTGATCCCTGGGTCAGGAAGATCCCCTAGAGGAGGACATGGCAACCCACTCCAATATTCTTGCCGGGAGAATCCCATGGACAGAAGAGCCTGGTGAACTACAGTCCATAGCGTCGCACAGAATTGGACACAACTGGAGCGACTTAGCACACATGCAAGCAATTGCTGTAGAAGGGAATGGCAACCCACTCCAGTATTCTTCCTGCCTCCTCCTGTGGACGGAGGAGCCTGGTGGGCTGCTGTCCATGGGGTTGCATAGAGTCAATCACTATTGAAGTGACTTAGCATGCATGCATACACTGAAGAAGGAAATGGTAACCTACTCCAGTATTCTTGCCTGGAGAATCCCAGGGACAGAGGAGCCTGGTGGGCTGCCGTCTATGGGGTCACAGTCGGACACGACTGAGGCGACTTAGCAGCAGCAGCAACAGCAGCAAGCAATTGCTCTAGACTGTTGTGTTGGAGCCTCCCTCCCACCCCTTCATCCCACCCATCTATTGTCTCAGGTGGGATTTTGGTGTGAGGAGACACTGGGCCATGGTATGAGCAGTACTGACAGCAATTTTGTGACTGTAACAGTCCAGGGTATTGCTGGAAATCATCAAGATGGCAAATGAAAGGCCCCAGAGAATACCATGGCAGCAATGAGCCCACCCACTTTCCAATTCTATCAAGAACTACCAGAGAAAGTGTTCTGCATCCAGCATCTTATACCAGAAACAATCTGATTCCTTTGGATTGGGACATTTTCTATTTTTAATTCTCCTTAACAAAGACCTCTAAGTCCAGAAGCTTCCTGAAAGGCCTGTGAAGGGCTATTCTGATCACCCCTTCATGTTTCTGAGATGCTCTGGGATAATGTTGGGGAGGGGAGGCCGCCAGGGGAACAGCTGATTGGATTCTGGCAAGAAGGACCAAACATCTGCTTCAAACAAAGGACATCTGCATATTTCACATTTATTTTTCATAATTTACAGAAGCAACCTGCCAAAATTCAGCAAGGGAGAATACGCTAGCACGTAATTAGCTTAAAGTTTGCTTGCTTTAGAAGTGTGAGCGTGAAGCTAGGAGCTCACCTGGGAGGACAAGAAACAGTGGAACTGCTATCTGATTTCTGGAAATTCAGTTTTAGACCTCACATGCCAGCGCAGAAGCCCCAGCCCTGCTAGGCTTGGAAGGGATGAGTAAATATGCCAGAGGTGACACTAGGAGGCTCTTTTGTTCTCATGTCAAATAAAAAAACCTTCCCACCAAAGGGGTGGCCTAAGGTGCTCTCATTTATTAAATAAGATTTGATTAAGCAGAAAGAGTTTGCCTCTGCCCTCTAGCACTGCAGAACCCAGGTCAGATAACAGTGCGATGCTCCATGACTTATCGTTTAAAGTGCATATAGAAAAATATACAAATATCATGCTGAGAAATCACATGTAGGGTGTTGCATTATTTTTCAAAGCATCAGAAAGTTGTTACTTAACAAAAGTACTATATTTGGAATATGTGATGAAAACAAAGAGAACAAGATATAATACACCTTGGTGGAAGGGATACAAAAAATTATCTGCCTTCTGTAAGCCATATCTTCCCAGTTGAATTTCAAACTTCACAAGGTCATTATGGTGTAAAATAACTAAAAATTGCTTAATAGAGAATAGAAGTGGAAGAAGGATTTTTTTATGAGAAAAAGAAAGATTTCTTTTCCTTTCCAGCGAAGGAATTTCAACCCCATGTCAAAAATACTGGTTATGAGATCCTCTGTTATTTCCCCTGATCTTAACTCCAATGGGAAAGTAAACTTAAAGCTAAGTTTGCAAAGTATTAGGTGCTATTGTTTTAAATATTTAAGACACAGGTCCCTGGTGGGAAGAGGGAGTAGTATTTTGGTTTTGCTGACTATTATCTTCCAGTCTTAGCCATTGCTTTATAAAAGCAATTGTATTCCTGATTTAGCTGTAGACCCAATGGTGACCCCATGCAAATTCCTGCAACAATAGCATGGCAGACAAAAAAACTTAACATCTTAAGATAGATGGGCTTCCCTGGTGGCTCAGACCATAAAGAATCTGCCTGAAATGCAGAAGACCGGGGATCGATCCCTGGGTCAGGAAGATCCCCTGAAGAAGGAAATGCCAACCCACTCCAATATTCCTGCCTGGAAAATTATCATGGATAGAGGTACCTGGAGGGCTACAGTACATGGGGTCATAAAGAGTTGGACATGGCTGAGCAACTAACAAGATACGTGTATGCTGTAGAAGCAACGTTTGCAATCCAAGCAATAATTCCTTGGTGACTTCTAACTGGTTCTAAGGAGTGACTTGCTTATGGCCATTCCAAATATCACTCTACGTGTGGTTCCGATAGCTGATGTAGCACTGTATGACATATACATGCCAAACTGCCTTGAAACATTAAATCAAATTCAAAGAGCTACTCCCATTTGAAAACAGTGATTTGTAATTATGCACCAACCTACTCTTCAACATTTGCTAATTATTCTTACACATTAAAAAAATTTTTTTCCAATGCACTTAAATTTCAAACCAGTATGTTACATATATGAACCTTTCATGTAATTATAAATGTTCTTCTCCCCTTTGCAATTGTATCATAACAGAAGAGCAGCTTGTTCTAAATAGACAAGCAGGACTTGATTTGAATCAGATCTATTTATTAATCTGGTTTCAACCATCTATAAACTGGGTGACCTCAGGAAAATTATTTAAACTCTCTAGGTCTTGATTTTCTCTCCTGTATACTAGGGTTGGTATTTTTGCTGTACAAGTTAAATGAGGTAGCTTGTGTAATCTGCACCTAAACTGGAATTCTGATTTGCCAAATTTTGAACTTGCTTAAATTTAGATACCTTACCTACCATCAGTTCAGTTCAGTTCAGTCGCTCAGTCATGTCTGACTCTTTGCAACCCCATGAATCAAAGCACATCAGGCCTCCCTGTTCATCACCAACACCTGGAGTCCACTCAGACTCATGTCTATCGAGTCAGTGATGCCATCCAGCCATCTCATCCTCTGTTGTCCCCTTCTCCTCCTGCCCCCAGTCCCTCCCAGCATCAGAGTCTTTTCCAATGAGTCAACTCTTTGCATGAGGTGGCCAAAGTACTGGAGTTTCAGCTTTAGCATCATTCCTTCCAAAGAAATCCCAGGGCTGATCTCCTTCAGAATGGACTGGTTGGATCTCCTTGCAGTCCAAGGGACTTTCAAGAGTCTTCTCCAACACCACAGTTCAAAAGCATCAATTCTTCGGTGCTCAGCCTTCTTCACAGTCCAACTCTCACATCCATACATGACCATAGGAAAAACCATAGCCTTGACTAGACGGACCTTTGTTGGCAAAGTAATGTCTCTGCTTTTGAATATGCTATCTAGGTTGGTCATAACTTTCCTTCCAAGGAGTAAGCATCTTTTAATTTCATGGCTGCAGTCACCATCTGCAGTGATTTTGGAGCCCAAAAAAGTAAAGTCTGACACTGTTTCCACATCTATTTCCCATGAAGTGATGGGACCGGATGCCATGATCTTCATTTTCTGAATGTTGAGCTTTAAGCCAACTTTTTCACTCTCCTCTTTCACTTTCATCAAGAGGCTTTTGAGTTCCTCTTCACTTTCTGCCATAAGGGTGGTGTCATCCGCATATCTGAGGTTATTGATATTTCTCTTGGCAATCTTGATTCCAGCTTGTGCTTCTTCCAGTCCAGCGTTTCTCATGATGTACTCTGCATAGAAGTTAAATAAGCAGGGTGACAATATACAGCCTTGACGTACTCCTTTTCCTATTTGGAACCAGTCTGTTGTTCCATGTCCAGTTCTAACTATTGCTTCCTGACCTGCATACAAATTTCTCAAGAGGCAGATCAGGTGGTCTGGTATTCCCATCTCTTTTAGAATTTTCCACAGTTTATTGTGATCCACACAGTCAAAGGCTTTGGCATAGTCAATAAAGCAGAAATAGATGTTTTTCTGGAACTCTCTTGCTTTTTCCATGATCCAGTGGATGTTGGCAATTTGATCTCTGGTTCCTCTGCCTTTTCTAAAACAAGCTTGAACATCAGGAAGTTCACGGTTCACGTATTGCTGAAGCCTGGCTTGGAGAATTTTGAGCATTTCTTTACTAGCATGTGAGATGAGTGCAATTGTGTGGTAGTTTGAGCATTCTTTGGCATTGCCTGTCTTTGGGATTGGAATGAAAACTGACCTTTTCCAGTCCTGTGGCCATTGCTGAGTTTTCCAAATTTGCTGGCATATTGAGTGCAGCACTTTCACAGCATCATCTTTCAGGATTTGAAATAGCTCCACTGGAATTCCATCACCTCCACTAGCTTTGTTCGTACTGATGCTTCCTAAGGCCCACTTGACTTCACATTCCAGGATGTCTGGCTCTAGGTCAGTGATCATACCATCATGATTATCTGGGTCATGAAAATCTTTTTTGTACAGTTCTTCTGTGTATTCCTGCCATCTCTTCTTAATATCTTCTGTTTCTGTTAAGTCCATACCATTTCTGTCCTTTATCGAGCCCATCTTTGCATGAAATGTCCCCTTGGTATCTCTAATTTTCTTGAAGAGATCCCTAGTCTTTCCCATTCTGTTGTTTTCCTCTATTTCTTTGCATTGATTGCTGAAGAAGGCTTTCTTATCTCTTCTTGCTATTCTTTGGAACTCTGCATTCAGATGCTTATATCTTTCCTTTTCTCCTTTGCTTTTCACTTCTCTTCTTTTCACAGCTATTTGTAAGGCCTCCCCAGACAGCCATTTTGCTTTTTTGCATTTCTTTTCCATGGGGATGGTCTTGATTCCTGTCTCCTGTACAATGTCATGAACCTCATTCCATAGAGCATCAGGCACTCTATCTATCAGATCTAGTCCCTTAAATCTATTTCTCACTTCCACTGTATAATCATAAGGAATTTGATTTAGGTCATACCTGAATGGTCTAGTGGTTTTCCCTACTTTCTTCAATTTAAGTCTGAATTTGGCAATAAGGAGTTCATGATCTGAGCCACAATCAGCTCCTGGTCTTGTTTTTGCTACCATAGAACTCTTCAAAAGGAAACTCTCATCCCAAAAGAACTTCAGGCAAGAAGACAAGCTTTGAAAACAAACCTTGTCTTTGATTGAGAAGAGTTTTGTTGTTGTTGTTGCTGTTGTTTAGTCACTAGGTTGTGTCTGACTCTTTTGGCACCGAGCCCATGGACTGTAGCCCTCCAGATTCCTCTGCCATGGAATTCTCCAGGCAAGAATATTGGAGTTGGTTGCCATTGCCTTCTCCAAGGGATTTTCCTGACCCAGGGATTGAACCTGAGTATCCTGTATGGGCAAGCGAATTCTTTACTACTGAGCCCCCAGGGAAGCACCCCCTTCCTTTTTTTTTTTCCTTTTCAGTAAAAGGCCAGAAAGTATGTTAACCTTTAAGAGGCATGGGATCTCTTGCTACTACTGCTCAATTTTGTCATTGCAGCATGAAAATAGCTATGGACAACACATATAAATAAATTATGTGGCTGTATTCAAATAAAACTTTGTTTATGGACAATGAAACATGAATTTCATATAGTTTTCAAAGGGCATAAAGTATGATTCTTCTTTTGATTTTCTTCAACCATGTAAGAGGTACAAATCATCTTAGTAAGCCGGCTGTACAAAAACTGGCTATACAAGCTGGATTTGGACAGGCCACAGTTAGCCAAAGCTAGGTTAAAGCAATGAGGTGAGAGGAGTAATGCTAACACATTGGTGTTTGTCATTCTATTATCTTAAGTGACTGTTGTAAATAACTAAAAGTAAAAATCAAAGGGTTGTTTCTCTAAAATTTCTACCACATGCTGGGGCATGATTTGTACTCTTTGGAGATCTATTGTCCTCAGTTCCAGAGCAGCACTGTGAGGACGTGTCAGGAGCAGTAACCTTGCCTGGTGGAAGCAGTGGGTTGTGGTGAGAGTTGGCAGTGGTCCTGGAACAAACAGTGGTAGAGGAAGATGGGATGTCCCCAGTGGAGGAAGCTGCCATCCTCAGAGAAAGAGAATTCCCCCAAAAGCACCTAGTGGGAGAAGCAGGAACTAGCAAAATGCCCAGGAAACATCAACTTGCACTGCACTGTACAATTTATGGGACCAGTAGCCACATGTAGCTATGTAAATCGGAACAAATAAAAATTGAAAACTCAGGTCCTCAGTTTTAGTAACAGATTCATCATTGCAGAAAGTTCTGTTGGACAACCGTTGAATAGCAGATGACAGGTTTTTCCAAAGCACATGTGAAAGTTTCCCTAGAGACCTTGGAAGGACTTGAAGATTGAGGCAGTGGGGGAAGGGAAGGGATGAGGTCTTGAAACAGCAGTTAGGAATAAGAATTGGCAACATAGGAGTTATTCTCTTGAACATGATCTCTTTTTACCTAAGCAAAAGGTGAGGAGATTCGGTGTATATATAGAAAACACCCAGCACGTCGCCTTGAACACAAAAGGCTTCAATAAATGTAAAATTACTGTCTGCTTAAGATCTCTGTGTTGGTGCTGGTAATTTCTAATATAACTGTCATTCTGTTGCTAGAATGACCTTCCTACTGCCTATTTTATATCATTAACCTCTTCAAAAGCTGCCAAAGACTCGTAATGGAATAAAGACCATGGTAGTGACTCAGACGGTAAAAAATCTGCCTGCAATGCAGGAGACCTGATTTCAATCCCTGGGTCAAGATCTCCTGGAGAAGGAAATGGCAACCCACTCCAGTATTCTTGCCTGGAGAATTCCATGGACAGAGGAGCCTAGCAGGCTATGGTCCATGGGGCCGCAGAGTCAGACACAACTGAAGGACTAACACATACATACAACACACACAAAGTCCCAAGACTCAGCTCTTGCCAATGTGAGCAGATGCTGGAGCTGGAAAGCCTGAGAGTGAATCCTGACTCTGGCAGTTGCTGGCTGTGGACCATGCATCATTAGTTAACCTCTCTGAGCCTCAGGCTTCTCATCCATAAAATGAGGAACATATTACCACTGACTTCATTAAGTTGTATTGAATGCATGGCACATCATCAGCATGAGGAAAGTGTTTGTTAAGTGAATGTTTGTATTCCTCAATGATTTAGTCCCTAATCACATTGCAAGTCGATCTTCCACGACACCTCCTTCTCTCTACATTTCAAATGTGCTATATTCTCCCAACTTGTCTTACATACCTTTTCCTCTCTTTGTATATATAAAAGTCATACTTATTCTGTGCATTTTGCTGTTTCTTCCTTTGGTCAGAGACATGCTTTTCTGGGATACAACCAAAGGTACTGCTATATTGCACATCATCCTTTCTAGTCAAAGATTTGCTTTGGAGGGGTCATTTGGAAAATATATGTTCATGATCTAGCATTTCATCATTTACCTATATAAATGATAAAGTCAATTTTAATTCTTAGAAATCAACAGCCCATTAAAAAAATAAGTCTGCTTGTCCACAGACAGAGCTACTCTGAGTCTGTCACTTTCCAGCTAGAGCAGTACCCATAGAGGATCATTTGGGCTTGGGGTTACTCTCCCCTGTGGTGAGTCTTTGGGATGCATTCAGAGGGTGCTTCAGAAATAATTTGCATGGAAAATTATCAAGAAGGTAAAATGTATCTTCCTAGAAGAATTTCTCCTAGAAGATTAGTTCTACAGCAGCATGCTCGTTCCTTATTCAGTAGCCTTCATATCATTCTATTCTGCCTTGTTCTTTATAGTTTGGTCTTTACTTGTCTGGACTCATCCTAGACTGTAAAGTTTCCACGAAGTTATTTATGCTTGCCTAAATTAGGTACTCAATAAATACTCATAAGATGGTAAGAAGAGGGAAAGGTATAGTATGCCTTTCAGACCAATTCTATGAAATACCCATCTTGAGTGCTATATTTTAGAATTCATGCATAAGTAGCTTTCCAAGGGCTTTCCTGGTGGCTCAGTGGTAAAGAATCTGCCTGACAATGCAGGAGAAGCAAGAGACATGGGTTGGGAAGATCCCCTGGAGAAGGGAATAGCAACCCATTCCAGTATCCTTCGGAGAAGGCAATGGCACCCCACTCCAGTACTCTTGCCTGGAAAATCCCATGGATGGAGGAGCCTGGTGGGCTGCAGTCCATGGGGTTGCTAGAGTCAGACACGATTGAGCAATTTCACTTTCACTTCTCACTTTCATGCATTGGAGAAGGAAATGGCAACCCACTCCAGTGTTCTTGCCTGGAGAATCCCAGGGACGGGGAAGCCTGGTGGGCTACCATCTATGGGGTCGCACAGAGTCGGAAATGACTGAAGCGACTTAGCAGCAGCAGCAGCAGCAACCAGTATCCTTGCCTGGAAAATCCCATGGACAGAGAAGCCTGCGGGCTGCAGCCCAGGGACTTTTCAAATTGTCTAAACACAATATCCTTCAGACGGTGTGTGCAAAAATTTGTTACTCTTCATTACATGATCTGCTTCATGCCAAATAGCTGGGCTTTTTTAAAAAAAAGATATGGCATCATGAAAGGACAGCCACAACCTGAGAGGACTGAAGTCATTCATATTAGATCTGTTTATCTTCTTGATAGTTTTCCATGCAAATTATTTCTGAAGCACCCTCTGGATGCATCCCAAAGACACACCAGGGAGGAGATTAACCCCAAGCCCAAATGATCCTCTATGAGTACTGCCCTAGCTAGAAAGTGATAGACTCAGAATAGCTCTGTCTGTGGACAAGAGAACTTATTTTTTTAATGGGCTGTTGATTTCTAAGAATTGCTATGCTATGCTAAGTCACTTCAGTCGTGTCGGACTCTGTGCGACCCCATAGACAGCAGCCCACCAGGCTCCCCTGTCCCTGGGATTCTCCAGGTAAGAACACTGGAGTGGGTTGCCATTTCCTTCTCCAATGCATGAAAGTGAAAAGTGAAAGTGAAGTCGCTCTGTCGTGTCCGACTCTTAGCGACCCCATGGATTGCAGCCTAACAGGCACCTCCATCCATGGGATTTTCCAGGCAAGAGTACTGGAGTGGGGTGCCATTGCCTTCTCCGTTCTAAGAATTAAAGTTGACTTTATCATTTATATAGAAAAATGATGAAATGCTAGATCATGAACATATATTTTCCAAATGACCCCTCCAAAGCAAATCTTTGACTAGAAAGGATGATGTGCAATACAGCAGTACATTTGGTTGTATCCCAGGAAAGCTTATCTCTGACCTAAGGAAGAAACAGCAAGATGCACAGAATAAGTATACCTGGACCATCCCATGGTAATTCTCCCATGAATGACCGTTGCCTGTATTTGTGTTGTAAGCCTATCTCATCCCTGGAAGGGATCCAAATTTCCACCCAGGGAAATTATTTTGAGTAACCAAGATGTGGATCATATCACAAATACATTGGCAGGATCATCTTCCATTGGGTGGCAGTGACTAACATTTCAAAAAATGCACCTCCATGCTCAGCATTTGAGTTTACTGATCCAGTCATGGCCACTAAGTCTTCTTACACGGGATCTTCGCTCTTTCCACTCACAAAGCAGATTAGTGTCTCCAGCTGGAGCCAATCTAAGGTTCACTCTGATTCAAGCATTAACTTTGAATAGTTTCTAGAGCATCTGTAAAAAAAAAAAAAAAAAAAACTGTTTAAAAAACCACAGGGATCACATCTAATTTTTTTCTACTGGGTCAGTGATTGAATTTTGGTTCATTCTCAATGTCACACCATAATGCACACATCTTGACCAGGTCTGTTGCAGTCTGTGAAGTGAAATCCTCTTTAGAGCCCCTCACTATCCTTATATTTACGAATAACTCTTAATAGGCAGGGGGAAAAAAAAAACCAAACACTTCTTCTTAGCCTCCAAACTTTCCTGGATAACTTTATGTCTTTGCTAGAAATATAAAATGTGGCTTTACGAGTCTTTAAAAGTCTAAAGAAAATAGCTACTAATGGTATCTTTTTATTGCCCACAATTCATCCTGCTGAAAAAGGCATTACCTTCTTAGAGTTGATTATTGCTCCATCTTAAATTTTCTAATTGTTTAAGATTTTTCACTTATTTTAGACATTTTCACTTGGCCCCCTAGAGTAAATTAAGATGAAAGGTAAGTTAAAAGAGAGGGAATTCAACATAAAGAGAATAAATAAATGAAACACAGATTGCAAAGCAGGAATGAAAACAAGGTCTCCCAACCCAATCTGTTAAAGGAATGCTACAAATGTGAAGTGTTTACTATTTTAAACATTAATCATGTACTCACTCTGTTTATTTAGCTATCAATGTTTTTCCTGTAACTCTGACTTGAAAATGTGTAAGCTGTTTAGAATTAGGACTCACACTGAAGCCAAATGATATTTTGATTATTTATATTGCGGAGCTTGTCTTGAAACTTCAGAGTTGCAGCCCTTTCGTTTCAATTCACACCTTTTTAAAAAGTCATTATTATTTTGTATAATGTGACATCTCGAATAACTTTGCTTGCCACCCACTACCAAACACCCAAGTCACAGCCATTAAAGACAGGCAGCCTGAGTTGCCCATCAAAGGACCCATTCAGAAGATCGCTGCCATCTTGCTTTCACCTAAAAACTAGGCAATGACACCAAAACACGGCATTAGAGGACTGGCTTCATCATCAGAATTATGAGTACCAAAAAGTCGTAAGTATCTCACGTTTCTGGCAGTATTTTCTTGATAGATATTCATTATTTTAAGTAAAATCTAACAATTTGGATCTGCTACTGAGACTTAGCCACCAAAGATCCTGCATACTCATCAAGAACAAGAGCTTCTCTTCAATCTCACAAAATTTCAAGTCCTGCTGAGGAGAGAAACTGATCACGTTAAGCTGACTTATTATTTCTATTACTGAAAGAAATAATTTCAATAACAATAAGAAAAAAAGCATAATAATTTTCTCCTAGACTAAAGATATGGAAAAAACCTACCCATTAGAAACCATAGACCGTGGCATGGACAGTTCAGTTAAGTTCATTTCAGTCGCTCAGTCGTGTCCGACTCTTTGTGAGGACTGCACACCCCGTGAACTGCAGCACACCAGGCTTCCCTGTCCATCACCAACTCTCGGAGCCTGCTCAAACTCATGTCCATTGAGTTGGTGATGCTATCCAACCATATCATCCTCTGTCATACCCTTCTCCTCCCACCTTCAATCTTTCCCAGCATCAGGGTCTTTTTAAATAAGTCAGTTATTCACATTAGGTGGCCAAATTATTAGAATTTCAGCTTCAGCATCAGTCCATCCAATGAATAGTCAGGAATGATTTCCTTTAGGATTGACTGGTTGGATCTCCTTGCAGTCCAAGGGACTCTCAAGAGTCTGGGAAAACCATAGCTTTGACTAGACAGACCTTTGTTGGAAAAGTAATGTCTCTGCTTTTTAAAATGCTGTCTAGGTTGGTCATAACCTTTTCTTCCAAGGAGCAAATGTCTTTTAATTTCATGGCTGCAGTCACCATCTGCAGTGATTTTGGAGCCCAGAAAAATAAAGTATCTCACTGTTTCCATTGTTTAACCATCTATTTGCCATGAAGGGATGGGACTGGATGCCATGATCTTAGTTTTCTGAATGTTGAGCTTTAAGCCAACTGTTTCACTCTCCTCTTTCACTTTATCAAGAGGCTCTTTAGTTCTTCTTCGCTTTCTGCCATAAGGGTGGTGTCATCTGCATATCTGAGGTTATTGATATTTCTCCCGGCAATCTTGATTCCAGCTTGTGCTTCATCCAGCCTGGCATTTTGCATGATGTGCTCTACATATAAGTTAAATAAGAAGGGTTACAATATATAGCCTTGACGTACTCCTTTCCTGATTTGAAACCAGTCTGTTGTCCATGTCCAGTTCTAACTGTTGCTTCCTAACCTGCATACAGATCTCTTAGGAGGAAGGTCAAGTGGTCTGGTATTCCCATCTCTAAGAATTTTCCACAGTTTGTTTTGATCCACACAGTCAAAGGCTTTGGCATAATCAATAAAGCAGAAGTAGATGTTTTTCTGGAACTCTCTTGCTTTTTCAATGATCCAACAGATGTTGGCAATTTGATCTCTGGTTCCTCTGCCTTTTCTAAAACCAGCTTGAACATCTGGAAGCTCATGGTTCACATACTGTTGAAGCCTGGTTTGGAGAATTTTGAGCATTACTTCACTAGCTTGTGAGATGAGTGCAATTGTGCAGTAGTTTGAGCATTCTTTGGCATTGCCTGTCTTTGGGATTGGAATGAAAACTGACCTTTTCCAGTCCTGTGGCCACTGCCGAGTTTTCCAAATTTGCTGGCATATTGAGTGCAGCACTTTCACAGCATCATCTTTTAGAATATGAAATAGCTCAACTGAAACTCCATCACCTCCACTGGCTTTGTTCATAGTGATGCTTCCTAAGGCCCACTTGACTTTGGGTTCCAGGATGTCTGGCTCTAGGTTAGTTATCACATCATAGTGGTTATCTGGGTTATGAAGATCTTTTTTGTACAGTTCTATGTATTCTTGCCACTCCTCCTTAATATCTTTTGCCTCCATTAGGTCCATATAATTTCTGTCCTTAATTGTCCCCATCTTTGCATGAAATGTTCCCTTGGTATTTCTAATTTTCTTGAAGAGATTTCTAGTCTTATCATTCTATTGTTTTCCTCTATTTGCACTGATCACTGAGGAAGGCTTTCTTATCTCTCCTTGCTAGTCTTTAGAACTTTGCATTCAAATAGTGAATCTTTCCTTTTCTCCTTCGACTTGAGCTTTACTTCTTTTCTCAGCTATTTGTAATGCCTCTTCAGACTACCATTTTGCCTTTTTGCATTTCTTTTTCTTGGGGATGGTCTTGATCACTGCCTCCTGTACAATGTCATGAACCTCTGTCCATAGTTCTTCAGGTACTCTGTCTACCAGATCTAATCTCTTGAATCTATTTGTCACTTCCAAATCCTTAATCATAAGGGATTTGATTTAAGTCATACTTGAATGGTCTAGTGGTTTTCCCTACTTTCTTTAAGTCTGAATTTGGCAATAAGGAGTTCATGATCTGAGCCACAGTCAGCTCCCAATCTTGGTTTTGCTGCCTGTATAGAGCTTCTCCATCTTTGGCTGCAAAGAATATAATCAATCTGATTTCGGTATTGCATGGACAAGATCCCCTCAAATACATTCTTTAAAAGTTGTTGTAGCCATTATAAAATTATCCAGGTATGCTAGAAAATTGTAGCATCTTTTTTTGTACAACTGACCTAAACTCTCCACCCTGCTCCTACTCTCAAACAGCGACCACTGCTCCACCCTGCTTCTTCTAATGTTAGCAGTTCAACCTCCTGTGACAGCTGTTTCTTCCCCTGCTCATGTCCTTCCCTAATTGGTGTAGCGATGCAGTGCTGCATGGTTGATCTTCATCTGGCCCTTGGGCTGTCATCTGCTGCAGGGTCTAGTTCTATGCTTGGTGGGAGTTGGCTGATTTTAATATATTTCATATTCAGTGTTCTAAGGATACCCAGCCTCTCATGCTGGCAAGACACCTGATGATGCCTTGCCTAGCCTTCTGCCCCATCAAATTCTTTAGGAAACTCACACTAGCTCTACCTACCTCTGTCCTTCTCTCCACAGTCTTTGAGAACCAGAAGAGCTTTCATTTATTTCCCCTTTCAGTCAGGCCATACAGGATTTCCTCCTGCCCCCATCTCATCATCCTTCCAAGGGTGGTATTTGCCTTCCCCTTTTTTCTATGGCTGTGAGAACAGAGTAGCTGTTGAGATTTGTTGTTGTTTGGTTGCTAAGTCATGTCCAACTCGTTATGACCCCAGGGACTATAGACCACCAGGCTCCTCTGTCCATGGGATTTCCCAGGCAAGAATACTGGAAGGGGTTGCCATTTTCTTCTCCTGGAGATCTTCCCAGCCCAGGGACTGAACCCAAGTCTCCTGCATTGGCAGTCGAATTCTTTACCACTGAGCGGCCTGGGAAGCCCAGCTGTTGAGTGTAGGACATACTTTATATGAGGAAACTTGAAAGCTTCATTAATCTCATAGTTTCTAATTTGCATCCCATTAGATTAAAAAACAGAGACATTACTTTGCCAACAAAGGTCCGTCTAGTCAAGGCTATGGTTTTTCCTATGGTCATGTATGGATGTGAGAGTTGGACTGTGAAGAAGGCTGAGCGCCGAAGAATTGTTGCTTTTGAACTGTGGTGTTGGAGAAGACTCTTGAGAGTCCCTTGGACTGCAAGGAGATCCAACCAGTCCATTCTGAAGGAGATCAGCCCTGGATTTCTTTCGAAGGAATGATGCTAAAGCTGAAACTCCAGTACTTTGGCCACCTCATGCAAAGAGTTGACTCATTGGAAAAGACTCTGATGCTGGGAGGGATTGGGGGCAGGAGGAGAAGGGGACGACAGAGGATGAGATGGCTGGATGGCATCACTGACTCGATAGACATGAGTCTGAGTGGACTCCAGGAGTTGGTGATGGACAGGGAGGCCTGGCGTGCTGTGATTCATGGGGTCGCAAAGAGTTAGACACAACTGAGCGACTGAACTGAACTGAACTGAGAGTCAGATAGAGGGCCCACTGCGGGGACACTAGGTCCTACATCCTTCCGGTCTCTCCTTTCTGTGTCCTTTACCACCTACCATCCTTCAGTGGTAACTCTACCCCTGTTCTCTAGGTGTCCAGTGCCCTCACCAGCTACTCACCTCCCTCAGACTAAACATTCTAACAAACTAACTCATAGACTCTCAATGTCTGATGCGACTTCAGGCATCACCTCTCTTAAGGGAATTAAAGAGGACTAAGCCAGATGAATCACTACAAACGGAATTCTGAGTGTTAGTGGCTGAAGAAGAGCATTAAGAACAGAAAAGGAGATTCCTGACTTCAGATTCCACTGAAATAATATCTTACAGATGAGATGACCTCCTGGTATTTTTCTGCTTATATGTTCAACCAGAGATGTACCCATAAGTGCATATGTACACCCATACACCTCAAATTGAAATATCAAAGCACATCAACAGGAGATTGACAAATATTAAAGAATCTTTAGTTTACAAATATGTTATAAATATATGGTGTCAGTGTGTGTCGACTCAGTGGACACAGACCTCCTTAAATAAATTTAATAGAGAATCACATAAAAAATAAAGAATTACGTAATGACATAAACTAGCCCAGGCAAATCCCAAATAACTCATTTGGCTCCAGAATCATCCAAAGAGCTTTTAGCATGGTGTTTTTACCTAGTGACAGAAATGGCCACAGGCATCTTGCTGTGACCATTGACAAAAATACCAACTATCCTATTTGGTAAAGGGTGTAATTTCAGTCAAACCTAAGCACATTGACAAATGCTTATTCTTGATGTTTGTTTGGTTGGTTTATTTTGTTTTGCGTTCATAGGCAATAGGAGTCTGAATTACTGGGGTTCTTAGTTACTGCAGCAAAAATAATTTCCAGTATTTTTAATACACAATAATTCTTAGAAACTATTTTCTTTTCTTACTTTCTCTTTTAAAATGATACATTTTAAAAATCATTTTGCTTTTTTTCCTGGAATTTCTGACAAGAGAAAACTGTTTGCGGTATTTGTCGATATGCCTCACCTTGATGTGGCAGCTCCGTTTATGCCTCATGATAACATTTTGAGGAACAAATCTGAATTTGCCCAGGTATCTCTACATGGGCATTTTTTCTGGACATGTCTAGACAAACTTCAGGGATGGTTTCACCACATTTGTTACATTCCTCCAGTGATGGTTTCATCACATTTGTTACCAATTATCTTTTCAAAATTCAGTTTGAAACTTCAGCCAAATTCCTTTCTTCCATTGCTAAAATGTTCACAAGTATCCATGAGAGAGTATGGCAACCATGTTGCTCTGAAGTGAAAAAGCCTCCAGCCTTGGGTGGTTATTGGCTTTTCTGGGTAGGTTTTCACCTTTAAGCAGGATCATTGTGTGCGTGCTAAGTTGCTTTGGTACACTGGTGAGCCTGTTATCTCACCAGGCTTCTCTGTCCATGGGATTCTCCAGGCAAGAATACTGGAGTGGGTTGCCATGTCCTCCTCCAGGGAATCGTCCCAATCCAGGGATCAAACCTGTAGATTCTTAGCTCTCCTGCATTGGCAGCTGGGTTTTTTACCACTAGCGGCACCTGGGAAGCCCAGGAAGGGTCATTACTACATTACTACTCAAGCTTCCTTCCTTTACAGCCCAAAGTGTGCCTGTTCACTGTGGCATTAATGTTGCAGAAGGTCCTGCATGTCAGGGATGCCTAAGGATGCTGTCATGTTTGCAGTGCATTTGCCCCCATGCTTTCAAGGCAATAGAGCAACTACACTTAATTCTCTGGATGAAAAAAAAAATGCATATATAGGAACCTACCTCCCACAGTGAGAAGTAGCATCCCCTCCCAAGGAAATTTGTTTGCCTACCACCACAGAAATAATTATCAATATTGCTGGAGTTCAGTTTGTGTGATCCCTCAACAACCAATACTTAAAATTAAGTTTATACATTATAATAATAGTGACTCCAATTTGGATGCTTATTATCTGCTTGATTCTACTGTTTTGTGTTTTATCAGATTATCTCCAAACTTCAATTATCCTCTGATGTAGATATTTTGGAGGAAATATAAGCTCAGACAAGGGATTTGTCCAAGTTTACACAGGCAGTAATGAAACAGCATGGTATTACAAACCCAATAATTCTGAGTCTTTGCCTGGTGCTGGATTTTATATTTAACAACTTGGGGATACCACCTTCAGTGCTTTCAGTTCATCTTTTACCCCAGCCACAGTGGTGGCAGCCAGTCTGACACGGGGATAAATGCAGTGTGTCTCAGCCATATGGCATATGTACGGGAGGTCCTCTGACACTGTGACACTGGGTTGACACACATGTAAATATCTTTTATGCACCTTGGAAGTGTCAGAGGCTAAAAGGCTTTGCATTTTCATTCTTTGGGACAATTCTGGAACATGTCTGCACAGCTCCTAAGAATGTGCCCACAGAATCAAACTTGTTAACTACATTGATGGCCTGCTCAATAAGGCACACTTGAATTATTTTACACTCCCAGTCACATTGCTTGTTCCCCTGGAACCACTTTCAAAAAAAAAAGTCTGTCTCAGGTTCTATTCCCCAGAGGAAACCCAGGGTAAGACAAGTACATTATGGCATACTCTAAAAGTACCAGCAGAATATATCAAATGGAGAATGATTTGTTTTTACTTGGGAAAACCCTTTAATGGGCTCTTTTGGATTTCAAAGCCAAGGCTTAAATTCTAATCTAAAAGTAAAGCCATGAGCAATGGGAAGCAAGCAGCGATGTAAACAGAATGTAGTCCAGTCTGTGAGGAAGAGCTAAGGGTATAGACGAGAAAAGGGAGAAAAGGGGAAAGGAAACTCCAATAAAGGTGAAGGTATAGACTCCAGAAATGTGACAGAAGACCTAGATCCAAGCAGAGAAATGACCAATGATCTGTGATGGAGCATGATCAACAGACTTCAAGACCAGCAGCATGTGTTCCAGGGCTGTCTGTGTTGTGTGGCTTTTGTCATTTCCCCATATTGTCAGCAAAGTTGCTTACCCATGCAACCTAATATTACTCTTGCAATATGGGGACTAGAGATAGAGACTGTGTCTATATTCAGGGAGCGGGGAGGAAGGACAAAGGCCATGGCCTCCCCAGGTGCTGAATGGAGAACAAGTGGCAACAACAGAGCAGCTTTGGGTAGCAGCCCAAGATGGGGACTGACAGGCAATGAATGGGGCACCTAAGCACCTACGAAGAATCAGAATATTAATTCAGGGGCAGGGTTTCCTACAGTTACATGGAAAATAAGTAGTTTGAGTTGTTTTATTTAGTTATTCAAGATTAAAAAAAAAAAAAGAAGAAGAACTTGGAACTATTTGGGCAACATACAAAAATATTGGGGCTTCCCTAGTGGCTCAGACACTAAAGAATCTGCCTGAAATGCAGGAAACTCAGGTTCAATCCCTGGTTGGGGAAGATCCCCTGGAGAAGAAAAGGGCACCCACTCCAGTATTCTTGCCTGGGAAATCCCACAGACAGAGGAGCCTGCGGGTTATAGTACATAGGGTCGCAAAGAGTCTAACATGACTTAGCAGCTAAATAGCAACAACAGTACCCAAATATGGAGTCAAAGAAACATGTAGAAAACATGCTATTCATACATTTCAGGGAAGACCCTAAATATTCATGTGTTCCCCAAATATTTATTAGAAATCCAGTATGTGCTAGGCACTGATTTAGACACAATGGAGAAACAATGAGGGAAGGCAGTGAATAAAACAGAAAAATTAATTATATTTTACTGGAATGATAGGGAAAAATAATAAAGCTATAAGTCTGTTAAACAAAAATAAGTTCTATAAATAAAATTTTAAATAAAGGGGAAATATAAATATCTGGAAAGTAGAGCAATAGGAAATATCAACACTATTTTCATGGTTCTTACAGAAGAGCAAGTTTTGGGGAGTAAGACCACCCAGACCGTGTATCTAGACCTATCAAACATATATTTCATGAATGTCCAGTGTTATCGGATTACTTACTATGGAGAAGGAAATGACACCCCACTCCAGTACCCTTGCCTGGAAAATCTCATGGACAGAGGAGCCTGGTAAGGCTATAGTCCAAGGGGTCACAAAGAGTCAGACACGACTGAGCAACTTCACTCTCACTTTCACTATGGGCAAAGTGCTGAGCTAGGAAACGGGGGGCCGGGGGTGGGTGGTGAAGACAAAGATGAACAAGAAATGTTTTCAAGGACCTTTCAGGCTAACAAAACAGCTTTTCATAATTGTGTTCCCACAGGAGAATTAAGGCCTAGTACCTTTAGGCATCCATTTTAAGTAATGAATTCCCCTCTCCTTATGCATCCAGGGTGTTATTAGTTACGAACCATCCTTGGGATAATTGAGAAAATAGATACACAAATCACTCTGTTTTCTGTGGTAGAGGTGAGGAACCCCCATTGAGAAAGGCAGAGAGAGGTATGGATGAAAAACAGATCCTAAACCTATTTGGCTTTGTTTTATTTTGGGTGGTAGTTGTTTACCTTTGCAGACATTCAAACCACCTATATTGGTGGCTGCTATTATGGGATAAATATACTAAGAAACAGCAAGATAATTTGGCCTCTATAATTTGTTTGGTTTTGACTAAATATTTACCCTGGAAGAATTATGTGTACAACATTCATAAAAAGAAATACAGCAGTCACCTTGTTACCTTCCTTGGAGTTTACTTGAGTGAGACTGAAATACCAAGTTATCACCAGAAGATACAGCAAAAAGCACAAAGATGAAGGCTATTCTATTCTTCAGCTTTTATTTCAACTGAGTTATTTTGTGTTGAGGCTTTGGCTGCTCCACCATACAGGGAGATTTCTTAATGTTTAGCATTGGGAAATATGTTTATAAAATGCACTTGAGGATGTTGAAAACATTTTACAAGCTTGTTCATTTGAATCTTACTATTCAGTCGTTCTGTTCTGTTGTACTCTCCTTGTCTGGTGCCTTTGGTTATTTCCTGGGGTCGCAACCCACCTCACTTTCTCCTTTTAGTTGGAAAACTCTTCATTCAAAAAGACTTTTGTACCCCCCAAGGAAATAATCGATCAAGGTAGCCTTCATCCATTGCTGCCAAAACCATTAGGTAAAAGGTTAAGGGGAAATGTTATAATGGGTGAGTCAAGCTGATGCTACATGGGAAGCACTGATTGATTAACCAGGTACTTTGTGCTTATGGATATGATGCAATAGGAATGACATAGCAGTGCTTATGAATTTGTTTTGACCACAAATTTGAATCATAATCCTATGTAATGTCTAGATCTCATTAATGTTCAAGAAATATAGGTGATAGCGAAATCAGTTCACTGACACCACAAGGAAACAATCAACCAATCCATTCCTCAGAATAAAAAAATTATTGGTTACTCAGATTAAAAGTGGGAGAGGGGAGCTATTACAGAATAAAAGAAAATTAAGGGAATTAATAATCAAGTACAATCATGATGTAGGTTCCATAGAGTTCTGCCTACAGTGAACATTTCAGAAATTGCAGGGGCCACAAATCTGTATGACTTCCCAAGCAAAGCTTCTTAGCACATTGTCTCCACCAGCAGACATGTCTTATCTAGTTCTATTTAGAATTCTTCTGCTTGTTCTCTCCTTATCTCTTTTAGCTGAAACTCTGATTGTCATTGGATGATGACTTAATCTTTGTTATTAAAACAGCTTATTATGACTAATAAAATAAGCATGGGCAACAGCAAATTCAAACTTGGAGAAAATGCTGTAGAACTGCCTGATGATACTGTCTCCAAGATAACCCAAAATGCCTCAGAGCATTTTTTAAACTTGGCCACTAGATTAGGACTTCAGAGATTTTAATCACAGCAACTGCAGCCACATTGCAACTCATTCCAGCTCCCATATCCAGAAACCAAGCTTGGAGTTGGCATCGGAAGCTTGACATGCTACCTAACCATATCTAAGATCATCCACATTAGAAATCAGCAATTAGCCACTGGACTTTGAGTGGCAGCATTTTGACTTTATACACATGAATTTGCTCATTTCCTACCAAATCTGAGAAATTTGAAGTACTAGGTATTTCACAAAAATTATACTCTGAACATGGATGCTTTCAGCCTTCAATCTGTGCTAAGTTGTCTAGAATAGAGATATATCAGCAGAGTCTAATTCATAGCTTAAAACGATTGATTCAAGAGTAAATCAGCAACACCAATTTCTTGCAATGATAGTTACATATGGTGACATTAATATCCTCTTTTCAGAAATCCAGCTGAGAATCATTATTTAATGAAAGGCTTACAAATTGCATCCTATTTAATGGCTTTCATTGAAGATTCCTTTGTAGAAATGCACATGTAAGTGACCGTTTAAGTTCTATGCTGAATTTGCAATGAATTGGAAATTTTTATTTATATGCAAATGAAATATATATATATGTGTGCATATAATACCTAGTTATATATTATAGATACAACTTCACATATATATTACATGGATGCATAACATTGTATATAATATAGTACATATGTAATGTATTATTAATACATACACATATTTATATATAACATATATTAATATCAAGATATAATTATCATTTCACTCACTCAGTTGCTTAGTCATGTCCAACTCTTTGTGACCCCCATGGACTGTAGCCTACCAGGCTCCTAATTCTGATCTATAATTTTTAAATTCCTCAATTCCAGCAATAGCTTGTGAGAGACACATTAAAATTTGAGTTTTCATATCAAACTGCCTTGTGCTGGAATAGTAGTTATATCATTCATTAAATGTACACCCTTAATCAGTTTTACTCCCTAATATTTAGCTTCCTCATCTTTAAAAGAACAGTAATATTTATTCCCCATAGCGCTTTAAGAAAGATAAAAGAAAATTCAAGCAAACACTTTAACAGTATATCACATGCATTAGTTCTCTTTCTAATGTAAAACTAACAACAGAAGGAATCATAATTTATTAACAATAAACTCTATGGTTTGTGGATTTTTAGTTACCGAAGAGTTGAATGTAAGCAGGAAGATGAAACAAAAATCTGTGGGTAGTTCAGAGACAGACTGCAAAAGGAAAAAATGTCTGTGGAGAAATTCATATTTAAGCAAGAAGATTTTGAAATTTTTCTTTCAAATTGTGTTAAGCCACCTAATTCTTATGTATATATTATAATATATCACATACTATTCATACATATAGTAATATATATTTTTGCTACTTTGTTAACTAAATAAGATCAAGTTTGCTAGTCTTGGTTAATAAATACAAGCTTTCAGGTAAACATTGTGATTTGAATAATTCCAGATTTGTTGCACTTGAAAGATTAACAAAAAAAAATTAAAGGATTATTCAGAGCCTCACCCACTTGGATCTGTCAACTTGGCTTTTCTCTCATTAGGAAATAGACACAAGGTATTTTGCACAAACAGAATCACAAACTTAACTACTTGCAGGAAACGTTTTTCAAAGTAATCACAGAAAGGAATAGTCCAAGATTAAACCAGTAAATCCCTCTGGACAGGATGTCAGGGGGTAAAGCACCCATGTGCTCAGCCCAGAAAGTAATCACCTATTTCCTTGTACGATTTCCAAATAGAGCCACAGTCAGAGAATTTCCATGCAGTGGAATCCTTATTAATGTGACAATTGTGGCTACCTTGGCACTTGGCTACTTCATTAAGTATTTTGACTCAAAAAAAAAAAAAATCTGCTAAAACAGATCTTTTCTTTAGAGAAAAGAGTTGACTGTTTATTGAATTCATAATTTTTGTGTTGCCTAAGTATTCTTGATATAGACACATATAATCTATCTATAGTATATAAAATATGTGATACAAATATATCACTTTAAAAATTATTTAACAATATTAATAACAATCATAGTTTATCTATTTTGTAGACTAGAATACTCCATGGGCTTCCCAGGTAGCTTAATGGTAAAGAAACTGCCTGCCAATGCAGGAGACACAAGAGACGCTGGTCCGACCCTTGGTTCAGCAAGATTCCCTGGAGGAGGAACTGGTAACCCACTCCAGTGTTCTTGCCTGGAGGATTCCATGGACAGAGGAACCTGGCAGGATACAGTTCATGGGGTCATAAAGAGTCAGACACAACTGAGAAACTTAGCAGGATAGCATAGTACTTTCCCATATGTTGTATCCTTTCATCCTCACGATAGACTTTGAGCTACATATTAACCTCATTCTATACTTGAAAACAAGGCTGAGAAGTCACACAACAAATGTAGGTTTCTACGATTCATAAGTAGCTGCTCCAGAGATGTCCCCACCCCAAAAACCTTCTCTCTGTAGAAATGCCTGAGTGAGATAAGCGTGCCTTCTTCATACCTTCGGTATTTTTAATCACGAGTGAGTCAATAGCAGGTTTTCTTTCTTTAAAAAGAAAAAGAAATAGTTTACAATTTTCTAGATCCAGGAGAAGAATGATGTTTCACAGAAAGACCCCAAATGATTCTTATGCTCATTTGATAAACCCAAAAATGTGCAGAGTTCAGAGGAAGCTTCAAGCAATTGAAAGAAGCCACACACTCTCCATTTAAACCAAGGAGTCTAGTATCCATCTGTGCTGTCAGAAATTTGAAGGATATTCACATTTTCCATGTGCTTTATCAATAGCTACTTCAACATTTCTAAACTATCTGCCACTATAGTGCCTAGGTAATTAGATAGTGCTGCTCAAGCAGTGTATTATTTGAACATCATTTCCATGGAACAAAGACAGGTTGTACCATTTGTCATTATTTCGATGGGTTTCTTACCACTTAAATAACTAAAAGGGAAAATTACAACTTCCTCTAAATTCATTTGTAGTTAACTTTCACAAATAATTTTTGGCCACAGCTATCATATTGAACATTGGCTATGTGTCAGCTAAATCCTTGGAGATTATTTTAGCATAATTGATGGCCCTAGTTAATTTCCCAAAGGCTATTCTGAGAACTTTGTTCTTTTTTCCCAAGTATTTCTTTTTAAGGTTGGAAATCACTTTCAAATACACTTATTCTATTGGCTGTCTTTTCTAAAAAACCAATTGACATTGCATTATCTTTGATCGTAATATCTCTGATGTAAATCAAGAGATAAAGATTCTTAGATGATCTTAAACCATTGTGACTAGGTTTTGTGATCTGACTTTTGTATAGCCACTAGTAAAGAAAACATGTAGGATAATTTGGGGCTGTTTAATCTAGGGCAGAGGTTGGAAAATTACAAATCTGGATTACTAAACGATTTTATAAATAAAACTATTCTCAGTATGCTCATTACATGTTACCTATGGCCACTTTCGGAGAAGGCGATGGCACCCCACTCCAGTACTCCTGCCTGGAAAATCCCATGGATGGAGGAGCCTGGTGGGCTACAGTCCATGGGGTCGCTAAGAGTCAGACACGACTCTTAGTGTGTCTTTCACTTTTTTTAGCATGACTCACTTTCACTTTTCACTTTCATACACTGGAGAAGGAAATGGCAACCCACTCCAAGTGTTCTTGCTTGGAGAATCCCAGGGATGGGGGAGCCTGGTGGGCTGTCATCTATGGGGTCGCACAGAGTCGGACACAACTGAAGCGACTTAGTAGCAGCAGCAGCAGCATGGCCACTTTCAGCCTATAATGGCAGAGTCAAGTAGTTGAGACAGAGACCATATGGTTTACAGAGCTTATATATTTATTAACTGGCCCTTTATAAGAAAGATTGAAGACTTTTGATCTAGAAGGAATTTGGGGTCCTAGCGATAGCTTTAAAAAATTGAGGATAAAAAATTTATCTGATTTTTTCTTTTAGCCAGAAATCCAATATTTCCTCTCATCTCAGCATTCATGATTGATGGTCACAGTGATGTTCATGAGACACTGAAAAGTGTACTTGATGGTACTTGAAGTACCTCCTGAATCAACAAAGAGTAAATCTTACTCACTTTGGGTCTCTGTTGTCCAAATTCAGTCTCAAAACTGCTAGGGAGCTTCAAAATCATCTTTTACAAAAGAGCAAATACCTCTTCAGCTCTATGCTGTGGTCCTAAGGACATGTGGTCCTTAGGTCTCTAATTATAGACCCCATGAAAGGAGCACACAACTTCACATGATATCCATACAATTTGTGGTGGCCCTGACTCTTACTCTTGTAAAATTAGTTTTTTCCCCACTCTGAGTTGATACCTACTTCCTTGCCACTCACTTGCCCCCTTCTAATATTTGAACTGTTTGTAAATTATGAATGATATATCTGTACTGTTTTATTAATGAAAGATAAAACTTATTAAACAGAGCACTCTATCTTTCTACTCAGCTATATCATACTAGATAAAGTAGGTGTATAGAAACAGGAACAGGTTTTGAACTCAGATAGACCTGTGTTCTACTTCTCACCATTTAAAAAATGTTGTGGCCACAGGCAAATTAACTTCTCAGATCATCCATTTCCTCATTTACAATGGGGAAACATGAAAATTTGAAAGGAGGTACAGAGAGGATTCAGTATGACCCAAAAGGGGTGATTAGTAGTAGCAGGAATTAGTAGGCATTTTAAACATGCTATTGGAGAAGGAAATGGCAACCCACTCCAGTATTCTTGCCTGGAAAATTTCATGGACAGAGGAACCTGACAGGCTACAGTCCATAGGGTTGCAAAGAGTCAGACACAACTGAGCGACTAACACACTCTTCAATGTGCTAAGGGCAAATGTCAAGTTTGGGGCATTCCGAAGCCCCAAGCTGGAAGAAGCACTGGGTACATTTCAGGAACAAAGGATCATCCTACCTTTAAGAATTCCTCTAGAAAGGCTAGCATTACCTCATGTACGTCATAAATATTCCAGGACAATTGTTAATTTACCTAGTTTTTCACATGCTGCTATGCAGAAATAGCAGCTTAGTGCTTGACTTTAGCTGGTGAAGATCCCCAAAGAGTAAGTGGTGTAAACATCAAACATTCTAAATGTATTCAAAGGGATATTTGAAGAAGCATATTCAACTTTTCAATTCAGAAAAATAAATGATGCAAATGAAAGAAATTGCTTACCCCAGAAGGGCCAAATTATGAGAGTTCTTGTCTCTCTTACTTTGAATTATTGCATCTTGTGAGATCCAGCCATGTCTGTGGTATCTGATTTTAATATGGCAGTTCTCTCCTAGTCTTGATTCTTCTGCTTAAGACAGCATTGAATCTCTCGTGAGAAACTCGCCCTGTATTTGCTCAATGGAAAACATGAGGGTTTGCACTCGGAGCTACATATGCTCAGGTCCAAGTTTGCAAGGAAACAAGAGACTGCTCCTCTGTCTGCAAAGATGAACTGATGAATCACTCTCAGCCTGTTACAAACCTTGATTCTGAGTCAAATTCCAGTGTAGAGTCGAAAAAATGTCAACGTTTGTCATTTCTGCCTAGCAAACCCTAATGCTGTGGGGGCTGGCAGTTGAGCAATAGGCATTGGCTGATTTATCTCACCATTGTTTTCCCCTGAACTATTAGTGAAATACTGTCAGTGACAGCCAACTCCACACTGCACCTGTGTGTGAACGGCCTCCCATCATTTCCATCAGTAAAGCTAGAAGAGGGCCCTGTGCATTTCGGATGTGCTGGCCTACCATGTGGTCCTCGCAGGCCCATCTGTGGCTGCTAGTTCTCAGGTTCACACACTGGATCAAGCAAAGAATAATGGGACATACTACCTCTAAACTTTCACTGGCATGTGAATCCTTATGATTGATGCCATTTCTCAAATTCTTGAGTAGGAGACTTCCTTTACCATTCTTTAGCATTAATCACAACATACCTCATGGTAGGTACGAGTATAACTTTCATTCCCTAGAAAGTAAAACACAGAGAAGTTAAGTACTTTTCCTCAAGCTCCACTCAGTTTGTAAGTGATAACCCTGGGATTTGAGCCCAAGATGTGTTATGTCAAATTCATGCCCTTAACACATTATCCATCCATTTTTTTTCCTCTGTTTCAAATGAGAATGCCTATCCATTTGTTCATTCATTCATGTATTCAGGAGATATGGCCTAGACACCAATGCTGGGTCTTCTGGATGTAGTAGCAGACAAAAGAGACAAAGTCCCTCATGGAATTCACATTTTGTGCAGAAGACAGACAATAAACAAGAAGGCAAAAAGTACAAGACAGAGATGGGAATAGAATGGTAACATGGGAAATCAATACTGTGATTTTGAGAAGGTGAATTGGAAAAGACCATGGTATATTAATGGTTTTTCCTGTGGTCATATATGGATGTGAGAGTTGGACTGTGAAGAAGGCTGAGCACCGAAGAATTGATGCTTTTGAACTGTGGTGTTGGAGAAGACTTTTAAGAGTCCCTTGGACTGCAAGGAAATCCAATCAGTCCATTCTGAAGGAGATGAGCCCTGGGATTTCTTTGGAAAGAATGATGCTAAAGCTGAAACTCCAGTACTTTGGCCGCCTCATGCAAAGAGTTGACTCATTGGAAAAGACTCTGATGCTGGGAGGGATTGGGGGCAGGAGGAGAAGGGGACGACAGAGAATGAGATGGCTGGATGGCATCACTGACTCGATGGACGTGAATCTGAGTGAACTCCGGGAGTTGGTGATGGACAGGGAGGCCTGGTGTGGTGCGATTCACGGAGTCGCAAAGAGTCAGACACAATTGAGCGACTGAACTGAACTGAACTGATGTGCTTATGGATATGATGCAATAGGAATGACATAGCAATGCTTATGAATTTGTTTTTACCACAAATTTGAATCATAATCCTATGTAATGTCTAGATTTCATCTGAACTGATGGTATATTAAAAGTACAGAAAGGAACCAGATGAAGCAGAGGTAAAGAAAGGGCAGATCATTGTGGACCATAGAGAGTAAACTAGTTCATATTTTAGGTTAAGTGACAAGATATTGAAGAATTTTCATCATCTTTGAGGTAGAACAGTCCTTCGTTCCTATTGCAAAGGATCTGCATAGGTAGGTATGGAATACACTTGTGTATCAGAGAGGGGAAAATGTATTTGCCTCCCAGCTCCAAATAAATCTTTTTCTATATTGGCTTTAATTATGTGCATAAAAAGCATTTCAATTATCTCAAAAGATTAAAATTAGCTTATTTATTTATTTATGGTTAAGGAGAAAGTATACTAAGAAAGTATGCTACAATATAAAGGAGTGGCATGCACAAAAGGCAGGAAAAATTAAAAGAACCTGTTGAACATGTGAGTATCCACAAGTGGACTAAGTGTGACCCTTCAGCCTATCATCACACTCTGACCCCCTCCAAGGAAACTGACCCATCTCTTTGAAAAATCTCTGGTGCCCAGATTCCATGAGATTGGTCTTGCTTTGTTCCCTGTCTGTAGGTACCTGGCATGATATCTTGTTTAGCATAGGAGCACCGTGTTATTTGTAGAAGTTGGGATGTAAGGAAGGAGGACAGCAGAGAAAAGGAGAGGGAGGGAAGAAATGAGGAAGGTAAAATGAAAGCAGCACTTTCAGTTTGCGGTTGACATTTTTACCTCTTGGTTTTGTATCTTCTTGGCTGTTTCTTTATTCTCAGTATTCCCTAACCCATCTTCCTGGGACTTAAAAAAAAAAAAAAAAAAAACCCATCCAACATGACACTTCCAAAAGATTAATATTTTCATTTCAACATTTCTGAAAGTATTTCAGTGAAATTGCTTTCAAATGGTTTATTTTATATTAGATCATTGAGAGATAGATTAATGTCATAAACGTAGGTACTAGCAAGCAATATTTTTGTCTCCTATGTGCACACACTGTATATTTCATAACCTCTGATAACTTAAAGTCACTAATTTAAGTCAAATTAGGGAAAGGCCAGTATAATAATTGCTATATTTCCGCTCTTTCTTGATAACAAATGAGTCTTTTTTCCCCCTCCACCAGTATATAATAGTGTGCTTTTTCTCTGGCTAAGATATAAAAGCACTGCTCTACACGAACAAAAATATTTTTACTGGCTATGTTATTACTGAGAAATGCATTGGGAAAATGTAAAAATATTTCACCTTTATGTTGAAGAAAATAAACATAGTGGATTAAATAAAATTTTCACAGCTCCTGACACATGCCATATGTAATGCTTGGTGAACGTCAAAGAGGCCTTGCTGCTTCTGAGAATCACTGACTAAAACAGGAGAAGACCTTGAGTATTTATTTATCCACCACCCGACCCTCAACACATTGGACAAATGAGACCTGAAGATGTTGAAGGACAATCCTACAGGACTTCCAGGACTGAAAACCTTGTTATACAAGATCCAGCCCTGCATTAATTCCATCACAAAATGCTACCTCCTGCATGCTTCATTGCTTAGGGTTGAAAATTAGCTTGAAGAACAAGGAGCTGGGACTCTGGAATCAGGCTGACTGGACTTCAGGTCCTCACTTGGACCCTGACTAGCCCTGTGAGCCTGGACAACATATTCTAGCCTATGGAAGCCTGAGGTTTTCCTATAAAAACAAGATTTAATCATGCCGACTTCAAACATGTGTTTGAATGTCAAACAAAATAAAGTACTGGCACATCATAAGCGCTACATAAATGTCATCTATTAAAACTATTATTATTATTATTCAAACATATAGCATATGAAACTCAGTTTTGCTGACTTTTGAATGCACTTATTAGCTAAAATGGGACTTCTAAATTCTTATATTCACACATATATAAAACTCTATTCAGAAAGCTTTTAATAGTCTAACTCTAATGATCTAGATACTAAGTATGTTTTGACAATTTTGCAAACTCAAATAAATCAAAAAATATGTCACTAAAGCAATACTCTGTAAAGGATGAACAGGAGTTGACCCTTGCCTTCAAAGACCCTAGAGTCTGCATGCATGCTAAGTTGCTTCAGTCATGTCTGACTCTTTGCAACCCCATGGACTGTAGCCCACCAGGCTCCTCTGTCCATGGGATTCTCCAGGCAAGAATACTGGAGTGGGTTGCCATGCCCTCCTCCAGGGGATCTTGCTAACCCAGGGATCGAACCCACATCTCTTATGTGTCCTACATTGGCAGGCGGATTCTTCACCACTAACCCTCGTGGAAGAGAAAGACATGAATAGCCATGAAACTTATAAAAGACAGAATGTGGTGTATATACTATAACAGAAGTGACAAAGAGGGGCTATGGTAGCATAGCAGGAGGAAGAAATTCAGGCTGAGAAAAGCAAGAAAAGCTTCATGGAAGAAGGAGCATGCCTGCATGCCTCATGTTGTGGCCAAAAAGAAAATGTATATGACTCTAAATTATTACTAGAAATATAGAAAACCTAGGTTACCAAAAAGAACTACCAATTTGCCTGGTAGGTTAAAGACCTATGGCACAGTCTAGTAAAAATTTTATTCACATTTTTAATTTGTTTAGCTGTATAGAAAGTGAAAGTGAAGTTGCTCAGTCATGTCCAACTCTTTGCGACCCCATGGACTGTAGCCTACCATGCTCCTCTGTCCATGGGATTTTCCAGGCAAGAGTACTGGAGCAGTTTGCCATTTAACTGTATAAGCAGTAGATAAATGCATTTGGGTTGTGAAAGTAAAACCAGTACTGGAACAAGAAAGTAAAAAGTTAAAGTTATTCCTCAACTGGTGGTCTCCCAGTTCCCAGCATCAACTCATCCCATTAGTTTTTAGGAATTTAATGTTCCAAGATTATTTCTACACATTTATAATTACAAGTATGTATAACTTGTAAATTTCTTCAAATTGTACACTTTTTTTGCAGTGACCATCAACATCTGCAATTTAAGAAAAAATGAATGTTCTTGAACAGATAGAATGTAGAAATTATGTTTCTAATTCAAACAAAAGAATTAATTATCAAAAGATGCCTGAATTTAGTATACTCCAACATTATTATATGATATCAGGTATATTACAAGTTACATATATATATAATTGTAGAATATATTTGCGTTATTTAAATCAAACTTGTCCAAGTTAAAGGATTTTTATTACTTTTACATTTTAATTCTATTTTGACCTCTATCTCCAGTATAGCTTTTCTTTCTTCTTCTACTTTCAACCTCTTGAACCTACAATGATCCTCTGTTTTTCCATGTGCAAGTCTTTATATCATTTTTTCTAATTGACTTCTAAGGTCTCTAAATAACCTAATATAACTTCATTTCCAAACTGATTTTCCATTGTTCCCAACATACCACCCACTGCAGTCAAGCCTATCTTATCCATCTTTCTCATTCTTTCAGTCACTTAAGCACGTAGGAGATTTCCCTTGTCTTACCTCTCATTTCCCATAGATTCATACTCAGTTAGCTAATTGTTTCAGAAGCTTTCATTTTCTTACTCTGTTTTGCTTTGTGGTTTTTGTTTTTTTGTGTTTTTTTGAGTCACACAATTCATGCTTTTAAAGTGCACTATTTAGTGCTTTTTACTATATTAGCAAAGTTTTGCAACCCGCATCACTATTTGATTTCAGAACACTTTCATCATTCTAAAAAGAAACTTCACACCTGCTATCAGTCACTCCCCATTCCTCCCTTCTTCTAACCCTTGAAGACCACTAAAATACTTTCTGCCTCTAGGGATTTGCCTATTTGGGACATTTCATATGAAAGGAATGGTACCCTCTTGTGTCTGGTTTCTTTTACTTGGCAGAATGGTTTCAAGGTTCATCTTTGTTATAACATAAATCAGTACTTCATTTTACTGTCCATTGAATAGAAATACCATATTCTGTTTATTGAATTCATCAATGGGTTAATTCCACTTTTTGTCAAATATGAATAATGCTGCTATGAACATTCATGTACAAGATTTTCCATGAACATGTTTCAATAATTATTTTTGGCATTTACCTAGGAGTGGAATCGATGGATTTTATGGTAAGTCCGTGTTTAAGCTTCTTAGGAACTATCAAAACTGTTTCTGGAGGTTGCACCATATTATATTCCCACCAGTAATGTATGAAGGTTCCAATTACTTCACATACTGCCAATACATATTCATGTCTATCTTTTTGCTTAGAGCTGTTTTAGAGGGTGTAAAATAGTATGTCAGAGGAAATATCATCTCCTTAATGGTTAATCCTCTTGAGCATCTTTCAATATGGACATTTGCTTGGACATTTGCATAACATCTTTGAAAAATGTCTATTCAAATCCTTTGGGCAAGCTCAGGCATTTCAGTTGTGTCCGACTCTGTGTGACCCTATGGACTGTAGCCCCCCAGGCTCCTCTGTCCACGGGGATACCCATTTTTAAATTGGATTAAAATTTTTTTTATCATTAAGCTATAAGTGTTCTTTATCTATCCTGTATGAAAGTGAAAGAAAAGTGAAAGTGAAGTTGCTCAGTCTTGTCCAACTCTGCAACCCCATGGGCTCCTCCATACATGGGATTTTCCAGGCAAGAGTACTGGAGTGGGTTGCCACTTCCTTCTCCAGGAGATCTTCCTGACCTAGGGATCGAACCTGGGTCTCCTGCATTGCAGGCAGACACTTTACCATCTGAGCCACCAGGGAAGCCTCTATCCTGTATACTAAGCACTTATCAGATATATGATTTACAAATATTTTCTCCCATTCTGAGGGTTGTATTTTCAATTTCTTGATAGTGTATTTTGAAAAAATTTTAATTTGAGAAGTGCAATTTATCTATGTTTTTTCTTTGGTTGCTTGTGCTTATGGGGTTTTGTCTGAGAAACAATGACCTAATCCAGGGTCATAGACATTTATACTTATATTTTTCTAAGAGTTTTGCACTTTTAGCTATTACATTTAGGTCTTGATTCACTTTGAACTGATTATTATATATGGTATGAAATTGGGATCTAACTTCATTTATTTCCTGTGGATATAGCTGTCCCAGAACCATTCATTAAAACTACTATTTTTCTCCAATTAAGTTGTCTTGTCATCCTTGGCTTTATATGTTTGACTGATCTATATGTTTATTCTTATCTGTACAGTCTTTATTATTTTAAATTTTGCACTGTTTTTCAATTGTGAGTGTGAGTCCTCCAACTTAGTATTTTTCAAGATTGTTTTGGTTATCCTGGACTTCTTATATTTCTGTATGAATTTTAAGATCAGTCCACCAATTTCTTTAAAAAAAGCCAACTGGGATTTCAGTAGAGATTGAATCTGTAGATCAATAAGGGAAATATTTCCATCTGAATAATAAGTCTTATAATCCCTGAACATGTATGCTTTTCAATTTATTCAGATCCTCTTTAATTTCTTTCAACAATGTTTCATAGTTTTCAATATGCAAGTCTTCTACTTATTTAAAAAAGGTGCTATGGGCTTTAGTTTTGTACCTGTATTTCAAAATTAAGCTTATCCAAGGTGAGTACCATGTCTTATATCCCTTCTAAAGGGAAATCATTAGTTCTTACAATGACTTCTTTTAATTCAGGATAAATACATTCCATCAAAAGTAACTCTTCTTTCTAAATGGTTTTCCATACCCCAAACAACATATTCAAACCCTGTTTCCATGTATTTGCTCACTCTTCTTTGTATTTAAAATGGCATGTCTCCTCAGCTCTGCTGGCAGAATCCTTCAGATTTCTAACATCTATTCATAAAATACTTCCACCATTTCCTCTCCCTCTCAACATTTTCATTCATCAAATACATACAGCTAATTGCATTAGCTCTGTGATAAGTTATTTGGGTGTGTATGCAATTGCTACAACCAGATTATGAGCAAATTTTGGAACTGTTCTTAGTCATTTTTTAGTCCCATATATCTTAGACCATTAGTTACAAGTTAAAATTGTTGAACTTGTGTGTATTGCACAAATCTGAATAGAATCTTAGTCTACATCACATCAATGAAATCAGTAAATCAGTTAAAAGTGTTAACTTTCACTTTACTTTATGCAAATTATACTCAAAAATTATTTGAAAGCTGGCTAAATATAATTTTAAACTTGCTGTTTTTTTTTTTAATGCAGCACATGTCTATATGGAAACAGTTTATACAAGAGATTGGCAAATTTTTTATATAAAGGGCCAGATAGTAAATATTTCAGCCTTTGTGGTCTATATGATCACTTTTGTATTTACTGAATTCTGTCAATGTAGTATTGGAGAAGGAAATGGCAACCCACTCCAGTGTTCTTGCCTGGAGAATCCCAGGGATGGGGGAGCCTGGTGGGCTGCCATCTATGGGGTCGCACAGAGTCGGACGTCAATGTAGTATAAAAGTAGATCTAGACAATATATGACTGAATGTAGCTATGTTTCAATAAAACTTTGTTTACAAAAACAGGCAATAGACCAAACTGGGTACTGTAGTTTGTCAACCTCTAGGTTAGATCATGAAGAACTATTCTGCAGCACATTTACTTACTTGAATTATGACTTTTGTATAATTGTATTGTTGTTGTTTAGTCGCTAAGTCATGTCCCGCTCTTTTTGTGACTCCATGGACTGCTGCCTGCCAGGCTCCTCTGTCCTTGGGATTTCCCAGGCAAGAATACTGGAGTGAGTTGCCATTTCCTTCTCCACTAACTGTGTTATTAATGCATTATTTCCCCCTGTAGAGTGATGAGAGTAGAATTATAAATCTTACCATGGAAAAAATAAAGTCAAATTTCAAGTAGTTATTTTTATTTAAAAAAAAAAGGACAGAGATGTTATAGAACATAAGAGCAAATTAAAATGCTTAAGTTGCTTATTAGATCAAATTTGTTCCATTTGAGATATAAACCAGGAACACAGAAAGTAAGGACGAGAGCTTTAAGTTCTGTTTCCATTTGGCAAAACAATGCAAATGCTTCAGCAGTGTTGCAGCATGCTTTACTATGGTCTTTCCATCTTTGGAAATAAAAATTAATGCCAAAATAAAATTGATATGAAATATTATTCTGATATATGATGTTTTATGGCTTTGTTTTGTGTTTTTTAAGAGGAATTTTTTTTTTGTTCTAATGGTTAAGAATCTGCCTGCCAATGCAGGGGATACAGGTTCCATCCCTGGTCGGGGAAGATCTCACATGCTGTGGAGCAACAAAAGCCCATGAGTCACAACTAATGAAGGCCAAGCACCTAAAGCCCATGCCCTGCAACAAAGAGTAGCCCCCACATGAGGCAACAAAACTCCAGTGCAGCCAAAAGTAAATGAATAAATAAATAATTTTTTAAGAGGGTTTTTCTCAAAATGGCACTTGCCCAAGACCCCAGATGATGAATGGCAGATAAGTTTTCACCAATTCACAGGATTTGGTGGTAACAATGAGACGAACAAGCTGATTCCAGAAGGGATAGGACATTGGAGTGGAAGTCTGTGAAACGACTGGCAGTCCCTAAAGCAATGATTGTGATAGGTAAATGCCTCAGAGTAAACTCAACGAGACTAAGTCCTTCAAGGGTGGGGCCCACAGCTAAGTCATCCGTGTACCTGAGACTAGGGCAGCTCCTATTAATAAGAAGCACTCGTGTGTGTTTGATAAACTGCAGCAAACCCCAGTTTTTACATTTACCACGTCAACACAAATTAAAGTTTTCCTGAGTGAAAAGTTCTATTCAAGACATGGTGAAAAAATTAAAAAAGGAAATGTCCTCAGTCAAAGGAAATGATAATCCAATGGTACAGAAAAGAATCACACAGGAGAAAACTTCTCAGAGCTAGGAGATAAGTGTATCGATTTTCCTAATAACAATTAAAAATGATGAATTCTTCTTCTGAAGATTTTAAGGCATTGGTGCATACAGTTCTTGTCAATGTTCCCAAGAAAGAATAAAGAAGGTCTAATATTATTGAATCCATGGGACACATTAATTCCAAAACTAAGATAAGAATCTGCGTGCTTTTTTTCTTTCTATATCCTTATGTCTTTTATGGTGACTAATCCTTGGCTGACTAGTGCAAGTTCTGCTCATTTAAAGTGTCAAGGTTTAAACTTTACCCATACAAACAAATACTCTCTAATTTTGCCTGTATTCTACTTCCCTGGTGGCTCAGATGGTAAAGAATCTGCCTGTAATGTAGGAGACCTGGGTTCAATTCCTAGGCTGGGAAGATTCCCTGGAGAAGGGAATGGCTACCCACTCCAGTATCTTTGCCTGGAGAATTCCATGGACAGAGGAGCCATCATGTTTATAAACATAAATTCAGGAGCCAGACCATGTGAGTTTGAATTCTGGTGCCAGCACTTATCAGCTATGTGATTGGTCAAGTTTCTTAACCTCTTGGCCTCAGATTCTTTATATGTAAGATGAAAATTGCAATTATGCCAACCTCAGAGAAGTATGGTGAGCATTAATGCAGTTGTTTAAACAACTGTATGTAAAGTGCTTAGAACAATATCTAGCATAGAATAAATTCATTCTATACTTTTGTTATTATTGGTAATTCTACATTTACTTGCCAGTCATGTTTTATGAGACCTCATCAAATTTTTTAGATCAATCAGTAACAAGTTCATCCTAGTTACCAGCACCAAAAACCACAGGTATGTTTAAGTTCTCATTAAGGAAATAAGATACTCCAAATTTCATGCAAGGATTGAAACTCTAAAATACAACCTTTGCTCTTAAATACAACTATTCATAACATTGCTGATTTTCTATTTCCACCTCAGGTCCACACATCTGTCACACATATTATAAGATTTAAAGTTCCTTAAAATATAATCGTCAGGGAATCCAAGTGGAGAAGTGTGCCAGGCTATGATGTTTCCATAATTATTCTTCCATATATATATATGGAAGAATATATATATTCTTCCACATATATATATATTCTTCCATATATATGTATATATATATACAGATATATATACACACATATATAATACAGATATATATATATGTATTAGCAATTCTTTTTTCATTTCTGTTAGTTGAATTTATACAGCAATTTTTGTTAAGAAATATCTTCTTTCTTAATTTTTCCATTTATGCTCACTGTGTAATGGAAGCAGTAGCAATATTTTTCTTTAGAATATTGCTCTTTTTTCAATGTTGAACTGAATTCATATTATGAAGGGAATGGAAAAATGCCACAGAAAATACAGATGGCTTGTACCAATGTGGTAGTATTTTAATTAGTAACTCTCCAATTACAAGACAATCTTTCATTTTCTTATGAAGATGTTATTATTTTAAAGGAACATTTGAGAAAATCTCAGTTCTTTTATTAAAATTTTCATCCCACCTCTTCAGATGTGCCCTGTAAAATTTTATATTATTTATAATAAAACACATGATATACTTTCTTTTCTAGACATGTTACTCAATCTGGTGTCAGCCAGCTTCAGCATGACTTAATTTTTGAAGTCAAAGCTTATGGGAAATACTAGCAATTTTCAGTGACCTGATAATACCAAAGAAAACAGCATAAATGCGTGTCTTGGAGATAAGTGGATGCTGGTGTAGGCCTTGTAAGTTAAAAGCAACATTTTATAATCTCGGTAAGATGTAATGGGTAGTCAAAGTAATGAAGCTAACCCAGGCGTAATGATTAATCTCTGTGTGAGTCACGACCCCGGCAGCTGCATTCTAAATGAACAGCAATCTATATAATGCATTCTCGGGAAGACCAGACAACAAGAAGTTGCATTAGTCCACAGTGCAGATGGTCAGACTGCATGTAGAAACATACTCAGCTCTGGCCTAAAAGACCAGAGGGCTCGGTTCAGCAATATTCATAAAAAGACGCTGAGATACCATGGATATTTATCAAAACAGAATGCAGCATTAACCCTTACCTGCTTTGACTAACCAGCTATGAGCTCGGATATTTAATAAAGGCTCCATGGGAGAGGTAAAACTGAGCAGAATCTAGTAAGATGGGTGGGAGCAGAAAGGCCATTCCAGGTAAGAGACACAACAGGAACAAAGCTATTGTGGTAGAAATAACAAGGTGTGTTTGAAGCCAAGTGACTATCCTTGACAGGTGGAAGAATAGAATCGATGTTAAGAACAGTGGAAAATAAACGTGAGGTGTGCCCCATGAGTAACACATTTTAACAATTCTCTTTGAGAAAGACCAGCAAGGCCTGTTGTAACTAACTAGTGGTAATGATTGGGACCAAGTGCTGGCAATAAACCCTACCATTTTGATAGATAGCTTTCAAGATACACAGATGAATAATCTGGAGAATGGTTCAGGAGACTTATAAAAGAGGATCTGTTCCAGATGAAGATCATAAGATGGGACTCATAATAATTATTGGATTGAATCTGTTTTTAATAAGGACTCAAAGTTAGCATGGTGTCATGGAATGGGCACAGCACAGGATGAGATGGCACTACCAATATCTGCCTACAGGACTCACTTCTCTGGGTCCAGTTGTCTATAAAAGGAAAATATTGGGCCAGATGATTCTTGAGAACCCACCTTTGAAAAATATTTCCACATGACACTTTATTATAAGGACTTCAATGATTTGGTGTGTTTGTTGTTGGTCAGGTCCTCACTGTGGTCAGGGGCAAGTATTACAATAAACATACACATAAAAAATGTTCTCATTGCCTCTCTACATTCATACACTTTTATTCATATACAGTTTTTAAACTGTATATGAGTGTAAACAAGCAGTCTCAGCATGAAGTCTCACAGGCTACTAGATGCATATGGTGGTCACAACCAAGGACTTTATATATATTCATTTAGTTCTTCCCATCTTATAGTTGAAGCAGAGACACAGAGAGGTTCTATAATTTGCCTCAAGTTGCACAGCTAATTGGGGCTTCCCAGAAAATCCGATGGACGGAGGAGCTTGGTAGGCTGCAGTCCATGGGGTCGCTAAGAGTCGGACACGACTGAGCGACTTCACTTTCACTTTTCACTTTCACGCATTGGAGAAGGAAATGGCAACCCGCTCCAGTGTTCTTGCCTGGAGAATCCCAGGGACGGGAGAGCCTGGTGGGCTGCCGTCTATGGGGTCGCACAGAGTCGGACACGACTGAAGTGACTTAGCAGCAGCAGCAGATGATACTAGTGGTAAAGAACCTACCTGCCAATCCAGGAGACATAAAGGATACAGGTTTCATCCTTGGGTTGGGAAGATCCCCTGGAGGAGGGCATGGCAACCCATTCCGGATTCTTGGCTGGAGAATCCCCATAGACAGAGAAGTCTGGTGGGCTACAGTCCATAAGAGTCACAAAGAGTCAGACACAACTGAAGCAACTTAGCATGCATGCACGCACAGCTAATTAATGACTGAGCTGGGATTCAAAGGTAGGCAGTAGGTTCTGGGGTCTGCCCTCTTACAGCCTTCTGTATGGGTTGCTTCTCCAAACACAAGTCTGTCATTGTCACCTGATATGTATGGTACACATCGTGGAGCTGTCTGGACAAGCAAGAACTCCCAGAAGGAAGGTCTTGGATGAGCCATCTTCTTTAAGGGAACTGGTGTGGTAAGAGGCTTTGTTCCTTATTAGTGGCCATGGCCACTGTTGTGAGGTTCCTTCTAGAAACTGTTCAAGGCCATATCCTTGATAGAAATGTGCTTTTCTATGAAAGGCCTGATGTTCATTTAGAACCACATTATCTCCAGGTCCACGAGTCTTTACATATTTTCCCTTTTGGCCCCTCCAGGTCTGAATGGTTCACATCAACAGAATGTATCGATCTCTTCTTTCCCACCTTTGCTGCCTCTCTTAATATTAGTATCTGCCCCAACTCAGATGGTAAAGAATCTGTCTGTAATGCAGGAGACCTGGGCTCAATCCTTGGGTTGGGAAGATCACCTGGAGGGCATGGCAACACATTCCAGTATTCTTGCCTGGAGAATCCCTACAGAGGAGCCTGGTAAGCTACAGCCCATGGGGTCACAAAGAGTCATACACGACTGAATGATTAAGCACAGCACAGCTCAGCTTGGGAAGGGAAGGGAATAAGCATATGAAGCTAGTCTGCCTACGAAAGTCAAACTTGATGCATACGGATTTTGCTTTCATTGAAAAGCCAAGAACTCTTTTGTGCCCTGAACATTTCACCTTGAAGATCCAGGGAAGAGGAATCAAGAATGACTCATCAGGGATCATAATCTCTGCCACGGGCTCCGCCCCCAAATATTAATTCATTCTCTCTAATGCTTGCATGACAGTCTAAATTCACTCCTAAACCATGTCAGCTGCTCCTCAAGCTGATTTAAGTCTGTGTCATTAGAGACTCTGGTTAAAAGCCCCAAGTACTTCTCACTCCAACCAGGGTGTCAGAGGTAAAAAGTCCTTGAGGGTTTTTTCTGCTGATCCATCCAAGCCCTCCATACCCAACACACCCTCCAGATGGCAAGTTGTCTGCCTTTAAGTCACCGTTAATAGATGTTTGAAGGCTTATTGCAGAGACGACGTACTTTCCTTGCAGCTCATTTTACTAAATTAAAAACATTAAACACAAATGTCTCTTGAGGTGCTTTTTTCTCCCTCAAAAATTATTTCCCTGAATTAAAATGTGTTTATACAATTTCAGATCAGAATGAAGCAATCCCTTCTTTTTTCACCTGCCAGTGGATGTGTGAGTATACAGAGGCTTTCTGAGAGCAGGAGGTCCCCAGGGTTACTAGTGTAATTCTTTTTACTCTGGGGTGCTCAAGCACAGAATTGCCTACAATCAATTTGCTTTCACATCCTGGCATTAAACTCACTGTATATAAAAGTATCACAAGTATTTTCAATATAATTCTAAGTAGCAGTGATTTAAAAGGCTTTTTATTGTAATGAAAAAAATTACAAGGCATAGTAAAAACTGCACAGCCTGTTTGACTGAATCCAATCAAATACATGTAAAATTCCCCATAACCTCAAAATGGGTAAAAATGATGTAAAAATTAAGAAGGACAGCTGATAGGAGTCATTTTGATGTCTGACAGATGAAGCAATATACCTGAACAATATTTTGACCTTCTGGTTTCTAAGAATATAGGATGAATCATAATTTAACTCAGTGCTATGGGAAAACAGATTCTTTTCGAAGATGTAGCTATAGCTATAAAAATACAGGTATTGATATAACATAATTTTCTAAGTATATAGCTATCTTTAAAGGAGAAATGAAAAGACCTCCAATAAAATATGCATCATTAATTATCACGAGTACTCTTGATGCCTATTATTGATGTTTGATTCAAAGGCAAGAAGCATGATTTAGGCATCCACAGCCATTGCTATACAAAATGATCACCATTAATATCCAGGTACACTCAATACCCTTGAACCTGAACATAAGTGTAAGCATAGAAATACTGTTATAACTGCCACACAGTTTCTGACACATAGTAGGCCTTCAATTTGTCAAATGAATGAAAAACAGAATAATGAATAAATGAATAACATATCCAGAGGTAGTCTGCTTTCCTATACTATTTTGATGAAGTCATTTTCACTTTTGCCTTTAACGCAAAATGAGTAAAACGAATCAGAAAATTGAATTACAATCTGTGGCTTCATAGTCTGATATTCTTAGCCCTTCCACAGTATCAAAACCATGTCTTCTGACTTAGTTCTCAGTCTCTGGTTCAAAGGTCTCTCAGTGTTTATGCCAAAGCAAACACCCCTTCCACCACCACCAAATGGCATAATATTGAGCCCAATCAGAGTTGACAGAAGCAGCACTGAGTTTATTTTATTCACGGAAGAGGTAGAAGAAATAAAGTTACCACTTAAAATACAGGAACCCCAATTAAGTTGAATTTTGATAAACCATGAATAATCTTGTCATATAAGTATGTCCTAAATATTGTATGAGATACTTATCCTAAAAATTATTCGTGTCTATTTGAAGAAACTCTAATTTAACTGGGTGCCACGTATTTCCTTTGCTAACTCTGACAACCTCAGAAAGAAAGCAAATGTTTTTGACTAAATACTGTGTTTCTAAGTGGGCAGACTCTGAGAGAGGAGACAAACCTTTGGGTACAAGGTCATAGCAGAATTATCTTGAGGCGGTATTCAGTGGCAGACAATTTCCTACAGTTCACTAAAATGACATCTTTAAATAGGCTCGATCTTACAAGCATGCTGCATGTTGAATGCTTCTAAAGACAATGAGAATATTACATACAGACAAAGAATGATTATGAAAAGTGAAGAAAGCAAAGACCTGGGAGATGTCAAGAGGTAGAATAAACATTTTTTTACATTAACAGTCCTTTTTAAGAGGATATCGGCATGCATATATGTTTCTATAGACATATACTCAGATCAAAGATAAAAGTGAACCCTGGAAAAGTCTTAAATTTCAATAAAATGTCAGTTGTATTTTTATACTGAGAAAAATTTAGTGCTTATGAAAGGTGGCATATTGATTGATTGAATAATTATTAATATTTATTGCATACCAGCAAGAAGCTAGAGGCTATTTGAACACACAGGCTGAGTTTCCATAGCCTCAGAGGAAGTGGGCTGTCTTGGAGCAGTGGGTGACAAGGTCTCAAAGGGCAGAATGACATATGTTGTTGCTGAGGAGTGGGTTGAGATATTTGTTCAAATGAGATCTGACAATCCACAAGAGAGCTAGAAAATTCTTAAAATCCACAGTGTTCATAATCTGAAAACTGAAACTACCTTTCCCTCTTATTTCAAGAGTCCCCTTGATATCCAACAATCAAGCAAATCTCTGACAGCAGTTAAGTTTCCCCGTGTTCAGAGTTTGGGGCTCAGCTGGAGTAGTTTAAGGGTTTTATGATATTAACACTTGAGCTTGATCAGGACTTTAGAATTATTTTCTAATAAAGTGCCAAATTTTGAAAGCTGGACTTCCAAAGCCTTTCTAAGGGAGAATGGGACACATTTTCAACCATATTTATTATCAATACAATCAGAAGGATATTCTTAGGATATTCTAATATTGGAGAGTAATATTTCTTTAGGTCACAACCTTTTCTAGGTGTTATATAAGCATTGTTCATTTTAATTCTCATAGCAACAATGTATGATTTGATTATTTTTTCTTATTTTACCAATGATAATTGCTGATTCTAAGAGGACTTAAGTAGTTACCCAAGATTACAGAACCAAATATTGGTGAATCTGAGATGCCAATTCAGACATATCTGACTAATCTTGCAACAGAATGCTTCCAAATCTGAAACCATCTCCTTCACCATTAGATAAAACACCAGAATCTTGAGTTAGTCAAAGATAAAACTTTATGTAATGAGAAGGCAAAAAGATAATTGAATGGTTTTACTTTCAATGATGACATTTCCTTAAGTGAATTATGAAATGATGATTCCACGGCAAAGAAAAAAATGTTGTTTACTATCATGAAACTCTCTCATCTATTTTCGGTGTCTGGCATTTCCCAAAATAAATCATGAGAGACAAAAAACTTAAAGTCACATTATCCATTTAACACCAAAATTAAAGACAGAAAGTTAATTGGGGGAAAAAACTCTGTTAACTTCAATTTCAACTCCTAAAAGTTATTGCTAAATAAAAACAAACTATAAAATAGAAACTTTAGGTCACAGCACAAAATATGCTTCAACTCAGATGGTTAGAGGCTATAAAAGCTTGACTTCTATAGCTATGTAGCCCAGATTAGAATCACAACCTTGCCTCTTACAAACTGTGTGATTCTGGCAAATTGCACAACTCTGTACCATAGTCTCCTTGTCTATAAAATAAATATGATAATAGTACCCACCTCATACAGTTATCATGAAGACTAAATAAGATATTATATGTAATCTGTTTGGCATAGAACCCAGAACATATCAGGCAGTCTTATTTTTATCATTTAAATGTTTTCTTAAAAAATGAATATGCTAATATAAAATGAGGGATCTGTATCGATCTCTGCATTTTTCAAAACTAAGATTACCAGACACCAAATCCCCCAAAGGGTATTTTCTAAATCAATATCAAAATGTTCCTGGTAAAAGCTGTCTTTTAAATAACTCATTTTCTAAAACTGAAACAAAAAATCCAAAATCCCAGGCTGAGCCCATTTACACTGTTCTGTTTTGTGTAGCCTCAGAATTTAAGCCACTCAGGGTTTTTTTTTAATCAATGTTAATCCAAAATGGAATCTACAAGTATGATGTGTGTGTGCACATAAGTATTTTCAGAGAGATGGATACAATCTGGAGAAGTAGGGGAAACATGACCTCGCCTAAGACTCGCTACATCAGCTCCCACTGCAGTTGGGTGAGTCGCACGGTGACCTCAAAGCACAGGGGCTGCTGTCAGCTGGTATAGCTTCTAGGGATTCCACCAAGTGAGCCTCAAAGAGCAAAAGCTAAGCATACTGTACTTTCCCCTCTAAAGAAATTTACAGGCCATTTTCTCACCCTTCCCCCTGAGCTAGGATATTGAGCTTAAAATGTACCTACTGAGTAGGTAATGTATTTGGTATTAAGGATCCATCGCATGCGTATGTCTTCTGAGCATAATGGTTCCTTTGGAGCTATTACAGATATGCCGTGAATAGATATTAGGAATAATACACAAAGAGTGGTTGAAGGAGATCCCATATTAACTACTGTCAGACTTTTAACAGTATTTGAAACTAGACTTTTTTTTTTTAATTCCTGGGGTTTAATGCCTCTATACTTTGTAAACTGAGCGCTTTTCAAAGAGAGCTCCAAATTCCTACGGAGCTGTCTTTAGGTGAGCTTTGATCTTTGCAGAGCACCTATCTTGTGTTTCTATAATTGCCCTGGTTTAACAAGGCAGCCTAGCACGTGAAAGGGGAAAATCCTTTTATTAAGGCTATAAACCTAACTGACCACAGTAATGGAATGTGCAGTTCGTGGGTAGCCCTTCGTTGCCCAGGAAAGAAAAAAATGGGGAACTGAGGAAAGTTTTCATGTTCAAACAAAATGAAATATTTATTAAACATGTTTCTGGTGTCCCAGGTGGTAAGAGACTGCCCTGTGGTCCGCTGAAAGGTTTGATCTTTGTTAAGTATTGTGAATGCTGATTTCTATAATGGGGTGAAAGCTGAGGAAGTTATGGCTGAAATTTTGGCTAAAGATGACAGCTCCGGGTTTCAAATTGCACAAAGCAGTCTGAGGGATTAAACCAACAAAGCCTGCTCCAAAGTATCGAGTTTCCTAAAGTGTAATCTTCGTACCGGTGATTCACACTCCTAGGACGGGGAGGACACTTCCTTTATTTTGACTTTGCCATATTAATCTTACTTTACAAATACACACGGTGATTTAGATCATGTTTAATTAACTGATTGAGGGCTCCAGTGGTAAAAATGGCATCGCATTAAGCTCCGTCCGTATGGCAGATTCGAATCACATCTTTAGCCTTGCAAGAACAAAATATCCCAAGAGTCCCTGATGACAGGATGTAGGAATTGAAATCAGGTCCCTCCTGTTGTTTGAGAATCCAGGGAGGGTGCCTGCCATATGCCCGTCACTTTCCGGGGGAAAAATGACAGGATAAAAGAAAGGAAGGCTCTGGTTCTTCCAATATGTTCAAACCTCAGATGAAAATGATTGTGCAGAAGTGCTGTAGAGAGGCCAAGATTCGTATGAAAGTACATCCCAAACTTTGCAGAGAGCATCATGAGAGGGATGTATGGTGTAGGGATATGTGTTGTTTTTTTTTTTTTCTGAAACGGCTGCTTGGGGTTTTTGAGAACTGATAGATGAAAATGTTGCGGTCTGCAGCTGAATTTAATAAGTAGGAAAATAAGAAAATAAATAAATAAAAGAGGGAATTCTTATCTAATAAAATATATGTGCACGCTGATTCAGTAAAAAGCAAATTAAGTTTGACTGCTAAAAAAACCACACATTGGGATACCAGTTTCAGAGTTTGCATTTTGGGAAGTGGGAGTTGTCTAATTTTTTTCCTCAAAAATCTGTGGTGATCATTTATGACATCTCAGGAAAAAAAATGTAAATTGACTACTGATTTCTTTCAAGTAATTTCTTTGAAATTTTAAAATGCACTTACAATTATCCTTAGTAATAGAGCATAACACAATTTTGAAAAGAAAGCAAAAAATCAGTTTCACTCCTTAACATGATGATTAACATTAGTGGGCATCCTCTTTTAGTGTTTTATTATTTGCATGTCTGAAAATCATTATAATCATATTATACTGTAAGCTTGTAACCTAACTTTTTTCATTGTAATGTTTTATACATATTTCCCTTACTTCTATGTGCCCATGATGTTTATTGACTGCATAATATTTTGTCAAATGAATGTTATCATTTGTCTAACCACACTTCCACTGTTAGATATTAAAACACCTTCCAATGTTTGTTATCATAAATAACATTATACAGACAACTTTTATGGATATGGTTTTTTCCACATTTTGAATTATTTCCTTAAGATAGAGTCCTTTAAGATAAGTTTCTTTAAATGATGTATAAGTAAAGAAATTTTCTTCCAAGGGCCAGAGGAAAGTAAAACATTCTGTGAGGCATCACTAGATAGAAAATCTGACCTCTGTGTGGAATATTTTAAAAAGTCAAACTCATAGGAACAGAGACTTGAAAAGTGGTTGTGAGGGAGGGGGACAGGTGGGAAAAGGAGAAAACGGGGAGAAGTTAGTAAAAGGGTATAAACTTTGTGCTATGAGATGGAAGGATCTGAGGATCTGATGTGAAATGTGGTGACTGTAGTTGATAATATCATATGTTTAATTTAAATTTGCTAAGCATGTAGAACTTAAATGTTCTTACATACACACACACACAAAGACAAATATGTGAAGTGATAGATGTGTTAATTAACTGGGTAGAAAGAATCCTTTCACAGTGTGTACATATATCAAATCTCCATGATGTCTACTTTAAATAACCTACTATTTGTCAAGTATACTTTTATAAATCTGAAATTTAAAAAGAAAAGGAATAAATGAAAATCTTACCTGAAATTAACATACAAGCCAAGGGTGACATCTTCAATCCTGTAGGGAAGTATTGGCAACATGAGAAAAGTATTTTATTTTCACTACTGTGGCCTTCCCTGATTTCTTTAAACAAAGTATACCGTAACAGTGAAATAAAATCAGGATTCCCTCTTTTTGTACTCATCATTTGGCATTTCTCTCCAGAAAAGAATAAAAAAAGTATCCCATTAAGTATCATTAAAGTTTCAAAAATGTATAATAGTTTCCTAGCGAGTATTGAACCCAGTTCACTTTCTAAAATGACCATGATTTTAGTTATCCCCGAAGTGTGGTCCTAATAATTAATTATCCTAGATGTTTTCATGGCATGAACTCAGAGTATGATGAATTGGGTAAGTTAGACAATATATTTTAACTAAAACCACTTTGCATTTTGACAAGGAACTCAAACTTTTCAACTGCGGTCTGTAACTGCAGAGGCAGCTTGTAAAAAGAATAATCACCTCAACTTTTTCAACTTCCTGAGATCACTCAAAACAGAGTAGTTGAAGATTTTTTCATTTGGAAGCAATAAGTTCTAAAACATAGTGTGCTGCAGTATATTTTAATTATTGGTTTCAATTCTCAAAATTCTATATTTTCTTAATCACGCTTTCTGTGTTTACTGTCAAAATATACATGATCATAAAATTGTTATTTGCAGCATTTAATCAAGAAATTATTTATTTATATTGGTCTGTGATTTCATGAAACACCCTCAAATTCAGTTCAAGTCTGTATTAGTGTTCAAATGACATATTTTTAACAATTTTGGAGTCAAGAAATGCATTTTTTTTTAGTTGATGTTATTATCGGACTGAGATAACATAACATCTTTTGTTTTCCAAGTCTATTCCTTTCAGTGAAATCTATTTCCTTTTCACAGTTTTAAAACAAAAGATAAACATCCCTTATGAGACACTGGAAGGAGAGGCAATTAAAGTGAATTTGATAAAACATAATGTACTGGACTGATAGTTAAAAGGCTATGCTTGTTTGATTGTTGACTAGTTTTGTCTTTAAATAATGATCTTCTTTTGGCATTTAATGTATATTTGTTCGCAATAAACATAATTTATGAATATTTTAACACATGTGTACTCAGTGGGGTGGATTATCATACTGATATAAATAGAATTAATGAGCAGTCAACCTGCCACATGTCATGACATATGACTGGGCAGCTAGAGCACAGAAATCACTCTCGTAGTTTCATAATAAACCTTTTTTCTTAGTTTAACTTCTAAAAACTACTAACTGCCTTTATCTGCACTTTATTTTGGAGTATGGCTCATCCACTGGTAAACAGGATTAAGGTTTCCTACAAGACTCTCCTTTTTGACATTCAAAAACTATTCTCTTGCCTTCTGTAAGACTGAATAAATGCATTTGAACAAATGAACCACGCTCAGCCAAATTTCAGAGAAATGGTCATAAATAATAATTTTACTTATTTCTGCTAGAAAAAAATCAATAGATCTCTTTTCATTTTGCTGCAAGAGTATGATCATGCCCAATGGCTACTAGTAGATCTTTACAAGAACAAAAACTTTTTAAATGCTTCTAAATTCTAAAACAAATCTGATGACCATATCGGCTAGATAAAACTATCCTGAAGAAAACATCTTCTTAGCCAGTTATTTGCTTTCCTTGCACACAAAGCAACAATCTGTTAAGCGTGCCTAATAAGATTTTTTTTAAAAAAGAAATAAACCCAGTGGTCTAAAGCCACCTCTTCAAACGGTAGATATAGTGGTAAACGCCGGCATGCAAAATCTCCAGTTCAATCAGACTTCATTTGACAAAGAATTATTTTCATGAGGAAGCAAATTGAAATTTAAGATTCCCCTCTATTTCCTTTTGTTATTTTTATAGCTTGATTATGGGAAAAATTAAACTAGCACATAGACAGCATTGCCCAGATGATCTGGCAGAAGGAAAGCCTTGGCAAAGAAATATTGTATCAGGACTTTCTTGAGACACAGATGGTAGGGTTGCAGCCTTTATTCCTCTTATCTTCATTTTCAAAGGGACTATTCCAAGCTTTTTGCCACCACCACCCCTCCACTCCTACCTTCACATTTAAAAACACTGTCTCCCCCAAACCAAAGCAGCATGCTCTAGGAAAATGGCAGGACACCACACTCCTGGTCCTCTGTTAGAAGAGGGGACGACACTAGAAAGGGCTGGGGGCTGGTGAACTTCCCTGGAGTGACTCCCTTGGGGAAATCCAGCACTTTCACTGGCAAAGAAAATGGGCACCACCTAGTGCTTTTTTGATGCAAAGGCTGTTTGTGCTGGCGTGGGCGTGAGTGGGCATGCGTTGGGTGGCTGACCTTTACAAAGGAAAAAAGAAAGGAGTCAGTTGGCTTCAAACCTTAGGCCAAAAAAAAAAAAAAAAAAAAAAAAAGGGAAATAAAAAAAGCAAACAATAATCTTAAGACAAATGAAGTTAGTGCTTCCAAATCAGAGATTTCCTCAGGGTTGTTGCTTTTTCCTTTTTTTTTTTTTTTAACATTGTTGATCTGTTCATGAGAAATAACATTTTTATTTACTAAGATGCTAATGCTAACTTCCCCTGTATCATTTTACCTCTTCAATTTGTAAAAAATTTCTAAGAATTTTCCCTTCATCCAAAGTAACAAAGCAGAGCAAGCTGTCCCACCACCCCTGCCACACATACCCCAAATCTATCCTAACAAGGGGCCTGTCTGGAGTTCTCCTAACACAACAAATAGCTTTTATGAAAAATGGTTTGTAGCACAAAATCTTTTGCAATGCAATAAGATCAACTGAACCCTCATGCCTCTAGGAAAAAAGCTTAGGAAGTTTTATTTGATTGATAAAATGGACCCAGATATGAGTTCAAGGATCGAGTACATTTTGATGAAATGTCACAGCCATGAAGTCTGATTATCTGAATGATTGCTTAAGCCCCTTAAAAAAATAACTCAAGGAAGCACTAGATTTTTTCTGTTGGGAAAACAGATGGTCCTATAGGAAACAGGAGAATCACCATTCTGTACTGTTTGCCTTTTCTATAGCACTTTTCTGAGAATTACTCTCACCACTGTTGGTGTTTAAGAAATAACAATAATGGATTCTCTGTTGCTAAAAGGTAGAATGTTCTGTGATAAAATTAGAAAACTTAGTGTAGGCAGGGTAGAGGGTAGAGATGGGGAAAATAAGGAACCTGTGACACATAACCAGGTTAACAGGGCCTGCTACACATCCAGAAACTAACTAGCTGACTTGGAATTCATTAGGGATACGTTTATTCAATATGCTATCCAATAGAATCCAAACAGAAAACAGACTTCAAAGAAACAGATAAAAATGATTATAACTCCTCTCTGTTAATAGCTCAGTGTCTGTGCTGAGAAACCTGGATAGAAGGAAATGAAGAAAGCATAACCCAAGATTCTGAACTTTGCCTACAGAAAAGATTCTCTTTTGCCTACAGCAAAGTTCTCTCTTTATAAGATGCTGATAGTATAACTTGGATCCAGCACTTGACAATCGTGTTGTGAGATAAGTTAAAAAGTCCAAAGTGTGCTCGTATCTTTAACCATTTTATTGCTATAATTTAAGATATTAGCTATGTCATTTACCATGAAAGTGAAAATGTTAGTCACTCAGTAATGTCCAACTCTTTGTGACCCCATGGACTAGCCCGCTAGCCTCCTCTGTCCATGGGATTCTCTAGGCAAGAATACTGGAGTGGGTTGCCATTATTTAATATAACAAATTCAAAAATGTATGTGTATGTGTGCTAGCCATGTCAGACTCATTGTGACCCCATGGACTGTATAGCCCACCAGACTTCTCTGTTCATGGGATTCTCCAGGCAAGAATGCTAGAACAGGTTGCTATTTCCTCCTCCAGGGGATCTTCCTGATCCTGAGATCAAACTCATGTCTCTTGTGTCTCCTACATTGGCAAGCAGATTCTTTACCACTGTGCCACCTGGGAAGCTCCTTTAAAATGTATAGGGGAAGAAAATGTCTTAAAATAGGTTTCTTCTACAAGCAGCAGGAAAAATAAAATGAGCTGATATCTTTGGAATTTCACTGATACAAAATGTGCATCTTTAGGTTTTTACCTAAATAGGAGATCTTGTCTTGACAGGTCTAAGATGCAGATGAATTGATTAGCTGAAGCAGTAGAATGTTTTACCAACTATGCACCCACAGGATAACGGAAGGACGTGGCTATCTTAATCACCTTTTAAATAAAAGCAGCACTAGGTTCTACATTCAAAATGAGTTCTTAAATTCAGTCTCATCACCATTCCTGTCAGCCTCTTAAAAGAAGAAAACTTCTTTTTCTCCCATCCCCTCCTTTCCATCTGCCCCCCATCTCCCTGCCTCCTTTTCTCTCCTGCCTGCTCCCTGAATGCTATAGTTCACAGTGAAACCCTCTGGTAATGACAGCCCTGAAGTGATAATGTACTTTCCTGCCTTCCTGTTAACAGTAACACTTGATCCCGCCATGAGTGCCAGCTCAGTGGCAGAAGGACGCGTTCGTATTTTCTCGAGGTAAACGGGACCATTTTGATTTTACTGCCTATACTAACTCAGCAGTTTCACTAAGTTCTGGTTCAAAAAACTGATGTTTTATTAAAGAAGAAGAAAAGAGGAGTGAAGCAGGAAAAGGAGAAAAAGGAAGAAGAGAAAAAGAAAAGAAGGGGTAAAGAGGGGAATCAGTCTCTGTTTTATGCTCAGTACTGTGTCAGTGAAACCAAATAATAGGGTTTTTTTTCCTTCTAGCTGGGATCCTACATGGTTAATAAGGAGTTAAGGTGAATAATAGCAGACAAAATCATGGGATTTGGAGGGAAAACAAAGGAGGTCTTCCTGTGGTAATGTGGGCTCTCTGTGGAACAAGGTGTGAAGGTCACTGTGTGATAATACATGATTCTCTCAACCCCGCCACTCACCTCTGATGGGCGGAGGCTGTGCATCCAGGAGTGGCCTCCAGGCGCGTGGCCCCGTGGCATCCGACAGCCCCGTCAGCCCAGCTGCTGAGCGCACTGGGATGGTGCGCTCCCATTTCTGGTAAGGAGCATCTCATTGTGCTGAGGGAACCAAACAGAAAACAATCAATGCTGCTGCTGCTAGGTCGCTTCAGTCATGTCCGACTCTGTGCAACCCCTGAGAAGGCAGCCCACCAGGCTCCCCCATCCCTGGGATTCTCCAGGCAAGAACACTGGAGTGGGTTGCCATTTCCTTCTCCAATGCATGAAAGTGAAAAGTGAAAGTGAAGTCGCTCAGTCATGTCCGACTCTTAGCGACCCCATGGACTGCAGCCTACCAGACTCTTCCATCCATGGGATTCTCCAAGCAAGAGTACTGGAGTGGGGTGCTATTGCCTTCTCCGGAAAACAATCAATAGTTCTAACCAAATACTTGTTATTTTAAGAATAAGGGCAGAGTGATTCTTAGCTGTGAAAAACATGGGAGACACTATTTGTTGTAGTTTAAATAAAATTGATTTTCTTTGCTTCAGGACCTAGATCACTCAACGTGCTCCTAGTGTATCAAGCCTGGATAAACATATACTATAGAAAACAGTCATATCTTTTTTTTAATGTTTTTATTTTTTTTTCTTTACAATATTGTATTGGCTTTTTTTTTTTTTTTTTTTTTTTGCTAAAGCTGAAACTCCAGTACTTTGGCCACCTCATGCAAAGAGTTGACTCATTGGAAAGGACTCTGATGCTGGGAGGGATTGGGGGCAAGAGGAGAAGGGGGCGACAGAGGATGAGATGGCTGGATGGCATCACTGACTCGATGGACGTGAGTCTGGGTGAACTCTGGGAGTTGGTGATGGACAGGGAGGCCTGGCGTGCTGTGATTCATGGGGTCGCAAAGAGTCGGACATGGCTGAGCAACTGATCTGATCTGATCTGATCTGATTGGTTTTGCTATACATCAACATGCATCCACCACGGGTGTACACGTGTTCCCCATCCTGAACGCCCCCATCCCACCTCCCTCCCCATACCATCCCTCTGGGTCATCCCAGTGCACCAGCCCCCAGCTTCCTGTATCCTGCATAGAACCTGGACTGGCGATTCATTTCTTATATGATATTATACATGTTTTAATGCCAATCTCCCAAATCATCCCCTCCTCCCTCTCCCACAGAGTCCAAAAGACTGTTCTATACATCTGTGTCTCTTTTGCTCTCTCGCATACAGGGTTGTCGTTACCATCTTTCTAAATTCTATATACATGCGTTAGTATACCGAGGAAACCAGAATTGAAAGAGACACGTGTACCCCAATGTTCATCGCAGCACTGTTTGTAATAGCCAGGACGTGGAAGCAACCTAGATGTCCATCAGCAGATGAATGGATAAGAAAGCTGTGGTACATATACACAATGGAGTATTACTCAGCAATTAAAAAGAATGCATTTGAGTCAGTTCTAATGAGGTGGATGAAACTGGAGCCTATTATACAGAGTGACATAAGCCAGAAAGAAAAACAGTCATATCTTTTAACTGGGAGATCCTTCGTTTGCTAACGTCAGTTTCATAAGTCAGGTCCGCAGGGGAAAGGGTAGAGGGGTTCTGTGGATGCAGGCAGAAAGAAGGGACATTCTTTTCAGTGTCTGTTATGTCATACACATAGTTCCACCCTCTTTTCCATATAACAAGACAATGAGTTAGACATTTGAAGCCAAACGTTTTTGTCCCAGAGCCCAGCTTTTTCTGCTGTACCAATGATCAAAAAACTAACAGTGAGGAATATGTTTTGTAACATAACCTGATACACACATACATTGTTGAAACAAAGTTTCATGAAACAGCATTTACCTTTATACACGTAATTTACTCTGATTTTACTCATCCTATTCTCTTACAGTTCAATTCTTGCGAATTCTGTGGCAAGTCCACCCTGTTGGCCTTACCATCTAGTGTGGTAGCTGACCTACAACGTGACATCAGTTGCACTGTGCCGTCCTGCCCTTCAGAGTTACTAATATTGGAACTGGCATCCGATCCAGACCAAACATGTGCTTGCAGATAGTGTACAGAAAGTTCCATCCATAAGATCCAAGTTTTCAAGATTTTCATCTAAGAATTGACAGTTCTAATATTTACCCTCTTATCGAGTTGAACTCATTGGTAGTGTTCATTTGCTTCTCAATCTAGGGTAAGAATAATGCAACACTGAGATGGTAAGTTTTGTGGCAAGAAAAGCCATAAAGAGGAATAATTTTTATTATCATTGCTATTGGTAATAATCAGTGTAAACTCACTAGCAGCTGCCAGCCACTGTTCCAAGAGCTTTAAAGATGGCAACTAGTTTAATTCTATCACTTTTATGAGGTCAGTGTTATTACTTCTACTTTATAGCCAGATGGCTTCCCTGGTGACTCAAATGGTAAAGAATCTGCCTGCAATGCAGGAGGCCCAGGTTCCTTCCCTGGGTCTGGAAGATCTCCTGGAAAAGAGAATGGTGGATCACAATAAACTGTGGAAAATTCTGAAAGAGATGGGAATACCAGACCACCTGATCTGCCTCTTGAGAAATCTGTATGCAGGTCAGGAAGCAACAGTTAGAACTGGACATGGAACAACAGACTGGTTCCAAATAGGAAAAGGAGTACGTCAAGGCTGTATATTGTCACCCTGCTTATTTAACTTCTATGCAGAGTACATCATGAGAAACGCTGGGCTGGAAGAAACACAAGCTGGAATCAAGGTTGCCAGGAGAAAATCAATAACCTCAGATATGCAGATGACACCACCCTTATAGCAGAAAGTGAAGAGGAACTAAAAGCCTCTTGATGAAAGTAAAAGAGGAGAGTGAAAAAGTTGGCTTAAAGCTCAACATTCAGAAAACGAAGATCATGGCATCTGGTCCCATCACTTCATGGGAAATAGATGGGCAAACAGTGGAAACAGTGTCAGACTTTATTTTTCTGGGCTCCAAAATCACTGTAGATGGTGACTGCAGCCATGAAATTAAAAGACGCTTACTCCTTGGAAGATAGCATATTGAAAAGCAGAGACATTACTTTGCCAACAAAGGTCCGTCTAGTCAAGGCTATGGTTTTTCCAGTGGTCATGTATGGATGTGAGAGTTGGACTGTGAAGAAGGCTGAATGCTGAAGAATTGATGCTTTTGAACTGTGGTGTTGGAGAAGACTCTTGAGAGTCCCCTGGACTGCAAGGAGATCCAACCAGTCCATTCTAAAGGAGATCAGCCCTGGGATTTCTTTGGAAGGAATGATGCTAAAGCTGAAACTCCAGTACTTTGGCCACCTCATGCGAAGAGTTGACTCATTGGAAAAGACTCTGATGCTGGGAGGGATTGGGGGCAGGAGGAGAAGGGGACGACAGAGGATGAGATGGCTGGATGGCATCAGTGACTTGATGGACGTCAGTCTGGGTGAACTCCGGGAGTTGGTGATGGACAGGGAGGCCTGGCATGCTGCGAATCATGGGGTCGCAAAGAGTTGGACACGACTGAGCAACTGAACTGAACTGAACTGAACCAACTTCAGTAGAATTCTCTTGCCTGGAGAATTCCATGGACAGAGGAGCCGGGTGGACTACAGTCCATGGTGTCTCAAAGAGTCTGATAAGACTGAGTGATTAACACTTTCACTTATAGCCAGAATTCTTTTATCTTCTTTATCAAAATGTGTATCTCTAAAATGTTATTATATAACTCAAAAGATAAATGCAATTGTAACTATGACTCAGAAATCTGCATTTCTTTGATTTGTTTGGATGAAATATAAAAGCCTATATTATCTGGTTGGCTTGATGAACAATTGGCTTTTTTGTTTTTTTTCTTTTTTATTGGCTTTTTAATAATAAATCATGAAATTTTACAAGTCTTTTGCAGAAAACTTCCACACTATACAGCAATTGATTAGAATGTGTTTGCCTTTAAGTAACACAGAGTCTCTGTCATAAGTCTATAATACCTGAAAGTTCAAGGGCAATTCCACTTCCAGGGCTAGTTGATTCAGTGGCTCTTCAGTGTCCTTGAGGATGCAGAGTCTTCCCATCTTCCCACCCTCCCATCCCTCACCAGCTTTGCCTTTACTGTACAGTTCCAGGGATCATCTCCAGACTCTACAGTAGTGAGATGAAAGGTCTCTTCCGCAGGATTGATTTAAATGCTCCTTAAGTTTTGTCAGCATTTTTCTTTTTTAAGCTAAAAAAGAAATGTGCTTCTCTAGTGGCTCAGATGGTAAAGAATCTGCTGTTAGCGCAGACACAGGTTCAATCCCTGAGTTGGGAAGATCACTAACCTGGTTGGTTAGAAGGGAATGGCAACCCACCCCAGTATTCTTGCCTACAGAATTCCATGGACAGAGGATCCTGGTGGGCTACAGTCCATGGGTTCCCAAAGAGTCAGACATGACTGAGAAACTAACACCTTCACTTTTAAGCTACACATGGATTCCTAAACCAGTCACTTGCAAGGGAAATGGGGTCACTGTGATGGGATTAGGAAAGCTCCACCCTCACAAAACAGAGATAAGCCTGCCTACCCTCAACCACACAGATCTATGGACAAGAAAGGTGTTGTCTTGTGAAAAATAAACATTGAGAAGTTCTAATGTAAAAAGATGGAAAAGATTTAGAAAGAAAGATTTGGCAAAAGTATATGATAAAGTAGAACCATTCCTCATATTTAATGCATTTAATATTTCACGTGCTGTGCTAAGTCACTTCAGTTGTGTCCAACTCTTTGCAGCCCTATAGACCATAGCCCGCCAGGCTCCTCTGTCCCTGGGATTCTCCAGGCAAGAATACTGGAGTGGGTTACAGTGCTCTTCTCCAGGGGTTCTTCCCAACCCAGGGATCGAACTCACATTTACATCTCCTGCATTGGCAGGCAAGTTCTTTACCACTAACACTTCATAAAAATTAGCAATTTAAGAACAAGGTAACACATCCATAAAGAATCCACTATGTATTTTTATTTGCTCTTAAATTAACCAGATCCAGTGGTTTTACTACCAGAAAGAATAAAACTAGGTAGGCTAATAAAACAAACATCTGAAAAGTATCAGAATTCATGAAAATAAATGGATATCCTCCTATTTAGTACAATGAAGGCAAGTAGGCATTTGCCAACAACTACAAGGTAAAATGTTACAGAAATTACTGCTTCCTCCCTTCCAGTTGAATTTGTTCTAATTAATTAACATGACTTCCTATGTGAAAATTTGGTCATATATTTTTAAAAAGGTTATACTACATTTATAGGTATTATAAAATATTGGCTATATTCACTGTGTTGTACAATATATCCTTGTAGATTATTTTATACATAATAGTTTGCACCTCTTAATTCCCCACTCTTATATTGCCCTTCCCAGCTTCCCTCTCCCCACTTGTAACCACTAGTTTGTTCCCTACATCTGTGAGTCTGCTTCTTTTTTTGTTATATTCACTAGTGTGTTGTGTTTTTTTTAGGTTCCGCATATAAGTGAAACCATGGGCAGAAGGACCGAATAGACATTATTCCAAGGAGAAAATGCAGACGGCCAACAGACACATGAAAAGATGTTCAATATTGCTAAGCATCAGTTCAGTTCAGTTCAGTTGCTCAGTTGTGTCCGACTCTTTGCGACCCCATGAATCGCAGCACGCCAGGCCTCCGTGTCTATCACCAACTCCCGGAGTTCACCCAGACTCACGTCCATCGAGTCGGTGATGCCATCCAGCCATCTCATCCTCTGTCATCCCCTTCTCCTCCTGCCCCCAATCCCTCCCAGCATCAGAGTCTTTTCCAATGAGTCAACTCTTCGCATGAAGCATCAGGGAAATGCAAATCAAAACCACAATGAGATGTCACCTCACATCAGTCAGTAAAAGGAATGCTTGTATACTTTTGGTGGTGCAACCATTGTGGAAAACAATAAGGCAGTTGCTCAAAAAAGTAAAAGTATAACTACCATATAACCTAGCAATTCCATTCCTGGGTATTTATCCAGAAAAAACAAAAACACTAATTCAGAGAGATACATGCACCCCAATGTCCATAGCAGCATTATTTACAATAGCCAAGATACGGAAGCAACCAAAGTGTTCATCAACAGATAAATGGATAAAGAAGATGCCATATATATATATATATATATATATATATATATACACATACATACATACAATAGACTATTACTCAGCCTTAAAAAATGAAATTTTTGCCTTTTGCAGCAACATGGATGGACTTGGAGGTATATGCTAAGTGAAATATCAGACAGGAGTTAATTGCAGTTTTGAAAAACATTCATGTGAAAATATATACACTAATAATGTTCTGCTAAGTTTTAATAGAACAGTTTCCCATGTTTAGTTTGTTTTTTTCTTGCTATCTTTTTGCTTCTGGACAATCTGTTCCCCTGTCAAAAACAGATAAATGGGTTTTACTCTTTAAACTTTTAATTTTGACATAATATTAGACTTAAGGGCTTCCCTGGTAGTTCAGTGGTAAGAATCTGCCTGCAATGCAGGATCCACAGGAGACACAAGTTCAATACCTGGGTCAGAAAGATCCCCTGGTGGAGGGCATGGCAACCCACCCAGTATCCTTCCTGGAGAATCCCGTGGACAGAGGAACCTCGAAGGTTACAGTCCACGGGGTCGCAAAGAGTCGAAAATGACTGAGGCAATGAAGCATGCACTCCTGCAATGTTAGACTCACAGAAAAGAGCTGCAAGAATGGCTCAAAGAATATATACAAGCTGCATCTGTATTTCCCAGATATTAGCATTTTGCCACATTTGCTTTCTCTCTGTTATGAGTGTATACAGACACATTTGCAGACAAACACACATATGTATATGCCTTTTGCGTACATATATGGGGTATGTGATGTTTGTTAAGAGTTATTCACTTATTCAAATCCAACTCTTTGTGACCCCATGGACTGTAGCCCACAAGGCTCCTCTCTCCCTGGGATTTTCCAGGCAAGAATACTGGAGTGAGTTGCTGTGCCCTTCTCCAGGGGATCTTCCCTACCCAGGGGTGGAACCCCTGTCTCTTATGTCTCCTGCATTGGCAGGCAGATTCTTTACCAGTAGCACTACCTAGGAAGCCCAATAAAGAATGACATCCTCCTACAAAACTATATACACTTAACAAAATCAGAAAATCAACATTAACACAATACTATTATCTGCTGCTGCTGCTGCTGCTACTAAGTCACTTAAGTCATGTTCGACTCCATGGGCTGCAGCCTACCAGGCTCCTCCTTCCAGGCAAGAGTACTGGAGTGGGTTGCCATTGCCTTCTCTGACTATTATCTAGTCTATAGATTTTATTTAGATTGTACTAAGTATCCCAATAATGATTTTATGGCCAAAAAAATAATTCATAGATCATGCTCTATTCAGTGTTATTTCTGTATTCAGGAGTTATTTCTCTTTATCTCCTTTATTCTAAAACATATCCTTGGTCTTTACTTGGCAAACTGCCTCTACTATTGGTTTTCAGCAAAATATAAATAAGAGAGCAAATATCATTCCAAAGTCAGCTGATGTGTATGGATGGTGGCTTGGGATCTGTGCTGCCTTTGCAGTCTTCCCTAGCAGGGATGTTGGTGTGAGTACACTGTTACTTTTCTCTTAGAAATCTGGACCTGCACCACAGACTCTAAAGGACAAGCTAGGGAACCAAGTTATCCATTACATTGTCATTAATCAATTCACCTGCTACCCATTAAGAACTACAAGAGCCTTCCAAAACACCTAGACTTTTCCTAATTTTTAAAAAAGAAAAAAGATTTGAAGACACTATAGGGAAAAAAATGGGGGCTTCCCTGGTGGCTCAGATGGTAGAAACTCACTTGCCAATGCAGGAGATGCAGGAGAATCAAGAGACCACAGGTTCAATCCCTGGGTCAGGAAGATCCCCTGGAGAAGGAAATGGCAACCCACTCCAATATTCTTGCTTGGAAAATTCCATGGACAGAGAAATCTGGCAGGGCTCCTACAGTCCATTGTGTCGCAAAGAGTCAGACACGACTGAGCGCACACTCACACAGACGTACATAGGAAAAAAAACTTACAAACATTCTAATAACTGAATGCCTGGATGCAATCCATAGAAGTTCTTCAATCTGAATAAATAGAATAGAGGTGCTTATAATTGGTTAAATGTTCATTATTTCTGAGCTAATGCGCAGAATTTGGTTTATGAGTATAGGAATGAAGACATTTCAATCAATTCTCTTATCTTTGTATTAACCTTTGTATTAGCATACAAAAAAAATTCACATATTTAAAAGTTTACTAAAGCCTAAGAAGTTCATTTTCTTTCACAGTGCACTTTGATGGTTTAAATTTTTCAGGCTCTGAGATTGTATCTATACAGCAGCAAGCAGATACTTTAGGAATAAATGGTTCCACAACAGCATAGGCAAGGGTGTCTTTTAAATATTTCTTTTTTTTTTTTTTCTGAAAGACTCCAGTGAAATCTTTCCTGAAAACTTTTCATACCAAAGTCTTCTATTACATGAGAGGGAAGTTACCTGCCTACATGATTATTTGCCATCACATTACAGCCAAATTTCTAACTGACCATCCATCTTTTTTCCAGTCTCATGAAGGAGAAGGAAGAAATCACACTGAGGAAGAGAATATTCCCAAACATGTTGGGTGACGGCATCTAATTGGCAGCTGGGGCTATAAACCACATTGCTTCCCTCAAAAACTGCTTACTCTGGTTGATTTTCTTGTACCTATCTTAAAAATAGGACAGTGCCCCTGAAGTAGGATTAGTAGCAGCAAACCCTGTTTTCAGCAGTGAAAACAAATTATAAGCCTTTTTTTTTTCCCTCACTACAGAGTCGTGATACAATAGCAGAGAGGAAATCATTTGTTCACTTGAGTTCAGTTCAAGATTATACTCAAGTCTGATTGCAAAAGCCCATTCATAGGGAAGAAGAGACAAAAGACTAACTGCTCTCTGGGTAGAGTGTCAGAGGCTCAGTGTTTACAAGAAGAAATTGAAGGGAAGATTAGAGAATAATTTTCTCCTAGGGAATTATAATAGCTTAGGGGTCTTTTGTAGAGAAAGTCCTTTGCTAGGATTAAAGGCAGGATTATTGGTAGAGAGTTGAGAAATTGAAATGGAGAGCCTCTTAAAATGGCAATTTAGTCGGAATATCCAGGGAGTTCTTGAAATGTGAATTCTAAGGAAATGGGTAGTACTTAAGAAGAAAAGAATAAACTCGGACTCACTATTTCAAGTGATGATACTGTAAGAGGATCACAAAATGATGGAACTGCCAATGCCTGCCGAAGAAAGACAAGAGACCGATAGTATGGTTTACTGGGGTCATCTTTTAAGTAAAGGCACACGCTCAACAAAATCCTACTGAGGGAGAAATTGATCTAATCTACATATTAAGTAATGGCTACATCATAGCTAAAGAACAGTAATAATTAGAAACTGAACTAATGTTATATTACTCCTTTTTTTGTGAAAAAATACTTTATTTTTTCCATTTTTATTTCATATTGGAGTATAGTTGATTTACAATGTATTCATTTCAGGTAAATAGCAAAGTGATTCAGTTATATATGTACATTTATCTATTCTTTTTCAGATTCTCTTTCCATATAGGTCATAACAGAATATTGAGTAGAGTTTCCTGTACTATACAGTATGTCCTTGTTAATTATTTTATATCTAGTAGTGTGTATATGTTAATCTCAGACTTCTAATTTATTTCTCACCCTAGCCTTTACCCTTTGATAACCATAAGTTTGTTTCCTAACAAACTTTTTTATTACTCTTTAAGTCTAATTCCAAAAAGTTGGTGTTAGCGTAAGTATTTTAGTATTTTAGCAGTACTGTTTATTACATGTAAAAAGGTTTGAGCTTGGCACCTTATACTAAATTCAATACTTGTAAATTTAAAGTATACAAAATGAAAAGTTTCATTTGGAAGCAATAACTACTGAGTAATTCTGAACTTCCTAAGATTACATTGGTTTCCCAATTACCTGTAAAATAAAAATCACACTTCTTATCTTAATATATCAACTAGACTTTTGGCAGGAAAGAGCTGAGAGTTTAAAGATAATTTGTTGAAGGGACTGTTTATGGAGGTATTGGTAGGCTTTCGGGACCTCTGAGTGATGCTGAAACACTCAGTAACTAGCAACAGATAGAAGCCTGAAGGCGCTTCTAGACCTGAGGGTGCAAGTAGTTGTCTGACTCAAGGGCGAAAGAGCAGATAAAACCAAAGAGGGTCTTGGAATGCAGGAACGGAAAAACCAGACCCTTCTCATCCTTCCCTCCCCCATGTTCTAACTATTAACGGATTTCAGGTCCTCCTGAGCAGTATAACCTGTCTCCCCTCTTACCCCATAGGGAGAAGGCATTTGCCTTACTCTTCCCCCCAGCCAGTATACGTGCCTCATCCAATCAGCAAATGACCTGCAAGACCCCTATCTCACTCCTTGTACCCTGGGTATAAAAGTGGACTAAGGACCCCCGTTCAACATCAGTTCTCCCTTGAGCTGGTCCTCTGTTCTAACAGCGTCTCCCACTCTAATAAACTTTATTTCCCTCTCATTCTGCCTCATGTCTGGAAATTCTTTTCCAACCCACACACGGACCACAGCAGAAGTGGGGGAAATAAGGTTATCATAACCTTCAGAGAGCTGTGGCCATGGAAGGTGCTCTAGGCAAAGATCCATTCATTGTTCCCAACTGTTTCTGCACATTGGAATTGTTTTTTTTTTTTTCATTAATTCATTTATTTATTTTAATTGGAGGCTAATTACTTTACAATAATATAGTGATTTTTGCCATACATTGACATGAATCAGCTAAGGATGTACATGTATTCCCCATCTTGAACCCCCCTCCCACCTCCCTGCTCATCCCATCCCATCCCTCAGGGCTGTCTCAGTGCACTGGCCCTGAGCTCATGCATCGAACCTGGACTGGCTGGCGATCTGTTTCACATATGGTAATATACATGTTTCAATGCTATTCTCTCAAATCATCCCACCCTCGCCTTCTCCCAGAGTTCAAAAGTCTGTTCTTTATCTCTGTGTCTCTTTTGCTGTCTCACATATAGGGTCATCGTTACCATCTTTCTAAATTCCATATATATGTGTTAATATACTGTATTGGTGTTTTTCTTTCTGACTTACTTCACTCTGTATAATAGGTTCCAGTTTCATCCACCTCATTAGAACTTGCTCGAATACATTCTTTTTAATACCTGAGTAATATTCCATTGTGTATATGTATCACAGCTTTCTTTCCATTTGTCTGCCAATGGACATCTAGGTTGCTTCCATGTCCTGGCTATTGTAAACAGTGCTGCAATGAACATTGGGATATACGTGTCTCTTTCAATTCTGGTTTCCTTGGTGTGTATGCCCAGCGGTGGGATTGCTCGGTCATATGGCAGTTCTATTTCCAGTTTTTTAAGGACTCTCCACACTGTTCTCTAGAGCGGCTATACTAGTTTGCATTCCCACCAACAGTGTAAGAGGGTTCCCTTTTCTCTGCACCCTCTCCAGCATTTATTGTTTGAAGACTTTTTTTTTTAATTGGAGACTAATTACTTTACAATATTGTATTGGTTTTGCCATACATCAACATGAATCCACCACGGCTGTACATGTGTTCCCATCCTGAACCCCCCTCCCACCTCCCTCCCTGTACCATCCCACTGGGTCATCCCAGTGCACCAGCCCCAAGCATCCTGTATCCTGCATCAAACCTGGACTGGCAGTTCATTTCTTATATGATATTATACATATAGCAGCCATTCTGACCGGCATGAGATGGTACCTCATTCTGGTTTTGATTTGCATTTCTCTGATAATGAGTGATGTTGAGCATCTTTTCATGTGTTTGTTAGACATCCGTATGTCTTCTTTGGAGAAATGTCTGTTTAGTTCTTTGGCCCATTTTTTGATTGGGTCATTTTTATGGTATTGAGCTGCAGGAACTGCTTGTATATTTTTGAGATTAATTCTTTGTCAGTTGCTTCATTTGCTATTATTTTCTCCCATTCGGAAGGCTGTCTTTTCACCTTGCTTATAGTTTCCTTCGTTGTGCAAAAGTTTTTAAGTTTAATTAGGTCCCATTTGTTTATTTTTGCTTCTATTTCCATTACTCTGGAAGGTGGGTCATAGAGGATCCTGCTGTGATTTATGTCAGAGAGTGTTTTGCCTATGTTTTCCTCTAGGAGTTTTATAGTTTCTGGTCTTACGTTTAGATCTTTAATCCATTTTGAGTTTATTTTTGTGTATGGTGTTAGGAAGTGTTCTAGTTTCATTCTTTTACAAGTGGTTGACCAGTTTTCTCAGCACCACTTGTTAAAGAGATTGTTCTTTCTCTATTATATACTCTTGCCTCCTTTGTCAAAGATAGGTGTCCATAGGTGCGTGGATTTATCTCTGGGATTTCTATTTTGTCCCATTGATCTATATTTCTGTCTTTTGCATATTGGAGTTTTAAGAATTACTGACACTTGTGTCTCACCTCCAGAGATTGTGATTTCATGTATCTGGGATGTAGCCAAGATATTAGGTTTTCAAAAACCTCATAGGTTATTCTGATATATACCCAAAGTAGAGAACCACTGTCAAAGAGGGGTGGATGCAGCCAGTGCCAGAATACAGAGACCAAGAAAGAGACAGAATAAGGAAAAATACCCTAAACCCTTCCACTTACAGAGGAGTTTCCACAGCATCAGTAGAAATCAGCCAGGAGTTTGGTAGAAATGCAGAATTATAGACTCCACCTCAGCTCTAGTGGATCAGAATTTGCATTTCAAAAAGATTCCCAGATAACTTGTAGGCATCTTAAAGTTTGAGAAGCCCTGCTCTAACCTATTTCTTTTCTTGTTTTTCAGTATTCTACTGGTGATTTCCATTAACCTAACTCCAGTGAAAGCCAGAGGTCCAGGGAGCCTACATGATTTCCTCATATGGGTTAGTCTCCTGAGGACATAGCACAAGGCAGAAAAGGGCAGAATGAAGCTGGGGTACCACACAAAATTTGATCTGGCCAAAATGATATTTTTTCTTTATCCCCCAGCTTACCTCACATGTTTTATTAGAAAACATAGGAGTTTTATGATTCCAGGTTCTATATGAATATCTTTAATCCATTTTGAGTTGTTTGTAGTGTAAGATAGGGGCCCAGTTTCTTTTTCATGAAGATATACCATTTTCCCAGCATCATTTATTAAAGGCAGCATCCTTCACCCAGTGTATATTTTTTTTTTTTGCTTCTTTGTCATAAATTAATTAACCATGTATGCATGAGTTTATATCTGGGCTCTCTATTCTGTTCCATTGTACTATACATCTGTTTTTATCCCAATGTCATTCTGGTTTGACTACTATAGTTTTGTGATGTAGTTTGAAATCAGGAACTACTATGTCTTCAGTGTTGTTTTCCTTTCTCAAAAGTTCTATGTGTTGATTGTGGGAGTGATTACATGAGTCTATACATTTGTCAAAACTCATAGAACTATACACCAAAACAGTGAGTTTTGCTCTATATAAATATAAAAATGAATGAAGAGAAATGTTGGAAATAAAATACTAGACCACATCATCACTGTCTTCACTTCCTATAGCTGCCATGGCAAAATAATACAAAGTTGGTGACTTAACACAACTATACTCTATAGTAGTTCTGGAGGCCAAAGTCCAAAATCAGACCTACAGGGCTAAAGTCAAGCATAGGCAGGACCATACTCTCTTTGGAGATTAGGAAAGAACCTGTTCCTTGCCTCTTCCCACTTCTGGTACTGCTGGTATTCCTTGGCATGTGGCTACATCACTCCAAACTCTGCCTGCACAGTCATGTTGCTTTCCCCTCTTCTGCTGTTATGGCATCTCTCTTTGTCTCACTTTATCATAACACTTGTTTTGCTTTATTTTTATTGAATTATAGTCAACTTTATCATAACCCATTTGGTTGTCTTTGGGCTCATGTGAATAATCTGAAAAATTTTCCCATCTCAAATTCCTTAATCTCATCTGAAAAATCTCTGTTGTATTAAGTAATATTCACTGATAACAAGGATTAGGATGTTGACATACTGGGGACCAGAGCCACTATGCAGCTTACCAGTCATACGAAATGGGAGTGTCTACACAGGAAACTTTTAATGTATGTTTAGAGTTCAGTTTTTTTAAGATAAGTGATCAAAACATTAGTGTTTAGCTTTTGAGTGGCAAAAAAAAAAAAAAAAAAAAACAAGAAGAAATGAGGCCATTTCTGGTGAGTAGTTTGGAGAAGTAGGAAAATATATGGAAAATTCAGGCTGTGGTGAAATAGACCCAAATGGTTAGAATATGGATTGGTTAGAGCATATCATGAAAAAGTTTTAAAAGTTAGCTTGTAGCTGAGTAAGAGAGCACCTTGAATCCCTTGGATCATTTTTCAGGTCTTAGGGAGCCAATGAATTCTTTTCAGCCAATGGGAACCAGACCAGTGTATTTATTAGTTGTACAAAAATGTACAAAGTATGACAGCATTTATTATGTGTTCACTGGAAGGACTGATGTTGAAGCTGAAACTCCAATACTTTGGCCACCTGATGCGAAGAGCTGTCTCATTTGAAAAGACCCTGATGCTGGGAAAGATTGAAGGAGGGAGGAGGGGGGGATGACAGAGGATGAGATGGTTGGATGGCATCACCGACTCAATGGACATGAGTTTGGGTAAACTCCAGGAGTTGGTGATGGAAAGGGAGGCCTGGCATGCTGCAGTCCATGGGATCACAAAGAGTCGGACACAACTGAGCGACTGAACTGAACTGAACTGAACTGAACTGATTATGTGTCAAGAATGACTTAAGTAGTTTAAACATTTTATCCTTATTATAATCCTATGTGATGAATACCTTTATTATCATTGTTTTACAAGTAAGAAAACTGAGGCACAGAAATGTCAACCAATTTCCCAAGGTCATCTAGCTAATAAGTCACAGAGCCAGGACTTGAAGCTAGGAAGACAGCCTCCAGAGTCCTTGCTTTTGCTACTTACTGTTACCAAGGGAGAAAAAAGTGAGAGAGAGAATTCAGGCAGACAAGCAAAATAAGATAAAGGAGGGTTCAGGGTGGGGCACACATGTATACCTGTGGCGGATTCATTTTGATATTTGGCAAAACTAATACAATTATGTAAAGTTTAAAAATAAAATAAAATTTATAAAGTACAAAAAAAAAAAAAGAAGATAAAGAATGAAGAACAGAAAGCTAGAAGCAATACTCTGAAGTATTCGTGGAATAAAAGAGTTCATGTTGTCAAAAGAAACCACAAATGCCCATGAATTCCCTTCCATTAGACTCTGTGCATGAAGCAGAGAGTAAATCTTGATGCCATCACTCAAAGTAGATCCACCAATGCTTTAGGTTCTAAAATATCTCCATCTCTCTTGGTGAAATATCTATCCTTCAAATTGTACCACAAGTCAAAGAACAATGTCAAGTTAAGCTCTTGAGCAATCCTATTTTCTCCAATAAATGCATGAACAAACACATTAACTTCACATAGAACCGGAAACATTTCTTAGAACTGTAGATTTTCTTTAGAACTGAGATAAAGTAATGTAATAAATGCACTGCTTGATTTTTTTTCTTTACATTTTTATGTATGATTCCTGAGATTAGAATTATGGACTTGTATAAAATCAGGCAGTTTTCTCCATTGCAAATATTATTTTATATCACTGTAGTATCAAATATGTATTTTTACTATTTCAGAGTATAAACAATGGGCTAAATTGGGAAACAAAAATATATGACTCTTTATGCCTTCCAAACTGCAAACCTAGATGACTTCTTTGGATGGCAGTATTGACTGGAACTTTCCCCAGGATACTGCATTTCGGTTCCAGCTTGCTGTTAATTACTTACTCACAGTGAAAGTGTCACACTGCTCTCCTTTCAACACTTTGTTGGCCAAGTGTCTCTGGCAATAATCTCTCAACACGTAAGCACCGTTCCCTTTCATCACATTATTTAATCAATAAAGTAATGCCCTCACACTGGCCAGGCCCAGAGCCATCTTGTCACAAGTGCTAAATAAATGAAACAAACACCAGTGGAGTTTCTACAACTTCTCTATTAATAAACATGAATGAAGATGCCTTTAATACAAAAGCTACTCTCTTGAACATTTTAAGCTGCACATGCATGCATGTTTGTGAGACTAGAGGAACAATCATTTATATGAGAGTGAAATTAGGCTAAGTCCTACTCACAGCTGGGTGGAGCTATTTTGACTGGCAAAGATGCCCCTCCCATGGTTGGTTGTTCACCAGGAAACAAGAGATCTGTTTCCTAATCTACTTCCTGTCTGCATAAAGCAAGCCCACCTTGGCAGAGTCTTCCTCCCTGAGGGGAAGGAAGGGTTCCCTCTGTTGCTAAGTCTACAATGGATTGCTATGTGGACTTTGAGATGCTCCATTTCCATCTCTCTCTACTGGGGACCCTGCCCTGCGGAAGAATGGGCTTCCAAGTAAAAAGCATGGATCCCAGTTCATCTTCTCCTGGCTATTTCTCATTGGTTAGAAACCCACAGAGAGAAGGATGAATCTTCTTAGCCTGTTGTTCTCAAAATCTTATAGGAAAGGAATAGGGTTTCTTTTTTATGTCTCATACAAACTAACAGATCCTGGCACATACTTGGCACACCATAGATGTTAAGTGGAGAGATGACTTCTTTGGATGGCATCAAGAATTACCTTCTATGGAAGCCAGCATTTATTAAGCACTTATTTAATCTTTCTATTTTATAATAAAGATACTGAGGCTCAGGAAGGATAATTCATTTATCCTGACTCACAGCAAGTGAAGATCAGAGCCAGGATATGAACTCGCCCAGTGTGACTCTGTACTATTAACCTCTTCACTATCCTGCTATTCTCCCAAGCTTTATCTACACACCATGACTTCTACAAGCTTTCTTTTGTAGAATTGCATGGCTTATTATAGCATGAAATACTCAAGAAAAATACAAAATAAAAATAATTCCCATTGGAAGCCATTACTAATATGCTCAGCCAATGGTGAGTCCAATAACCAAGGTTACATTCTGCATAGAACCCTTTGCTTAACGCTATTGAGAATGCAAAACAAATGCTAAGATACGGTTTGATCTTTTTGCCACAAGCCACTAAATTCTCAAAAGACTGCAACTATTCTTACTGTATAGGATAAGATGTGACCTAATAAATTTTCTTACAACTGAATACAGCTTGAAAAAGAAGTGCTAATTAGACAGGAAAATGTTAATATTGGAACGACATTTATGCTGGAATATAATGTGTTCATTTCCCTTTTTGAAAAGTCTGTTATTTTCAACTCAACTCCTAGAAGTTTCAAGGTAAATTTTCTCCCCCTGGGGTTCCTGCAGTGAACAGATTCTCATAATCAGGTGACATTGCTATCAGTGTTTCAAGTGTAAGCTCCTTGGCATTCAGCAACCAGGAACCATGCTTTTACAAATAAAATCACTCTGTAAACATTTCGTTTTCTGTGAGGAGACTAGCTCCCTCTGCAGTACTTCATACTCCTTCTGATATCAAAATTGCACTTTGCCATCTCACTTCCCAAGGACATCTTCCCCACCCCCACTAGCCACAAGCACAGGAAGAGAGCTTGTATGGTTAGACCACTCACAATGGCTGTTCTCTTGCTCTCTGTACATTCCCTACTCCACCAGTGCCTGCTTCACCTATACCCTACTCACTTCACTGACCTTCCTGCATTACTTGTCCCAGTCCCCAGCTAACAACTGTTCTAGCTTTAGATCAGAAATCTCTACTATGCTTACCAAAGGCGTGATGAGGGGGGTACCCCTCAGCTGGGTCTCCCTAGTAACTGATGAACTGACCTGATGTCAATTTCTTCTATAACTGGTAACCTCCCCCTGTCTCTGGAAGCAAAGGCTGCCACCAGGTCCTGCCTGCCATCCACCACGCACAGTGGGGTGTCACTCCAGGACCTTGCTTCAAACATGTAAGATCTGCCATCCATTAAGCCACTGATGTCTCTGTTTCTGACTTTGGGCTCTTTCTTGGTCTTGAAGCCGGGCAAGTATGGGCCTTACAGGACTGTGGGATGCAGCCCAGCAAAGTTCCTCTTCCTTCTTTACCAAAAGCATCATTGAATAAGGACTGCTGTGTAAAATTGGCCTCTATTGAGGATTATAAAAGGAAATTAAATTACATCACAGATCAACAGATCAAAAACCTCTGAGTGGTCTTTTATATCATAAAAATATTCAACCAGCCTGCTACATGTAAACTCTTATCAATCCTCTTTCCTACTTCTGTCCTAATCTTCAGCCATGTAATCTTTCTACTGAGACTATAATTCTAGCCTTCCTATGAATACTAGTCAAGCCCTAAAACAACTCCTTGAGTCACCAGGAGACAATTACCAGGTTCTTATTACTTGACAATATAAAGCAAATAAAGCATTTACCCTAATCTAGATGAGTTTGGGGGATCATTCATTTTTCATAACCAAAGAGCCTAAAAAATGATTTTCTTTACAAAAAGAAATCCCCCTTTTTGAAATCTTTCATCTTAAAGAGCAGTCACCTTTTCAGATGATGTTTTTCTCAATACCCAATTTTTAGAGTTTGAGGAGGAGATGAATAGAGCTTTGCCTAAGAAGTTAAACTCTGAGCAGTGTGGATAACTATCCTGACCTCAAAACAGTGCTTTACTTAAGATGCCTAGAGGAAGTTCATCCTAGTCAAGCATTCTTTCTCTCAATAAAATATAAATATCTCCTCCTAAACTACTGATAAACTAGTGTCCTTAGGATGAGTGTCACACTCCTATACCATTGTTCAATATATATTTGCTAAAGGAATTGTTAGCTGCAGTCACTTCCCAAAGGAAAGGAAACAAAAGGGGTAGGTAAAATAAAATTACTTTATTTTCATTTTGAGAGAAAAAACTTTAATAATTGCCCTGAGTCTGTTTTAGTAAAAATTAAGCACTTGGTTTTCATTAGGAAAGGCATTCAGAGATATTCTCCTAATGAAAATCTAAAACCAGGCCTTTAAAATGGCTTAGTGATAGTGATGATTCTTCAGAGAGCTCACCAGTTTCACAGCCCTGGGGGAGATGTTGATCATTCATTTTATAGGTCAAGCGCAAGTGCATTTATTAATGTATGCTCTGATCTAACCCACACTGCAGGATTAACTTCACAGCGCTTGATCAATGGTACCCAAATTAATGGATTCATCAGTGCTGCCTATTGAGACACCCTCGTCATTTATATTGCATTTCTTCCAACTCGTAATTAGGCATGTAATCTGTGCAGTCTCTAAGTGGACTCTAGGAAAAAACCTATAGCAAGAGAAAGTACAGAGATTTTTATTATCTTAGAGACTTTAATTCATAAATTACCTCTGTTCTACTGCATCATTGCTCCTACATCTTGACAAGTATCCTTTCCCATTCTGAATTTGTTGCTATCCTTATAAATCTTTTTCTCTAAGATTATATTCCTTGTCTTTGCCCACAAAATTTCTGTTTCTATGGCTCCATTGAAATTAACCCTTAAGAGTCTTCGATGATCATTTATTTAACCACAAAATTTAATTGTTTTTCATAAAACCTGTAGCATCTTATTACTAACCATGCATTCCTACTGGAAATCTTTTCAGCTACTAGACCCTACAAATTTGCCTTTCCAGATCTTCTTCCTACCTCTCTGATCAGAACTAACCTTATCTTCATTGATCTCTTTCTATGGCTTATTTAAACCTCCTTCTAAATTCCACCCTCATTTCTCAGCTCTTTTACTATGATTCCTGCCAATCTATTCTGTTGGCTTCTACCAGTTCAGTTTAGTCACTCAGTCATGTCCAATTCCTTGCAACTCCATGGACTGCAGCATGCCAAGCCTCCCTGTTTATCACCAACTCCCAGAGTTTACTCAAACTCCTGTCCATTGAGTTGGTGATGCCATCCAACCATCTCATCCTCTGTCATCCCCTTCTCCTCCCACCTTCAATCTTTTCAAGCATCAGGGTCTTTTCAAATGAGTCAGCTCTTCGCATCAAGCAGGCAAAGTATTGGAGTTTCAGCTTCAACATCAGTCCTTCCAAAGAATATTCAGGACTGATTTCCTTTAGGATGGACTGGTTGGATCTCCTTGCAGTCCAAGGGACTCTCAAGAGTCTTCTCCAACACCACACTTCAAAAGCATCAATTCTTTGGTGCTCAGCTTTCCTTATAGTCCAACTCTCACATCCATACATGACTACTAGAAAAACCGTAGCCTTGATTAGATGGTCCTTTGTTGGCAAAGTAATGTCTCTGCTTTTTAATATGCTGTCTAGGTTGGTTATAACTTTTCTTCCAAGGAGTAAGCATCTTTTAATTTCATGGCTCTAATCACCATCTGCAGTGATTTTGGAGCCCCCAAAAATAAAGTCTGTCACTGTTTCCACTGTTTCTCCATCTATTTGCCATGAAGTGATGGGACTGGATGCCATGATGTTTTCTGAATGTTGAGTTTTAAGCCAACTTTTTCACTCCCCTTTTTCACTTTCATCAAGAGCCTCTTGGCTTCTATGATCACACTTATATCCATAATTTCCATACCTAAGCTTTAATCTAACCCTTAAAGTCCTAAAAAGAAAATCAGGAGAGGTATAAAATAATGTAGAAGAAATAAATCCCCAAATGCCATTAACAAAAACAAATATAAATAAGTATATTCTCCATTTATTCATATACAGTGGAATATTATTTAGCCATAAAAAGAAGGAAATCTTGCCATTTAAGACAACATGGATGAACATTGATGGCACTGTGCTAAATGAAATAAGTCAGATAGATAAAGACAAATACAATATGATCTCTCTTTGATGTAAAATCTAAACAAAACTAAAGAAAGCAAACTCATAGACAACAGATCAGTGGTTGCTGGAAAGTGATCGGGGGGTGGGGAGAGGCACTGGGTAAAGGAGACCTAACAGTTGAAACTTTCAGTTACAAAAAATATGAATTCTTGTGATGTAATGCATAGTATGGTGACCATAGTTAACAATATTGTATAGTTGAAAGTTGCTAAAAAAAATCTTAAAAATTCTCATCCCAGAAAAATAAAATGTTTAACAATGTGTGGTAAATGGATGTTAAGTAGACTTTTTGTGGTGATCACTTTGTCATGTATACAAATATTTAAATCACTGTCTTACACCTGAAACTAATATAATGTTATATGTCAATTCTATTGCAATAAAAAAAAATGATTTTCAGTGATGATAAGAAGAAATTAGTACAAACTTAAAGACTGAATAAACAAAAAAAGTAATCTATGTTTAAAAGAGAAACACTCACAAAGATAGTGAGGTTGAAAGTATAGGGGAAAAAAAATAACTTGCCCCACTGCCCTCAAAAACAAAACAAACCTGTAGTCATTATATTAATAGCAGACAAGATGGAACTAGGACCAACACACATTTTGAAATAAATAAAGGTCATCATACACTGAAAACATTAATAATTACCAAGAATATATAAAAATTACAGCCTTGTATGTACTTAAAAAAATACAAGATATAAAGCAAAAATCAGCTGAAAGACAATGATAAATTGATAATGCCATAATAGTGAGAGATTTTAATAATCTTTCATTCAGTTCAGTTCAGTTGCTCAGTCATGTCTGACTCTTTGCGACACCATGGACTGCAGCACACCAGGCCTTCCTGTCCACCGGCAACTCCCGGAGTTTACTCAAACTCATGTCCATTAAGTTGGTGATGCCATCCAACCATCTCTTCCTCTGTCATCTCCTTCTCCTCCTGCCTTCAATCTTGCCCAGCATCGGGATTTTTACAAATGAGTAGGCTCTTCGCATCAAGTGGCCGAAGTATTGGAGTTTCAGCTTCAACATCAGTCCTTCCAAACAATATTCAGGACTGATTTCCTTTAGGATGGACTGGTTGGATTTTCTTGCAGTCCAAGGGACTCTCAAGTCTCCAACACCGCAGTTCAAAAGCATCAATTGTTCAGTGCTCAGATTTCTTTATAGTCCAACTCTCACATCCATACATGACTACTGGAAAAACCATAGCTTTGACTAGATGGACCTTTGTTGGCAAAGTAATATCTTCTTTTTAATATGCTGTCTAGGTGGGTCATAACTTTACTTTCAAGGAGCAAGGGTCTTTTAATTTCATGGCTGCAATCACCATCTGCAGTGATTTTGAAGTCCAAAAAAATAAAGTCAGCCACTGTTTCTACTGTTTCCCCATTTATTTGCCATGAAATGATGGGACTGGATGCCATGATCTTCGTTTTCTGAATGTTGTTTTAAGCCAACTTATTCACTCTCCTCTTTCACTTTCATCAAGAGGCTCTTTAGTTCTTCTTCACTTTCTGCCATAAGGGTGGTGTCATCTGCATATCTGAGGTTATTGATATTTCTCCTGGCAATCTTGATTCCAGCTTGTGCTTCTTCCAGCCTAGTGTTTTTCATGATGTACTCTGCATATAAGTTAAATAAGCAGGGTGACAATATACAGCCTTGACATACTCCTTTCCCTATTTGGAACCAGTCTGTTGTTCCATATCCTGTTCTAACTGTTGCTTCCTGACCTGCATACAGATTTCTCAAGAGGCAGGTCAGGTACTCTGGTATTCCCATTTCTCTAATAATTTTCCAGAGTTTGTTGTGGTTCATTCTGTAATCTTTCATTAAAAATTCCTAAACTGAGGACAAAAAAAAAATCATAAAATAAAATTTAAGAAATCTCAATAATTCATGGATTCTAATTCTAATGGTAGTCTCAAAGTATTTATTATATTTATTTATTTTATAACAGGCAAATTTGGCCTTGGAATACAGAATGAAGCAGGGCAAAGACTAGTAGAGTTTTGCCAAGAAAATGCACTGGTCATAGCAAACACCCTCTTCCAACAACACAAGAGAAGACTCTACACATGGACATCACCAGATGGTCAACACCAAAATCAGATTGATTATATTCTTTGCAGCCAAAGATGGAGAAGCTCTATACAGTCAACAAAAACAAGATGAGGAGCTGACTGTGGCTCAGATCATGAACTCCTTATTACCAAATTCAGACTTAAATTAAAGAAAGTAGGGAAAACCACTAGACCATTCAGGTATGACCTAAATCAAATCCCTTATGATTATACAGTGGAAGTGAGAAATAGATTTAAGGGCTTAGATCTGATAGAGTGCCTGATGAACTATGGACTGAGGTTCATGACATTGTACAGGAGACAGGGATCAAGACCATCCCCATGGAAAAGAAATGCAAAAAAACAAAATGGCTGTCTGGGGAGGCCTTACAAATAGCTGTGAAAAGAAGAGAAGCGAAAAGCAAAGGAGACAAGGAAAGATATAAGCATCTGAATGCAGAGTTCCAAAGAATAGCAAGAAGAGATAAGAAAGCCTTCCTCAGCAGTCAATGCAAAGAAATAGAGGAAAACAACAGAATGGGAAACACTAGAGATCTCTTCAGGAAAATTAGAGATACCAAGGGAATATTTCTTGCAAAGATGGGCTCAATAAAGGACAGAAATGGTATGGACCTAACAGAAGCAGAGGATATTAAGAAGAGGTGGCAAGAATACACAGAAGAACTGTACAAAAAAGATCTTCAGGACCCAGATAATCACGATGATGTGATCACTGACCTAGAGCCAGACATGCTGGAATGTGAAGTCAAGTGGGCCTCAGAAAGCATCAGTACAAACAAAGCTAGTGGAGGTGATGGAATTCCAGTTGAGCTATTTCAAATCTTGAAAGATGATACTGTGAAAGTGCTGCACTCAATATACCAGCAAATTTGGAAAACTCAGCAGTGGCCACAGGACTGGAAAAGGTCAGTTTTCATTCCAATCCCAAAGAAAGGCAATGCCAAAGAATGCTCAAACTACCGCACAATTGCACTCATCTCACACGCTACTAAAGTAATGCTCAAAATTCTCCAAGCCAGGCTTCAGCAATACGTGAACTGTGACTTCCTGATGTTCAAGCTGGTTTTAGAAAAGGCAGAGGAACCAGAGACCAAATTGCCAACATCTGCTGGATCATGGAAAAAGCAAAAGAGTTCCAGAAAAACATCTGTTTCTGCTTTATTGACTATGCCAAAGCCTTTGACTGTGTGGATCACAATAAACTGTGGAAAATTCCGAAAGAGATGGGAATACCAGACCACCTGACCTGCCTCTTGAGAAATTTGTATGCAGGTCAGGAAGCAACAGTTAGAACTAGACATGGAACAACAGACTGGTTCCAAATAGGAAAAGGAGTATGGCAAGGCTGTATATTGTCACCCTGCTTATTTAACTTCTATGCAGAGTACATCATGAGAAACGCTGGACTGGAAGAAGCACAAACTGGAATCAAGATTGCCAGGAGAAATATCAATAACCTCAGATATGCATATGACACCACCCTTATGGCAGAAAGTGAAGAGGAACTAAAAAGCCTCCTGATGAAAGTGAAAGTGGAGGGTGAAAAAGTTGGCTTAAAGCTCAACACTCAGAAAACGAAGATCATGGCATCCAGTCCCATCACTTCATGGGAAATAGATGGGGTAACAGTGGAAACAGTGTCAGACTTTACTTTTTTGGGCTCCAAAATCACTGCAGATGGTGACTGCAGCCATGAAATTAAAAGACGCTTACTCCTTGGAAGGAAAGTTATGACCAACCTAGATAGCATGTTCAAAAGCAGAGACATTACTTTGCCAACAAAGGTTCGTCTAGTCAAGGCTATGGTTTTTCCTGTGGTCATGTATGGATGTGAGAGTTGGACTGTGAAAGAAGGCTGAGCACCAAAGAATTGATGCTTTTGAACTGTGGTGTTGGAGAAGACTCTTGAGAGTCCCCTGGACTGCAAGGAGATCCAACCAGTCCATTCTGAAGGAGATCAGCCCTGGGATTTCTTTGGAAGGAATGATGCTGAAGCTGAAACTCCAGTACTTTGGCCACCTCATGCGAAGAGTTGACTCATTGGAAAAGACTCTGATGCTGGGAGGGATTGGGGGCAGGAGGAGAAGGGGATGACAGAGGATGAGATGGCTGGATGGCATTACCGACTTGATGGACATTGAGTCTGAGTGAACTCTGGGAGTTGGTGATGAACAGGGAGGCCTGGCATGTGGCGATTCACAGGGTCACAAAGAGTCAGACAGGACTGAGCAACTGAACTGAACTGAACTGAATTTTGTTTATGTATATATTTTATAAGATTTAATTTTGAACATTAATGAAAATTTCACATTTCAAAAGTTGTGGGATACAGCTAAAGAGATATTTAGAAGAAAAATTATACTCTTAATGGCATATGCTTTTTTAGAATCAATAATCTATGCAACTTAAGAAATTAGGAAAGTAGCTAGAAGAAATACAAATTATTAGAATTAATAAAAATTAAAACAGATATTAATATGTTTAAAAGCAATAACAAAAATAAAGTGAATCAATAAAAGCAAAAGCTGGTTTGAAAACCAAAGCTAGTTTGAAAAAACTAATTAGACAAACCACTAGTCAAAATCATAAGGAAAACAAAAAGCAAAGGAAAATAGATAATTGTCAAAGTGGGGGGAAAATATATAGCTACAGAAATAGGAGAATTTTTTTAAATCAAACAGATTACAATGGCCAAACATGCTATTAAATTTGAAATCTAAGATAAAAAGGACAATATCTTTAAAATATATACCTTATCTAGTCCATCTCAAAAATACAACAAAAAATAAAACTCCTGAATAGATGTATCATCTTTAGCATGTACATATTTAATCCCTAGTTAAAATTTACACACCTCACACTCCAAAAGCAAAACAAGTTAATTTATTTAATCCTTTTCATATGTGAGAACCATATCTAGAATCATGGACTGTTAGTACAAGATGAGTTGTAGAAAGCATCTGGTCCAAACCTTTCTTGCAGATAAAGGACTCAAACTTCAGAGAGATGAAAACAACAGCCACTCATGTTAATGGAGTTCTCATTATGAGTCAGTTACTATGTTAAACATTTTTCATGCATTACTTCATTTAACATCAATAAGCCTGTAAATAAGCACTAACATTTTTCTTTACTTTGCACATGAACACATTACAGCTTACAAAATATAAATACCTTGCCCAAGGTCACATAGCTAAGGAGGGGCATCAGGATTCCAATACAGGTTTGTCTGCCTCCTCCCCTGTGCTCCTAGCACAGCAATGGGGATCAAAGGCCATGCAGCAAAGTCATGGTCCACACTGTTACCATATCTCCTTCTTAAAAACATCTTTCCCTACAACACTGTCTCTTTAAGGGCAAGTCTTTGAGAAATTCTAGGTATCATAACACTAATATATCTTACAGAAGTTGCTGCACATGAATTTGATATTTTAAAAAAAATTTCTGGCAAAAAAGAACTCACCTTTCTACAAGGCAGCGCTAATACAAAACAAGGCTGGTGAAAGATACATCAATGTAATCAGATTCATCTCCCTTGAGAACATATATTAATAGTAAAGTCAGATTATTCAGCTCCCAATTAGCAGGTTCTACTTCTCTTTAGGCACTCTCCTATGGGAAGTAAATATACATATGTATATGAAAGTGAAGTGAAAGTGAAGGTCTTGTCTGACTCTTTGCTACCCCATGGAATTCTCCAGGCCAGAATATTGGAGTGGGTAGCCTTCTCCAGGGGATCTTCCCAACCCGGGGATCGAACCCATGTCTCCTGCATTGCAGGCAGATACTTTTACCAGCTGAGCCAAAGAGGAAGCTCAAGAATACTGGAGTGGGTAGCCTATCCCTTCTCCAGAAGATCTTCCTCACCCAGGAATGGAACTGGTATCTCCTGCATTGCAGGTAGATTCTTTACCAACTGAGCTATCAGGGAAGCCCACACATGTGTATATATATATAAATGGCAATCTTAATGAAATAATCAAAAGGTGATCAAATAAGGTATTTTATGTAAAGTACTAAACAATAATATATATCAATAAATATTAGCTGTGTTTTGTTTGTTTTTATCAATAATCATTATTTCTTGCTAACTGTAGTCCTTATATATTTTCTCTAATCCTTATAACAATTTTACAGTGTCAATATTATTTTCATTTTACAGATAAGAAAATAAAAATTTAGAAAGATTGAGAAATTTGTCCAAGGCTACCCAGATCAAAAATCAGTTTTGGAATTAATGAAAACTTTCTTAATGTGATTCTCTGTAAGAATAAAAATTATTTGAATGTGTAAATTTTAGCTTTTTTTTTTTAAAGAAACATCAATCACAGATGTTCTAGACTTCAAAGAATTCAAACTACCAAGTGAACATATCTTTTGAATCACCAAAAAGAGATCAAAGAAGTAAAAACAAAAAAATCTGCCTCCTGATCTCTGCTTTAACTCTGCCTCATTGTGAGGTCTTGGACAAGCCTGTGTATTTCAGTTTCCTTGTCTGGAAAAATGAATGAGGGAATGAAAAACTCACCATGGTGTCTTGCAGTTATTATATTCATGGTTTTAAGAAAAGTAACTTCCTCAAGATACTAATTTCAGCACCATCAGTAATTTACTTACTGTTGTAATAATAAGTAAGGCTGATAATAAATAAGGCTGTTGAACCAGAATCATATCCTGGCCCTTCTCTTCAATAGAAACCAATTACTCTTAAACCTACGTTTCGGGAGGAAGCTGTAAAGAGAAAAAAAAACAAGAACTGGTTAGAACCAAGTAGGCCCAAGATGGCAGAAGACTTGTATTCATTGTATTACAATCTACATGCTCATTGTAATACATTAGCATGCTAAACAACACACCTCCGAGTACCATTACAGTTGTTGATTGCCATGACAGCCACTGGAAAACCCATGTTGTTGTTATTTAGTTGCTAAGTTGTGTCCGACTCTTTTGGGACACCATGAACTCCTCTGTCCATGGGATTTCCCAGGCAAAAATACTGGAGTGGGTTGCCATTTCCGTCTCCATGGGATCTTTCCAACCCAAGGATAAAACTTGCATCTTCTGCATTGCAGGAGGATTCTTTACCACTGAGCCACCAAGGAAGCCCCCTACAAGGACTAAAAAGAAGAGCTGCATCAATTCCAGATCCAAGCCACACTCCTGTTCTTGAATAAATCATGAACAATTGATTCTTCTCACTCTTTCCAGTTCCCTTCTTTTTACCTAGATCCTCCTATATACTTGATGTCTCTGGCTGAATTGAGTTAAAAATTTGTAAACTAGGTTCCCACTTCTCAATTCTTCGGCCATTAAATAAAGCCTGTGCTGTTCCAGTGTTAGCATCAGTTTCATTATTGGTTGTGCAAATCCAATTGGGAAAAAAAAAAACCTTCCTGGCCAGGACAAGGAGTCTCAGCCAGGGCCCCAGCATGGATCCAGTGATTCAATTCAATTCAGTTTTGGCATCAGGCATCCTCTTCACTTGGTTCCTCTAAACTGCCTCCCTGCTTCCATCATGCCAATACTTTTCAGCCTTGATTCCCAGAAGAGCAAACTCTTCTGATTCTCCTTGCCCCACTTTTGTCTCTTTTTACTTTGCATATGTTGTATCCCTGCTTAGTTCTTTGACTAAGAATCCTATATACCCTCTCTGGGGAAAACATCTAAGAAGAAACTAAAACTGGGTACTCATACGTTAATGATGTATTGTGCCAGGAATGAAAAATCTAGTAAATATTTTGCAATGAGATAGAAAATTTGAAAACCAAATTTAAAAAAAAGAAAAGATTGAGCCCCATACCTTTTGAAGTTCTTGTTCTTTTTCTTTCTATATTACTAACTTGTGGATTTTAACTAAAACACATACACAGATCCAAAGTCCCTCTTTGTTAAACTCCAGCATCTCCTAGAAAGAATGTTTTATGTGATAGGAGCCACTGGCATTCTCAGAGTCCCCTCACGGTGCTTTATTAATGTTTATCATCAACATATGATAAGACAAAACTGCATTTTATTTCTCAATAAAAATTCCCCATTTTACAGCCCCAGAGCAAAAATTCAAAATGTTCAGAGAAAGAAAATTCTGACTGTTATACTAAAAAGACCCTTTGTCATCCAGGGAGGTTTCCAGTCCCATTAGTGGCTAATACCACACAACACATGAGTCTTACAAAGATACATTTTCACACAATTGTGGAATATTAAAATAAAAATATACATCTGCAGATAAGATAATTCTATTTTACACTATGGGTTACAATTTTAATTAAAGTTGGCATATTTCTGCTGCTATGATTTATAAGATTAACTAAATTGGACAAGGTCTCAGATCTTTAACTACACCCAACCTGTTTGTGATTTTTGGCACTCTACATTTTAGGTGTGTTATGAAGATGACAATGTGCCAGTCATCCAAGCTGTCAAATACCTGCTAAGATCTGTTCAGAGCCAAACTCATTTGCACTCAGATGAACACCTCCCAAGAAGCAATCACTTAAATACCTACAGATTCAGGTGCCACTCAAGGCTAGTAAAAAAAAAAAATTCACACACAGTCCAGGATGATGTTTCCCAAAGAACTGAAATAATTCCATAGAATAAATCAGGGTCAAGAATTATGGGAGTGATTAGGACTGTAATTATACTATAGGAAACATTCACAGAATAAAGATTTGGGGTTGGACATGTGTACAATTATGTAGTTTAAACATTTTTATGAAATAATTCGGTTAACACTATTTTGAAACACAATATTAATGGGAATTTCCTGGTGGTCCAGCAGTTAGGACTCCATGCTTCCACTGTAGGGGGCATGGGATCAATCCCTAGTTGGGGAGCTAAGACCCCACAAGTTGTGCGATGAGGCCAATAAAGTAAATAAAATAAAATGGTCCAAGAAACTGAGTCATTTAAAAAGATATGTCCCCCATCAGCCAGGAAGAAAACTTTTGGGAATGCAACAGTAGTGGGAATTTAAGTCAATATAAATTTCTGACAAGCAATTCAATGATATTCATTATAATGTTTCAATTCTGTATGCTCTGATCCACTAATGACAGAAGTTGAGCATACCCACATAGACAAAGGGGATGAAGATTACTGAAGAGGCTTTAGGCAGGGAGAAATTCATATGCAAAGTCTAAAGATCTTTTTCAGAACTATTAATACAGAAATTTTCAGGCACTCAAGAGCCAACCTGCACAGTTTGCGCTCTTCCAAACAACCAAGAATGTGACATGGAATAGTCTGGAACGTTGCTGGGGAATGACCATATCTGAATGGGTCGGGGGCTTGAGAACATCTCTTTGCCAGTGAGTGTGCCAGTGGTTGTCTCTCTTGTGCTATCTCTCAACAAGAAATTCTGGGGATATTTATATTTTTGGTTATACTGTGCTGTATTTCTGTGGAGGAAACATTCTATGCTATGGTAGTGTAAAGGAACAAGATTCTATGGGGTCTTCCCACAACAGACTCCCCATTCTGATATCTTCTGCCTGCCTCTTGTCTGTAGAAAAGCTTTAGCCAAAGAATAAGCCTAACAAAGAAATGAGAAAGTGCAGAAATGAAGAAAAACAATCACACAAGACAAAATAATAATAGGTTAACCACTAAACAAAATCAAGGACCTTTAGTTTCTCTTTAAGGGCTGGATAATGGATAATATTCTCTTTAAGGGCTGGATAATGGATAATGGATAATATTCTGAGCCATATCCTTTGAGCTGTTTTGCAGATACTGAAACTCCCAGGAGTAAAAGCTAGCTGTATAATGACCAGACTATAGCCACAACAACCAGTCAATCCTAAAGGAAATCAGCCTTGAATATTCACTGGAAGGACTGATGCTGAAGCTGAAGCTCCAATACTTTGGTCATGAGAAGCGAAAGGCCAGTTCATTGGAAAAGAGCCTGGTGCTTGGAAAGATTGAGGACAGGATAAGTAGAGTGACAGAGGATGAAATGGTTGGATGGCATCACCGATTCGATAGACATGAGTTTGAGCAAACTCCGGGAGATAGTGAGGACAGGGAAACATGGCATGCTGCAGTCCATGGGGTCACAAAGCATCGGACATGATTGATCAACTGAACAACAATAGCTATGACATAAGCTCTCACAATTTTGAGAACTGGCCCCAAGGAAATGGGAAAAAAACTGACCCTGAAATTAAAGATTATCTGTACTTAAAACAACAAAGATGATACGAATCAGACTACCACATGACCAATTTCAACATGATCATTAGAGCTAACCGTGTTGTTTCACAAGCAGCATTGTGCCCAGCCTGTGCACTCTTGAGATTCCCATTTAAAAGCACTTGCCCCCTGATCAGCAAAAGGGAATTTGTTCTTTGAAATATGAATCCACCCTCTCCCCAGGGTTGCCAGCTTTCTCAACAAAGCAATCTTTCCTTTTACCCAACAGTTGTCTCTCAGTATTGGATTCTTGAGTGATGAGCAGCTGACAGTGTTATTTGAACCTTGAGGGTTCATGGTGGTCTTCATAAGTGAGAAGGGTATGGATTAGTTTGATATGGCAGTAGCCATAGAGGTGTGTGAGGAAGGGATGAGAAAAACTATGAGGCAGAGACCAGGTTATGAACAAATAGTACATTCTACTAAGAAGCTGAAGCAGAGGGGAGGTTGTATAGGTATCTTTTGAGTCAGATTTATAAGCTGCTGTGGAGAATGGGAGTGGAGGGAGGTTCTTGACAAACACTGCTAAGCATTGTTGTGAGCCAATCTGAGGTAAGAGGAGGGTTAGCTCTTAATTTTTTTAATACAATTTTATTGGCATATAGTTGGTTTACAGTGTTGTGTTATTTTCAAGTGCACAGAATGTGAATCTGTTTATATATATATATATATATATATATATATATATAACATATATCCACTCATTTTTAGATTCTTTTCCCATATAAGTCATTATAGAGTATTAAGTAGAGTTCCCTGTGTTATAGAGTAGGTCCTTGCTAGTTATCTATTTTATATATAGTAATATGTATATGTCAATACCAGTCTTCCATTTTATCCCTCCCCCTGCCTTACTTTCTGGTAACTATAAGTTTATTTTCTGCATCTACAATTATTTCTTTTTAGGTAAGTTTATTTGTAGTCTTTTTTTTTTTTTTTTAGATTCCACAGATAAGCAATGTCATATGCTATTTCTCTTTCTGTGTCTGACTTACTTCATTCATTCACTCAGTATGACAATCTCTAGGTCCATTCATGTTGCTGCAAATGACATTATTTAGTTCTTTTTATGGCTGAGTAATATTTCATAATATATATGTATCACAACTTCTTTATTCATTCCTCTGTTGATGGACATTTAAGTTGCTTCCATGTCCTGACTATTGTAAATAGTACTGCAGTGTACACTGGGGTGCATGTACCTTTATGAATTATGGTTTTCTCCAGAAATATACCCAAGAGTAGGATTGCTGGATCATATGGTAGCTTTATTTTTAATTTTTTAAGGGACCTCTATACTGTTCTGTGGCTTCTCTGATAGCTCAGTTGGTAAAGTTGCAATGCAGGGAGAACCTTGTTCAATTCCTGGGTTGGGAAGATCTGCTGGAGAAGGGATAGGCTATCCACTCCAGTATTCTTGGGCTTCCCTTGTGGCTAACCTGGTAAAAGAATCTGCCTGCAATGTGGGAGACCTGGGTTCCATCCCTGGGTTGGGAAGATCCCCTGGAGAAGGGAAAGGCTACCCACTCCAGTATTCTGACCTGGAGAATTCCATGGAATTCTCCCAAGTTGTTGGGGTCTCAAAGAGTAAACCATGACTGAGTGACTTTCACTTTCATACTGTTCTGTATGGAGGCTGTCCTACTTTACATTGCCACCAACAGTGTAGAAAGTGTCTCTATTCTCCTAGCACTTATTTTTTGTGGTTTTTTTAATGATGGCCATTCTTACTGGTGTGAGGTCATACTTCATTGTAGTTTTGATTTGCATTTCTTTAATAATTAGATATGTTGAACATCCTTTCATGTGCTTTTTAACTATCTGTATGGTTTCTTTGGAAACTGCTATTTAGACTTTCTGCTCATTTTTTGATTGCCTTATTTTTTTTTACATTGTGTTCCATGAACTGTTTGTATATTTTGAAGGTTAATCCTTTGTCACCTGCTTTGTTTACAAATATTTTCTCCTATTCTGTATGTTGTCTTTTCATTTTGTTTATAGTTTTCTTTGCTATGCAAAAGCTTTAATTAGGCTTCATTTGAGGTAAGAGAGAGGGTTGGTTTTTAATTCTTAATTCCAATTATTGGCCTGTTTTTATAAATTCCCAAGCTAAGAATTTTACATTTGTGAAGTATCATGAAAAAAGAAGACAATAACATAAAAGAAAATGGTGTGTGGCCCAAAAAGTCTAAAATATTTACTACATGATCCTTTTCAGAAAATGGGTTTGAAATAGGAATAGAGAGAACTGCTTCTCGTGGTTACTTGAACTCTCCCACTGTGTTCAACAGTCTGCAGCCCACCAGCTACAGGGACTGGTTAACTCACATGAGAGTCAAAGGGATGAAGAGGTAACAAAACATTAATTGATGTGTTGTATGGTGTGATCAGAAAAAGAAAGATAGAAAAGAACTTGTATACTTATTTGAGGAAGTGAAGGAATAAGTGGATTGGAGCTATGAAATATTGGTATGATAAGAGTAAGAGAGAAATAAGCTGAGACTATTGGAGTTTAAACTCAGGGTAGGGTATTAGGATCTAATATTTCAAAGACAAATCAGTTCCAAATTATGTCAAGGAGAATATGACCCTGAGGGCAGGAACAGCAGAAATGGAATGCAGAAAGATGCTGGAAGCTGGAGAGGTTAAGGAGGTTTAGGCTCAAATTCTGGTTGAAAATTATCCATGTGGTTGTATATATGGGGATGAAATTTTAAATATAATTCCCTGTGTATGTGTCCTCTGTGTGTGTTTGGGTGGGTGTGTGTGGGTCTGTGTGTGTGTGTGCTTGCAACCCCATGGACTGTAGCCCACCAGGCTCCTCTGTCCATGACTTTCCAGGCAAGAATACTAAGTGGACTGCCATTTCCTATTCCAGGGGATCTTCCTGACCCAGGGATCAAACCCAAGTCTTTTGCACCTCCTGCATTGGCAGGCAGATTCTTTACCACCAGCACCACCTGGGAAGCCCAAATCTAATGAGTTAGTGTGTTCTATTCCTTCTGTAAAACAGCCACCATAGCTGAAGTTGCTGAAGTTGGGAAGAAATACACGATCTGTTCTCTGGACACAGTGGGAGCCACCAACAACATATCACTGAGAGAGAGAATGAATGATATCTTAAGAATAAAGAGAATGTGATATTCAAGAGGGTTAACCAAACAGGTGAAAAAAGAATGTCTTTCTAGTTCAGGGACCGTAAAAACAAGAAGTGAAGTGAAGTATTTGTCACTCAGTCATTTCCAACTCTTTGTGACCCCATGGACTGTAGTCCACCAGGCTCCACTGTACATGGAATTCTCCAAGCAAGAATACTGGAGTGGGTTGCTATTTCCTACTCCAGGGGATCTTCCCAACCCAGAGATCGAGCCCAGATCTCCTGCATTGCAGGCAGTCTCTTTACCATCTGAACCACCAAGTAAATGGAGACTAAATAGGAGGTCAGAATCTATGTTATATTCTGCACGTTAACCCTTATTCAGGAAGACTCTTACATAATTATTTACAGGCCAAGGAGTTCTTTTGTATAGTGGATATAGAGCAGATTTTCATTTTCTGAAGAAGATATGGAATTGATAAGAATTATCAGGATTGTTTCTGAAGCCTGGGGCTGGCAACTTAATTTCCAAACCAAGTACATGAAGGCTCTGATCAGTTCCGTTCAGTCGCTCAGTCGTGTCCAATTCTTTGTGACCCCATGAATCGCAGCACGCCAGGCCTCCCTATCCATCACCAACTCCCGGAGTTTACCCAAACTCATGTCCATTGAGTCAGTGATGCCATCCAGCCATTTCATCCTCTGTTGTCCCCTTCTCCTCCTGTCCCCAATCCCTCCTGGCATCAGGGTCTTTTCCGAGTCAACTCTTCATATGAGGTGGCCAAAGTATTGGAGTTTCAGCTTCAGCATCAGTCCTTTCAATGAACACCCAGGACTAATCTCTTTTAGGATGGACTGGTTGGATCTCCTTGCAGTCCAAGGGTCTCTCAAGAGTCTTCTCCAACACCACAGTTCAAAAGCATCAATTCTTCGGTGCTCAGCTTTCTTTATAGTCCAACTCTCACATCCTGATCATTCTACCCCAAAGCATTCACACTTGTTGGAGCAAGGGAAGAAAAAGAAAAGAAATACTTTAATATTTTGTTGGAAGAAAGCTCCTATTCAGTCTCTGAAATAACAAAAGAAAAGTACAATGGGATGGCACCATAGTTAATTTTTTTTCTGTTTCTGTAAGTTCCAATTTGAGGTAGGTTTTAAAAAAAAATGTAGCTACAAAAAGAATACTCTGTCTTTGTATACTCATATATCTTGAAGAACTTCAGTGTGTTTGGATATTCAAAAACTGGGAACCATACGTACACATACAAACTTAACAGCTTATACAGTCTTGGATAGAAAATAAAGACCCCACACAGATAAAATGTGTTTTATGAGGGGCTCTGGGCAGAGAAGGATTGTAATCTCTATTTCCTAATACAGCCATCAGAGCATGCTAAATTGTGCTGAGAGTCACAAACAGAAAACATGAGTAGCTAAAAACCATAATCTAGCTCACATTTTCATTGTATCTCAGCAACTGCAAAGGCAGGAAAAATGTAGTGAGCTGCTCATTGGTTTTTAAAGTTTTTGAATGGAATTCACACATGATTGGTCCGTTCATGTCTCATTGACCAGAGAAGGTTACTTGCCACTTCTCAATTCAAATAATTGGGGTAGTTCATTCTCCTTCAAGGCTCAAATATTTGTTTATATATATATATATATATATAAAACACAGAGACTACTGTTTTTAGTATTTTGAAATTTTTGACTCCCTGCATTTAAAACAGTCAGTGCATTTTAGCCCTAACACGGGTACATCTGATGGTTCAAACAGATTCCAAAGGAGACATGAACGATCAAAAGTAAATGTAAAACTTGAGGGGGAAATGGTTGAGCTGGGATCAGTATTGTTGAGGAAGGTGGATCTATAGACCAGAGGTTCAATTAATGATAGGGACCAGTAAGACAGATGGTTAGTATCCGAAGAGAGTAACCCTTAAAACAGGACAATTTGTTACCATAAAGTAAAAATGAGTAGGCATATGGAGTTAGGATTCCTTCCACTTTCTCCCCTGTTGCTCCCTTGATTAAGTGAATGGAAGGAGTGGCACATTTGGGGGAGATCTGATTTTATTTCAGTCATGGAGGTGAGGAAATCTATAGCAAGTTGAAGACTAAAGTGTTTGTTAGTTGCTCAGTTATGCCTGACCCTTTGCAACCCCATGGACTGTAGCACTAGCCAGGGCCCTCTGTCCTTGAAATTCTCCAGGCAAAAATCCTGTAGTGGGCAGCCATTCCCTTCTCCAGGGGATCTTTCTGACTCAGGGATCGAACCTAGGCTTCCTGCACTGCAGGCAGACTCTTTACCATCTAAGCCACTAGAGAACCCCTTGAAGACTAAGAGGAGAGCTTATTTACTAAGGAGCAGGGGCTTCCATGGGTCTGCAAAATACACCCTGTTGGGAAGAAGCAATAGCAGAAAGACGGGTAGAGGGAACACATGGATTATAAGGAAAAGGCTAGAATGAGCAGATGACCAAAGAGGCAGGCATTTACAGCACAGCTAGAGTCAATCAATCAAAAAGAGTGGTTTGGAGTAATTAGGTGGTCCCAAGAGTCCAAGTGAACCTGCTGGGACAAAGTAGTTCCTAGTACTGCATAGATTGAGATTACGGGTAATCTCATAAGTATGGGGGTGCTGGGAGCTGCTAAATCCAACACAGACTAGACTCCAAGACTGATGTGGGTCGTGCGACACTTTCCCATTGATAGCACTAACTGGGGGCTTCAGCCCAGAAGTCGCTAAATAACTGGACAAAGCAAACCCCTCAGCAAGCAAAACTCTCCCTCAATATATTATTTTTATTTGTTCATTTCCTTGAAGCTTCTGTAACTGTATATCTATATATCTTTGGTTAGTATGCTAACTCAAAGATATATAGATATACAGTTACAGAAGCTTCAAGGAAATGAACAAATGCTATGACTCTTATTGAAGATAAAACTGAAAATTGCTATCAAGAGCTACTTTATTTCTCACTTTTTTAATCAATGAAGAATTAAGGATATTATCCTATGGATCATTCCCCCTTTTTGTTTAGTTTTTTAACTGTTATGTCTTTGAACAAAATATTTCCCTCCCAGTGGCATTGGTTGATGAAATACAACTAGACATTCCCTTTAGCATGCTGATGAATGATATCTGTTGAATAATTCCATGGCTCTCAGTGCCATAAACCAACAGCCCAAACAAACACCCGTTCATAGCACTCCTCACCAGGATCATTCACACTTCACCAGAAGAAAGAAACTCTTTTGTATTATAGGAAATTATACTGGTGTTTGATCTCTGACTGCTAAGTCACTTGATAGAAATTTTGGCATCTAATTACAGTAATGTAACATTAGGGAATTAGCCTCCAAATGATAATATTTTATAAGCAGCATCTATGGGTCAAGAACTCCTTCCTAGGAATTCCTAAGAAAAAAGTCCTTCTTTTTGATTAGAAGTCCAGAATGTTTTAAAATTCTGGTTTAATTTTCTTTTACATGATTTTGGCAAGGCATGAAACAGAGAGTTAAAACAATTTCTGACCTACACAAATAAAATCCATTCATAAAATAGTGAAAATGTACAAACAGGATATTTTTTCTCCTGATAAATTAGAAAAAAGTGAAAAAATAAAAATACACAATGCTTGTTAAGATGCTGCAAAATGAGTATTTTCACACAGAACTAGATTGTTCCAGTTCTTTTCAAAAGCAATTTTGTAACATCAAATTAAATATGACGTATTTCTAAAATGTAAAATAAAAATAAGTATTTATAAATGCAAATACATATTTTAACTCACTAGTCATGTTTTAGAGAATTTATTGAAAAAAAACTTATACTTAAGATTTTCTATACATTATTTAGCATAGTGAAAATTTGAAGATATGAGAGGACCTAAATGTTTCCAAAGAGGGAAATGTGTAACTTAATTGTATTATAATCAGCCACTATGCAAAACATATGTTCACAAATGTGGTTTGTGTCTATGTGAGTGTATGCAAACACAGGCTCACACAGACACATGCAAACACATTTAAGAAAACTTTTATTATTTTGACTGGAGGGAATAGAAAACCCAGTGAAAAACTGGCTTTTAAACAATAAGAACATTGTACAAATTAAGATTCTATCAAGAAACAAATAACATACTCAAATTCAAATAGTTTTAATTTGATGAAGAATTATTTAAAAAGAAATCAATTATATAAGTGTGAATGGAATGTCAAGGAACCATAGGGGATAATGCAAGAATCTGGGACTAGAGGCAAGAAAGTTGTTATTACCCATACGTTCCAAAAGAAAAAGGAAGAATTGGGTAAAGAAAAGCAAATAATAGATAACCGACCAGCAAAGGTGATGTGAGGTTATGATAAGCAAATGTACCAACTGAGACCTGCCTACAAAGTCCTTGTGAACAATTTCTCAGCACCCAGTAGGATGAGAGGAGCAAACTAAAAGAAAATAGAAAAAGAATCCATCAATAGTTCACTACACTGTGAAAGCCAAGGGGATACACGGCTTGAGCGGGGCAGTAACTCGACATCACAATAACAAAGGCACATTATAATCTATGGGAAGAAATGGCTTTGTGAAAATTCAAAACTGAGCATCACAAGTCTTTGACTTCCAAAGGACTTCTCTAACTTTACCAGGCCAAAAAGAGTAACCCTAAGAACTGAGACAGATTTATTATATCTGGGGGGGTCTCAGAAAAATTTTTGATCTTCTTTAAATTCAGAAGGAAGAGACAGTGTGATATGACTATCATTTGAAGTAAAATTTATAAAATAAGAACAAGAGGCAATAGTGATGTAGTGCTGCCTTTGAAAGCAGATTAAATTATAGCCAGAACAATAGTCAGTTACCAATATGTACAGTTTTAGGAATGTATTGTCTAGAAGTCATGTATGTATGTAGAAGTCACATATGTAGTCATGTATGGATGTGAGAGTTGGATAATAAAGAAAACTGAGCACCAAAGAATTGATGCTTTTGAACTGTGGGTCTTGGAGAAAACTCTTGGAGAGTCCCTTGGACTGCAAGGAGATCAAACCAGTCAATCCTAAAAGAAATCAGTCTTGAATATTCATTGGAAGGACTGATGCTGAAACTGAAATTCCAATACTTTGGCCACCTGCTGCAAAGAACCACCTCCTTAGAAAAGACCCTGATTCTGGGAAAGATTGAAGCCAGGAGAAGGAGATGACAGAAGACCAGATGGTTGGATGGCATCACCAACTCAATGGACATGAGTTTGAGCAAGCTCCAGGAGCTGGTGATAGATAGGGAGGCATGGCCTACTGAAGTCCATGGGGTCACAAAGAATCAGACATGACTAAGCGACTGAACTGAACTGAACTGAACTGTCTAGAAGTAAATGTATAAGTTCCTGGTTTTTTATCATTATACTGAGGTTACCAAAGAATATATTCTTGTTTTGGGAAACACATATGAATATTTAGGGCTAAGGGTCATATGTTTGCAACTTCTTTTCAAATAGTTCAGGAAAAATGGCAATACTTGTGTATATACATATAGATGGAAGAATGATATAGCAAGGATGAAATATTAACATTTGGGGAATCTGGGTGATAGATAAATGGGAATTCTTTATATTATTTTTACTTTCCTGTAAGTCTGAAATTATCACAAAGTAAATGTTAATGTATAATGTATAAAATTTCAAGGATACATTCTTAGAAATTGAATACCAGGTTCCACTGTGCATGGAATTCTCCAAGCAAAAATACTAGAGTGGATAGTCATTCCCTTCTCCAAGGGATCTTCCCAACCCTAGGATCGAACACAAGTTTCCCACACTGCACGCAGACTCTACCATCCAAGCCACCAGAGAAGCCCACAGAGTCCTATACAGCCTTGCTTTGGAAACCATAGCATCATGTTTTCTATGCTGTAATGAATTATCATATGGATCTACAGGATATAAGGAAGAAAATAAAATAAAACAAGAATGTAAGGGAGAGCTAAAATAAAACATGTGGCATGTTTAACTCTCTTGACTATAGAAGAAAAGCCAAAAGCAGAAAGTAGAAGTAGAAAATATCCTATAATTTTCCATATAAATTCTGGTCTGTCCATGATAAGGATTTATAAGATATTTAAGGACTTCTTTGTTATCATAGCAATAAGACTAGTAGTGCCTAGTGCACCTTCTCCAGACTTCTACTTATGTATGAAAATATATAAAAAAAAATAAACTGGCAATTACACTGAAGGCTGAAGAACATATCCTAGACTTAAGAGGAATTTCCACTATCTCCATAAACAACAAGGATGAATTAAGAAATGCATTCCTGAATTGCTCAAATTCTAATCTGTGAATCAGAACATTAAAGAGAGGTACCTGGAAGATAGGAAAGGCTTCAACTTATATCACTGACCACCCAAAACTGAAAAGTAGGTTTTGGTTGCCTTTACCAGAAACCCATCTCTCCTCCCCAAAGGAATTATCTTCTAATCTAGCAACATTTCCCCTCTTCTCCACCACTGGGCAAAGTTGCTCTTCTTTCTATTTGCATTCAGATACTGTTCTCAATATGCAATGGGATGGAGCAATTTAAGGCAGACTTGTTGACCTCAATATAATGGCCCATAAGACTACTGTCTTGGCTGTTTTAGCATCTACAGTAATCTCTCAGATTATGAAATTATTTCCATTTCTAGCATACTATTATTTTATCAAGTAAGATGCTTAGCAGATATAACTCAACCTTTACAATTAAGAGAGACTTTCATTTTTGATATGACGTAAATTTCTTGCAAGAATATATTTATTTTAGAACTAACAGCAATCATTTTTAAGTGTTACAACTGTTAGTCTCTAAGGAAAGATATGTCAGTAGCCCTTAAATCATTATTATAGAAAAGCCTAAATTATCCAATTAAATGTAGTATAATATTGAATACAAAAAGAACTGAAGGAAAAAATACTTGAAAATGTTCAATGTAATCTGGAGCTAAGAATAAGACTACATAATGTAACAAATACCCTTTATCTTATAGCCATTTTATAATAAATGTTAAATCAAAATTAAAACTGTAAAAAGAAAAAAGTTGATAACACAGTTAACTGAAGACAAAAGAAGGTATTTTCAACTTGGCAGACATTTCCCTATTTATATCATCAGTAGGGATAAATCAAGAAATGCATTCTCAACTTGCTTAAGCTCTGCATTGGGAATCAAGAAAACTTTCAAAAGCGGAGAGTTCCCCTACATTTTCCAATGGAGAAATATGAACCATCATTAAACTGAAAAATGCATGTATGTATTATTTTAAATTAAATGAGTGTGACTATTGTTATTTTAAGAGAGAAAAATGAGAGAATTTGATATGCATACCATGTAGGATACAAGTGATTTCTTAGAGGATAAGCATACATTTTTGGAGAAGGCAAACACTCCAGTACTCTTGCCTGGAAAATCCCATGGATGGAGGAGCCTGGTAGGCTGCAGTCCATGGGGTCACGAAGAGTCAGACACTTACTGAGCAACTTCACTTTCACTTTTCACTTTCATGCTTTGGATAAGGAAATGGCAACCCTCTCCAGTGTTCTTGCCTGGAGAAACCCAGGGACGGCAGAGCCTGGTGGGCTGCCGTCTATGGGGTCGCACAGAGACGGACATGACTGAAGCAAGTTAACAGCAGCAGCAGCAGCAAGCATACATTTTGCTTAGAATAGTTCTGAAGAAAGCCTGTGATAGAGGATATGTAGGATTCTAGGTTCTATGCAGTTTTCTTCTGGATGATATCTAATATACATTTTTATCTTCAACAAGTACACCAACCCCAGACCACTCCAAACCTCCCTCAGCCTCAGACTTAATCTCTCATGACTTCCCCTGGAGTTGGCATGCTCTGATCTAGGGTAACATCACTTAGCAATTTTTCTTAAAAACTGAAAAGGTAGTTGTTTCCTTGTTCATGCAACATTAAAAATGACCTTGACAGTCAAAATTTCTATATGACTTGTGTAGGTAGATGTGGCAGAACCAATATATATGTTTCTCACTTTTCTTCCTTCCATTAAAATGGCAACAAAGGGATTTTTGCTTTCATTAAACCAAGTATAGTTGATCTGGAGAAGGCAATGGCACCCCACTCCAGTACTCTTGCCTGGAAAACCCCATGGACGGAGGAGCCTGGTGGGCTGCAGTTCATGGGGTTGCTAAGAGTCGGACATGACTGAGCAGCTTCACTTTCACTTTTCACTTTCATGCATTGGAGAAGGAAATGGCAACCCACTCCAGTGTTCTTGCCTGGAGAATCCGAGGGACGGGGGAGCCTGGTGGGCTGCCATCTCTGGGGTCACACAGAGTCGGACACGACTGAATTGACTTAGCAGCAGCAGCAGCAGACAGAGAAGAACAGTTAGCAAGATATTGTAAAAATAAACATTCAAGGAACCAAAGAAACGTCATGAAATTTAAAATCAGTTCAGTTCAGTTCAGTTGCTCAGTCGTGTCCGACTCTTTGTGACCCCATGAATCGCAGCACACCAGGCCTCCCTGTCCATCACCAACTCCCGGAGTTCACTCAGACTCACGTCCATCGAGTCGGTGATGCCATCCAGCCATCTCATCCTCTGTCATCCCCTTTTCCTCCTGCCCCCAAATTTAAAATATGAGAGTGTATATATATATATATATATATATATATATATATATATATTTTTTTTTTTTTTTAAATCTCAGTAGATTTATTAAGAAGTAAACTTTTGGAAAACTTTAGGAAATCTCCCAGAAAGAAGATGAAAAATAACAGAAATAGAAAAGAGGACAGAAGATAAGAAAGCTTGAGTTTGGCTTAAATATTTTCTTGTTTTCATCAATGAATAAACGTACAGATTTTTAAAAAGTCAGATAGGTTTAGAACAGCAACAATAAAAATTATCAGTTCCCCCCTACATTTTCCTCCTTTCTACTTGGTGATTCACTTTGACTCTTTCAGCTATTTCCTGTTGGCATTTACCTGACCTTACACACTTAAAGAATGTGCATATTTTGCTATGTTTAGGTATATCAATTTGGAATATTATCAAATTCCTCATTATGATAGTGAAGCATTTTACTCTCTTATATTCCCATCCTCTCTGCTTCTCTTGCTCCATGATTCCAATGTAGTTGTATTCATTTTTTAAATTAAATCAATATCCAGTTATGTCTATGTAAATATTACTCACAGCTGAGCACTGTCCTAAGAATATATTTTCTTTCCTATATTTTTCTGAAGTTAATTATCACCATATTTTTTATTGAGGTACAACTTACACAGCATAATATGCACCCATCACTATAATTCAATGCACAACTCAATGAATTTTAGTAAATTTATAGGGCTGTGGAATTATCACCACAATCTAGTTTTGGAACAATTCCATCATCCTAGAAAATTCTAGTGTGTCTGTATGCAGTCGGCCCCTGCTTCCACTCCCGGCGGCAGGCATCCACTCATCTGTTTTCTGTCTCAATAAAATTTGCCTTTTCTGGAAACTTCATATAAATGAAATGATGCAACATGTAGTCTTTTGTATCTGGCTTTTTTCACTTAGCATAATATTTTGAGATTCATTATGTTGTAGCCTGTATCTGTAGTTTGTTCCTTTTTATTGATGAATAGTATTCTATTTTATGGATATACAACACTTTGTTAATCCACTCACTGACTGATGGATATTTGGATTGTTTCCACTTTCTGGCTACTATAAATAATGCTACTGATAACATATGTGTACAAGTCTTGTATGACTTGTGTTTTCATTTCCCTTGGATAAATATCTAGGCGTAGAATTGCTGAGTTATATAGTAAGTTTACATTGAATGTTTTAAGAAACCACTAATCTGTTTTCCAAGTAGCTGTCTTATTTTACATTCACGCAAGCAATCTATGAGAGTTCCAGTTACTCCATATCCTCACCTGCACTCAAAACTCTCAGTCTTTTAGTTTAAAGCCATTTTAATGGATGTAGAGCAGTACTTCATTCTAATTCATATTTCCCTAATGACTCATTATTTTAAGCCTCTTTTCCTGGGCCCATTATTTTTTTTATAAAATGTCTGTGTAAATCTGTTGCCTACTGTATTAGTTTTTTCTTTGTTTTATTGCTGCCATAACAAATTACTACAAATGTGGTTGCTTAAAGGTGAGAAGCCCGTTTGGGCTCAGCTGGATCTTCTGCTTAGAGTCTCACAAGCTGTAATTAAACTGTCAACAGGACAACAGGATGTGTCCTGTACTGAATGCTCTAGGCAAGAATCCTCGGTCAAACTCAGTCAGCTTGCTGGCCAGATTCAGTTCTTTGTGGTTGTAGGACCAAGGTTTCATTGCTAGCTGCCATCCAGAGACCAGTCTTTGTTTCTTAATGCTACCTGAATTCCTTTATTTAATTTTAATTCATTTTTAATTGTAGGATAATTCCTTTACAATGTTGAATCGGTTTCTCTCATACAACAATGTGAATCAGCCATATGTGTACATGTCACTTCCCTCTTGAACCTCCTTCCCACCCCTCTAGGTGGTCACAGAATACCATGTTGAGCTCCCTGTGTTGTACAGCAACTTCCCATTAGCTAGACGCAGAAGATATTAAGAAGAGATGGCAAGAATACACAGAAGAACTGTACAAAAAAGATCTTCACGACCCAGATAATCACGATGGTGTGATCACTGACCTAGAGCCAGACATCCTGGAATGTGAAGTCAAGTGGGCCTTAGAAAGCATCACTTACGAACAAAGCTAGTGGAGGTGATGGAATTCCAGTTGAGCTCTTTCAAATCCTGAAAGATGAGGCTGTGATAGTGCTGCACTCAATATGTCAGCAAATTTGGAAAACTCAGCAGTGGCCACAGGACTGGAAAAGGTCAGTTTTCATTCCAATCCCAAAGAAAGGCAATGCCAAAGAATGCTCAAACTACCGCACAGTGGCACTCATTTCACACGCTAGTAAAGTAATGCTCAAAATTCTCCAAGCCAGGCTTCAGCTTGAACTTCCTGATATTCAAGCTGGTTTTAGAAAAGGCAGAGGAACCAGAGATCAAATTGCCAACATCTGCTGGATCATGGAAAAAGCAAGAGAGTTCCAGAAAAGCATCTATTTCTGCTTTATTGACTATGCCAAAGCCTTTGACTGTGTGGATCACAATAAACTGTGGAAAATTCTGAAAGAGATGGGAATACCAAGCCACTTGACCTGCCTCTTGAGAAACCTATATGCAGGTCAGGAAGCAACAGTTAGAACTGGACATGGAACAACAGACTGTTTCCAAATAGGAAAAGGAGTTCGTCAAGGCTGTATATTGTCACCCTGTTTATTTAACTTATATGCAGAGTACATCATGAGAAACGCTGGACTGGAAGAAGCACAAGCTGGAATCAAGATTGCTGGGAGAAATATCAATAACCTCAGATACGCAGATGACACCACCCTTATGGCAGAAAGCGAAGAGGAACTCAAAAGCCTCTTGAGGAAAGTGAAAGTGGAGAGTGAAACAGTTGGCTTAAAGCTCAACATTCAGAAAACGAAGATCATGGCATCTGGTCCCATCACCTCATTGGAAGTAGATGGGGAAACAGTGGAAACAGTGTCAGACTTTATTTTTCTGGGCTCCAAAATCACTGCAGATGGTGACTGCAGCCATGAAATTAAAAGACGCTTCCTCCTTGGAAGGAAAGTTATGACCAACCTAGATAGCATATTGAAAAGCAGAGACATTACTTTGCCAAGAAAGGTTCATCTAGTCAAGGCTATGGTTTTTCCTGTGGTCATGTATGGATGTGAGAGTTGGACTGTGAAGAAGGCTGAGCACCGAAGAACTGATGCTTTGGAACTGTGGTGTTGGAGAAGACTCTTGAGAGTCCCTTGGACTGCAAGGAGATCCAACCAGTCCGTTCTGAAGGAGATCAGCCCCGGGATTTCTTTGGAAGGAATGATGCTAAAGCTGAAACTCCAGTACTTTGGCCACCTCATGTGAAGACTTGACTCATTGCAAAAGACTCTGATGCTGGGAGGGATTGGGGGCAAGAGGAGAAGGGGACAACAGAGGATGAGATGGCTGGATGGCATCACTGACTCGATGGACATGAGTCTGAGTGAACTCCGGGAGTTGGTGATGGACAGGGAGGCCTGGGGTGCTGTGATTCATGGGGTTGCAAAGAGTTGGACACGACTGAGCAAGTGATTTGATCTGATCTGATCTTATACACGGTAATGTATATGTTTCTATGCTACTCTCTCAATTCGCCCCACCCTCTCCTTCTCCTGCTGTGTCCACAAGTCTGTTCTCTATGTCTGAGTCTCTGTTCCTGCCTGAAAATAGGTTCATCAAGTACCATCTTTCTAGACTCCATATATATGCATTGAAAGTAAAAGTGTTAGTCGTTCAGTCTGTCCAGCTCTTTGCAACCCCATGGACCGTAGCCCCCAGTCTCCTCTGTCCATGGAATTCTCCAGGCAAGAATACTGGAGCAGATAGCAGGTAACCATTCCCTTCTTCAAGGGATCTTCTCCACTCAGGGATTGAATTCAGGTCTCCTGTATTGCACGTGGATTCTTTACCATCTAAGCTAACAGGGAAGCCCTGTATATGCATTAATATATGATGCTTGTTTTTCTCTTTCTGTCTTACTTCACTCTGTAGAATAGGCTCTATGTTCATCTATCTTACTAGAATTGACTCAAATTTTTCCATTTTATGGCTGAATTCCTTTAATTCTTTCTCTGTGCCCCTGCTCCAGCAACAAGGAGTTGCTTTCCTGCCACATTTTTAATTTCTCTGCCTCTGTCTTTTCTTGTTAGCTTATCTTTTTGATGCTAACTTTTATGGGCTAGTATGATTGCTGCTGCTGCTAAGTCGCTTCAGTCGTGTCCAACTCTGTGTGACCCCATAGATGGCAGCCCACCAGGCTCCCCCGTCCCTGGGATTCTCCAAGCAAGAACACTGGAGTGGGTTGCCATTTCCTTCTTCAATGCATGAAGTGAAAAGTGAAAGTGAAGTAGCTCAGTCATGTCCAACTCTTCATGATTAGATTGAGATAATTTAATCACAACCCAGATAATATAGAATAATATCTCTGTATTAATGTCCACACCCTTAATTAATCAGCAAACCCCTTATACCAAGTAATATAACATATTCACGGATTTTAGGGATTAGAGCATGGATACTGTGGGGACAGGTATCACCAAATATCCACTTTTAAGGGGCTTGTTGGTCTTATTAATGAGTTGTAAAATTGTGTATATATTCTGGATTCATGTCTGTTAGCAGAGGTTCACAAACTTTTTTTGTACATGGAAAGATAGTAAATATTTTATGTTTTGTAGGTCATATGGGATTGCTTTTGTATTAGCTTCTTTTATAAACAACCTTTATAAAAATGTAAAAACTATTCTGTGTGTGTGTGTGTGTGTGCGTGCGCGCATGTGCACACGCAGTCACTGGGCCGTGTCTCACTCTTTGCAGCCCCATGGACTGTAGCCCACCAGGCTTCTCTGTCCACGGGGTTTCCCAGGCAAAAATACTGGAGTAGGTCGTCATTCCCTTTTCCAGGAGACCTTCCTGATCCAGGAATCAAATCTACAACTCTTGTGTCTCCTAAGCCGGCAGGAGAATTGTTTACCACTGTGTCACCTGGAAAGCCCCTTCTTAGTTCATAGGTCTTACCAAAAACGGCTGTGGCCACAGTTTGTCAACCCCTAAGCTGTGTGATTTGCATATATTTTTATTAAATTTTCTTACTGATCCCTTTGGAAGAGTGTGATGGACAGACTTAAAAATGGCCCTCATAAGCCCTGCCTCCTGGTATCAGTGCTTTGATTGAATCCCTTCCCTTGAATACGGTGGGACCTGTGACCTGCTTTTCACCAATGATCTGAGGCAAAAGTGACTCCATGTACACTGTTAAAGAGTATAGCACCCATCTTATCAGAGTCTTTCTTTCTCCTGTTAGAGACTCTCTTTCTCTTTCCCTTTCTCTCTCTCTTCTTCCTGGGTTTGAAGAAGCAGGTTGCCATGAATCCTTTAGCCCCCAGGTACCAGACACTTCCAACAACTCTGCAAGTTAGTAAATGGACATTCTGTAACTGACTCTCAGCCCTGGCTGACACCTTGATTACAGCCTTGTAAGACCCTAAGCAAAGGACCCAAATGAACTGTCCTTATTTCTGACTTAGAGAAACTGTGGACTAATAAGTATGTGTTGTTTTAAGCCATTAATGTTGCAGTGATTTGTTATGCAGTATAGAACACTAATACAAAAAACAAATATCAAGTCTACTTTATTTTTTCTCTTGAAACCATACCTGAGAAATCTTTACCTAACTCAAAGTTACAAAGATTTCATCTTGTGTTTTCTTAAAGATGTTTTAGAGGTTCAGTTCCTACATTTCAATGTGTAAGGGTCTAAGTTTATTTTTTGAAATATGTGAATATCTAGTTGTCAATAATATCTAGTTTGCAACAAATGATTGCAAAGAATCTCCTTTCCTCCATTAAACAACTTTAGTACCTTTGTTGAAAATCAAAGGATTTTATAAATTTTATAAATTAAATTATAAATTTTATAAATTAAATTATAAATGTAAGAGTTTATTCCTATTTTGTTGATTCATTTTTTTTATTTTATTTTATTTTTAAGCTTTACAAAATTGTATTAGTTTTGCCAAATATCAAAATGAATCCACCACAGGTATACATGTGTTCTTTACCCAATACTCCACTGTCTTGATTACCATAGGTTTATAATGAGTTTTATAATCAGAAATTCTAAGTCCTCCAAATTTGTTCTTCATTTTAAAATTTTCATTGGTTACTTTGTGTTTCCATAAAATTTTATAAGCATCTTGTCAGTTTCTACAAAAAAATAAAGTCTCCTGGGATTTTGATAGAGATTTGTTTGACTCTAAGAATTACCATCTTGTCAATATTGAGGCTTGTAGTCTAGAACATAAAATGTCTCTCCGTTTATTTCAATTTTCATTTCTCAGCAGTCCCTTGGAGGCTTCTGTAAATAAAACTTTCCTTTTGTTACATTTACTCTAAATATTTTTTCTTCTTGATGCTCTGAGAAATGGACTTTCATGTTCCAATTCTTCATTGACAAAATACAAAAAAATAATTATTTTGGCATATTTATCTTGAATACTGTTATCTTGAACTCATCTATTAGTCCTAATATTTTATTTTAATATTTCTTAGAAGTTTCTACATGCAGGATCATGTTGTCTTCAGAAAACATAGTTTTACTTCTTCCTTTTGCTTTTTTATATGCTTTTAATTTCTTTGTCTTTTATTGTACAGTCTAGAATCTCCAGTACAATGGTGAATAGAGCTGGTGAGAGTGGATGTCTTTGCCTTACTCTTAATCTTAAAGACAAAGCAATTTAGTATAATGTTAGCTGTGGATTTTTGTACGTGCCCTTTTTCACATAAAGAAACTGCCCTGCTATTGCCAGCTTGAGAGCTTTTTATCATTCATGGGAGCTGAATATTTTTCAAAACTTTTTTTCTGTTTTTCTTGAGATGATCATGAAGTTTTTAATCTCATTTTTTATTAATATGGTATGGTGCATGCATGCATGCATGCTGAGTCACTTCAGTCGTATCTGACTCTTTGCAACACTATGGACTATAGCTCTCCAGGCTCCTCTGTCCATGGGAATCTCAAAGCAAGAATACAGGAGTGGGTTGCCATCCCCGCCTCCAGGAGATCTTCCCAACCCAGGAATCAAACCAGCAGTTCCTGCATTGCAGGCAAATTCTTTACCACTGAGCCACTGGGGAAGCCCAATATGGTATGGTACATTGATTTATTTTCAGATGTTAAAACAACCTTGTACTTCTGTGATAAGTAGATCTGTTAGTCACGGTATACTTTTTTTATATGCTGTTGGATTTCATTTGTTAGGTTTTTGAGGAGAGGGCGTTTGAGAATTTTTGATCTATATTCACATTAGATATTGATCTGTAGTTTTTTTTTCTTTCTCTTGGGATATCTTTATATGGCTTTGGTATCAGGATAATACTAGCCTTATAGCATTGGAAAGTATCCCCTTTTCCTCTATTTTTTGAATATCTATTTTTCTGGCAGAATTTGTAAAGTGTTTATATTATTTCTTTTTTTGAGCTTTTATTTATTTATTTTTAGCACGTATTTTATTGAAGTATAGTTGACTTACAATGCTTCAGGTGCACAGCAAGGTGATTCTGTATATATATACATATATTATTTTTCAGAATATTTTCCATTATAGGTTAGTGCAAGATATTGACTATAGTTCCCTGGGTTATACAGTAAACTTTTGCTGCTTGTTGCATATGTTTTTATTGTTTTTTTAAATTAGAATTTAAATATTTAACAGAGATCACTAGAGAAGGTATCTAGGCCTGGACTTTTTTTGAGGATTTTTAATTACTAACTCAATTTCTTTACCTGTCATTCTGTTCAGATTTTCTACAGCTCCTTTAGTTTGTTTTAGTAGTTTGTGCCTTTCTAGGAAATTTTCTGCTTCATCTAAGTTTTCTAATTATTTTGACATAATGTTGTTGACAGTGTATCCTTACAATTCTTTTAATTTGTGTCATCTTTCTTTATCTTGGTTAAACTAGATCAGGAGTCAATACAGTATGTATGGCTTAGTGGTGAGGTCATGATTGGCCCGTTATTTCATTCAAACACCTAGAGTCAGTCTGGCTGACACTCTGCTCAGTGATCTGTTTGTGGGTTAGGAGTAAATCCAGATTTCAAGCCTTTGGCATCTTTGATGTTACCTTTACACTTGGTCATGCTCTTTCAAGTATTCTCTGTATAAATGCATGCCGTCCTGGTCAGCCAGTGATGTCTGAGGACCTTTGCTAGCTCTTCCAGAGCTGTCTGATTTTTTTGGAATCCACTGCTAAATTTCTAGTTAGTTTGTAGGTCTGCCACTCACTCCAACCAGGATCACAACCTCAGGCTTGGATTACAAGGTTGTAGCCTAGACCATTTTCTTCCTATCCAGGCTACTACTATCACTGACATAACTTTATTGTGTGTGAGTTGTTTTGCCCTTCCCTCCAAGTCAAGTCAGCCCTTCAGCAGGAAAGCTTCTGCTTTGATGGCTTGCCCAACCTGGTACAAAGTGAAGTAAAGTGAAATCTCTGTCATGTCCAACTCTGTGACACCATGGACTATAGCCTACCATGCTCCTCCATCCATGGGATTTTCCAGGCAAGAGTACTAGAGTGGGTTGCCATTTCCTTCTCCAGAGGATCTTCCCAACCCAGGGACTGAACCCGGGTCTCCCACATTTTAGGCATGCTTTACCATCTGAGCTACCAGGGAAGTCAACCTGGTACAAACACCATCCCAAATGCACTATAGGACTGGATGGGAATAGTTCCAGGCAAGAATGGAACAGATTTCCACTGCTCTTACCTGAAATTCAACAATATTTTTTTTAGTAATAAATAATTCTCAATTTGTTGTTTGCCTTTGATTTTCGGAACCCTCAAATTTCTTTGGAAAAAAAATTGATGAGTTTTACAGTTATTTTGAGGGCTTCCCTGGTGTCTCAGCAGTAAGACCTGGGTTTGATCCCTGGGTCAGGAAGATTCCTTGGAGAAGGGCATGGCAACCCACTCTAGTACTCTTGCCTAGAGAATCCCATGGACAGAGCATGGCAGGCTGCAGTCCGTAGGGTCACACAAAGTCAGACGCAACTAAGCAGCATAGTTATTTTGAGGAAGATAGGATTTACCAGCCTTATTACTTTCCCATAATTGGAAATTCCTGCCCAGGCCACCTGGCGTCCCAAATATCTGTTCATTTTCACTTATTTAGTTTTCCCCTATACGTATTGCTAATTGTCCACGCACTACCAATAGTCAGAAAACTTTCACCAGAAAGAAATCTCCCCCTTTCGATGTTTTATTTTGGGAAATTTCCATTCTGAAAATTTTCATTCTAATTTTCATTCATTCAATCTAGAGTAATATTAACTGCACAACTAATATCAGTTTTTAATTATCTTAAGGATTCCCTTTACTCATCTCCTAATTTAGTTTATCTATCTAAACAGAATTAAAAGTCCGTCAGAAACTTAAGGTTTTCTCTTTTTTGGTTTATTCTCTTGCTTTGGTGGAACACAACTTCCTGTAGAGCTTTTTCTTTTTTGTGTGTGTTAAAAATACTACTCTTTTAGAAAGAGTGGTGATGGCACTCCTCAACATGCTTGCTTCTGTAGTAACACTGATCTAAGCTATGACTCCCTCAGACTGTTGTTTAGTTGGGTGGAATTTTTGTTGTTGTTTTGTTAAGTGGGCAATTCAACTGAAATAAATAGCCTAACTGTTAGTGAAAATAGAGTGAGGAGAAAGGAGAAAAAGACCCAGAAATAGAGTCTTTCTTTGCCAGTGATTTCTAAAATTAGAGTTAAATTTTTTTGTATATAAAAAAAGAAAATGTTGCTTATTCTGGCCTCAAGGTGATTTCAAGACCAAAGCAAAGAGTACCCAAGGAAACACATTACATTCTCATTAGAGAAACATGAGGATTAAAAGATATTAATAGAAGCAAAAATAAAAAAAAGTCCATCTTAACAACACATCAGTATAGATCCTTGCCTAAAAAGGAATTCCAGTATACAAAGACTAGAACTTTACCAAAACTTAAATTAGTTCTAAGACATATTGTTGGTCAGAAGCATCTTCCAAATTTGCTTCACTCAAATCCCATCAAAAGAAAAGATGATTCTTACAGCTATGGAGGCCACAGTTAGAACCATATGCCCTGAAAATGATGGGACTGATTGTGTCTTGGAGAAAGGGGAAAAGGATGAGGAAGTGCCATTGGCAAATAATCTTATCCACTCCAGAATTACTTGTGAATGCTTCAGAATTGCTTTTCCTGTATCCAAGGAGGACATGGATGAATTGACAGTTATTCTGTTTATATTCAGGATGCAATTTGATCCTGAAATCGCCCAGTAGGCATCTCCTGGTTTTTACCAAGAACATCCACAATGATGTCACTCAAGAAAAATTCCTAGTTTATGAACACCTCTGAAAACTAACAGCTACCAGCAGCTTTGAACTGGTAAAAATTTTATTTGCTGAACAAATCTTCAATTGGATAGACCACCTGGGTTCCTAAGATGCAGATGGAGTGCCTGAAATAATTAACCACACATTTATTTTTACTTCTACAGTGAAGATAGAAGTTGTACGCACAGTACCGAGTCTTATTATGAGCTCCATTGGATAAACTGGCACCAAGGGGCTGAATACATCCGATATGAAGACTGTCTTCTGAGATGAGAGTCATTTTATCCATGTTAGGGATAAATTTACTACTTTTTCAAGAGAGCTTGTCAAGAACTGAAGGTATAATATTTCTTAATTACACAAAAGTTCATTAGGTTTCACAGAAAATTCTCAATATGCTATTTTGAAGGCTGGACACATTTATTGATGTTGATGACGGAGTATTTGTTTGCCTTTATTTACATTTTAAGCAAAAAACACTCTCAGAACCATCTAAAGAGAGATTTGTTTTGGTCTGGTTCACGTGGAAGATAACTTGGGGCCATATAAATGAGGTAAACTTTCCCTTTAAGGCTAGTCGATTTGTACAGCTATGAAGTCTTAAGCAACCTGTAAGTCAACAGGGCCCTTAACACTCACATATTTACAAAGTCTTGGATTAGGCACAAAATGGGTGGTGAAGGGACCAAAGCCTGCCTGGCCTCCATATTTAAGTCAATTTTTCCCATCTTATTCAATCTTTTAATACTATGTATCTCTTCATAATATTCACCATGATTGTACCTTAACATTTTTAATGATCCTTTTGATTGGATGACTTGACTACAATCTCCAATTATTCAATGTCAGTGGTGCTGTGGACGTATTTTGTAGATGCAATTCAAGTTCATAATCAGTTGATTTAAAGTAGGGAGATTATCCTAGATGATCTGGGTGGACCTGATTCATGGAGCTGAAAGGCTTGAAAAGGAAAGCTGAGGTTTCCCCAAAGAAGAAGAAATTTCTACGTGTGGATAGCAGCTTCAGCCTATGCCTGAGAGACCAGCCTGTCCTTTCTGAAAGCTTGCCCTACAAATTTCAGACTTGCCTTAGTAGACCACACAATCAAGTAAGCCAACTCCTTGTAAGAAATGTCTTAATATATATCTTCTACTGGTTCTATTTCTCTGGTCAAATCTTAATTCTTATAACATTGTGTGTGATTCTTTAGAAAATATGTTTTACTTTCTGAACTATTTTTATTTATGTATTTATTATTTGCCAGCTATGGTATTTCATGGTATGGAATAATGTCTAGTCACAAAACTCACTCAAAAAAAAAAAAAAAGTGTGCTGAATGAGTAATTACAGATTGATAGATTTATGTAGCTTTAACTGAACTATGCTGCTGCTGCTGCTAAGTCACTTCAGTCGTGTCCGACTCTGTGCGACCCCATAGATGGCAGCCCACCAGGTTCCCCCGTCCCTGGGATTCTCCAGGCAAGAACACTGGAGTGGGTTGCCATTGCCTTCTCCAATGCATGAAAGTGAAAAGTGAAAGTGAAGTCGCTCAGTCGTGTCCAACTCTTCGCAACCCCATGGACTGCAGCCCACCAGGCTCCTCCACCCATGGAATTTTCCAGGCAAGAGTACTGGAGTGGGGTGCCATTGCCTTCTCCGTAACTGAACTACATATAACCTCTAAATATAACTGAAAGCAGGATTATATCTTCCAAATCTCTAGAAAAAATATAAATGAAAAAATACATAGTTCATCCAGTAAGAGGTAAATAACAAAAAGAACAAGAAGCATAAACTTAGAAAAATACTAAAAATTTCAAAAGTAGATCAAAAAGATTAATTGTAACAATTAATGGATATTGATACAAAATTCTTTATTAATAAAAAGAAAATACTTAGATTTAGTTTTATAAAAATCCAACTAACTGTTGCTTGTAAGAAAAATGTATAAACCAAAAGTTTTAAAAGCTTTAAGAGACTGATATGGTCAACAATATTTCCAACCACTGTTAAAAAAAAGCAGAGGCAGTAATATTAATATTGACAAGAAAATACTCAGAAGGAAAAAGAAAAGCATATATGTGATAAAAAGGATAAATTTATATGAGTAAAAGGAGATATAAAAATTGGGAATTATGGGTCAGCTCATAAAAATATTAAAAATCCATATTGATAAAAACAGAAAAAATGGACAGAAATTACTTTAGTGAAATCCTTTATAAACCATTATAAATTTATAAAACATCAGTTCAGTTCAGTTCAGTAGTTAGGACATGTCCAACTCTTTGTGACCCCATAGACTGCAGCATTCCAGGCTTCCCTGTCCATCACTAACTCCTGGAGCTTGTACAAAACATCAGATATGTTTAATTGATGAGAAATTAATTTAAGAAGGATACATTTTATATGACATATATTTTGATCTATATCATATAATACTTTCTTTAAAGTGTCTTTGAAAGATATAATTTTGTCATTTTCTAGAAATAAAGAATATCCAAGGAAACTTCAAAAAATGGATATTTTGTTGGCCACATCCTTTAATCATAATGAAATAAAGCATAAAAAGTACAAATCCACTAAAAATTAATATCAAAAAATCAGACAAACATTTTTAACCCTTTGAGAATTAAAATAATTTCTCTTCAATAACCGTTGGCTAAAAAAAAAAATACAAAATGAAATAGCATATAAAAAGGTATGGCACTCAATCAAAAACTATACCGAAAAATAGGTAGAATCGAAAGTTTGTATTGATTTTTTTAAATAGGAAAATAAATAGAGAAAATGCACTAATCATTTACTTCAAGTAAGTTGGTGTTAGTCACTCAGTTGTGTCTGACTCATGGACTGTAGACTGCCAGGCTCTTCTTTCCAGGCAAGAATACTGGAGTGGGTTGTCATTTCCTTCTTTTTTTTTAAATTGATTTTTTTTAATTGGAGGCTAATTACTTTACAATATTGCATTGGTTTTGCCATACATCAACATGAATCCACCACAGGTATACACATGTTCCCCATCCTGAACCCCCCTTTCACCTCCCTCCCTGTACCATCCCTCTGGGTCATCCCAGTGCACCAGCCCCAAGCATCTTGTATCATGCATCGAACCTGGACTGGCGATTCGTTTCATATATGATATTATACATGTTTAAATGCCATTCTCCCAAATCATCCCACCCTCTCCCTCTCCCACAGAGTCCAAAAGACTGTTCTATACATCTGTGTCTCTTTTGCTGTTTTGCATACAGGGTTATCATTACCATCTTTCTAAATTCCATATATATGTGTCAGTATACTGTATTGGTGTTTTTCTTTCTGGCTTACTTCACTCTGTATAATAGGCTCCAGTTTCATCCACCTCATTAGAACTGATTCAAGTGTATTCTTTTTAATGGCTGAGTAATACTCCATTGTGTATATGTACCACAGCTTTCTTATCCGTTCATCTGCTAATGGCCATTCCCTTCTTCAGGGGATCTTCCTGACTAGGGATCTAATCTGGGTCTCCTGCATTGCAGGCAGATTCTTTAGAAAAGGGGCTTCCCTGGTGGCTGGCTTCCCCTGTGGCTCAGACAGTAAAGTATTTGCCTGTAATGCAGAAAACCTGGATTCGATCCCTGGGTCAGGAAGATCCCCTGGAAAAGTAAATGGCAACCAACTCCATACTGTTGCCAAGAAAATTCCATGGAGGGAGGTGTCAGGTAGGCTACAGTCAATGGGATCGCAAAGAGTTGTACATGACTGAGCAACTTCACTTCTTTAGAAAAGAAACAAGTACCGTAATATTTTAAGGAAACTAGAGAATAGAAAGTAATGATGGTTAAGTTAAGATAGTGAATTAGAAAATAGCAAAAAAAGAAGATAAATAAAGGCAAGGTCTGGTTCTCTGAGAAAAACTTAACACAATTATAATTCTTTAATAAATCTAATAAAAAGAGATTGTGTCAAATATGGACATAATTTTCATCTCTGTATATCATGTTCAATTCTACAAATAAAATTAACAATCCTTAATGACAAGGAAGAAATTGGAAATCTTAGCTTTAAGGAAAATTTTAGATATCTTCCTCCCAAAACTATAGACTCAGACAGTGTATATCTTGATCTACTTTATGGATAAATTATTTTAATCATCCAAGAAATTAATAATTCCCATACAATGTAAACTATTCTACAACAATATAGCAAAATATGGAAATATTTCCCCATGTATGAAATAAATTAAGAATTAGTTTGGGGAATAAGAGTCTTGCAATTTCCTAGTTAGGTTATCTTCAGTGATTGCTCTCAAATGCAGTTTCCTAATAAAATGAGAATGGGGGTTTCCCAGGTGGCACAGTGGTAAAGAATCTGCCTCCCAATGTAAGAGATGCAAGAGACGTGGGTTTGATCCCTGGGACAGGAAGATCCCCTGGAGAAGGAAATGGCAACCCATGCAAGTATTCTTGCCTGGAAAATCCCATGGACAGAGGAGTCTTGCAGGCTGTAGTCCATGGGGTCGCGAAGAGTTGAACTTGACTGAACATGCAGCACATATACACATAAAATAAAAATAGTTATGGTACAAACTTCATAAATTGTCTGTGAAATTTAAAGGGGATAATTCATGTAAGTCTCAACTTAGCAGATTCCCAGGAACACAGTGTAAACTCTATAAGGTTTTTTCAGCTAGAATAACCCTGATACAAAAACTCATTAAATATAACACTAAAGTCAACAACACACCAATTTAGTTAATGAGAAATGATGGACAAATCTAAATAAAATATATGCAATGAAATTTAATAGCCTATTAGAGAATAATAGTGGAGAAAGAAATGGCAACCCACTCCAGTATTCTTGCCTGGGAAATCCCATGGACAGAAGAGCCTGGCAGGCTACAGTCCATGGAGTCGTGAAGAATCAGAAACAATTCAGACTACATAACAACAAGAGGATAATCGAACATAAATACAATGACAAATTAGTGTTAGGACATATGATTATGCAATTAATCTAGCTACATTGATGCACCAAATAAGAAAAGCATATTATCACATAAAGATCCTATGCCTGATAGCATCTTACAAGTGAAGAAGGAAAATAAGATATCTAATATGATAAAGCCAACAGCTTCTTAATGATAGAACACTAGAAATGTTGCCACTGAAATCACAAAGTACACACAAAAGGCAAAGAGGCTAGTTTCCCAAGATATTATGCAACCAAGTTTTCAGGCCTAGGTGGCTTAGCTCTAGACAGACTTTCAGTTCCTTATTCATCGATATTCATCAAGCCGTTACTCATGTAAACCAGTCATTCTGGGTGTGATCTCTAGACCAGCGGCATCAGTATCACCTGTGAACTTGTTAGAAATCTGAATTCTTGGACACTACCCCAGAGCTATTGACTCAAAAACTCTGGAGGAGATGCCCAACAATCTAAGTGTTAATAACCCCTCTAGGAGATTTAAGCCCCTGTCTTTGACGGCTCTCTTAAATTCAAATGCAATTCCAACTAAAAATATATTCTGCTGATGAGTATGCTGAGAAAATTCACTAATCTCCCAGGAAAAAAAAATTAAGTTAGATATTCACTTGGTACACAAAATTGAATTTCACATAGATTTGAGATTATATAAAATCAGAAAAAAACACATATAGAGCATTATATGTCATGAGTGTGAATAATAAGCATAAGAATAAATAGCACGTTAGGACTAAAGGGTGTAATTGTTAAGAATGGGCCCCCAAGGCATCTTACATAAAATTATATAACAGAATAAGACATTTGTGATGCTTTCAATAATTACCGAACTTAAAAAACTGCTCCATGAAATGGCTATTGTTTCTCCCCAGTTTCCTTGAGTTGGAAGTTTACCCAAACAAATTTCACTCTGGACCTCACCAAGGCTTCTAAACTCATAGGCTCCTCCTATGTTGTGTGGCTTGGAGCCTTTAGAAATGTATCCAGAACAATGAATAGTCTGGGCCTCACATAAATGGACCTCCTTTACTAAGTGAATTCAGGAACCATCTCATTCTCTCTCTGGCTGTTGAGTCTCCCATCCTGCCTTATTCTCTGTCCTTTTTCAAGTGTGCATCTCCAGTTTAAGTCACCATTTACCCTCTTGTCTTTCAATCTTCAAGCTTTACCTCTCTGGCTTTAATCTCATCTGATTTGGCTTTTCCCTAGCCCAACAGAGGAGCAGGGATCAAGCCCTAAACTTTCTGTGCAAGTGGTGTTCTGGTTAATGGTTAACAACCAGCTCCTTCTGATAGATATGGCCAGAAGGCACGAACTACGTTTATTATAAATTTCTAATGATACAAAGGATATTTTATATCATAATTTTGTTTAAACTCTTGTATCCAAGCCAGCATAAGATTTTGGTTGAGGAGCAAGAGGATAGGTCTGAATGTTGGTTGATATATTCCTTTACATTAATGAGAAAGTAGAACAATAAAGATCTATGTAGGAACTTCAACACTTTCCCAATGATCTGAGTGATTTATTTGCTCCATCAGAAAAATTTTTTTTAGTTCTGGGAAAATATTCCCTCAATTTTTGTGCTAATCACACCTCATTGGTCACAGTGAAGGCATTCTTTGAAGTGTAATCTACATTTTCTCCTTTACTTTCTAAGGTCCAGACGATCAACAAACAGTAAATCAAGCCTTGATTTGCAGTATTTATCAGTTTCTTTGGGGTGAGCTTTTCCATCATGGCTAATCTCAAGTTGCTAAGGTGACACCACTGGATGTAGAGTTGAAAAGAAAGGAGTAAAGATGGTAGCAGATCAGGGCATTGCATTTCCACTATATAGACACAGCGGGCACAAACAAACTCAAAATATAGATTAAATAATTACTAATGGTGAGTTCTGACTATTTATTAACTTTGTTTTTACTATAATTTAATAGGTGTTTACATAAATTACTTTTTAATTATGGCTTTCAAAATTCCTGAAATGTTATTTTCATGAGCAAACCACTGGCTCCATTTTCCCTGCATCTCCCCAGAAAAGTGTTTTTCAACATTATTTGTACATCCATAAAGAAGACTGAGAAATATATACATTCATTAGTAGCCTGCATATCTTCCATCTTGCTAATGTGTTCTTCTAAGAAGAAGACAAATACTGCAGAGCATCAGGGAAGGCTCTTAGAAATTTGGATCATTGGTGGCATAAGCCCAAATCTGTTCAAGCAGTAGGCTCATTTGAGAAGCTCAGACCCTGGCCCTCATTTTCAGCCTGCACAGTTGGAAGAGGCCAGTGTTCATGAAGGGCATCCATGGCGGGAGTTTACTGAAGGGTTGCTGAACTTCAGGCAGGGCTATCTTGGAAGCTCAATGGTTGTGTGGAGTAAGAAGCCAAAAAGACTTCTTCCCACTTTGACTGTGGCTGTACTGTTATTCTTACACATAGAACTAGATTCTGGTCAAGTAGAGACAATAGCAAAGAATAATAATTATTTAGTGAGTACTTGTTCTGTCCTAAATATCATGCTAAATGCTATATATACATCATCTTCATAACCCTTAAAACAACCTTGGGTAGTAAGGATTATTATTCCCACTTACAGCCAGAAACCTGAGAGACAGAGCAATTAAGGAATTTGTCCCAGGATCACCCAGACAAGTGATAAATTAGGATGTGAACCAGCTGTGTTTCTCCAAAGCCAATGCTTTGCTGAATCACCTCCTTGGGCTTCCCTGGTGGTTTCCCAGGTAAAGAATTCACCTGCAATGCAGGAGATGCAGGTTCAATCTCTGGGTCAGGAAGATCCCTGGAAAAGGAAATGGCAACCCACTCCAGTATTCTTGCCTGGGAAATCCCATGGGCAGAGGAGCCTTGTGGGCTACATTCCATGGGGTTGCAAAGAGTCAGACACAAATTAGTGACTAGATAACAACAACCAAATCCTCAGTCTGGAGATCCAGGATTTTTGAGACCCATTAATAACAATGCGGATGCAGTTCATTCATTCTTCAACATTCCTCATTAATCCATTAACCAGATACACTTAGTATATTTTTGTTTTCAGCTGATATTGTTAATGGCATCCATTTCCACTAACAGGGATGTCCTAATTTGGGGGTTAAATTATATGTCTTTCTATATACAGAAGAACATGTTCTGTGTACTAGTAGGAACAGAGGGAAATTGTATCTCTGCCCTGATTCCAGTGGACCCAAGATGGCAGCAGCACAAAACCTGCCTCAATTCTTTTCTTTTCCAGCTTACCAGATTGAGTCTGCACAGCCACCTCTCCAAGGGCCCTACACTTTCATGAGCATGTGTAAAGAGGAAGGGTCAAATTTTCCAAATACAATTTCAGTAATTAGAATGTGTGGTGGTGCCCTTTGACCTCTGAGATTACCTTCACTGAATGCCACTACCTACAACTATATCATCCTAAAACTACATCATCATCTTGAATGAGCACTTCCCCTCACCCCAGTTGACATCCTATGGAAACCTAGTTCTGACAGTCACAGATGTATTTCAAAGCAACTTTTCTCCATGTAATGCTTGAAAAACACACATTTTCACTCCTGGGAAACTCAGTGGATACCTGGAAAAGGGGCAACCCCTCAAAAGGAACAAGATTACCTAATGCTTCTGAGATACAAAGTCAACCATGCTCAGCTTGGGATTCCCTCCTGGCTCAGCTGGTAAAAGAATCCACCCGCAATGCAGGAGACATGGGTTCGATCCCCGGGTTGGGAAGATCCCCTGGCGAAGGGAAATGCTACCCATTTCAGTATTCTGGCCTGGAGAATCCCATGGACTATACAGTCCATGGGGTTGCAAAGACTTGGACACGACCGAGCTACTTTCACTTTCACTTTCATGTTCAGTTTACAACAGTGTTCTTAGATTATTTAAGATGACACCACCAAGGACAAAAGATGAAGTAAAATTTGGAAAACTTTCCATGGAAACATAAAAAAATACTGTGGAAAACCAGGCAAAAATAAAGGTATTTTAATTGATTATTTGTAGATTAGCTGTTAACTATTGTTAAAGCATGTGTAACCTGAAGACTTTCGTTTTACGAATGTATCAAGTGAACCCTAAGCTTAAAAAGATATGAACACAAATAGTCCACTTAACTTTTTTCTTATTTGTTCATTTATTTATTTTTGGCTGTGCTGAGTGTTCACTGCTGCACAGCCTTTCCCTGGTTGTGGTGAACAGAGCCTATTTTCTAGTTACGGTGGGCAAGTTTCTCATTGCAGCAGCTTCTCATGCTGCAGAGCACAGGCTCTGGAGCCTGCGGGCTTCAGTAGCTGTGGCTGCTGCGCTCTAGAGCACAAGCTCAATAGTTGTGGGCTTGGTTGCTCCGAGGTATGTGGTATTTTCTCGGACCAGGCATTGAACCTGTGTTTCCTGCATTGGCAGGGATATTCTTTACCACTGAGCCAGCAGGGAAACCCCATAATAATCCACTTTTGGAATTATTGGAAACCCAATAATCCACTTTTAAATCTTGAATATTACACAGTCTCTTTCTCTGTAGATGAGTATCTTAAGAAAAATTATTTATCAAATTAATAACAAATGCTTTCACAATTTTAAATATGCTCTGTATAGTCAATTAAATTAAGATCTTCAAACACAGGCTAGTTATTTTGATTTAAATAAAAGAAACAATTTATACACTATATAACAGTAATGTTTTTTGGCCTTTACCACCAGGAAAACTACATTTTTCTGGTTTTAAAATACCTTAGTATGGGTTTTTCTTATAAGGGTCAAAAAAAAAAAAAAAAAACCTTCCAGAAAATATCAACCTAAATAGAAAACCCATTTCTTTCCCAACATTGCCTGGAGCAGTAACCCAGGTAAACATACTTGTATGTATTTGTGTGTGTGTGTGTGTGTGTGTGTGTGTATGTAATATATGTTATGCTGTGGATTTTCCTGGAAGGTTTTTTCATTCTTTTCTGCTAATACTGTTTGAATTATTAAATATTAATGAAATCAAGGAACTAATCCTTATGGATTATACCTTAAACACAGGGGATGGCTCGCAACGATATGAAGTTGCAATCTAACACTTAGGGACTAAAGAATACTACTATGGTCAAGTCACAAAATAGGTATTGCCAAAAAATATTTAAACTAACTACTCGGGCATATTTATTCTTTTTTGCTATCAATTGTTATTTATATTAGGTTGTAATAAATGCAACATTTCTTTACCAGTATGGTTTTAATGAAAAATTATGGATTATATTATTTTGCTGAGTGAGGACTCATGGTTTACTTTTACATCTTGACATCAATAAGAAAAGAAAAACTTTATATAAGATTATTTGAAATCTCCTATTCTTATTAAAGTTTATTTCTAAAGTATGAAAACACATTTTTAAATAATATTCAGATAATTTTTCATAACTTTTCCTAAAACTGTACCTCAAAATAATTTAGAACATGAGGCAGAAGGGAATATGAAATGACTTTAACAAATCACTGAATAATATTGATTGTAACCTTCCATAACTTTTAGCAGTGTACCAAGAAGTGGAAGTGTTAGTCACTCGATCATATCCAACTCTTTGCAACCCCATGGACTGTGCCCACCAGGCTCCTCTGTCCATGGGATTTTCCAGGCAAGAATACTGGAGCAAGTTGCCATTTCCTTCTCCAGGAGATCTTCCTGATCCTGGGATTGAACCCGGATGTCCTGCACTGCAGGCAGATTCTTTACCATCTGAGCCACCAGGGAAGCCCAGCATATAATTCTGGCCTGCCATCTAGGACAGGGGTGGGCAAATCACTACCCATTGACCAAATTAGCCTGGGACCTGTTTTTGTATGGTTCTCTACCCAGAATGGTTTTCAAAGAGTAAACAAGTCCCCAAAGAACATACAACTAAGATAGTATATGGCCAGCCAAAGCCTAAAATATTTACCATGTGGCCTTTTATAGGATTTTCCCTGGTCTAGAAGGTCACAAATTTGTGAAGGAAATGGGATTCACATATGTCCAATAATTACTGAGAAACATAAATTATATAGAATAGACTGAAGGTAAATTGGAAATTTAGAGAGAAGACATTCATCATTGTGGATCAAAATTCCCTACAGATAATCACCTCTGAAACTTACTGTGATCATGAATGACCTGGGGATCTTGTAATCATGCAGATTCTGATTCAACAGGTCTGGGGACAGGTTCTGCATTTCCAACAAGCTCCCCTGTGATACCTGGTTGCTCTTCCATACCTTATATTTTAAATAATGAGCGCTTTGAGGTCAGCAAGAGTTTGGAAAAGCCAGAGTAGCAGGTAAAGGGGCCTGCCTGTTGATATACTTAGAAGCCATGGTTACAGGCTTAGGAAAATAGTTCAACGGCAGAATAAATGTATCTGTGTTTTCCGTAAGTTTCTTGCCTATGAGATGACAACCCCCAGGGCTCACTTTCCTCTAACACTGTTACCCAGATTATTGATACTAGACCAAAGCTACATTCATATGAAATACGCCAATCATTTTTTCCAGTAGTCTGAAAGACAGGAAAAACCCTGTTGAAAGGAAAATTTTCTTAAACTGGGAGCTGAATCAACATGAGTAGAGTTAGTTTTGTAACATAGACTTTGCAATTTAACTACCTTCTTGTCTATCCTTTCAGTTTCACATTCAAACTGATCTAAGAGTTATTTAACATTTTAATACGTTTTCAATGCTGTAATTTCATCCCTACACAATCAAAAGCCATTTTCAGCTCTAACCAGAAGATTCTGTATAAATAACCATTCACCAAAAGAAACATTTGCATCTAGGACATTGCAAGCATCTCTAAGCATGCACTTGGCTAGACTAACTTAAACACTGTTAACAGTAGTAAAAATATTAAGACTATTTTTCATTGTGAAATAAAGAATTTTATAATAGTCTCAGATACAGTTTAGGAGTATTTTAAATTTATGGTGTCAGAGTGGATGATGCAGATCCTGATGCTTGAAGAAGAATGAAGGGCAGTCTTTAAAATCAGGCCATCCTCCTGGTACCCAAAAGTATGAAAACACATGGATGGCAACTAAATTTCATTACAGCCAGGAGAAAAGAACATTATTAACCCAGAATAAGACATTTGGGGGCAGTTCTGATTTTCCCCCTAAGGTTTCTCTTAAAGAAACAAAGAAAATATGTTTTAAAATTACCTCTATGACACCCACAGATAGTATTCCTGGGTAGATACAGACCCAGTGTGGGGCTGGTACCTGCAGTGATGGATGGGTTGAATTCAGTGAGTGGTACTGCTAAGCGGTACCTGCAGAAAGCACTGTGTACAAATATATGGCCCACTCCAGCATTTGAGTAACTTGCTCTGCTTTCTCCTATGAGTTTCCCCAGACTGACCTCCATACTGGTCACTCAGAAAGGGTTTCCTCCCAGGCTGAGCTCCCTTTCACAGCGTCTTTCTAATTTTTTAGCCCTAGTAAGTTGCCCCAGGTTTTCTTTTCCTACAACATTTAAACAGCTTGGTTTCATTTTTTTAAGCCTGTAACCTATGTGTAGGACCCTCTGAGTCCACTTCTGAGAGCAATCACTGAATTGAGAGGCTTAAAACTGATGAAAAGTTTGAAAAAAATAAGCAACATGAGGAAATGCTGAAGGAAATGAGGTTACTTAAACTGGAAAAAGGAGCACAAGACATAAGGAAATCAGTGGTATGCTCTAACTAACTCAGAGGAGCTCTCAAGAGCTGAGTTTTAAATTTTCAGGAATTTTGTGAGCTGATTGTTAAACTCAAGCATTAATCACAGGTGAATTATCAATATATAAACTTACGTATCACAAACAAAAGTAATACAAAGGAGGACAGGAAACTTTTGGGGGTGATGGTTATATTTATTATCTTCCTTGTGGTGAAGATTTCAGGAAGCACGTTGAGTACTATAGAGTGATTGCTGAAACATTTATATCTTATTTATTCCATTATAAAATTTTAGGTAAGATTTATCATAAGCCCATTCTTAGTAATTAAACTCATCATTTCTCTTAATCTTCTTTATATTCTTTTATAGAAAGTGATAGAACTTTGGAATCTCTATTTTGAAGGACAAAAGCATGAGTTCTCCTACTCAATGAGATTTGTCACTTCATCATGTGACATTCAAAGCTCCTGATGACTACAGATTCTTTGTGGCACAGCTGGGAACCTCTCCAACATAATAACTCAGAGGTAGAAGCTAAGAGAGCTAGTGCATGGTTGATCCAAAATTTGAGTCCAGCAAGGAAAATGTACTGGCCAGTTGAGAGGTAAGAAAATTGAGGAAACTGGTAAAACAGAGGTGATCCTGGATTATGGCCAGGAAAGGCAGCAAATATGGTCCATATTTTCTAAACTTTTGGGTATTTATAAAATAGTGAGCCACAAAAAGTTTTTAAAAAATGATTTCAGATGACAGCCAGTGCCCACTATAATTTGTCTCAGGTTCAAATGAATCACTAAAATGTTTTAGCTCCCAAGTCCATCTTTAAATGGATTCTGCTACATTCTATTCTGAACCTTTTGAAATAATATTTCTTTAACTTATTATTTTGGAAAAAAAATTACTCAATTTATAATTAAGCATGATTTTGCAAAGTTTACAGCAACCATCTTGTGCTTAAGAATGATTTTGGGATCATGCTTCACAAACAGCAATTAAAAGCATTCTGTAGCAAGTATTTCTTTGTCCCGAATTTGTGCCATCTAATAAAAACTGAGAAACAATTAGGCCATAATCTTAAATCCCAAGCTTTGCTTTAGTTTAGCATTTGTGGCTATAAGGAATACAAATTAACTGGCATTAGCTAGCTCAAGGAAAGGAAGTTTGCTGTGAGGGCTCACACTGAAAAAGAAAAGGCAATGATTGGAATTACAATGGGACCCGGCCTTAGGGACCCAGGAGCTAAATGGCTGTTTGGTTTCCAGCAACTAAAATCTAAAATATTCATCCAAAGATCCTGTCAAGTAACACCACTTTTTTCAGTTCCACAGAAGAAGGCAATGGCACCCCATTCCAGTACTCTTGCCTGGAAAATCCCATGGACGGAGGAGCCTGGTAGGCTGTAGTCCATGGGGTTGCTAAGAGTCAGACACGACTGAGCGACTTCACTTTCACTTTTCTCTTTCATGCCCCGGAGAAGGAAATGGCAACCCACTCCAGTATTCTTGCCTGGAGAATCCCAGGGACGACGGAGCCTGGTGGGCTGCCGTCTATGGGGTCGCACAGAGTCGGACACAACTGAAGCAACTTAGCCTAGCATAGCATAGCATAAGACAGGAAAAGGCAATGGCAACCCACTCCAGTACTCTTGCCTGGAAAATCCCATGGACGGAGGAGCCTGGTGGGCTGCAGTCCATGGGGTCGCTAAGAGTCGGACACAACTGAGCGACTTCCCTCTACTTTTTACTTTCATGCATTGGAGAAGGAAATGGCAACCCACTCCAGTATTCTTGCCTGGAGAATCTCAGGGACGGGGGAGCCTGGTGGGCTGCCGTCTATGAGGTCGCATAGAGTTGGACACGACTGAAGTGACTTAGCAGCAGCAGCATTAGAAAACTGGGCTTCCCTCTTAGCTCAATCAGTAAATAATCTGCCTGTAATGCAGGAGACCTGGGTTCGATTCCTGGATGGGAAGATCCCTGGGAGAAGGAAATGGCTAATTACTCCAGTATTCTTGCCTGGAGAATCCCATAGACAGGGGAGCCTGACATGCTACGGTCCATGGGGTCCCAAGAGTTGGACAGACTTAGTAACTAAGCCACCACCATTAGAAGACTTCCTCAGAGTTTCTGCACCCTTCCCCTCCCACCAACCATCCTCCCATGGTTTTGCACTGGACCCTCTAGCAAATTCTTTAAATCTCCACGAAGAAATACAATTATCTCAATGTATCTTTTTGTGACAGTCAGTGATGGAAAGTCAGTCTATGGGTTGGTTCCCAAAGTCAAGAACCAATCTCCAACTCGAATCAGATATCACCTGGGCAGCAGATCATCTGGGCTCTCTGTGGAGCAGTTCCCTCAGAAGAGGGATAGGTGTGGATGTGACTTTAATTACAATGGCCAACAAGGACCTACTGTACAGCATGGGGAACTATACTCAATATCTTGTAATAATGTATAATGGAGAAGAATCTAAAAATTGAAACTAACACAACATTGTAAATTAACTATACTTCAATGAAAAAAATTAACTAGTTAATTAATTAAAAAAAAAACAAACAATTATCGGCAGGTCAGAGCTGAGAAAAAATGGGCCCAGAACTTATCCAGGTGCATTTTGGGGTGTATTTAAGAAATACAGTAACAACATTATTTAAAAAATTCTCTAGTCATTCTGTTGCCTGTTCAGATTCTGACAACTGTATTCTGACAGATTTGGAGCTAGGGCAGAGCTCTGTACACATACTGTGCTACATAATAGCACACTATGATTTTTATTATTATTATTAAAGTCTTTATTGGATTTGTTACAATAATGCTTCTGTTTTATGTTTTTTGGGTTTTTTAGCAGGAAGCAGGAGAAGGCAATGGCAACCCACTCCAGTACTCTTGCCTGGAAAATCCCATGGACGGAGGAGCCTGGTAGGCTGCAGTCCATGGGGTCGCTAGGAGTCAGACACGACTGAGTGACTTCCCTTTCACTTTTCACTTTCATGCATTGGAGAAGGAAATGGCAGCCCACTCCAGTGTTCTTGCCTGGAGAATCCCAGGGACGGGGGAGCCTGGTGGGCCGCCGTCTATGGGGTCGCACAGAGTCGGATACGACTGAAGCGACTTAGCAGCAGCAGCAGCAGCAGCAGGAAGCATATGGAATCTTATCTCCCTAACCAGAGATTGAACCCCTACTCCCTACATAGGAAGGCAAGATTCTAACCACTGGATAGTCAGTGAAGTTCCTATTATTTTTTGCTTCAAACAAAGACCTCCCACAATTGGCCATTGATCCTGACAGTATCATTGTAATGTAAGTGACAAGGCAATCACTTCACTATAAAAAAGCTCCTTAACAACAGACTCTCAATGCCTCAAATTTTTGCTTAATAATCACTGTTAAACTTATGAATAATTTATGCAGGTAAAACAAATCAGAGTTTAACTCTGATTTATTAAAACAGTTTTTAGTTGTACTAAAACGCACTTGTATGTACATGTTATTTAAATGCCTAGAGATGCTATTTTGGCCTTTTGGATGACATTGCATTCAGATGTCTACAAGATTTACCTTTTATTAAAATATTTTATCCAGAAGTTAGTTGTACTGTAATTCATTTGGAGCTATATTCAGGAAACACATTTATTTTGAACTACATTTAGAACTGGAACAGATTGTGTGAATTAAGTAACTTTAAAACTAAAACTTATGATAGTTTCCTACCACATAATGATTATAGATTATAGCCATCCTGGGGCTACTAAGGTAAGAACATATGTCTGTTTTTTGAGTTTGAGTTGTTTCTTTTTATAAGAGTTACTTGGGCATTATAGAATTTGGACAGTTAAGGGAAATTATTCATTGCTATTTTATTTTCAGTATTAATATGCTTTAAATGATTACCACATAGTTATTGCCCCAATAGGCATTATTAAATACTTCAAATACCTTCAACTATTTTCTCAGTATGAGTTAGGTATTTTTAGGATAAATTTAGTCTTAGATAGCTATGATGCCATTTATTTAAGAAAGTATTATAATGGACATTTGAGTTTGTAAAATTTTGCTTCTGGAATTCTTGGTCAGTTGAGAGGTAGGAGAGACCCCAGAAAATAACTGAAATATTCCTATTACTTTAAACAATTGCAGGTTCAAGAAATTAATTTGAATTTTAAGAGATGTGACCTCCCAAGCAGTCATATCCAGTTATATATAAATAAATAATATAAAACTAAATAATGGTTTTTAAATATGTAGATTACATATAATTGTGGTGAGACAGGAAGGAAGGGAGCAGGGCAGAACTGTGGCAAAAGAATGGCATTAGTTCAGGTCAGTTCAGTCACTCAGTCGTGTCCAAATCTTTGCGACCCCATGAATCACAGCACGCCAGGCCTCCATGTCCATCACCAACTCCCAGAGTTCACTCAGACTCACATCCATCGATTCGGTGATGCCATCCAGCCATCTCATCCTCTGTCATCCCCTTCTCCTCTTGCCCCCAATCCCTCCCAGCATCAGACTTTTTCCAATGAGTCAACTCTTCGCATGAGGTGGCCAAAGTACTAGAGTTTCAGCTTTAGCATCATTCCTTCCAAAGAAATCCCAGGGCTGATCTCCTTCAGAATGGACTGGTTGGATCTCCTTGCAGTCCAAGGGGCTCTCAAGAGTCTTCTCCAACACCACAGTTCAAAAGCATCAATTCTTCGGTGCTCAGCCTTCTTCATAGTCCAACTCTCACATCCATACATGACCACTGGAAAAACCATAGCCTTGACTAGACAGACCTTTGTTGGCAAAGTAATGTCTCTGCTTTTCAATATGCTATCTAGGTTGGTCATAACTTTCCTTCCAAGGAGGAAGCGTCTTTTAATTTCATGGCTGCAGTCACCATCTGCAGTGATTTTGAAGCCCCCCAAAATAAAGTCTGACACTGTTTCCACTGTTTCCCCATCTACTTCCCATGAAGTGATGGGACCAGATGCCATGATCTTCTTTTTCTGAATGTTGAATTTTAAGCCAACTTTTTCACTCTTCTTTCACCTTCATCAAGAGGCTTTTTAGTTCCTCTTCACTTTCTACCATAAGGGTGATGTCATCTGCATATCTGAGGTTATTGATATTTCTCCCGGCAATCTTGATTCCAGCTTGTGCTTCTTCCAGCCCAGCATTTCTCAAGATGTACTCTGCATAGAAGTTAAATAAGCAGGGTGACAATATACAGCCTTGAAGTACTCCTTTTCCTATTTGGAACCAGTCTGTTGTTCCATGTCCAGTTCTAACTGTTGCTTCCTGACCTGCATACAAATTTCTCAAGAGGCAGATCAGGTCATCCGGTATTCCCATTCCTTTCAGAATTTTCCACAGTTTATTGTGATCCACACAGTCAAAGGCTTTGGCATAGTCAATAAAGCAGAAATAGATGTTTTTCTGGAACTCTCTTGCTTTTTCCATGATCCATCGGATGTTGGTAATTTGGTCTCTGGTTCCTCTGCCTTTTCTAAAACCAGCTTGAACATCTGGAAGTTCATGGTTCACATATTGCTGAATCCTGGCTTGGAGAATTTTGAGCATTACTTTACTAGCGTGTGAGATGAGTGCAACTGTGCGGTAGTTTGAGCATTCTTTGGCATTGCCTTTCTTTGGGATTGGAATGAAAACTGACCTTTTCCAGTCCTGTGGCCACTGCTGAGTTTTCCAAATTTGCTGGTATATTGAGTGCAGCACTTTCACAGCATCATCTTTCAGGATTTGGAATAGCTCAACTGGAATTCCATCATCTCCACTAGCTTTGTTCATAGTGATGCTTTCTAAGGCCCACTTGACTTCACATTCCAGGATGTCTGGCTCTAGGTCAGTGATCACACCATCGTGATTATCTGGGTCGTGAAGATCTTTTTGGTACAGTTCTTCTCTGTATTCTTGCCACCTCTTCTTAATATCTTCTGCTTCCATTAGGTCCATACCATTCTGTCCTTTATCGAGCCCATCTTTGCATGAAATGTTCCCTTGGTATCTCTAATTTTCTTGAAGAGATCTCTAGTCTTTCCCATTCTGTTGTTTTCCTCTATTTCTTTGCATTGATCACTGAGGAAGGCTTTCTTATCTCTCCTTGCTATTCTTTGGAACTCTGCATTCAGATGCTTAAATCTTTCCTTTTCTCCTTTGCTTTTCACTTCTCTTCTTTTCACAGCTATTTGTAAGGCCTCCCCAGACAGCCATTTTGCTTTTTTTGCATTAAAAAAAAATAATTTATTATTTGAAATAACTCCAGAAAGAATGAAGGGATGGAGCCAAAGCAAAAACAACACCCAGCTGTGGATGTGACTGGTGATAGAAGCAAGGTCCGATGCTGTAAAGAGCAATATTGCATAGGAACCTGGAATGTCAGGTCCATGAATCAAGGCAAATTGGAAGTGGTCAAACAAGAGATGGCAAGAGTGAACGTCGACATTCTAGGAATCAGCGAACTAAAGTGAACTGGAATGGGTGAATTTAACTCAGATGATCATTATATCTACTATTGCGGGCAGGAATCCCTCAGAAGAAATGGAGTAGCCATCATGGTCAACAAAAGAGTCCGAAATGCAGTACTTGGATGCAATCTCAAAAAACACAGAATGATCTCTGTTCGTTTCCAAGGCAAACCATTCAATATCACAGTAATCCAAGTCTATGCACCAACCAGTAATGCTGAAGAAGCTGAAGTTGAGTGGTTCTATGAAGACCTACAAGACCTTTTAGAACTAACATCCAAAAAAGATGTCCTTTTCATTATAGGGGACTGGAATGCAAAAGTAGGAAGTCAAGAAACACCTGAAGTAACAGGCAAATTTGGCTTTGGAATACGGAATGAAGCAGGGCAGAGGCTAATAGAGTTTTGCCAAAAGAACGTACTGGTCATAGCAAACAGCCTCTTCCAACAACACAAGAGAAGACTCTACACATGGACAACATCAGATGGTCAACACCGAAATCAGATTGATTATATTCTTTGCAGCCAAAACAAGACCTGGAGCTGACTGTGGCTCAGATCATGAGCTCCTTATTGCCAAATTCAGACTGAAATTGAAGAAAGTAGGTAACACCACTAGACCATTCAGGTATGACCTAAATCAAATCCCTTATGATTATACAGTAGAAGTGAGAAATAGATTTAAGGGCCTAGATCTGATAGATAGAGTGCCTGATGAACTATGGAATGAGGTTCGTGACATTGTACAGGAGACAGGGATCAAGACCATCCCCATGGAAAAGAAATGCAAAAAAAGAATGGTATAGAATACTACAAAAACTGATTAGGCCCAAGATGCTGAAAGATCTGACTTCCGATTGATCTTGAACCTCATTACAGACTCATTGTAATGCATGGGCCAGCTAAAGGACACCAGTGCCATGACAAGTGCCGTGACAGTTCCTAGGCTGACCATAAAAGGCCAAAAGTGAGTGGTGGCCCAATTCCTGGAAATCTCTCCTCTTACCCCAAATAGTTAGCATATTCCTCCCATTAACCTATGAAATTACCTAGCTGAGATGGTCTGGTTTCTGCCAGTGAAATGTGTAACTCTAAATAAACCTGCTGTCACTTTATTAATACTTTGGCTTTTGAATTCTTTCCTGCTCCAAGTCAAGGACGCTCACTTACTGGCCCATCCCAGGAACTTGCTCCAGACCTAGGACAAGACCTGGAATGTGACTGTTCTCTGGCTCCCTCTTCTCTTGCAAAAATGGCAATAGAAATATTCGTAGAAAGTAAAGTAGTGAGGAAAAAGAAAAGAACTACTTTGCCACAATGTTTTACATAATTGATAGTACCTCAGATTTAGTTCTAGGATTCCTGTCAGCCAAACTGAAGAACAAAAATAGTAAATTACAAAAAAGAAATATAAACCATTTCTTCAGTGGAAATAAAGGTTTTTTTTGCCTTACATTAAAATTTTAAAATATTTTTATTGATAAATATGATTCAGAAAAGTACATAAAATGACATGTTCAGCTCAATGAATTATCACAAAATCAACAACTAGAATAAGCCAATGAACAAAACTATCAGATACTCTCCTTCCATCTTGGCTTCTAATCATTGCCCTTCTCTCCTCCCCAAAGTAACATTATTCTGACTATTATGGTCATCACTTCCTTGATTGTTCTTTATAATTTTATCATTTAAGCTTACATCTCTATACAATATGGTTTAATTTTGCCTGTTGGAATTTATGTAAATGGAGTTACATAGTATTCTTGGGGAGGATGGATAGGGGAATCTGGCTTCTTTTGCTGAAGTTTATGAGATATGTTTTTCCTGTTACAAGGAGCGATAGTTTTTCATTTTCATTACTATGCAGCATTCTGTTGAGTAAATATAGCTCAATATATTTACCCACTCTACTGTTGAAGGGTATTTGGTTGGCTTCCAGCTTAGGGTAATTTTGAATTTAATTGCTAAAAGCATTCTTATAAAATGTATCTTGATACACAAGTATGTGGAGTGGGATTGCTAGATCAAAAACTGTTTTGCAAGTTGATAAACCAAGTTATGCCATCACCAGCAGTTCTGTGACAGTTTCTATTGGCTGGGGCTTCTGGCTGTCCATTTTCTCGCATGATGCAACCAAGGCAGTGGCTATGGTCTCATCAGTTTTACTTCGTTGTTACCTCTATTGTCAGACCTTAATTTTAGCCATTCTGATGGGTGTAGAAGAGTATCATGTGCATGCATGCTCAGTAGCTTTAGTGGTGTCCAACTCTTTGTGACCCCAAGGACTGTAGCCCACCAAGCTCCTCTATCTATGGAGATTCTCCAGGCAAGAATACTGGAGTGGGTTTCTGCACCCTCCTCCTGAGAAGAGTATCATATCCTCGTTGTAATTTTCATCTTCCTCATCACAAATAAGGTTGAGTACCTTTATACAAGTTTGTTGAACACGTTGATTTTCTTTTGCAGAGCCTCCTAAAATATCTGACCCACTTTTCTTAATGGTGGTCAATCATTTCCTTAGAGATTTATATCTGTTCTTGGTATGGTTTATATATGAGCCCTTAATTTTGCATATTGTAAAATCTTCTCCCAATCTGTGACTTGCTTTTCATTGTCTTTAATGTTGTCTTTGGTTAGGCAGAAGTCCTCAAGTTATGAATTTAATGTAGCCATATTTTTAATTATTTTCTTTACAGTTGGTGACCTTTTTGTTCAATTTAAAATTCACTTTATGTAATGAAGACAATATATATAATAGAATGTTATTTTACCTTTTACAATTCAATATATAATCAAATAGCACTTGATTTGAGGGAATCTATCTTGTAGCTCAGCTGGTAAAGAATCTGCCTGCAATGCAGGAGACCCCAGTTCAATTCCTGGGTCAGGAAGTTCCACTGGAGAAGGGATAGGCTATCCACTTCAGTATACCTGGGCTTCCCTGGTGGCTCAGCTGGTAACAGAATCCATCTGCAATGCAGGAGACCTGTGCTGGATCTCTAGGTTGGGAAGATTCCCTGGGGAAGGGAACAGCTACCCACACCAGAATTCCATGGACAGAGTGGCCTGGCAGGCCCCAGTCCAGAGAGTCCCACAGAGTTGGACACCACTGAGTGACGTTCAAGAAAAAAAGATCTACCAATATTGAGTCTTTCAATCTATGAATGCAATATTTCTTCGTTTATTTAGGTCTTCAATTTTTTTTTTTTAAATATCTCATAATTCTCTCTGTAGGAGGGTTACCATCTGGTTAAATTTATTCCTAATTAACTGATATCTTGTATGCTATGAATCATCTTTCTTTAAAACGTCAATGTTAACATTATTAATCCATTGAAACACAATTGATCCTCGAATATTGACTTTGTATCAGCAACTCTGTTAATTTATGAATTTAATAACTTTTCCTACGTGTTTTGATTTTCTATGCACATATCATCTATGGAAGAAGTTTTGTCTTCCTTCCGATTCCTGTATTTCCTCTTTTTCCAAAAATTAAAACCCACAATAATCTGAACCCGAGTAATGTGTTATTCTAGTTGTTGCTGCTGCTAAGTCGCTTCAGTCGTGTCCGACTCTGTGCGACCCCATAGACGGCAGCCCACCAGGCTTCCCGTCCCTGGGATTCTCCAGGCAAGAACACTGGAGTGGGTTGCCATTTCCTTCTCCAGTGCATGAAAGTGAAAGTGAAGTCGCTCAGTCGTGTCTGACTCTTAGCGACCCCATGGACTGCAGCCTATCAGGCTGCTCCGTCCACGGGATTTTCTAGGCAAAAGTACTGGAGTGGGGTGCCATTGCCTTCTCCGATTCTAGTTGTAAGCCCAATAAAAAAGTGCCAGAGGATTCTTTACACCTCGCATGCTCTAGCTCTGAGCCTCTGTGGCCAGACCAATACCCCTTAAATCACTTCCAATGCGGACGAATCCGAGCAAACAGAGCAGACACGGTCGCGGGCTGCGCAGGCACCCTGGTCGCCCCGCCCCTCGTCCCGACGCAGCCAATCAGCGCCCTCCTCTTACGAGCGTCCCTCCGGTCAAAATGGTGGCGGTCGTTGGCTTGGCGTCCCGCTTTTAGTTCCATTGCTCTACTGCTCCCGTTGCAAAATGTGAAAGGAAACGCTGCCGGTGGAGGGGGTCCTGAGCCATGAGTCGGCGAAGGAAACATGGGGACAGCTCTGGCCTGAAGCAAACGCCGCGCAAAGCGATGGCGACTGAAGAATGCAGTTTGGTGTTCGAATCGGGAAAGAGGCGGCTGAGGGCGGCCCGCGGCTCGGGGCCCCAAGGGCCAGGAGAGAGGCCTCCCCGGCCCTTGCCGCAGCAAGAACAGCCTCCAGTAGCCGCTTCGTGCAGTAAAAGTAATACCGAGGGTGAGACATGGGCAGCGGGGCCTCCCTGGGCCTCAGCGCCTCAGCTTTAGAGCCCCGGGTGGGGGTGGAGTCTGAAATCGTGTTTTCTTTCCCTGGGCTTCTCCCTCAAGAGTTCAAAATTAACCAGAATATATTCCCCCACGACTTTCATCCCCGAGTATGAGCACTGCCCGGTTAGGCTTGACCACCACTTATCGCCCCTGCCACAGGAATAAGTTGTGGGGTTTACCTCAGGGAGGAACGCTAATTTCTAGGCTGCTTCTCCAGGGATCAGCAGTGGCATAGCGATGAGAAATAATACCTTTTAAAGCCTTCAGGTTATGCCTAGAGGGGTTATTTCACCTTAAACTGTTTGCCCTGACCAGATTTTAGTGAAGAGGCCATATGAAATACAGTTATCTGTATTCTCAAGATCTCGGTGATGTTTTACCTTATGAATAAACCGGAAGTTCCTTTGTATAAAGTTCCTCAAAGTAGGAAACTATGGGCCTCCAAGTATATCATTCTGATCACTTTTTGGTGTTTCATTTTTTTAAAAGATTTCTGATGAATCCTGATAGGAATTGAAACTCAGAAGAGCTGTTTCCTAGAGCATGTTCTTAAAATAGAGCTTTTTACCTTGTTTGTAGTTTACTTTCACAAAACAATTGCGGAATAAACAAAAAGTGGTATTTGACAGAACGTAACTAAGAAATGGCTCACTATAGTTTTTTTAAATAATTAGTGTAAATTGGGTAGGGTTGCCCAAAGGAGGCTAAACACAGACTTTTTCTGAAGTTGCTGTTAAAATATTTTTCATTTTTGAAATGTGTTTGTAAATTACAGGTGGTTCCAAAAGCCTCCGAGTTCCAGTGGAGTGGCTAGCTTATACAGTATTGTCCATTTATAGAGCTATTAGATTGTCTTAAAGTACTTATTATTTACAATGTCAAGTTTGTAACGTACTACTGGGATTTTTATGTGAAACACGTTTCAGTTGTGGATAAAGTAATATAGTCATCACTGGGAGAAAAGTTTATAATTGCAACATAAAAAGTAATTTAGCTGAGGTATTTAACATTAGGGTGTTATGAAGTAAAGTAATCCTTTAGAATGCAATAATAGTTATTTTCATCTTATTTTGTATAGAAAGATATGAGACACCAAAGAGAACGCTGCAAGTGGATTTATTGTCATCTACCTTCAGTTCTCCTAATGATCCAGATGGACAGAATGATATCTTTTGGGATCAAAATTCTCCAATGACAAAACAATTAGGTAATTTGTCATTAACAGTTTTATCTGGGTGAATATTTGATGATTAGGATTTAACCTTAGAATTTCAGTCAGGTATTCACATCAGGAACTTTCATACAGCAGATGTTTTTCCAAAATCTTAAGTGATTTTGTTACTGTGATAGGCATGTGATGTCAGAGTGCTTAGTGATCTAAGTCATGCTAATTGTTTTCTGTAAGAAGTGACTGATATTTTTAGAAATTTTTGTTTATATGAATTTCTTTGTTTCTTTAGATAAAGGAAGAAAAAAGCAGCTTTACACCACAGATAGTGATGAGATCTCACATATTGTTAATCGTATTGCGCCTCAGGTAAATATAGGTAATTTTATAGTGTATTTTAGAACAGTGAAACAAATGGCAGTAAGTTTTGTTTGTAGTTCATTTATGTGAAAAATATTTTGTCTTATTCGATTCTCTTCTCCAGAAACAGAGCAGCACAGATTACTTTTACCTTTTCTACAACTGAAATGCATGTTTTGAAAAAAGGAACATAATGTAAAGTTGGGAACATATATTTTCCTAAGCATATGTTTTATTTTTTAGAGATGATTTTTAACGAGAGCCTTGTTTTTATTTTGTTTTTAATGTTATTTAATAATATATGGTTATTATTTTTCAGGTTACTAAAAGAATAGAATCAGACAATAAAAATTTAAATTTCAAAATCTTTTTTTATTATTATTATTATTATTTTAACTGTCTGTAGTAGTGTTTTCCCAGTTGAAACTGCCTTTCTTAATACTTGTTAACTTAAAATATCATCAGGAAACATTAGAGTGGAAAAAAACTGGATTTGGGTTTAGTACTAAGTCTGCCTTCTGTGGCAACCCCTAAGCAAGTCACTTGACTTGCCAGGTGGCGCAGTGGTAAAGAATCTGTTTGCGAGTGCAAGAGACGCAGGAGACATGGGTTCAGTCCCTGGGTCAGGAAGACTCCTGGGGTGGGAAATGGCAACCCCCTCCTGTATTTTTGCCTTGGAAATTCCACAGACACAGGAGTCTGGTGGCTACTGTCCATGAGGTCTCAAAGAGTTGGACTTGACTGAGCATACACACACATATAAGCAAGTCACTTAAACTATCTGAACTTTAGTTCATTTAGTTATTAAAATAGAATTATTACTTGTCTTGCTCTCTTTCTTGTATTATTGTGATGATTGAATTAGATAAAAATTGTTTGTAAGCTATGTACTACAAATACTAGGTATATTAAAATTAAGTATGATAGTTAAATTATTTGCTGTAAAAGAACTGTGTTCAAAAGTTTCTTCTTTATTTCAGCTCTTGTGATGCTTGAGTAAGTCACTCTCTGCTCTGGACCTTTTTCTGTTTTTTCTTATTCAGCAACATTTAAATCCAGAAAACATCCAATTTTTGTTTAGTGTCTTCACAGGAAGTATGATATTTTCCTTGATGTGGCCTCAGATAGTGACTGTATGTTGACCATAAACAATACATGGCACTGGCCCAAACTGTGGTTACAAGGATCACCATCATCCAGGTGGAGGAGACAGGAAATAAAGTTTTTCTTAGTGGCTATAAAACATCCAAAATTACAACTAGCACAGTCAAAAGAGCTCTGTTGCTACTAGCTCTACTTTCCATCTTTGGCATGTCATAGAAATACATTTTACATAGAGTTCATTAGTTAAATAGCCATTTATGCCATATATTATTTGCTACATAAGTTAACAATAGATCTTCATTAAATTGTTGATTTTACACGAAAGAAGCATAATACAATGTGTGGACTGGCCAGCCTAATTAGTGATAAAAAAGGTAAGTAAATTATTGAACTCTTTACTTAAGTAGGCTGGAAATAATTGCTCACATAAAGAAATGGCAGCAGTATGCAAGTGATAACTTGTGTATAAGAAGAAATACAGTTAAATTAGTTGTTTTTACATGGTACCCCTTTCAAGTGAGCACTTTTAAAGCGTATAAATCTTTGGTAATATCAAGGTCTGTTTAGGAACTTGTCATGTTCCAGAATGGCATAGATGAGTTACCCTCCTCAAATAATTATTTAAATCACCTTAATAGTTCCAGAGATATATTTTAAAATTTGTACTTTTAATTGATGGGGCTTTCCTGGTGGCTCAGTGGTAAAAAATCCACCTGCCAATTCAGGAGATGTGGATTCAGTCCCTGGGTCGGGAATATCCTGTGGGGTAGGAGATGGCAACTCCAGTTTCCTTGCCTGGGAAATCCCATGGACAGGGGAGCCAGGTGGGCTACAGTCCATGGGGTCACAAAGAGCTGGACACGACTCGGGGACTAAACAACAAACAGCAATAGTTCCAGAGATGACATTTTTTAAAATTTACATTTTTATTTTAATTGATTAGTCATTTTACTTTCTTCGGGATACTTTTCATACAGTATTGTTTGTTTGAAGATGGTATATATTTTTCCATCATTTTTATACAACTCTGCCGAGTATACTCTAGAATTAAATGAACTAATGTGCTTAGATACATTTTACAGCACCTGGATTGTACTATGTAATTATTAATGAATTTTTTAAAATGTAACATTTACAATAATATAAAAACCATATATAGGACCCATGTATTTATATAACTGTATATATAAAGTTATTATACTTTTATTCTCTAAAAATGGAGTGAATTTAAAACTACTTGGTAAATGGACCCAAAAAAAAAAATCGTAATTAAATCATTAAGAATGTTATCTTCCCAAATTCAAGATTGTTGAAACAAAAGGGAAGCTATGTATTGAGTCTAAAATCAAATTTATTGCTTTTCTTGAGTATTTGCAAAGCTGAAAACTGCTGGATTCAATTGGACATCTAAGGAAACTACTTTTTGATTAATTGATGATTTTGAAGTACCAAGTTGTAGGCAACTTACCACCTAACTTTCTAGTGTATAAACATGAACTGACATCTTTATGCTCAGCATTTTGCTAGATGCTGAGTTATCATAGAAACTGTGCTTGCCTTCAAGTAATCTGTAATCTAGTGATTAGATTATTTTGTGTGACAGTTGCTTGTTTATATTCATTCCAGATACTATAAAAATAGAGTAGAAAATGATTAACTTGTTTATTTTGTTGGTTTGGTTTGTAACTAATAATGAATTCATTCTCTAATTTTGTGCATGATCAAGTAACTAAAAGGTATAAAAGAAACATGTAGGACTAAAATGGCTTTTTTCTAGCCTTAATACTGGTTAAAACTTTTTTACCCACTTTCTCTACTTAATTTTGTTCTTCTCCCTACCTCATTCACAGCATCAGTTCTAATCTTGCCATTATCTCTAACTTGGTCCTGACTTAATGCTAAATTTTCTTAGTTCTGTCTAAGTGTTGTCAATTCACGTCAACATGGATTGTCCAACTTAGATAAATGTTATAATGGCAATAGGGAAAATTTGGAGATTCAGGTAATACAGAAAGAACTCCCTGTTTATTTTTTTATTCCTAACTCTGATAATTCCTGCTGCACAGTTTATTTCTAGTACTAACATTTATTTTTATCAATATCTTAGGACAACTGAAATAGGATGATCAGTTTTCTTTTGATAAAAATATGTACTTTTATTATTGAATATGTATTTCTATTCTGCAGTGGCTTCCACAGTGGCTCAGATGGTAAAGAATCTGCCCGCAATCAATGCAGGAGACCTGGGTTCGATCCCTGGGTCAGGAAAGTCCCCTGGAGAACGGAATGGCTATATACTCCAGTGTTTTTGCCTGGAAAATTCCATTGACAGAGGAGTCTGGCAGGCTACAGTCCATGGGGTCGCAAAGAGTCAGACATGACTGAGCAACTAACGTGCATTTCTAATTAAATTCTTAAAAACTTAAAAGTTTTTTGAAAATATGGAATTTCCAATTCTGAGTGTTTTCATTCCCTAAAGCAAGTATATCACTTCTTGCAACTTGTTATAACCATCCTCCAGCTTTTCATTGTTTTGAAGTTTGTTTGATTGCTGTCACTTTACCACAATTTATTCCTTTAAGAAAATAATTCTACATAATTAAAGTGGGTTTTTGTTTGGTTAGTTTTTGTACTTTCACATCTCTCTTTTTTTTTTGGCCCTTCTACCAAAGGATGAGAAACCAACAACAGACTCCATGCTGGGCATGTGGATTGGTGACACTGCTATTCCTTGCACTCCTAGTGTAGCCAAAGGAAGATCAAGAGCAAAACTCAGCTGCACAAAGTAAGTTTAAACTTTTCAGTTTTTCTGACATTCAGTGAAGTGAATATTTTTAGTGTTTTGTTTGGGCTTTGTGTGTATGTCAAAATGGTTATAAATTATTATCCTTAACTTTGACATGTAAAGTTTTGAACTTATTTATGTCAGGATGTGTTAAAATTTGTGAGTTTTAACATTAAAACATGTTAAATAACAGTTTAGTATTTATGACTTTTAGAATATCTACATAATTTTTGAAATATTTGTTTAATAGGTTAAAATCACAAAATCAAGAGGAAGAACTTATGAAATTAGCTAAGCAATTTGATAAAAATATGGAAGAGCTGGATGTGATTCAAGAGCAAGACAAGAGAAATCATGATCTTATCCAGATGATTTCAGAAGCAGAGACTACACATAATTGCAGAGATAATGTACAGATGCAGTTACTGTGTGATATAGTTCCTGAAATAGATAAGGCTATAATAAAGAAGCCAGTGAAAGAAAATACCAAGATATCTGTGGTAAATGATCAAACCAGCAGTCAGAAGCCATTTGACCAAAATGCTGAAGCAGCCTTTATTGCCATGTTTGATGGTTCTACTCAGAAATGTAGTGGACAGTTAAGCCAAGAATTGTCAGATGCTTTCTTGAAAACCAGTAATACTACCTTTGGAAAGAAAAACACTTTGAAAGAGGAGAAAATCATTACTAATGGATCTGTGGTCACTGAAAATCTGCCAAGTAAAACCCTAGGATCACTTTCTCATCAAGTCGATAATCCTGGAATGACAAAATCATATGTAACTTTCTGTACTAAGGAACCAGGAACTTTTAATAAACACATTGATACTTTTACTACCAGTGATTTTGAGGATGATTGGGAAAACTTACTAAGTAATGAACCTTTTGTTATGCAGAATATTGAAATGTCTGAGCTGTTCCCTGCTCCTAAAACAGTCCAAATTGCTGATCAAAAGGAAATGTATTCCTTTAACGGTAAAGAGGCTACAAGTAAGTCAGGAATGAATAAAAGTGTAGATGTCAAGTTAAGAGATTCAAAAATTTTACAAGGTCTTCCTTCAAATACATGGAACAATGAATTAACAGATGCGGAAAAATACAGATTTTCACCAAAGCCAAATGATAAACCAAATAAATTATCAGCCACTGGGAATAAAATGAAATTGGAGAAATCTTTTAATATAGTTGTTAATCAAGACAAAATTCAAGACTGTGCAGTTGCATCTAATCTGACAAAAGTAAATGAAGATACTCATACTAAATTTAATTCTAAAGTAAATGCTTCTGAAAAGAAATCTGCTTTGAAACCAGGATGTTCTAATAAGTCCATTTTTAATCAGTCTTTGAAGGTGCCTGCTAATGTCAAGCCTTTCGGCTCAGCAACTTTGGGCAATACAACCAGTGTTTGTAACCCAGATCAGACTAATGGATCAAAGTTAGGTTCTTTCTTTGATGATTGGAATGATCCATCATTTACCAATGAAATTGTTAAAGCATGTCATCAGTTAGAGAATAGCTGGGAAGCAGATGACGTAGATGATGATATATTATACCAGGCATGTGATGATATTGAAAGACTAACTCAGGAGCAAGATACTAGAGTTGACAGCAAGACATCAGAAAGTATACTTGGGATCAATAATAGTTCTAAACATGGAGCCAAAAACGTGTTTACTACACCTAAACAAGCAAGTCAGTTGATGCAGTCAAAGCACCTGAATCTGAACAGCATTTCAGCACAGACATCTTCATTGGCAAATAGCTTACAAATAAATAAATCAGTGAAGATGGAGAGAGGGGAAATGTATGGAAATTCTCCAGGATTTTTAGGTGCCACGACAAATTTGAGTATATACTCTAAGAACTCAGACTGTCAGATCAGTAATCTGCATGTCTCGTGCAACAACACTGATGTACCAAAACAAGTGAATAGTTCTAAATCAGTTCTTACAGGAAGTTCAAGTTTGAATGTGGGTTCACATCATATGAGTACAGAAATTGCTGCTTCTAAGAAGAGACTGAGTACCCTACATCTATCCAAGAGCACCATAAGAGGTGAAGCTCGGAGTGACCGTTACAGAGCAATTAGATTTTCTGAGTACGTGTTTACAAAGATGAAAAATTGTCCGATGCTTTCCCCATTTAATAACAGTTCTGTAACAGGAAGTATTTCTGATATCAAAATAGCACAGGGTTTGGAGAAGAATAAAACTGTCAACCCGTTACCTGGGAAGGCTGTTCAACAGCAGTCTTTGGTGAAATGTTCTGAACCTTTGAAACAACCTTCAAAAGGTATGTATTAAATTGTTCTTTGAAAAACAGCCAGACTAGTTCTTTGTTGTATTGAATTTTCATGACATATATGTTAAAGACACTATTCTGCTTTAACTAGAAGTCTTAAAGTGATTCTTACAAATAATGATGCTGGAATATACCAACACTGGGTGGTTTGTGTTTTTAAAAGACTGCATTGAATTCTTGGCCAACATGTAATACAGTGACTATTATAGTTGCCAATCAATACGTATGTGTTGAGTCTTTTCTGAATTATTTCCTAGAAAATTTTACTTATACATCTATGTATTACTGTCTGAGAGTCCTTGTGTTCACTGAAATACCTCACTGTTTTAAAATTTGAGTAATTGTGTATTTTTAGCAGAACAATATGTGAAGATTTAAAGCATTCTACTTAAATGCCTTTGCTAGAATACTATCTGATATAAAACTGTTAGCTATGATGGTTAGAGTTGTTATTTAGTACATCTTGTGATCTTTGATTCTTTTCAGTTTTTCTTTTCCCCCAATTTTCCTTTCTATCTCTCAAGTTCCATTGTTTTTACTTCAAAAAATGTATCTCAAAATGGTCCATTTTTCTCACTCTCTGCTGTACCACCGTTATGCAAGCCAACATTGCCTGACTGGACTGCTGCAGTTCTTCTACCTGTTCCCTCTCATTTCTAGTCTCCAAACAGCAGACTCATCTTTTAAAACAAGGTTAAAAAAATAAAAAGCAAGTAGACATATTTGGCATTCCTCTGCTTGAAGACAAGCTTCAGGCACTGCTCATCATATTTCAAATAAAATCTTAATTTACACCCTGATCTGCAAGCCTGGACTGTCTCTATAACCTGCCTGTTCTCTTTTTTTCTTGCCTTACCTACTAGATTTCAGCTACACCAGCTGTATTTGAGTTCCTCAAACAGAATAGGTTCTTCTCTAGTTCAGGAACTTTGCTATTCTCAGCTAACACTACTGCCTTCAACAGTCTATAAATGCTTTCCTGTTATTTTCAGTCATCTCTCTTTTATTTCCTTAATTTCTTTTGTCACAGTTTGCAATCAGATATTGATTACCATCTTTCTCATCGGTGAACCTAAGCTACCATAGCAGCTGCCATTTAGAAGATGTTTAATAAATATTTGAGTGAACATTATACAATATAATCTGAAAAGTCTGTCTTTCACTGAAACTGTAATAATTTTTAAAAAGGAATATTTATGGCATAACTGTGTGTTTCTTAATGCCCAGTGCTCTTCAACAGAAACCTTGTATCCCCACATGCATACATCAGATCTGCTAGCTGGTTTCCATTTATCTCTTAAACACAATGTGTTTCTAACTACTCAGAGTGATTTTGATTCACTTTCTCAGTTATGCCAGTAGCCCGTGCTAACTTGTTTTACACCATTTACTATGCTGGCTTGTAATTATTGACTTTTTACATCAGTCTCCCTCACTTGAGGCTAACATTAGGAATTTTACCTATTATGTAGATCAATGTTAATATGGTAATGGAGTTTTTAGTTTCTTTTAATAGTAGATTGTTTTCTGTTTAGATTCTAAATGATGCTTTTGTTGGCATTATCACTACAACTTTCCTGTTAAGTGATCCCTCAATTTAAAAAAATTTGCGACAGTAATAGGTTATTGTTTAAAAGTAAAAAGTATAAGTTAATTTGACATAAAAAGGTAAGTCCTCTATTTCTCCTTTTCTCCAATGATTTTTCAGGGAAAGCCCCTTTTAATAGCATTTTCTGCAAGTATAAAAACGTAGGGGTGAAGGATGGTGTGTGTATACCTATACATTTATTTAAATAGTTGTAATTATATAGCAAAGACTATTTGGCAGCTTGATTTTGCTTTCACTTAATGTATTGTAACTGTCTTTTTCCTGATAGTACATAGAGATTTGCTTTAGTCCTTTGAATCTCTACATAATATGTAGTTGTATGGATGATACCATAATTTATCTGTTTCTCTATTGATGGAGGTTTAGTTTGATTGCAGTTTTTTGCATTACAAGCAGTCCAGTGTGCCAGTGAATATTCTACATAAATTTGCACATGCTCATGAGATTGTATCTGTTTGAAAATTGATATAAGATTCAGAATATTTTAAATGTTGATGGAGATCTTTAAATCTTACCCCTAATTACATCAATTTATACTTTTATCAATACTGACAATGAATACGCTACGTTATCACCCAAACTAAATATTTTGAAACTTTAAAATTGTTGTCAATTGATAGTAGTTTCAGATATTTGTTTATATTTAAGTACAGTTAATTGAGTCATTCTTCCAATGTGAATTAATTATACTTGTAATTCCATTAAAGACTAAGTCTCTCTGGAATGTGAGTTTCTCCGAAACTCCTGTCTACTATCTTATCAGCATTGTTTTTTATGGACAGACTCTTTCAGTTTACTTTACAGTTTTTCTGTTAAGTTTATTGATAGTACCTAATATTCTAATTAATATTAACCTTGTTGACATTTTCTATTATTGCCATTTCCTTTTACTTTGGTGTAGCAAGCTGCTCTGCAGCAAATACCTTTGGCGGGGTGGCGGGGTGGGGGGGACTTCTAACTACCTCATTGTTTTAAGCTAGATTTGGCTAATTGTGGCCTGTCCAAATCCAGCCTATATAACCTGTTTTTTGTACAGCCACCATATTAAGGTGATTTTCACTTTTTAGATGGTTGAAAAAAATCAAAAGAACAATAATACTTAATACCTTTTGAAAACTATGTGGAATTCATGTTTCATTGTCCCTAAACAAACTTTTATTTAAACATAGCCACATCATTTATTTATATGTGTTGCCCATGGCTGTTTTCATGCTGCTGTGACAGAGCTGAATAGTTGCCACAGGAGATCCTATGCCTCTTAAAAGTTAACATATTTTTGGGTCTTTTACTGAAAAAAAGGACTTCCTGGTGGCTCACTGATAAAGAATCTGCCTGCCAATGCAGGAGACACAAGTTGGATCCCTGAGTTGGGAAGATTCCCTGAAGAAGGAAATGGCAACACATTCCAGTATTGTTGCCTGGGAAATCCCATTGACAGAGGAGCCTGGAAGATTACAGTCCACAGGGTTGCTAGAGTCAGACTCGGCTTAGTGACTAAACAACAACTGAAAAAAAAAAGTTTTTCTCCCCTGCTTCAGGATTAAGATTTGAAAGAGCCATTTTTGTTTTGTTCCTCGCCAATAGTTGGAGCCCTTGGTATGTATTTTTATCGAAGAAATGAATGGCTCTTCCAAAATCAAATTTTCCCTATGTGACTTTATTGTATCTTTTGAAATTAATTTGTAGAATACCACATAACCAACTGAGGTGCCAGTTTTAGGGAGCTATGTTCTATTCTGCCATGGATTATTAACCTATTTTCCTTCTAAATTTACAGTCAACTGAATGTAAATTGTGTGTGTGTTCTGAGTTTCTTGTGTTTCTCCGCTTTCAGACTAAAATAATAAATTAGTCAAGCTAATTTATATGTTGTATCTTTCTATAAGAAAAAATAGCTGCAGTCTATAAGATAATTGATTTAGAAAAAAAGTAAAAGGCAACAGAATCACCTGGGGAATTTGAGATATATATCTCTTACTCTGAGCACCCTCTCCCATTTCTGATTACACTGGGGACAGAAGGAGAGAGTGATGATATATTTTGGGTAAATATCTACCTTGGTTAACAAGAGAAATGTCTTATAACAACTATATTCTGAATCTCTGTAGAGGTCACTGTAGATATTATTTCTCTTGTTAACAGTACTACTGATTCTTATTTAACTTCTGTAAAGGGTAAATTTTACAATATATACAGTTTCACCAATACACAGTCACTTAAATATGTATTTGGATGATGGTCTTGATTTTAGAACATTAAATGAAAAAATGTTGGCTAAAATTTTGAAGTCTAATTCTTAGTAGCATTACATAAATAATCTAATATTGTAGCTTAGAGTGACTTGGCTTAACTGTGGAATTAAATTCATTTTATTAGAACTCAGAATTTTGGTAGAGGCAGAATTGGTTGTGTTAAATTTAAGACACATTGTTCATTTCATAGTATGTTTATCTGAAGTATATACTAAAGTATGTTACATAAAAAAATATCAGAATGCTCCACATTTTTTAAAAAGATTTCATATTGAAAATTTTATGCAGACATCCTGCTCCTTGAAATAATTTTCCAATGTTTATAGAAAATATATCTTCCATCTAAAAATACAGTATTTGACAGTGAATTTTATGTTGATTGACATGATAGGTTTCACTCTATTACTGCAAAATATTTTTCTTAAACAGCTAAAATGAAAATATCTGAGATCTATAGAGGAAAAAAATGTACGAGTAGGAATATTAACATCAGTTATCTTATAGTAAAAATATATATTTGAAGTATTATTAATATCTGATTCATTTTATTTTGAGTACTTTTCTATTAAAATCTATATAACATTTAAAATTCCAATTTGTTTTTAAAATATATTCATTTATTGGTTATATAAATTAGGTGTCATTGTTCATAAGAATTATTTGCTGGGTAGTCAAAATATAGAGTTTTTAATCAATTTTATTACCCTGTGAGAAGAGTACATCAAAGAGATTGATCAGTTCTTGATTTCATTTTGGCCTGGAGCCTTGTACTGTATCTGCATTTGTAGTCTTATACTTAATAGTTTAGGATGGGCCCCCCTGATGGCTAGGTAGTAAAGAATCCTCCTGCCAATGCTAGAGACACGAGATGCAGGTTCAGTCCCTCGGTCAGGAAGATCCCCTGGAGAAGTAAATAGCAACCCACTCCAGTATTCTTGCCTGGTAAACCCCATAGACAGAGCCTGACAGGCTACAGTCCATGGGGTCACAAGAGTCCCACAGGACTTACCAGTTAAACGGCAACAACATGGTTGAGTAACAAAACCAAAGGCATTCTTTACCATCTGAGTCACCAGGGAAGCCCAATAACAAAACCAGTGTGGCAGATCTGGGTAATGAAAAAGTAAAAATTAAAACTCATTCAGAATGATTTTATAGTCTTTAAAACTAATATCTATATTTGGTTTCATTTTTAGAAGAAGAAGAGAAAAATAGAAAGTATTCTCCGGAAGAAATTCAGAGAAAAAGACAAGCAGCGCTGGTTCGAAGAATGGCCAAAGCACAGGCATCATCTGTAAAGAAAGGCAGATGATTTCTTTAATGAAATGTTACTTGGGAGATAAAGACAGTTGATAACTATCTATGATAGGAAATGTTTTTCTTGATTTCTCCATGAGAAATTTAATGCTGAGTTATAAAGCATGGACTTGTACTATATTTAATAAATCAGTGTTTACGTGGTCAATGAAACCTTTCCTTGGAGATGTATATTGAAGTTAATTGCATGTAAGTTTTGGAAGTTCAGTAAAGTTAGCAGTTATGTAGTAGAATTATGCAGAGGAAAGTAGTTTTATTTTTAAATACTGTGATTACAGAGGGTCATCCCAAAACTCCTTAATTTTTTATTGTTAATTGTTTTCCAAATACAAAACTTCAACCTACTAAGTTAATAAAATTTTTTGTTGTTGTTTTCAGTAACTGTTCCTTAAAGTTTTTATACATTTCTGAAATTTAATTAATACTTTCATATTCTTAGGAACATGGATGGTAGGAAATAAAGGACTTCACTTTATTTGTAAGAAATTACTCTTTTCAATTCCTAGTCTGTAATAGATGTGAATTTAAAATTTTCTAAAATGTAATGCATTTTGGAAACTTCACACCATTTTTAGGGAAGATCCTGATTTAAGAACTTTAGAAAAAAGATTGTGGATTGGCTATATAAGTAGTGTAGCGTCATTAACATTTAGAACTATCAGAAACTTTAGAGATCATCTGGTCTAATTTCATTGTATAGGTGAGAGATGAATACTCTTATTCTGAAAGTCACAGGCAAGTTCATGCTTGGATTAGAAAGGTTTCTTTCATTCTAATGAATACCTAGTCAAATGGTATCATTTGCTTCAGAGTATTAATTACTACATAAAATAACTTGTTTGTGGGAGCATTAATTGTAGTATAAAATTAAAAGTAAAATACATTAAGAGACTTTCATAATACTGATTGTTTCTTATATTAAAGAATCAGGATATAAAAAGAATCTCTTCAATTTTCCTATAACTATATAATTTTACCTTGATTAATTCACTGACTTTGCTTATTCTTCTCTATTATCTGTTTTTGTCTGAGATTTTCTAAGCCAGAAGTAAAAAGACTCTTAAGATGAGGGCATAAGGGTGGTAAAAATGCTTTGTTTATCCCAAATGGCTTTAGGAGATGTGACGAAAGTTATAGATGTGACATACCTGTGAGGGTGTTCACCATTATTTTGACCTATACAGAGATACTTCATTTTTAAAATTGTATTTTCATATATAACACATTCTCGGAGAAGGCAATGGCACCCCTACTCCAGTACTCTGGAAAATCCCATGGATGGAGGAGCCTGGAAGGCTGCAGTCCATGGGGTCGCTGAGGGTCGGACACGACTGAGCGACTTTACTTTCACTTTTCACTTTCATGCATTGGAGAAGGCAATGGCAACCCACTCCAGTGTTCTTGCCTGGAGAATCCCAGGGACGGGGGAGCCTGGTGGGCTGCCGTCTATGGGGTCACACAGAGTCGGACACGACTGAAGTGACTTAGCAATAGCAATATAACACATTCTAGGTAATGTGTAATTTTTGTCTAAGGCTCTTATTAGAAAGAACATAAATACAGGTAATTGTATGTAAGAGAATGAAGAGCTGAGAATCTTCAATCAGTCAGTCGTGTCCAACCCTTTGCGACCCCGTGAATCACAGCACGCCAGGCCTCCCTGTCCGTCACCAACTCCCAGAGTTCACTCAAACTCACGTCCATCGAGTCAGTGATGCCATCCAGCCATCTCATCCTCTGTCGTCCCCTTCTCCTTGTGCCCCCAATCCCTCCCAGCATCAGAGTCTTTTCCAATGAGTCAACCCTTCGCATGAGGTAGCCAAAGTCCTGGAGTTTCAGCTTTAGCATCATTCCTTCCAAAGAACACCCTTATCTTTTTCTAAAATAACTTCACTGTGTTCTTACTATCCTTTGGTATCTATCTCTGCTTTTATTTAAGCTTCTACCGCCCACCACTTGTTTTATCTAGAATGCCTTTAGCCTATTCTGTCCAGTTGTGAAAACTCAGCCCAGTGAGTTTTCGTTTCTTTGACACTTGTACCCTACCCTCCTTACTTCCCTTGTGGGTCAGCTGGTAAAGAATCCACCTGCAATGCGGGAGACCTGGATTTGATCCCTGGTTTGGGAAGATCCCTAGAGAAGGGAAAGGCTACCCACTCCAGTATTCTGGCCTAGAGAAGTTCATGGACTGTATAGTCCATAGTGTCTCAAAAGTTCGGATACGACTGAGCGACTTCACTTTCACTTTCATCCTTACTGGAATTGATTTCTCTGATCATTGTGGTACTTATTTCTTGTATCTTTTGTAGAACAATTCTATAATGCCTTATGTGTTAATTTAGTTGTATATGCATTGTAGTAATATTTGTAAAACTTGTTAGTTTGCATCTCTTCCGTAATTTTATCATGTTCTCAATACAGCCTATGCTGCTATTTACCGAACAGTTTCTTTAAAGTGACCACTTTTCTCTTTAAAGGCAAACTTACAGTACTTATGGAGTTGTAAGAGTGGCTCACCAAATCCAAGCCTGAGAATGCTCTTCACCCTCTCCCTTTTTATCATACTGATTCCTCTTCTTTAGCTATTGTTGGAAACGGTAGGAGTTGAGGGGCCCATTACTGAGCATATGGAGGACTGTTTAGATAGCGTCTCTAGCTTGGCTTTTTCCAGTCTATAGGGGTCTGTTTTCACACAAGGAAGGGGCAACTGGTAGGCCTGGCAGTTCTAGTCCATCTCAAGCTCTGCTGCTATTTATGCATCTCAGGTTGGCTGCAGAAAAACCAATGCTAAGAACGCCATTATTGTAGGAAAATCTACAGAAGAGAGCCTGTCTGTCATTATTCATTCTTGCTGTAGTCATCTCGGATCCGAGGAAAACTTGGGTTGCTTCTTATATACAGTGTTACGCATGCATGTACCACACCTTGGGAAAATCTACTTATATCGTTATACTCTATTATCACTAAGTTTAAAGTTCTTAAGGACAGAGGCATCTTATTCATCTGTCTATCCAATATTCAGTGGCTGGTATTCAGTGGTATTTATAAAATGTTGAATGAATTTAAATAGATTCTGATGGCAGAGATTCTGTCTTGCCGCACTTAAAGCATTTTGACTCTGATTCCTTGAACTTCAGAATTGGAATATGTTTCTAGAAACAGTTTAAATTTAGCCTAATACTGATTCATATAAATGATAATTTATCTGGAGTATGATTGTAGTTTTCAGTTCTTTCTCAGATGTAGTGATCATAATTGCTTGTGAGACTCAAAAACAAAGCAACAAACTTAGGTCTTTATGCCTTCCCGTAGACTTCGTAAATGAGTACATCAGGGGTAGATTTTTATGTTTGCTTTTAAAGTCCATTGACTAAAATCAACAGGATCGAGAAGAAGGCATAATTACTAAATTGATACAACAGTTGCTAAATGTTTTATTTACCATGAATGGTTTTAAGAAATTTACATTTAAAGGCCATTTTACAAATAAGGAAACTGAAATAAGCGTAATAAGTGACTCTCTCAAGGTCATACAGTTGGATGTTGGAGCTGGAGTTTGAACTCAAGCAGTGTCATTACAAATAATACAATATTAACCACTGAATATACAGTCATTCATGGAAACTTCACAAAAACCAGTGGTTTATGGAAATTACCTGAATGTATTCTGATGCTGGGAAGGATTGGGGGCAGGAGGAAAAGGGGACGGCGGAGGATGAGATGGCTGGATGGCATCACCGACTCGATGGACGTGGGTTTGGGTGAACGGGAGTTGGTGATGGACAGGGAGGCCTGGCGTGCTGCAATTCATGGGGTCGCAAAGAGTTGGACGTAACTGAACTGATAGGAAATAATTGTAACATTTCAAGCATATGTGCCAAAAAACTCACTAGAATTCTATAGTTTAATTGTATAGCTCAGGAGAATTTTCTTCCAGTCTGAATTGCTATTACAGATGACTCCTGTATTTTATGTGTATGTGAGAGGGTGAGTTGGTATTGATTATATGAATACATATATAAATAAACTTTTTTCATGCAACTATTAGAGAAATCCATAAAATGTATAGCTATATTAAATATCTTCATTTTACTTCACTATTTTAGTAATTTCTGGGTGTTCTAGTTTTAAATCTACTGGGGAAAACTTGCTTAGTCCAAGATGTAATGGCATACTCCAGCTTTCTAGTAAAACTTTGATCCAGGTAGTAAAATTAAGGTTTCTGGTTAGATGCCCACTGTATAGAATAGTGGTATTCTGCATTTAATTTGTTGTTTTACATTGTTACGGTTGAAGTACTGGGTTGACCAAAAAGTTTGTTAGGGTTTTTCTGTATGCTGTACTGTATTTTTGTATTTCTGTACCTGTTTGTATGAGTTTAGAGGAAAACCCAAATGAACTTTTTGGCCAACCCACTATATGAAGAGTCCCATGTCTCACAGATACATAGTTAGACAAAGCAGCACTGAAATAATCTTTTATATAATTGGAGATACTCTTTTGATGTTATCAAAAAACTCGAGAAGTGGTAGTTTCTTAAAAGTTAGATGTAATTTCTGTTTCTAGCCATGATGGAAAACAAGGACTGCTTGTTCTTGCTGAAAGAATCAAATAAAAAATAAACTACATGGAGAAGTGGACTTCAAGACCTTCAGCCTCAGACAGCGAGGAAAATTGGGAAACATAGAACCCTACAATTTTCCCAGCTTACTGATTTGAGGGAACTTCCAAGCCATGAAGCAAGGAAGGGGAACAGAGGAAGAGCCAGGTAGGCTCCCTGAGTTAAGGAAAGGGAGCTAAGTGTCTTAGGAAGACTAAGATAAGATTTCATGAGGCAGAGGACCAGCCAGGAGACAACACAGAACTCCAGATACCTATAGATGGTCGCTTTGAGAATTAAACAGTCCTGATCAGCAAAGTATATGAGGAAGCAGACTGGAGAAAGAGGCATTTGAAAGGATTAGAGGATTTGTGTGGGTCTGGTAACTGCCTGTTCTCAGCAACCACAGTTGAATGGGTAGCCCTTGATTCTAATAGGGAATAATTACCCCCAAACTGTACTGCTGTGGCTCCACTCAATAAATTAAATGTGAGATTCAAAAGGATCAAACCATTCTCAAGTGTCCCAGAACAAAGCTCAAAAGTGTTTTATGAAAATCAAAAAAATACTCAACATTATGAGGTGAAATTAACAATGGATGTCATCAATTAAAGATCAGTAGGCATGCAAAGAAACAAAAAACATGATCCATAAGAAAGAATAATCAAGTGAAACCAACCTAGGTCTTAAACAGATTTTAGAATTAGCAGGTAAGGATATTAGGTAAAACAACGTAATCAAAAAATTTAGAAACGTAGGATTTTAAGGCCAAAATCAAACTTACAGAGGTGAAAACTATAGTTTCCAAGTTGAAAAATACACTAGATGGGATGAATGATGCATTAGGCATTGCCCAAGAAAAGATTAGTAAACAACATGTTAACAGGAACTACTCAGAATGGAGGAGGGGCAATAAAAGCATGAATGAATTATAGAACAGCTTCAAGTATCCAGCTGCTGCTGTTGCTGTTAAGTCGCCAAGTTGTGTCCGATTCTATGATCCCATGACTGTCGGATTTCCCAGCAAGAATGCTGGAATGGGGATTGCCATTTCCTTCTCCAGGGGATCTGACCCAGGGATTGAACCTGGGTCTCCTGCATTGGCAGGCAGATTACCACTGAGCCACCAGGGAAGCCCTATCCAGAATATATAAATTACTCTTAAAACTCAACCTTAAAACAGGAAACAGTAAGAAAGAGGAGAGAAAGAAAGCTGTGGTACATATACACAATGGAATATTACTCAGCCATTAAAAAGAATACATTTGAATCAGTTCTAATGACGTGGATGAAACTGAAGCCTATTATACAGAGTGAAGTAAGCCAGAAAGAAAAACACCAATACAGTATACTAACGCATTTATATGGAATATAGAAAGATGGTAACAATAACCCTGTGTACAAGACAGCAAAAGAGACACTGATGTATAGAACAGTCTTATGGACTCTGTGGGAGAGGGAGAGGGTGGGAAGATTTGGGAAATGGCATTGAAACATGTATAATATGTATGAAACGAGTCACCAGTCCAGGTTTGATGCACGATACTGGATGCTTGGGGCTGGTGCACTGGGACGACCCAGAGGGATGGTATGGGGAGGGGGGAGGAAGGAAGGTTCAGGATGGGGAACACATGTATATCTGTGGCAGATTCATTTCGATATTTGGCAAAACTAATACAATATTGTAAAGTTTAAAAATAAAACAGCTGAATCTCAAAAAAAAAAAAAAGGGAGAACAAAGATTTGAACACAGAATTCATCAATATATACAGAGAGCATGTAAGCACATGAAAAGATGATTAGGAAATGAAAATTGAAACCAGTGAGATACCACTATATACATATCAGAATGTTTAAAAAGACTATGTCAAGTACTAGTAACATCTGGAGAGATTAGAACTCTCATATGTTGCTGATAGCAATGTAAACTGATCAAAAAACCATTGAGAAAACAATTTTATGATTTATATGAAACTAGAAAAGGGGTTTCCCTGGTGCCTCAAGACGGTGAAGAATTTGCCTGCAATGTAGGAGACTTGTGTTTGATCCCTGAGTCAGAAGAATCCCCTGGAAGAAGTGAATAGCTATTTACTCCAGTATTCTTGCCTGGAAAAGTCTATGGACAGGAGCCTGGGGTGCTACAGTCCATACAGTCGCAAAGACACAACTGAGAAACCAACACTAGTAAAACTGATTGTGGCAGAAGGCAGGTCAGTAACTGCTTGAGGAGGGAGGATCAAGAAGAATGGATGGAAAGTATTACAAAGGATTACATAATCATTTTTTGAGATGAGGGATATGTTTACTATTTGATTTTGGTGAAATTTTCATGACTATATATACTTCAAAATTGATTATATAAATGTATACAATTTAAGTCAATTATACCTCAAAGCTGCCTTATTAAAAATAAAATTATTGATAATTGGATATTCACAAGAACTGAAACATGGAAGTAACCCAGGTGTCCATCGATGGAATATTATTCAGCCTCAAAAAGGAAGGAAATTCTGACACATTTCCTTCAACATGAATGATCATGAAGGACATTATGCTAAGTGAAACAAGCAAGTTGCAAAAAGACAAATACTGTATGGTTCTACTTACTTGAAAGTATTTCTAATTATGAAATAGTTTAGTCAAAATCATAGAGACAGTCCTGATTATTGCAAACTATTATATGAAGTTACAGTAATCAAAAAACTATGATACTGCCACAAAAACAGACACATAGATCATTGGAATAGAATTTGGAGCCCCCAAATAAACCCACACTTATATGGTCAATCTACAACAAAGGAGGCAAGAATATACAACAGGGGCAAGACCATCTCTTTAATAAATGGTATTAGAAAGACTGGACAGCTACGTGCAAAAGGATCAAACTACTTCCTCACACTGTGAAAGTGAAGTCGCTAAGTCGAGTCCAGCTCTTTGCAACCCCATGGACTGTAGCCTACCATGCTCCTCCATCCATGGGATTTTCCAGGCAAGAATCCTGGAGTGGGTTGCCATTTCCTTCTCCAGGAGGTCTTCCTGACCCAGGGATTGAACCTGGGTCTCCTGCATTGGAGGCAGACACTTTACCATCTGAGCCCCCAGATAAGTCCTCACACTATACACAAAAACAAAATAGATTAAAGACTAATGTATTCATAAGACCTGAAATGATAGAATTCTTAAAACATAGGCAGTACACTCTTTGACATCAGTCTTAGCAATATTATTTTTTGAATATGTCTCTGCAAACAAAAGCAAAAGTAAACAAATGAGACGTCAAACTAAAAAGCTTTTGCACGATGAGGAAAACTATCAACATAATGAAAAGTCATCCTTCAAAAAGCGAGAAGATACTTGTAATCAATATATCTGATAAGGAGTTAATATCCAAAACATACAAAGAACTCATAAAATTCAACATCCAAAAAGATCTGATTTTAAAAATGGGTGGAGGACTAGAATAAGCATTTCCCAAAGAAGACATATAGAAAGCCAAGAGACACAAGATGCTCAACACCGCTAATCAGAAAAATGAAAATCAAAACCACAATGAGATACCATCTCACACCTGTCAGAATGGCAGACAAAAAGCACAGATAACAAACGTTGGCTAGAATGTGGAGAATAGGAAACCCTCATGCACTGTTGGGGGGAATGTAAATTGGTGCAGCCTCTATAAACAGTATGGAGAGACCTCAAAAAATTAAAAATACAACTACCACCCAACTTGGCAGTTTCACTCCTGGGTATGTATCTGGAGAATATGAAAACCCTGTAATTCAAAAAGATATATGCACTCCAGTGTTCATTGCAGCATAATTTACAATAACCAAGATATAGGAGCAACCTAAGTTCCTATCAATAGATGAATAGATAAATAAGATGTGGTATATCTATAGATATAGAATATTATATGCTGCTAAGTCGCTTCAGTCGTGTCCGACTCTGTGTGACCCCATGGACTGCAGCCTACCAGGCTTCTCCATCCATGGGATTCTCCAGGCAGGAACACTGGAATGGGTTGCCATTTCCTTCTCCAAGAATATTATATAGACATATAATATTCCATTGTATGGAATAGAATATTACTCAATCCATAAAAAATAAAATCTTGCCATTTGTGGTAGCTTGTGTGGGTCTATAGTACATTAGCTAGTAAAATAAATTAGAAAAAAAAAATTGAACTTTCACTCACATATGATTCTGCATCCAATCTAAAAACCAAAACAAAACAAAATAAAAATGGACACATAGATACAGAAAACAAGTGGTTGCCAAAAGAGAGAGGGGTGAGGAAGTGAGTAAAATAGGTAAAGGGGATTAGGAGATGCAAACCTTCAGTTACATAATAAATAAGTCATGGGGATGTGGTATACAGCATGAGGAACATGGTCAATAATATTGTAATAACTGTATGGGGATACATGGTCACTAGATTTATTATTGTGATCATTTCATAACATATGCAGATGTTAAATCATTATGTAGTACACTTGAAACTAATACTGTACATCAACCGTATTTCAATTTTTAACAAAATCATGGAAACAAAGTAGAATGGTGGTTGCCAGGGACTGGAAGTAGGAGGGAATAGGTAGTTATTGTTTAATGGGTTTAGGGTTGCAGTTTTACAAGATAATAAGCATTCTGGAAATTGATGGTTGTTTTTGGTGAGAAAACAGCTACAGTATTTTGAGTCGTTGCCTAGGCATTTAACAGTATGATAATTCTGCTCACATCCAAAGTGTGGATAGTTAGATAAGACCTGAGATTAAAATTCTCACAAGTTCCTGGTTTGCTTTCCCCTGGACAGCTTTTAATGTAACCACTAAGAGTTGGTCCAGCAAAACTGACCTTCACCACAGCCACCTTACAGGAATGGTGCTTGCTCTCTGTCTCCCGCTCCTCATGATGAGGGTCAGAGGATTCCCCTCCCCGCAGCTCCCTGCACTCTGCCCTCATTCTGGGATTTGCAAATAAAAAATCTTGTGACCTCACCTCCTTTGTGTGAGTGTGTTGAAACCATGCCTTCCACCCAAGGACCCTGGGGTTTTTACTTCCCCTGTGTACCTGTGTCTCCTCATTCAGCAAGTCATACTTTGCATATATTTAATTCACTGCACAACATTACAACTGCATTTTATACCATGAAACTTACCTCTTAAAATGGTTAAGATGATAGATTTTAAGTTATGTGTAATTTACATAACTTAAAATATGGAAGTAAGTAAATAAAATGAGTTGCAAGCCAAATCAGTGAATTATCTGTAGTATATTAAAATCAATTGTTTTATATTGTACTTTAAATAGATCTTTTATACATGTGTAGTATCAGTTCAGTTCAGTCACTCAGTCGTATCTGACTCTGTGACCCTATGATACCACAGTATGCCAGGCCTCCCTGTCCGTCACCAACTCCCGGAGTTCACCCAAACCCATGTCCATTGAGTCAGAGATGCCATCCAACCATCTCATCCTCTGTCATCCCCCTCTCCTCCTGCCCTCAATCTTTCCCAGCATCAGGGTCTTTTCAAATGAGTCAGCTCTCCGCATCAGGTGGCCAAAGTATTGGAGTTTCAGTTTCAACATCAGTCCTTCCAATGAACAACCAGGACTGATCTCCTTTAGAGTGGACTGGTTGGATCTCCTTGCAGTCCAAGAGACTCTCAAGAATCTTCTCCAACACCACAGTTCAAAACATCAATTCTTCGGCACTCAGCTTTCTTCACAGTCCAACTCTCACATCCATACATGACCACTGGAAAAACCATAGCCTTGACTAGATGGAACTTTGTTGACAAAGTAATGTCTCTGCTTTTCAATATGCTGTCTAGGTTGGTCATAACTTTCCTTCCAAGGAGGAAGCGTCTTTTACTTTCATGGCTGCAATCACCATCTGCAGTGATTTTGGAGCCCCCCAAAAATAAAGTCTGACACTGTTTCCACTGTTTCCCCATCTATTTCCCATGAAGTGATGGGACCGGATGCCATGATCTTAGTTTCTTGAATGTTGAGCTTTAAGCCAACTTTTTCACTCTCCTCTTTCACTTTCATCAAGAGACTGTTTAGTTCTTCTTCACTTTCTGCTATAAGGGTTGTGTCATCTGCATATCTGAGGTTATTGATATTCTCCTGGAAATCTTGATTCCAGCTTGTGCTTCTTCCAGCCCAGCGTTTCTCATGATGTACTCTGCATATAAGTTAAACAAGCAGGGTGACAATATACAACCTTGACGTACTTCTTTTCCTATTTCGAACCAGTCTGTTGTTCCATGTCCAGTTCTAACTGTTGCTTCCTGACTTGCATACAGGTTTCTCAAGAGGCAGGTCAGGTGGTCTGGTATTCCCATCTCTTTCGGAATTTTCCAGTGTATTGTGATCCACACAGTCAAAGGCTTTGGCATAGTCAATAAAGCAGAAATAGATATTTTTCTGGAACTTTCTTGCTTTTTCGATGATCCAGCAGATGTTGGCAATTTGATCTCTGGTTCCTCTGCCTTTTCTGAAACCAGCTTAACAACTGGAAGTTCGTGGTTCATGTATTGCTGAAGCCTGGCTTGGAGAATTTTGAGCATTACTGTACTAGCGTGTGAGATGAGGGCAATTGTGCAGTAGTTTGAGCATTCTTTGGCATTGTCTTTATTTGGGATTGGAATGAAAACTGACCTTTTCCAGTCCTGTGGCCACTGCTGAGTTTTCCAAATTTGCTGGTATATTGAGTGCAGCACTTTCACAGCATCATCTTTCAGGATTTGGAATAGCTCAACTGGAATTCCATCACCTCCACTAGCTTTGTTCGTAGTGATGCTTCCTAAGGCCCACTTGACATCACATTCCAAGATGTCTGGCTCTAGGTGAGTGATCACACCATCATGATTATCTGGGTCATGAAGATCTTTTATGTATAGTCCTGTGTATTCTTGCCACCTCTTCTTAATATCTTCTGCTTCTGTTAGGTCCCTACCATTTCTGTCCTTTATCGATCCCATCTTTGCATGAAATGTTCCCTTGGTATCTAATTTTCTTGAAGAGATCTCTAGTCTTTCCCATTCTATTGTTTTCCTCTATTTCTTTGTATTGATCGCTGAGGAAGGCTTTCTTACCTCTCCTTGCTATTCTTTGGAACTCTGCATTCAAATCAGTATATCATCATGCAATGGTCACTTGGAAAACACTGGTTCACTGAGTTATGCAGATGTTCAAAATGCTGGCACATCATTACATAATCACCTTTCTGTACTATTGCCACTAATCTCAAGAAATGCCTTCCATGTGTCAAAAAGCTGTCGAACTCATGGTGGCTGATATCAGTTTTCCAAGATTCTAAATTTTGCTTCAAAGCTTGAATTTTAGCACTGACAACAAAAATAACGACCATTGTTTTCCTCGAAGTAATGAGCTACCTTTGTTCTTTTTTGAGACAGTGTCTACTAAATACGTTCGTCTGAATCACCATACTTTGTTATTTGTCCAAGTGAAAATGGTAGTCCTTGTAAAAAAGAAACTTATTCAGCTCATATCACTGGTTGAGGCAATGTTACACATGGATATGCAGCCACAGGACTTCTTGTATACTTCCCATTTGGTCCCACAGAATAAAGAAGACATACACTCCAGTTGAACTGTGATGCAATTAATAATTGTTACTTCATTACAGGCATTAGGGTTTAGTGTGTGGTGGCTCAGATGGTAAAAGCGTCTGCAAGAAATGCGGGAGACCCGGGTTCAATCCCTGGGTCAGGAAGATCCCCTGGAGAAGGAAATGAAAACCCACTCCAGTACTCTTGCCTGGAAAATTCAATGAATGGAGGAGCCTGGTGGGCTAAGTCCATGGGGTCGCAAATTGTTAGACACGACTGAGCGACTTCACTTTCACTTTCATTTCCACAGGCATTAAAGTGAAATGGTTTCTGTTTTGTTTTTAACTGCAAATGTATGGCAGTGACAAATAAGATGAGTACTAGTATATTTTGGTGCTCAGTTCAGTTCAGTTGCTCAGTTGTGTCTGACTCTTTGTGACCCCATGGACTGCAGCACGCTGGGCTTCCCTGTCCATCACCAACTCCCAGAGCCTACTCAAACTCATGTCCAATGAGTTGGTGATGCCATCCAACCATCTCATCCTCTGTTGTCCCCTTCCTCCCACCTTCAATCTTTCCCAGCATCAGAGTCTTTTCAATTGAGTCAGTTCTTCACATCAGGTAGCCAAAGTATTGGAGTTTCAGCTTCAGCATCAGTCCTTTCAATGAATATTCAGGATTGATTTCCTTAGGATTGACTGGTTGGGTCTCCTTGCTGTCCAAGGGACTCTCAAGAGTCTTCTCCACCACAGTTCAAAAGCATCAATTCTTCAGCGCTCAGCTTTCTTTATAGTCCAACTCTCAAATCCATACATGAATACTGGAAAAAACATAGCTTTAACTAGATGGACGTTTGGCAAAGTAATGTCTCTGATTTTTAATATGCTGTCTAGGTTGGTCATAGCCTTTCTTCCAAGGAGCAAGGTCTTTTAATTTCATGGCTTCAGTCATGATCTGCAGTGATTTTGGAGCCCCCAAAAATAAAGTCTCTCACTGATTCCATTGTCTCCCCATCTATTTGCCATGAAGTGATGGGAGCAGATGTCATGATCTTCGTTTTCTAAATGTTGAGTTTCACTTTCATAAGAGGCTCTTTAGTTCTTCTTTGCTTTTTGCCATAAGTGTGGTGTCATCTGCATATCTCAAGTTATTGATATTTCTCCCAGCAATCTTGATACCAGCTTGTGCTTCATCCAGTCCAGCATTTCTCGTGATGTACTCGGCATATAAGTTAAATTAGCAGGCTGACAATATACAGCCTTGACGTACTCCTTTCCTGATTTGGAAGCATCTGTTGTTCCTTGTCCAGTTCTAACTGTTTCTTCCTGACCTGCGTACAGATTTCTCAAGAGGCAGGTCAGTGGTCTGGTATTCCCATCTCTTGAAGAATTTTCCACACTTTATTGTGATCCACACAGTCAAAATCTTTGGCATAGTCAATAAAACAGAAGTAGATGTTTTTCTGGACCTCTCTTGCTTTTTTGATGATCCAGCGGATGTTGGCAATTGGATCTCTGGTTCCTCTGCCTTTTCTAAATCCAGCATCTGGAAGTTCACAGTTCATATACTGTTGCAGCCTGGCTTGGAGAATTTTGAGCATTATTTTACTAGCGTGTGAGATGAGTGCAATTATGTAGTAGTTTGAGCTTTCTTTGGCATTTCCTTTCTTTGGAATTTGAATGAAAACTGACCTTTTCCAGTCCTGTGGCCACTGTTGAATTTTCCAAATTTGCTGGCATACATATTGAGTGCAACACTTTCACAGCATCATCTTTCAGGATTTGAAGTAACTCAACTGGAATTCCATCACCTCAACTAGCTTTGTTCATAGTGATGCTCCCGAACACCCACTTGACTTCACATTCCAGAATGTCTGGCTCTAGGTGAGTGATCACACCATTGTGGTTACCTGAGTCATGAAGATCTTTTTTGCATAGTTTTTCTGTGTATTCTTGCCACCTCTTCTTAATAGCTTCTGCTTCTGTTAGGTCCATACCATTTCTGTCCTTTATTGTGCCCATCTTTGCATGAAATGTTCCCTTGGTACCTCTAATTTTCTTGAAGAGATTTCTAGTCTTTCCCACACTATTGTTTTCCTCTATTTCTTTGCATTGACCACTGAGGAAGGCTTTCTTATCTCTCCTTGCTATTCTTTGGAACTCTACATTCAAATGGGGATGTCTTTTACTCTTTTGATATTTACCACAGTGCTAGTAGTTTTATCCACTTTTGCTTTCAAATCATTAGTGTAAATGCAAACACAGTGAAAATGGACATAACATCTTACTACTATTATGAAAACAATTTTGACTTCACAGACCCTCTGAAAAGGTCTCTTGGGGACCCCATGGGATCTGAAGACTGCACTTTGAGAACCATTACTACAGAGCATGCCATGCCACAATTAGAAGCAATAGACCAGATTACATTCAGCAATATGAATAAGTATTAATGGTTCTAGGAGGTGGGATGAGTAGATAAACACCTGTTACATAATACTCTGTGAAAGTGAAGTCTCTCAGTTGTGTCCGACTCTTTGCAACCCTGTGGACTGTAGCCTACCAGGCTCCTCCGTCCATGGGATTTTCCAGGCAAGAGTACTGGAGTGGGTTGCCATTTCCTTCTTCAGGGGATATTCCCGACCCAGGGATCGAACCCTGGTCTCTGACACTGCAGGCCGATTCTCTACCAGCTGAGCCACCAGGGAAGCCCATAATATACTATGGGTACATTAAAAATATATGCACATAATACATGTTTAAAAAAACATTAAAGGATGCATATCAAACCTTAGAATGGCTACTATGGGATTAAGAAACAATGTTTTAAGCAATAGTAATTGTTAGATCAATTTTTAGGTTTTTAGTATATCAGGCCAATTTGGGGTTTTTCCATTACTGTTCAGGGAGAATTGAAATTGTTGTAGTAGTTTCTAAATATTGATGAAAATCTGGCAATGGAAAGGAACACTTAAGAACAAAATAAAAATTAGGAAGAGGTAAGAAATGAGCTATGGGAATATGAGTCAAAATGCAAAATCCTAAGTATATATTTTTCTTCCTCTCGTTGGGTAGCAGCAATAATGAAGTCTAATGGTTTTTATTCTTTTTACTGTTATTGTTACATATTTTCAAATATGAGAGATCTCTGTGCTCAGTTCATTCTTTTTGATTACAGCCCCAGAGTCTACTGCTTTATAGCACATACCCATACTTCATTTTTGAGAAGAATTTGTCTATTGCCAGCTTATTTGAACTGTGATCCTTTATCATACAATGAAAGCCTTAGTGGTAGAACTCCAGAACTCTTTACTTGATAACATAGCTTATATTCGGATCAAATGGATTGATGGTGAGTGAAGGATTAGCTCTTCTCACTACTGTCTTCAATCTACAATTAGAGAAAAGGAATGCTCAGAGATCCTGGATGTTCCTAACAGCTAATACAAAAGCTTTCAAAGAATATGCTTTTTGAAAGCTATCTGATGATTGAATAAATTCTTAGCTCTAATCCTTCCTTAGTATGAAGTCTTAATTCAGTCTTCCCTGATAGCTCAGCTGGTAAAGAATCTGCCTGCAATGCAGGAGACCCTGGTTCAATTCTTGGGTCAGGGAAATCCCATGGAGGAGGGCATGGCAACCCACTAAAGTATTCTTGCCTGGAGAATCCCCACAGACAAGAGGAGCTTAGCGGGCTACAGTCCATGGGGTTGCAAAGAGTTGGACATGCTTGAGTGACTAAATTCAGCAGCTTACTTCAAAAACTTTTTTACCCATAGATAGTTCCATTTTCTAATATTTTTGCATCCTTTTTACTTTCCTGAACCCTCTTACAATATTAAGTCCTTCCAGATGGAGCACTCCAGGTTGAAGTATCATAAATCATAATATCATAAATATCAATGTACTAGCTACAGAAGGCAGACTTAGTGCATTGGCAGGAGTGAGCTATATTTGAGTAATGACTATTTTTCAGGTACTTTTGCTATGTGCTTTGCAAGTTTAATGCCATTCAATTGCCACAGTTGCACAGTGGCATTATTCCCAGGTCAGAAATGAGGCAATAAGTGCTCAGTTTTACTTCCTGAGCTATACTTGGTTTTATACTCAGTTTTAAGACCAATTCAGGCCGCTCCAAATCTCATGCTTTTTACATAGTAATTATTTTCTACTTCACTTTTTCCACAGTCACCATTATTATTTTTTTTTTAATTCATCCATTCTTTTGCTGTTATTTGTTTATGGTATTGGGCAGGCCTTCTTTTTTTTTTTTTTTCAATACAGCTGGACTATTATATTAAAAGGATGAAAATTTTAAATGTTTAATAGAAAGCGTTTCTTTCTTTGGTATTAAAAAATTTAGTAATATCTTCTAAGTGCAAATACAGACAACACTGTTTAAGTGCTGAAGATATCCTGGACCATTTATTATACCTCTAAGCCTGGGGATATTCCCTGTAGGACAGTGAAACAGATGGAAAAAACTCTTTGACACTGTTTAGTTATCTCAGATTTCTTTGTGATTTAGCAATTTTAGCTTCCAAAAACATGCAAGAAATAAAGAATTTAAAGGAAGGAACAATGACTATGAACTTTAAAACAGGGTGTGTTCATATGACAAGACATTTAAGAATATTTAAAAATAAAATTTAGTCTTAAAAATACCACCTAATTACTTGCCTAACTCCCTAGCATTGTAATTGCTTTTGTTTTCAGCAAGTAGTATTTAAAACACGTTCAGGGAAAGGAAGTAAGGGACCTAGTAAAATATGTGAAGTATCTGAGTAAAGTATATTAAATTCAGAGAACATATACATTTTAATATGCATTTTATAGGTTTTAGATATGAGACATGCAAATCATTGTCTCTATATCCCAATACATAGAGAGGGAAATTTAAGCCCTAGGGACACTAGTCCAATAAACTCTTGGGAGGAGACACTCCCCATCTCTAAGCAGTAATTATTGCCAAAACTGTTGAAATGCCATTTCTAAAATGGTTTGTTCAGAAAGAGAGCCATAGTTCCAGGCTCTCTAGACAGTTTCAGCAGTTATGAATATATCCTTCACCGATGAGCTTGTTCAAAAACTCATCAAGCTGGTAATCCTCTGCTTTAAATTACAATTGCAATGATATTTGTCCACCAGGTGTGGTAGTGCACTTAGACACTCAAAGGTTTATGTTAATCACTACTTCATTTAGTTCTGCCACTGCACTTTTTCTGATGTTGAAACTGTTATCACTTTCAACACTTATAGGAAGAAAATAGCACATTTTTGAGGGGTGGAAAGCTGAGCAAGTATAGCTTACTTTTATTTATAACACAGTGTTTGTAGAAAAAATTTTTCAGGTAGAAGCACTTGATCAGTTATTTGACTATTAAGTATTTTAAAATAAAAAATAGACAAAAATATGAACTGATTTTTTAATGTGTTTAATTTTACTTTTGTGAATTGTGACCTATACATGAAACAAAATCTAATTTGATATTGTATCTGCTTCCATTACTGACTTATTCTGTTTTCTTCAGTTCAGTTCAGTTCGGTTCAGTCGCTCAGTCATGTCCGACTCTTTGTGACTCCATGAATCGCAGCACACCAGGCCTCCCTGTCCATCACCAACTCCCAGAGTCCACCCAAACCCGTGTCCCTTGAGTTGGTGATGCCATCCAACCATCTTATCCTCTGTCGTCCACTTCTCCTCCTGCCCTCAATCTTTCCCAGCATCAGGGTCTTTTCAGATAAGTCAGCTCTTTGCATCAGGTGGCCAAAGTACTGGAGTTTCAGCTTCAACATCAGTCCTTCCAATGAACACCAGGACTGATCTCCTTTAGGATGGACTGGTTGGATCTCCTTGCAGTCCAAGGGACTCTCAAGAGTCTTCTCCAACACCACAGTTCAAAAGCATCAATTCTTCAGCACTCAGCTTTCTTTATAGTCCAACTCTCACATCTATACATGACCATTGGAAAAACCATAGCCTTGACTGGATAGACCTCTGTTGACAAAGTAATGTCTCTGCTTTTTAATATGCTGTCTAGGTTGGTCATAACTTTGCTTCCAAAGAGCATGCGTCTTTTAATTTCATGGCTGCAGTCACCATTTGCTGTGATTTTGAAGCCCCCCAAAATAAAGTCTGCCACTGTTTCCACTGTTTCCCCATCTATTTCCTATGAAGTGATGGGACCAGATGCCATGATCTTAGTTTTCTGAATGTTGAGCTTTAAGCCAGCTTTTTTACTCTCCTCATTCACTTTCATCAAGAGGCTCTTTAGTTCCTCTTCACTTTCTTCCATAAGGGTGGTGTCATCTGCATATCTGAGGTTATTTATATTTCTCCCGGCAATCTTGATTCCACCATGTGCTTCCTCCAGCCCAGCGTTTCTCATGATGTACTCTGCATATAAGTTAAATAAGCAGGGTGACAATATACAGCCTTGACGTACTCCTTTTCCTATTTGGAACCAGTCTGTTGTTCCATGTCCAGTTCTAAGTGTTGCTTCCTGACCTGCATAGAGGCTTCTCAGGAGGCAGGTCAGGTTTTTTTAGGCATACCCTTAGTATTTTCCTGCCTCAGAGTTCTGATATACACAAAGGGTATTGCATTTATTATCCTCTTAATTAGTACTTTCATTTGCACCTTTTATTGTAGGGTCATTTTTTAAAAACTGCTAATTGCTAGCACTTATTGGGTACTTGCATGTGCATTTTTCATGTATTATTTCATTTAATTCAAGGAAGAAGATATCGCTGCATTTTGTACACAAGGAAATACAGAAACCTAAGGAAATATAAAGTGGTTAGCTAGTTAAAGATCACATGGCTTATACATGATAGAGCCAAAATGCAAACCAGTCTGACACATGTGTTCACTCTCTTAATCATCAGTATGTGATACCCATATCTTATGGACAAGAAAACTGAGACTCAAATGAGCTTAAGGTAGTTTTCAAGGCTAGAACCAGTGCTAGGACCCAGATCTTCTCAATCTCATGCCAGTAATTCTGCACTGGATCATGCTGTTGGTCTGAAACTCTTTTCTGTTAGAGTTAAGAAATTTAAAAATTACTTACATACCTATAATATTCTTAAATCTTCACCCGCTCATCTATTTTTTCAATTGATAAATAATATATCTTATTTATTTTGTTTCTAAAAATCTTATTCACTGTTCAGAAAGTTAAATACAACTATCTATCATATAACTGCAAAGGAAAAGAGTAAATGGAGCATTTTTAATGTAGCATAGAATAAGATAGAAATAAAATACAGCAAGCAGTCTATACAACAAGACAATAGAAAAAAGGTTGCTGCTAAGTCACTTCAGTCGTGTTCGACTCTGTGCGACCCCATAGACGGCAGCCCACCAGGCTCCCCCGTCCCTGGGATTCTCCAGGCAAGAACACTGGAGTGGGTTGCCATTTCCTTCTCCAATGCATGAAAGTGATAAGTGAAGTTGTTTAGTCGTGTCTGACTCTTAGCGACCCCATGGACTGCAGACTAAGTAAAATTTAAAATAATTACATAAACAAGCTGAAGAACATATTTCTCTTTTAAGAGGATAATTCATGGTTGTTCAAGATAATTTTAAAAATATAGAAAAACATTACCACAAAAAAGCCATCAAAAGCATAAAAAATACACTTAGGATATTTACTGTAAGATTACTTGGGATTTACTGTAAGATTACTATTATGTATTCATACTATATAAACTAAAGTCCATATAAACGTTATTTTAAATTACAACATAGTATTCCATTGAGTGAATTATCATTATTTAACACTCCCCTTTTGAACATTCATATAGATTTGTTTTTTCACTTTTTAAATTTTTTTAAATTTTTCTTTTTTTAAATTCAAATTTTAATTTAAGTTTTTAAATTAAATTATTTTTAAAATTTTATTTTTTAAGTTTTAATAAATTTTTTTATTTTTATTTTTTTAATTAAATTATACAATAACACATACAGGAGACTTGGAAAATACAGAATGAGGTTATGTATAGTTCCAATATATAATACATTATTTTTTTAAGTGGATAAATCAAGATTTTTAGTTGGAGTTTCATTATCAAACTCTCAACGATTAATAGATGAATACACAGAGAATATAAGAATAATGCTGCTGCTGCTGCTTAGTTGCTTCAGTTGTGTTCAAAGGATATAGTAGACCTGAAAAACTCTGTGAACCAATTCAACACACTTAAAATTTACCCAATTTTCACACAACAGTAGACACAAATTCTACAAGTTCCCATAGACTGTAAACTAGAAGATACTGGAACATATCCAGGGACACAAAAGAAGGTGCCAAAACTTCATGGTTCAAGAGTCTATTTTTAATACATTTGCTTAAAAGATAAGTAATATAATTATTTGGCTATATTCAGAATTCTAAAATACAATGTCCATGTTCCTAAACACTATTAAAATAATATTTTATGAATTTCTTTTCACTCTTGATTTTATATTTTAATAAACTATGTTACTTTTAGTAAACCCACGACTAAAATTTTTTCTTTAGTCTTTCATAGCAATTCTATTGGCATAGTTTATTCAATAACATTTCCTATCCATACCTAAAATTGTTCATAAGTACATAATAAAACTCAAGACAATGAAAGTTTCCAGATTTATATTTTCAGCATTATTTATTTTTAAAATCAGCAAACATTATTAAAAACTTTGTGTGATCAAATACTGTTTGGGGTATTTTGACAATGATCGTCAGCAGTTTGACTATGATAGCTCTCAGTTCAGTTCAGTTCAGTCGCTCAGTCGTATCCGACTCTTTGCGACCCCATGAATCTCAGCACACCAGGCCTCCCTGTCCATCACCAACTCCCGGAGTTCACTCAGACTCACGTCCATTGAGTCGGTGATGCCATCCAGCCATCTCATCCTCTGTCGTCCCCTTCTCCTCCTGCCCCCAATCCCTCCCAGCATCAGAGTCTTTTCCAATGAGTCAACTCTTCGCATGAGGTGGCCAAAGTCCTGGAGTTTCAGCTTCAGCATCATTCCCTCCAAAGAAATCCCAGGACTGATCTTCAGAATGGACTGTTTGGATGATAGCTCTAGGCTTGATTTTATTCATATTTACCCTGTTTCAGATTCACTGAGGTGCTTATATAGTAAATCTGTCTTTAAGCAAAATTGGAAAGGCTTTACTTATTACTTCTTCATATTTTTTTCTTCCTTTTGTCTTTCTTTTTTCGTCTGAAGCTCCAACACTCTTGTGATACTGTACTACAAGTACGTGAGGCCCTTTATACTTTATTTCAACCTTTTTTCCTCTCTTTTCTTCAAATTAAATATTTTTTAACTGATCTGTCTTCAAGGTAACTGAATTATTTTACTGTTATCTTCATATAGCTATTTAATCTATTGTATAAATTTTTAAAATTTCAGATATTGTATTTTTAGCTTTAAAATTCCCACTTGTTTATTTTTTTTAATAATTTTCTGATAACTTTCCTATCATTTTATTCACTGTAAGCACATTTTCATTTATATAACTGAGCTTGGTTTTAGCTGCCACGTTAAAACCCTTGTTGATTACTGTAATATATTGACCATTTTATATTAATAATTGGCCTCTGTGGATTATCTTTTCCCTGGATATTAAGTTTCATATCTTGGGTCTTCATACATCTAAAATTTTAGATTGTATCCTGGAAAATGTGTTGGTTAGGTATTTGGTTATATTTCTTTGAATAGTCAAGATGTTTTTGTTTTAGCAGAGAGTCTGTTTCGATAGACTCAGACAGCAACCTCTGCCTTGTCTGGGCTGGGTTGCATCTCAGGTCTGTCTCAGTTTACACTCCTTCAATCAGCTGAGTTCATTCTGTGGTTCTAGGAACAGCCAGAGATTTAGGCAGAGTTTAATGATGCTGTGAAAGTGCTGCCCTCAATATGCCAGCAAATTTGGAAAACTCAGCAGTGGCCACAGGACTGGAAAAGGTCAGTTTTCATTCCAATCCCAAAGAAAGGCAATACCAAAGAATGCTCAAACTACTTCACAATTGCACTCATCTCAAACGCTGGTAAAGTAATGCTTAAAATTCTCCAAGCCAGGCTTCAGCAATACATGAACCGTGAACTTCCAGATGTTCAAGCTGGTTTTAGAAAAGGCAGAGGAACTAGAGATCAAATTGCCAACATCTGCTGGATCATTGAAAAAGCAAGAGAGTTCCAGAAAAACATCTATTTCTGCTTTATTGACTATGCCAAAGCCTTTGACTGTGTGGATCACAATAAACTGTAGAAAATTCTGAAGGAGATGGGAATACCAGACCGCCTGACTTGCCTCTTGAGAAACCTATATGCACACCAGGAAGCAACAGTTAGAACTGGACGTGGAACAACAGACTGGTTCCAAATAGGGAAAGGAGTACGTCAAGGCTGTATATTGTCACCCTGCTTATTTAACTTATATGCAGAGTACATCATGAGAAACGCTGGGCTGGAAGAAGCACAAGCTGAAATCAAGATTGCCGGGAGAAATATCAATAACCTCAGATATGCAGATGACACCACCCTTATGGCAGAAAGTGAAGAACTAAAGAGCCTCTTGATGAAAGTGAAAGAGAAAAGTGAAAAAGTTGGCTTAAAGCTCAACATTCAGAAAACTAAGATCATGGCATCCGGTCCCATCACTTCATGGCAAATAGATCGGGAAACAGTGGCTGACTTTATTTTTCTGGGCTCCAAAATCACTGCAGATGGTGATTGCAGCCATGAAATTAAAAGACACTTACTCCTTGGAAGGAAAGTTATGACCAATCTAGACAGCATATTGAAAATCAGACACATTACTTTGTCAACAAAGGTCCATCTAGTCAAAGCTATCATTTTTCCAGTGATCATGTATGGATGTGAGAGTGGACTATAAAGAAAGCTGAGTGCTGAAGAATTGATGCTTTTGAACTGTGGTGTTGGAGAAGACTCTTGAGAGTCCCATGGACTGCAAGGAGGTCCAACCAGTCCATCCTAAAGGAGATCAGTCCTGGGTGTTCATTGGAAGGACTGATGTTGAAGCTAAAACTCCAATACTTTGGCCACCTGATGCGGAGAGCTGACTCATTTGAAAAGACCCTGATGCTGGGAAAGATTGAGGGCAGGAGGAGAAGGGGATGACAGAGGATGAGATGGTTGGATGGCATCTCTGACTCAATGGACATGGGTTTGGGTGGACTCCGGGAGTTGGTGATGGACAGGGAGGCCTGGCGTGCTGCGGTTCATGGGGTCACAAAGAGTCGGATATGGCTGAGCGACTGAACTTAACTTATACACGGAACTTTGGATTTGCCCTATCTGGCTCTCTCCTTTTTGATATTCTCTTTCTGGAAACTCTTCTTGCCTTGTCTCCTTCCCTTTGTTCCTCTCATAGAAAAATAACAGACTTTTTCTCAGAATTTTAACTACTTTTCACTGTGCTACCTCTGTGTATGACCTCAGAGTGAAGTCTTAAATAGAGAAAATTAATCTTTTGAAGGTTATTGCCTCCAACTATTGGTTTCCCTCTTAAATCTGTCTACTTTTTCCTTTCTCAACTCTTTAGAAACTTTAGGTGGTTGAACTTTTAATTTTGTCCAGAGTTTTTAGTTGTTTTACCTATGGGGATGAGGGGAAGGGCGGATCTGTTTGTTAGAAGCTATCTTTGTGTTGGAGGAAGAACTGCCAACTTTACATATTTTGAATAGAAAGTGATAGTGTATAGATTTTGCTCACAAGAAGCTCTCAATCTGGGTATAATAAATGTGTCACAGATCACAAGACCCCATAAAACACTGACCATCTAGATACAGAAATCCTTATTTTAACATCTAAACTAGTTAGGAGACCAAAGTTCTACTGCTGGTCTTGTCATTACTTAATTGCCTAAATAAATTTCTCTGGACATCTGTTTATTCACTATGAAAAAAAGAGGTTAAATTAGATATCTAAGATACTCTCAAGGTTCTATGATTCTAAAAGATGTAGTTTCATTTTAGGTCATATGTTTATGTGTTACTATTTCTAATATATTTTGAAATTATAATGATTCAATTCAACACCAAAGTTTTAATTAAAAGTTTTAATTATATAGCTTCATATAACAGATGGTTCCTGGAAAGATTATATAAATTAATATTAAATAATATTACCAATACGTATTGGATGACAGACATTTATAGGAGTTGTGTGGATTATTTTTTTTTAAAGATCATTTTTGTTAACAAAGTTTAGCTTTTGTATTGATATAAATTTAAATTCCCATGGAAACACTGGTTACAGATACATGCTTTATGTTAGAAATATCCACATAATTTATTGCCATGATTTGAGATACCAATGACCTGTAAGCTTTGTTGTATAGAATTACTGGTTTTTACCAGTGGACTATTTTTGTAGAATAAAGTACCTTATAATTTTAATTAATTAACATATATATTTTAAAAACTTTAAAATTTTTAGCTAAAAGGTTATATAGACATTGTTAATCATTTTAAATACATTTTAAAATAAATTATTACTTATTTCATTATTGCTTAATTTATTAATATTTGCTTATTCTCTCATTTCAATTCTATACTGATTTTACGATTATTGATATGAACCAGTAGTCACTGGTTTGCTTCAATATAATGTAATTCATTCTTTATACAAATTCAGTCCATTTCAATATGTAGATTATTTATCTCACAGTGGAGGTTTTTGTTTTATTTTGTTGTTCTCAGCTACCCCAATATGTTATCAAATTTGGCTTCTTTTTGTTTTTTAGTGAGTAAATGAAACTTATTTTAGTATCAAGATATTCATAGCAGAGTATGAGTGAGTGAAGTCGCCCAGTCGTGTCCAACTCTTTGCGACCCTGTGGACTGTAGCCCTCCAGGCTCCTCCATCCATGGGATTCTCCAGGCAAGAATACTAGAGTGGGTTGCCATTTCCTTCTCCATATATACATATACATATATATACATATACATATAGCAGGGTATAGTAGCTGTTAGAAAAAAAATTTTAATGTGTCTCCTTTTTTTGTAATTTGTTATATATAATCTTATTAGGATTATATTCATTGTCTTAACACCACCCTTAATTTTTCCTCATAAAGCATCTAGGAAATATATGTGAAAGTTGAAGTCCAAAAAATTTAACAACCAACTTGCAAAGAGGTTCTGTTTTCAAACTTTAGAGTTATCTAAACCCACTGATAAACTTCTCTGGTGGCTCAGATGGTAAAGAATCTGCCTGCAATGCAGGAGAAGCATGTTTGATCCCTGGGTGGGGAAGATCCCCTGGAGAAGGGGATGGCTACCGCATTCCAGTGGGTTTCCCAGGTGGTGCTAGTGCTAAATAACCTATCTGCCCGTGCAAGAGACGTAAGAGACATGGGTTCAATCCCTGAGTTAGGAAATTTTCTCTGGAGGAGGGCATGACAACCCACTCCAGTATTCTTCCCAGGAGAATCCCAAGGACAGAGGAGCCTGGCAGGCTACAGTCTATAGTGTTGCAGAGAGTGGAACACAACTGAAGTGATTTAGCATGCATGCTTAGCACCCACTCCAGTATTCTTGCCTGGAGAATTCCATGGAAAACCCACTAATATTGTCACATTCGTTATTCAATTTTCCAAAATATGGGCACAATATTTTAAAATATCCAAATCACTGCACAAACACCATGTTATAAGTATGGTGATGCTAACAAAACAGAACTGTAGGCTTTTATAAGGTGAAAGTGAAAGTTGCTTTGTTATGTCCGACTTTGCAACCCCATGAACTGTAGCCTGCCAAGCTCCTCTGTCCATGGAATTCTCCAGGTGAGAATACTGGGGTGGGTAACCTATCCCTTCTCCAGGGTATCTTCCTGACCCCTGATCGACCCCTGATTGAATGGGGTCTCCTGCATTGCAGACGGATTCTTTGCCAGCTGAGCTACTAGGTAAAGTACATAAATTTAATTCCAATGAATATGGCATACAAAAAGAGATACAAGGACTATTGATGTGTGGTGTTAAAAAATTTAGGCCTACAACTGTTTCTGCAAATAGGTTTGTTTCCAAAATAGCTGAATATTAATGAAATCAACCATTTTATCTTATTATGTAATTTCTGTTATTCTTTTCATGCTTTAGGAATAGCTTGATCCAAGTGTTTAAATGAGGTCCTGTGGTCAGTCTATTTGTTTGTCACTCTATTTCTGTGTCCTTCTCTGTTGATTTCATCTTCAGCCAAGCTCTCTTTACATAGCGAAAAAAATGGATCGCAACATTTGTACTGTTACATGCCTTTTAATCTCAACCTCTTGGAAGAGACAGCCTCTTCCTCCTCCCCCCACCCCCTGCCCAATTTTCATCTCAATCACTGAACAGAAGTTCTGGTTATCTCTGTTTAGTCGCATGCAAACTTTGGGGCAGGGAAGTAGCTCCTTAATTGACAAATTTACCAGAATCATGTGACAGACAAGAGGGTGATTTCCAAAAAGGAAAAATGTGGGGCAGACAAAAAACTAACACAATTTTTTTCTTGAGTTGACCCTTGCCCACCCCTCTAAATTGTTGTTTATCCTTGTAGACTTACTATCCTTTGTTTTCTGAGATAATATAATAATATATAATAATATAATAATATAATTATTTCAACACCTAACAACTATATAATGTTTCAAACACACTTGCCTCTTTTTAAAATGTTGAATGTAGTTTTTATATTTATATTTGAGAGAAGGCAGAATACTGCTGATGAAAATGGTGTATTACTTTTGGAAAGTACTATTGAAATCTCACATAACTCTCATATTTTTGGTTCCAAGTTGGATATATTCCACATCGAAGAGAGCCAAATACTTTAAGCAAGTTATGGGATATAACATAGGAACAATAATATGTGTCTGGAAAAAGGTCTAAAATTCATGAGTTACGCTTAAAATAACAACAAATAATCAATTCAAATGGTGTCATGTAACATTCAGAAAATACTTAAATATGCTCCCAAACTTCACAATGAATGTTTACCCATAGAACATCTACATTTTTCCTGCCATGTCAACCCTGGTTATCCATCTATATACCATTTTCATTTCTCTGATGCTGGGCTCCTGGTCAAGCTTCTGCTTCTCTACTGTGTCAGGAACTATAAATGTGTGAGTCATAATACTACTTTGTGAACCAAGCTGAAAAAGTTAATCTAAAACTTAACCACAGAGATCATGGGTTTGAAACATATCCATCAGTTAGGTAAAGAGGACAAGATAAATATTGTTCTTCTTTAGGTAACCATGCTAAAGAGGGAACATGTGAGCAAAATTCTCCAAAGACCTATAGATAAGTTTTACCCATTATTGAAACTGTTTCTCCAAATAAACATTATTTAATATTAGAATCTAATAATAGAATTGTTAACTAATTAAATGATTTAAAATATAGACTTTGAATTACTCTAGAGAGTGTGCTGTGCTGTGCTTAGTCACTCAGTTGTGTCCAACTCTTTGCCACCCCATGGACTGTAGCCCGCCAGGCTCCTTTGTCCATGGGGATTCTCCAGGCAAGAATATTGAAGTGGGTTGCCATGCCCTCCTCCAGGGGATCTTCCCAACCCAGGGATCCAACCCAGCCTAATCAACCCATAGAATCATGAGAGATAACTGTTTTTAAGTCAATAATTTTTAGGTGTGTGTTGTACACAGCAGTAGATAACTAAAACAATTGATAAGAGCTGACTCTTTGGGAGAGATCCTGATGCTGGAAAAGATTAGGGCAGCTGAGGATGAGATGGTTAGATAGCATCAGTTACTCAATGGACATGAATTTGAGCAATTTTTGGGAGATTGTGGAGGACAGAAGAGCCTGGCGTGCTGCAGTTCATGGGGTTGCAAAGAGTGGGACATGACTTAGTGACTGAACAACAACAACAGATACATGTATTTATATCTGTATTAAATGTTTGTTAACTTTTAGTGATGTACTTTGATCTGCAATATTAAAGAGGAGGGAATTAGAAAATTTAAATTTCTTCTCTTTTTGCTCCTGCCCTTTCCATCTTTTATTAACTTTATTATACTTACTTTGCTAGGGAATGCAGCATTTATACTCCTTTGTAATTGTAACCCTACATATTTTTAAACTCTTCAATGTTAATAAATTAATGCTTAATGATCTTTTTTTTTTCTATAGTTTTTATTATTCTAGTAGATTACTTAGGATGAACTCAGGGGAATAATATTTTTAAGTTCTCATTATTTTAGTATTTCCTGAGTTCTTATGCATAGCTTTATTTTTTTAATTATAGTTTAGCTAGATATAAAATTCTTACAGTCCTCTTCATCCTCACAGCTTCCTTTCCTTAACAGTGTTATAGGATTCCTCTGCAATCTGTAGCTTTGAATTTTTCTGTGGAAAAGTCTGGGACCAGCTTGATCCCCCACTCACACCCTGTACCTTAAAACTTTTTTGCCTGGTTGCTGCTGCTGCTAAGTCGCTTCAGTCGTGTCCAACTCTGTGCAATCCCATAGATGGAAGCCAACCGGGCTCCCCCGTCCCTGGGATTCTCCAGGCAAGATTGGGAGTGGGTTGCCATTTCCTTCTCCTTTGCCTGGTTACCAAATACATTTTTCATTTTCATTGAAATCTTATAAATTTGCTAAGATATGTCTTTTTTATTATTTTGAATACATAGTTCTTTCACAGAGTGGATCTTTCACTATTTGAATCCAAATATTTAATCTTGGAGAAATAGATTTGAACTATATTATAAGTTGTTCATTCTTTTTCATTTTTTTTTTCTTTTAGAACTCTATGAGAGTCTGGAGTCAATTTCCTCTATTCTCTTTTACCTCTTTATTTCAATCTTATTTTTCTTACTTTTCTTATATCTGTCTTCTATTTATTTATTGTTTTCTGCAGTCTTTTATTTATTGTGCTTCTTATTTTGCCTTTGTTTTTGTAATGGTTTTGTTATTTTTTTCTTTCACTTCATACATGAACTTATATTTTCTCTCTTCCTCTCATCTTATGATTTCTTCCTTAAGTTATTAAATATATCTTTACAGTCTTTCCTCATAAAGGTATTACTTGATTGTGCTATTTAAATTTTTTTGGAAAAGTGGTCTCAGTCTACTGGTCTGCTACAGTAGAAAAATTTTCTACCTAATATGCTTTGTTTCTAATATATTCTAACTTGTTTCCTCTTGTTTCTTTTTTTTTCCCCCCATGTAGTATATTTATGTGCCTCTGGTGATGCATCCCTTTTTCACTGCTCATCTTTAAAGCAGATGAGTTTCTCCAGGATCAATCATTTAGGGGAGTTTGTGTATAGAAGGGTTCATAGCACTATTCCAGGTTTGCTGGAATTATGATCTTGATGACCCAGAATTTTGTATGTGAGTTTGTCTAGTTTTTAATTTTCCTAAGTCAATGAGGGTAGTCAATACAGAGGTTTTTCACAATGCCAAATCTCTACTCTCATTTTCTTTGAGAAAGACTTTTGCTGCAAAATATAGCTACTTTTTATGATTCCTTGTTTGTTGTCATCCTTTTGATTTTCAGAAGTAAGCTAGGTCCAGAAGAGTTCCTACCTCCAGCACGTGCATCCTGTTTCCATTGTTGCATACAAGGCATGTGGATTTGCATCTCAGCTAGTGGTCCTTATTTTTTACGAAGTGTATTTTTCTGACCCTGAGATCTGAAGCTACAATGTTATTTCTCTTGTTCCTTTTGCATACATACTTGCTTGACCTCCCTTCTTCTGGGAACCCTACACTTATTTTTTTAGTTTATTACTGTTTTAGTATATGTTTTGCAAAAAAGAAGTTTGTGTTATTATGTCTATTCCTCTGAGTTGCTTTAGGTGATTTCCAGGAAGAAAATGGGAAAATTCTAACATTAGAGCATCATCTTCATCTTTGATGCCATTCGAGACATTGTATTCAATACTATAGAACTCATCTCCATTGACTTATTCCTTACAGAATCTATTAAAGCATATTTCAGAAAAAAACAACAGTTTTCAGGCACAACTCCATTTGAGTTCTGTTTGTTTTTGCCTGTTTAAGAAATTCTCAATTATATCTCTGACTTCTTACTAGTTAAGTTGTAATTGTTTCCTTAATGAGTCAGATATTTAGACCTAAAATATATAATAGACAAATTTAGGAAATGTGGTAGCTATGTTATTGTAGCCAGTTATATTTCAACTATTTTTTGAAAGACCTCTTGGGAGGGTGCAGATTTAAAATCTGTACTTTCATATATTTTACATCAGTACTCCTGTAACTCTATCAGCTCAGACTTCAATTCATCAATTCAATGGACAATTAAAACATCTGCTTTCTGGACCTGCTTTCCAGATACAGTTTTGTTTTGACTGCATTGTCATTTTATGCAGAAATATTTGGACAATTTTATAAGCAATTTAGTGCGTTTTATTCTATTTTATAAAATTTAGTGAGAAGAAAAGTAATGAAATTGTTAAACTATGATTTTAGAGGCAGTATATAAAGTCCATCTTTAAAAATTGAACTTACTATAATTTGCAACCAAAAAAACCTGGCCTAATATAGGAGGAAAATGAGATCCAGTTTGACATGAAGCCAGGAATAAGGTTAGGATACAAAATGTATGTTGTTAAGTCTGATTCACTTTCAGCCATTGGGTAGAAATTTGGCTTTCAAGCCTTTTAGCATGGAGCAGATTTTCTAGATTTCTTTTTTATAAAGTGGCAGGGGAAAAGGTTCTGGGTCCGTTCTACTTTGAGCTGCTATTAGCACTATTATGCCCTCTGTTCTGCACTGGTTCTGTTCAGTAATTCTGCACTGCTGTTGAGCCGCTAAGTTGTGTACGACTCTTTGAGGCCCCATGGACTATAGCAGGCCTGGTTCCCCAGTTCTTCACTATCTCCTGAAGTTTGCTCAAATTCATGTCCATTGAGTCAGTGATACTATCTAACCATCTCATCCTCTGCCACACTCTTCTCCTTTTGCCTTCAATCTCTCCTAGGATCAGGTCTTTTCCAATGAGTCAGCTCTTCATGTCAGGTGGCCATAGTATTGGAGCTTCAGCTTCAGTACCAGTCCTTCCAATGAATATTCAGGGTTGATTTCCTTTAGAATGGACTGGTTTGTTCTCCTTGCAGGCCAAGGGACTCTCAAGAGTATTCTCCAACACCACAATTCAAAAGCATCAGTTCTTTAGTGCTCAGCCTACTTTATGGTCCAACTCTTGCACCCATACATCACCACTGGAAAAACCATAGCTTTGACTATATCAACTTTGTTGGCAAAGCAGTATCTCTACTTTTTAATGTGCTGTCTAGGTTTGTCATAGCTTTCCTTCTATCTGTTAATCAAGAAAACCTTTGATAACCAGAATTTTTATTTTTGTCTTCACATGTTTTAATTTTACCTTCCCTCAGCTTACTTTCAACAGTCATGAACTGTTTATTTGTTAGTCTGATTCAGTTATGTTGGACATGGAGAAACATTCCAGAAACATCTTTGAGTGTTGCAAGATGCTCATCATGCTTAGTTCTCTCTTGATCTCTTTCAGTGCCCATCAGTACACATTTTAAGCTGTAAGATGCTGATTAGGTCTGATGTAATCCCAGATAAGCACTTTATAAGAAAAAACAAAAAGAACTGTAAAGGGTGTGCATCATGTTTGAAAATCATTGTCCGAAACTTTACCCACGGACTTGAATTAGTTAACCTTTTCCAAAGAGACTTTGCTATCACAGAAGTGTCTTATTTTTAAAAGGTAAATGAGCTCACTACTTATTTCTTAAAATTAGGGGACAGGAATTCAACTGGCAAAAGAACTAAGGTTAACGCCATGAAATAAGCAATGGAAAAGGCTGATATTTCTAGCTAGGCAGTAAAGAATGTCTTTTCCTTGTGACATCTCAAGCCACAGAAGCCATGTCTTTAAAAAGGTCTTTTATATCAGAAAGGCTTTTTACTCCATCTTTTTCAGGATTGTAAAATGTGGTTGGGCAAAGGGGGAGGGTAGTGGGGAATGCGGAATTTTTTGAAGCAGAACTGGTAGGGAATTTAAAAACCTCATGGACAATGTGAAAGAGGGGAAGAGATTTCAGATGAAATAACGCTTCCTCCCCTGACAGATCCTAAAGAGCTGTATTGATAGCGATCTTTAAACTATCAAATTTAATTTTGTCTATTGAAAGTAATTTTATGGCCTGTAGTTGTAGCCATTTCAGTTGATTTTCATGACTCTTGGACAATTTTTATTAGTTATATTTTGTGATTTGATCTTTCTGTTAGATCACACAAAAATTGTACATTCTGGAAAAGTAATTATGTCTATTTCTTCTTCTGACAGAGTATGAAGTAAGAACTATATCTATGAAAGAAATAGATTCACTAATAGGGTTTTGAATACTTAATCGATGTCCTAGTTCTTTTAACAAAGAGAACTGAATCAAAAATACAAATGTTTTGTTTGGTGGAATTATAGGATAGTGAATGACAACAACAAAAAACGTAATTCAAAATAGACTCCTCTTAATCTATGACTGAGGCAGGAAGTACCCTAAGCCACTGACTGCCCACTGGAATCAACCTGAGAAGCATTTAAATAAATGTCAGTATCTATCTGGGGCTATCACCTATGCATCAATATTTTTAAAAGCTCCTCAGGCGGTTTTAATCAGCATTCAGTACTCAGAACCAGTAAGTTATCCTCAATTAGTCTTGTCCCAGTATTTACTAAACCCAATGTTGCTATAATTGAGATAGGTATTATGAAATACAATATACTGAGTCTTAGTTACTGGACTTGAAACTTCATTGCACTGGGAGAATTATTTGGTTCTGAGTATGCTAAGCTTCAGTCATGTCCAACTCTTTGAGAATTATTTAAAATGAGACAAATAAAAAATTTCAAAAAGTAGCCTTATTAAGAGCCATGTATGGTAGATAACTTGTTCTAAAAGTGTCTTGAGAAGAAAGAAATCATAAAGGAGTAGTGATTAAAGAAATCTTCTGGGAGAAGCTGAGACTGTGTGCAGAGCAGGATCCAATGGGACATTCCCAGAACAAACTCCTCCATATGTCTTCTGCCTGCCTCTAAACTTTGGAGAAAAAGTTTAGCCTCCTAGGCCTTCTCTGAGTTTGACAGAACAAATTTAATTAGAGAAGTGAGAAAAGGCAGAAACAAAAGAAAACAATCAACAAGGCAAAATAATAATGGTTTAGTCATTAAACAAAGTCAAGGACCTTTAGTTTCTCCTCAGGTTAGTTGCTCAGTAATGTCTGACTCTTTGCAGTCCCAAAGACTGTAGCCCACCAGGCTCCTTTGTCCATGATATTCTCCTGGCAAGAATACTGGGGTGAGTAGCTATTCCCTTCTCCAGAGGATGGTCCTGACCCAGTGATCGAACCCAGGTCTCCTGCATTGCAGGCAAATTCTTTGTCATCTAAGCCACCAGGGAAGCCCCAATTTCTCCTCAAGAGATAATATTCTGAACCACATCCTTTGAGCTATTTTTCAAATGCTGAAACCCCTACCAGGTAGAAGTTAACTGCAATCGGACCACAAGCACATAGACTCCAGACCAGTTGGAAACAGAAGGCTGATGATGTTGATTGCTGATTACCTCACCACCAACCAATCAGAAGAATATCTACAAACTGATCACGCACCCTGCAACCCTCTCCATCACCCCATCTTTAAAAATCTTTACCTGAAAGCCACCAGGGAGTTCGGGTCTTTTGAGCATTAATAGCCCAGACTCCTTGTTTTACACCTGCAATTAATTCTGCACTTTCCTTGCTCACAATCCAGTATCAGCAGACCTAAATTTGGTTCAGTAACAAGCCTGGGCTTCAAAGTGTGACAGCTGTAGAGGGTAGCCAGCCTCCAAAAGGACTCACCAACTCAATGGACATGAGTTTGAGTAAACTCCGGGAGCTGGTGATGGACAGGGAGGCCTGGCGTGCTGCAGGCCATAGGGTTGCAAAGAGTCGGACACGACTGAACTGAACTGAACTGAACTGAAGAGGACTCCAAGTAATCACCGCTCCTGGTATTCACTCCTGGTATACTTCCCTGGTAGCTCAGACGGTAAAGCATCTGCCTACAATGTGGGAGACCCGGGTTTGGTCCCTGGGTTGGGAAGACCCTCTGGAGAAGGAAATGGCAACCCACTCCAGTACTCTTGCCTGGAAAATCTCATGGACGGGGAACCTGGTAGGCTACAGTCCATGGGGTTGCAAAGAGTCGGACATGACTGAGCAACTTCACTTCTGGTATTCACATCCTTGTGACTTTGTTATCTTAGCTCCATTTTCTCCTCTCACAACTTGGAGGAGGTCAGCAGTGATGACACTCAAGCAGCTTATGGAGAGGCCTATGTGGGGAGAACTGGAGGCCTTAACTGTAAACAACAGCTATGTGAGTGAGCTTGTAAGGGGATTCTATAATGCCAGCCAAGTCTTGAGATGATTGCAGCGTACATCAGCTGACGCCTGGACTGCCACCTGGTGGGAGACTTTGAGCCTGAACAATTCAAGCCAAGAACCAGACAAGGCATTGGAAATAATATAATGAGCAAAGGAATGAAGTGGGACTTAAATGATATTGCTGCAGTATTCTGGCTGGAGACCCAGGTATGTCGCCTGTGGGTATGTGTCGAGAGGGGAGGACATAGATTAATGAGGATATTGAAAGATTTACTGAATATTTGATGCTGGAGTAAGAAGCCATTGGGCTTTTGTTTTATTTCTCCTCTCAAAAGTTTGGAAACATATTTTAAAAAACATAAGTCAAATGAAGAGGGGAAAATATTTTGTTGTTAGTAAATTAGCAAAAAAAATCAGATCACTATTTTATATAAAGAAAAATAAGCACCTCTCTTGTAAAATATATTTTTGGACAAAGGGTTTGAGTAAAATAGGGGAGTTGGTATAAGAGGTAAAAATCATTAATCACTAGTAAACACTGAAACTAACAACAAATATATATACCAACCTGACCTACCTGATTAGGCCTTTAATCTAAAAGCATTTAACTGTGTTTTAGAGAGACAATAAAATCCTTTTCTTCACTAAGACTTGATTTCCAATATTGATTCCAATTGACTTTAAACATATTTACTAAAGGCCATCACATTAACAAATGTTAACTGAGTGTCTTATATATATTTCACACAGTCACCTATTTCCTACAAAGCATATGCATACGAAATTGAAAGTCCAAGGGCAGCAGCTTTTAATTTTTCTGTGATGCTATAACAGGAACAGGAAAGAATTTTATGAATGAAAATTCACCTGGTTTAAGTACAGGCTCACAACCTTCTCTTAGCTGTTGGAATGTTTTCCTAAAGAATTTTGCCTTAGGCAAGTCTGCTTTTAGAATAAATCAGATCAAGTTCAATTTTATCAGTGTTTCACTTTTGGCTCACTGTTTATTTTGCAAGTAAAACTTAAAATCAATAGTTGGGTTTAGGGTGAACATTAAGGAAATTGTGCCCACACAGCAGGGTCTGTGACCACCTTTGGGGAGTACTTTATTTGCTATTTTCCACATTGCCTCAGAAAAGCAGATAGAACATCTCGCTTCCTAAAAGAATTTTTGTCCATTTTAAAACAATGCACATTTATTACATGAATTTCTGAAAATCAGAAAAATAGAAGAAATTATTTTTAATGTACATGTATGTACATTGTAATACCATAAGCAGAAGATATCACTATTCTATTTTTCTTTCCTTCTGACATTGTTTTTCTTGTGTGTATATTTGGATGGTAGTATATAATTATGGTTATTCAGGATTCATGATTTTTATCTGGTCTCTCCTCCCACTTGGAATTCATCATTTTATTCATTCAACAAGTATCCGCTGAGCAATATAGCACACATTTGCATTTTAATTTTATACACTTAATTTTTTAATGAAGTTCATTTATAGTACAAATTAGGCCTCCCAGGTGGCACTAGTGGTAAAAGAATCCACCTGCCAATGCAGGAGACGTAACAGAAGTGGGTTCGATCCCTGGTTTGGGAAGATGCATAGAGGAGGGCATGGTGACCCACTCCAGCATTCTTGCCTCGTAAATCCCCTTAGAGAGAGGAGCCTGGCGGGCTACAGTCCATAGAGTCACAAAGAGTCAGACATGACTGAAGCGACTTCAGTCAGTTCAGTCACTCAGTCGTGTCCGACTCTTTGTGACCCCGTGGACTGCAGCACACCAGGCCTCCCTGTCCATCACCAACTCCTGGAGTTCACTCAAACTCATGTCCATTGAGTCAGTGATGCCATCCAACCATCTCGTCCTCTGTCATCCCCTTCTCCTCCTGCCTTCAATCTTTCCCAGCATCAGGGTCTTTTCAAATGAGTCAGTTCTTCTTATCAGGTGGCCAAAGTATTGGAGTTTCAGCTTCAAAATCAGTCCTTCCAATGAACATTCAGTACTGATTTCCTTTAGGATGAACTAGTTGAATCTCCTTGTAGTCCAAGGGTCTCTCAAGCGTCTTCTCCAATATCACAGTTCAAAAGCATCAGTTCTTCAGTGCTCAGCTTTCTTTTACTTAGCACACACAATTTTTAATAGCTGCATAAAATCCCATAAAATACTTTGACCATAGCTTATTTATCCAACTTTCTATTATTGGATATTTAGTTTCCATTTACTTTTTGATCTGTAAAGTTTTTTTTCTTTTGACTCTTAGTTTCTTTTAATTGGAAAAATGATACATACAAATCATAAATCTGAACAGTAAAGAAGGGTTTATATAACCTCCTGTCCACACCTCCAGATTCCTAATCTTTCCTTTATTATCTGTTTCCTATTTTCAAAGCAATCTGTGTATATGCAAACTGTCTTTTTTTCTATATGAAAGGAAGCATGCTTCGTACAGTATTTTCAATGCTTTGTACCTTGTTTTTCATTTTTATGTCAATTACATGAAATGAGCCCCTTATCTGCAGATGCCTCTTGGTATTATGTGCTAAGTCGTTTCAGTTGTGTATGACTCTTTGCGACCCCATGGACTGTAACCTGCCAGGCTTCTCTGTCCATGGGATTCTCCAGGCATGAATACTGGAGTGGGTTGCCATTTCCTTCTCCACTTGGTATTATAAGGAGAAATAATTAAGTATCATTTACTTAATCACTTCTCTACTGATGTATGTCTGAGTTATTTACAATTTTTTTTCTAGTTCTCTAACCTATTGTGTTGTCTAGTCAGTATAGCTTAAACAATGTTAAACTGTTCCTCACTTTTATAGTGATGTATCAAGTTATCCAACATTAAGCAAGAACTTGCTTCGGGGTTCAGGTAGAAAATCTTGTTAAGGAATTACCTATTATTATTTTAATGAGGTATAAAAATCAAGAATGGATGTATTTTCGGTATCTATGGAAACAAATGCAATTGTCTTCATTGATCTATTAATTGGTGGAAGTATATGAAAGAATTTCTTAGAATCAAATCATCTCTATATTTCTAGGATAAATTTAGGCAACATATAGAGTTCCAGTCATACTGTATATACAATCTGAATCATTTGTTTTTACTTAAACAACATAACAAAATCTTTTATAAGTTTATTTTAAATGCTTTATAAATACTATTTTATTGATTGCATAATTTTCTGTCTAGCAGATGTATTATTACTTTTTTCTTGCACTATGTTGAGTATTTAATTTTCCATTTGAAGCTATTCTAAACAATGGGAAGCAGATGAAACAATTTTCTGACGTACACAGTATAACTCAGATGTAAGCCTCTCAGTATTCTAACCATAAGGGTTTTAATATTTAAATTCAAATAATTTTAGTGTCCATTTCACTATGGTGGAAAAATCTAATGTGTACCCCAGTGTGTATCTTAGGATCATCTGGGACCTGTTTCTTACAGTCACATCTACTTCAAATTTCTGGCTTCTGCTGAATTTTTATCTCATTTATCTCTGACTTCTTATGGAAGGTCCATTTTCTTTCTTTCATTTACTCAACAAATATAAAAACCTTTTTTTCAAAATTCTCCAAAGCACAATTCAAACAAGGCAGTTTTAGAAGACGGTTACGTGTAACAGACTTTTATTGTTGATTTGGTGAGTGCTTACACTGAGTTATAGCACAATTGATAAGATTAATATTAGACATTCACTTTCTCAAAAGTTCTCTGGCCATTTTGCTATTGAGAACTAGTCCTTTTGTGACTTTTTTCCTTGAATGTTATTTCCCTCCTTCTCCTTTCATCTCAGCACTGCTCAGAGATGAGATATCCCTCTCTCATGCCTGTCCTTGAAAATTAAAAATTCTCCCCATTTTTTATGCAGAACAATTCAATGCTGTCTTTATGTACCGTTGTCTCAAAACCAGCCATATCCTAAGGCCCATCTTTCCACAACTGAAATGACTCTTCAATTTTTTTCATTTTTCCAATCAAAAGACATTTTTCTCCTAAGAAGAATTGCCCCCACCAGATTTTAACCCACTTCCCCACCCCCATCCCAACCTTCTCCAGGACTGCTGATCAGTTTAGAACATAGTCCTGTGTCTTTAGCAGGATGAGTCAGATAATGCTGCACTAGAACTTGTATGGCATTTCCTCCATATTTCTTAAGCCTTCTGATAATATGGTAATCACCTGCCTTCTCTGTTGATGGAAGAATTAGATTGTTGGGATCCTAACATGATGTATCTGTCAGCAGCATTGATTCATCATCACTGAATGCCAAGGTTTTCTCTGATTTCAAAAATGGGAGGATTAATTGACTGGTGTCTTCCACCTCCTCCCTCTTCCCAGTTTTTAATTCCCTCTGCAGTCTTGCCTTATGTTTCTTCTGTCTGTTTTATTCACTAAGAGACATATCATGGTACAAGGGGTGGGGATTGGGAGGGTTGGACAGTGTCAAGAATGCATTCATTCTTCCCTTTAGGCACTAATCTAACTTGTATTTTGTTTAGAAATCTTCTGAACAGTGCCTAATGGGTTAGGAATGCCTCCCCCTCTTTTGTCCTATAAACGCTCCAGCCAAGCATTCTTCTGTGGCTTCCACTAGCCTCTCAGAACTGTCTCTGGTTAGGTTATGTTTGTCCTGTTTATATACAAGACCCTACATTTAGGGAGTTAGATGTAGAAATTATGGTTCCTATGTATTGTCTGTGAATTACATATATTCAGTTGAGAACTATATAGTGAATGCTCTCTATCTACAAATGTAACAGTTCAATGATCAGAATCTGAGTATTGATTTGCCTCGAAGGTCACAGGGCCTGTATGGAAAGTATACGCAAGACTTCCTTAAATGTCTTAAGTAGGACTTTGGATCTGGCTTGCTTCTGCTTATGGCCAGATATTTCATGGTCCTCAGTATCCTCATCACCTCTCACCACTCTGCTTTCTAGAGTGCACTCTCCCTACTTTCTCTTTCCAGCATAGAACTGGTGGACAAGAAATGCCATCCAGTGCTCTAAGAGGGGTCAAGTGCACAGAGGGTGTTAGGAATAGCAGGGTGGTGAGAATTGAAGTCACAAAAGTAGACTGTATTAGGAGTGCGAAGAAAGAAGGGTCATGAATCAGGGATGTGTGTAATTGCTCAATGGGTGGAGGAGAGTCCTACAAGTATCAGAACGGAACAATCCCATTAAGCAGGATCCATGCTGACAGTGTGCTCCCAACACTGATTAGTCATTGAGCAAAAAACTGTACCCAGAGCAATCCTCTCTGGAGTTGTTCATTTGATATAGATGATTCATATACAACTAAATCTCTTATTATATTAACTGGAGGCAAAATAAAAGTCAAAAATAATCCTCAAACTTCATTTCCGTTTATAATTCCAGTCCATCTGTACTACCTTTCTCCAGCACAAAGAGACAAATGAATGGTCAATAGTTCTCATCCTTCCACGTCTAGAGTGAGGATACAAATTGCAGCGAACCGATCACCATTTGAGTCAACTTCAGGACCAAAGAGAAGCTGGTAATAAGAATCTTAGCAACACCAGTGCAGAATGAGAATTTCCCAGAGTATGATTTTTTCAAAGTCCCACTGAGGTGGCTCTGGTTCAGCATCCTTGTATTTAATTTCTGATGCCAGCACTTACATACAAGTCCTTAGAAGTGAGGAAGTTAACTTCACTGAGCCTTACTTTCCTCATCTCTCTCTAAGACAGAGATATTGAAAAGAATAAATAAGATTTTACACACACACACATATATACACATACATACACACACATACATAATGCACATACTTGGCACACTGTAAGCCCTAAATAAATACAAGCCATTACTATGATCCAGATGGTGATTAGATAAAGGCTAGTACCACAGGCGGAGAAGGCAATGGAACCCCACTCCAGTACTTTTGCCTGGAAAATCCCATGGACGGAGGAGCCTGGTTGGCTGCAGTCCATGGCGTCGCTAAGAGTCGGACATGACTGAGTGACTTCACTTTCACTTTTCACTTTCATGCATTGGAGAAGGAAATGGCAACCCACTCCAGTGTTCTTGCCTGGAGACTCCCAGGGACAGGGGAGCCTGGTTAGCTGCTGTCTATGGGGTCGCACAGAGTCGGACACGACTGACGCGACTTAGCAGCAGCAGCAGCAGCAGTACCGCAGTATTCTCGGGTGCTCAAGCTAAAGACCTGGGAGAACTCCTAACCCTACCCTGTCTCACTGCCTCATCAAATCTTTAACAATGTCCTGCTTTTTTGCTTTCCATGTAAATCTGAAATCCTGCTCTTGTCCCCACTTTCACTGTGCCCGCTCATGCCCAAGCCACCTCCATCTCTCCCCTGGTCAACACCATCCACCATCTCACGGATCCCACGCCTCTACCTTCATCTTCTCCAGTTCATTCCTTGAACGGTAGCCAGAGTAGACTTAACAAAACTACAGTGGCTAGCCTATTGTAAGTGGGGCCCTTATCAACTGTTACTTCTCTCTGTTCTTAGAATAAACCTAAACTCAGCCATGCAATCTACAGGGCCTGGCTGACTTTGGCTCCCATCTCTTCTCAGCTGCATCTTGTTCCACTGTCCTCCTTACTCTCTGACATTCAGCCATGTGACCACATTTCAGTTCCTTGTTAACATCAAGCCCTTTCGTCAGCACTGGCTTTTCTCTCAGCCTCCCCGGCTCTTTCTCCCATCCTCTGAGTGATTATCTCATTATCACTCAGGCCTCAGTTCAGGTGTTGTCTTCCAGGGATACTATCTCCATGATATAGTCCAAGGTGGCCGTCTCCAGTAACAGTTAGCTCATCTTGTTCTCTCCATGGAATTCATCACATCCTGGAATAATAATCTGCATTTTTGTTATCTTATTGTTTTATTAATTTTTACTGGAGTATAGTTGCTTTACAGTGTTGTGCTAGTTTCCACTGTATAGCAAAGGGAATCTGCTTTGCTGTGCTGTGCTGAGTTGCTCAGTCGTGTCTGACTCTTTGCAACTGCATGGACTATAGCCCGCCAGGCTTCTCTGTCCAAGGGGATTCTCCAGGTAAGAATACTGGAGTGGGTTGCCATGCCCTCCTCCAGGGCCTCTTGCCAACCCAAGGATAGAACCCAGGTCTCCTGAATTACAGGCAGATTTTACCGTCTGAGCCAGGGAAGCCCAAGAATACTGGAGTAGGTAGCCTATCCCTTCTCCATGGGATCTTCCTGACCGAGGAATCAAACCAGGATCTCCTGGATTGCAGGCAGATTCTTTAACAGCTGAGCTACCAGAGAATCCTGAATCTGCTTTATGTATACATCTATCCCCTCTTTTTTAAAATTTCCTTCCACTTAGATCACCACAGAGCTTTGAGTAGAGATCCCTGTGCTATACAGTAAGTTCTTATTAGTTATCTACTTTATACATGGTATCGATATTATTTTATTGAGTCTCTTTACCTTCACTAGAATGTCAGCCACATGAGGGCAAAGATGATTCATGTTTTTGTTGTATCTTTAAGGTTTAGCATTTGGTAGATGATTGACAAGGTCAGTTCAGTTCAGTTGCTCAGTAGTGTCCAACTCTTTGTGACCCCATGGATTGCAGCACACCAGGCTTCCCTGTCCATCACCAACTCCCAGAGCTTGCTCAAACTCATGTCCATCAAATCAGTGATGCCATCCAATCATTTCATCCTCTGTTGTCTCCTTCTCCTCCTACTTTCAATCTTGCCCAGCATCAGGGTCTTTTCTAACAAGTCAGTTCTTTACATCAGGTGTCCAAAGTATTGGAGATTCACTTCAGCATCAGTCCTTCCAATGAATATTCAGGACTGATTTCCTTTAGGATGGACTGGTTTGATCTCCTTGCAGTCCAAGAAACTCTCAAGAGTCTTCTCCAACACCACAGTTCAAAATCATCAATTCTTCAGTGCTCAGGTTTCTTTATAATCCAACTCTCACATCCATACATGACTACTGGAAAAACCATAGCTTTAAACTAGACAGACTTTTGTTGACAAAGTAATGTCTATGCTTTTTAACATGCTGTCTAGGTTGGTCATAGCTTTTCTTCCAAGGAGCAAGCGTCTTTTAATTTCATGGCTGCAGTCATGATCTGCAGTGATTTTGGAGCCCCCCCCCAAAATAAAGTCTCTCACTGATTCCACTGTCTCCGCATCTGTTTGCCATGAAGTGATGGGACCAGATGCCATGATCTTAGTATTCTGAATGTTGAGCTTTAAGCCAGCTTTTTCACTCTCCTCTTTCACTTTCAACAAGAGGCTTTTTGTTCTTCTTCGCTTTCTACCATAAGGGTGGTGTCATCTGCATATCTGAGGTTACTGATATTTCTCCCAGCAATCTTGATACCAGCTTGTGCTTCTTCCAGCCTGGCATTTCACATGATGTACTCTGTATACAAGTTAAATAAGCAGGGTGACAATATACAGCCTTGATGTACTCCTTTCCCAATTTGGAACCATCTGTTATCCCATGTCCAGTTCTAACTGTTGCTTCTTGACCTACATACAGATTTCTTAGGAGACAGGTCAGATGGTCTGGTATTCCCAACTCTTTAAGAATTTTCCACAGTTTTTGTGATCCACACAGTCAAAGGCTTTGGCATAGTCAAATAAAGCAGAAGTAGATGATTTTCTGGAACACTCTTATTTTCTTGATGAATCAACGGATGTTGGCAATTTGATCTCTGGTTCCTCTGCCTTTTCAAAATCCAGCTTGAACTTCTGGAAATTCACAGTTCACATACTGTTGAAGCCTAGCTTGTAGAATTTTGAGCTAGCATGTGAGATGAGAGCAATTGTGCCATAGTTTAAAAGTTCTTTGGCATTGACTTTCTTTGGGATTGGAATGAAAACTGACTTTTCCAGACCCGTGGCCACTGCTGAGTTTTCCGAATTTGCTGGCATATTGAGTGCAGCACTTTCACAGCATCATCTTTCAGGATTTGAAATAGCTCAACTGGAATTCCATCACCTCCACTAACTTTGTTAGTAGTGATGCTTCCTAAGTTCCACTTGACTTCACATTCCAGGATGTCTGGCTCTAGGTGAGTGATCACATTGTCATGGTTATCTGGGTCATGAAGATCTTTTTTGTACGGTTCTTCTGTGTATTCTTGCCACCTCTTCTTAATATCTTCTGCTTCTGTTAGGTCCATACCATTTCTGTCCTTTATTGTGCCCATCTTTGCATGAAATATTCCCTTGGTATCTCTAATTTTCTTGAAGAGATTTCTAGTCTTTCCCATTCTATTGTTTTTCTCTATTTCTTTGCACTGATCACTGAAGAAGGCTTTCTTAGAAGGCTTTTCTTGCTATTCTTTGAAGGCTTTCCTTGCTATTCTTTGGAATCCTGCATTCACATGCTTATATCTTTCCTTTTTTCTCCTTTGCCTTTAGTTTTTCTTCTTTTCTCAGCTATTTGTAAGGCTTCCTCAGACAACCATTTTGCCTTTTTGCATTTCTTTTTCTTGGGGATTGTCTTGATCACTGCCTCCAGTACAATGTGATGAACCTCCATCCATAGGTTCTTCAGGCACTCCATCTATCAGATCTAACCCCTTGAATCTATTTGTCACTTCCACTGTATAACTGATCAATAAATACTTGTTAAAAAATTGAATAAATAAATGAATTGTGCTTTTAGAGGTGAAGTGCATGTGTCCAAGCTACATACCTTAGGATGTGAATATGTGTGTGTGTGAATGTGTGTTATTGGTGCTTATGTGAATGTGAGGATGCACTATTGCATATAAATCTGTATGAGAAGGTGTGAATGCATGTGAGTTTATGCCTGTGGATACATTTAGTGAGAGTTTGTTACTGCCTGTGTATGTGTGTGAGAATGTATCTGTGTGTGTGTGAATATGTGTTTGTGTATTTGGAGAACATTAGAGAAAATTGATTTCTCTGATTTGATTTGAATCGGTTACTTTAATTAAGTACTTAACAATTAAGGTTTAATCAACCCCTTTAATTAAAATAATCCCATGATGACAAACTAGTATTAGAACAAACGGATATTTTATAGTCCTCTGCATTAAGAGACTGACCTCATGAAGTTAATCAATAAACTGGAATATGTTGAGTAAGAACCGTAGGATTTTTGTTAAATCCTATGGAAACTCAAGGCTTTATCTATTTATTTCCTCTTCCGGGAGAGAACCCTGTTTTGCAGGGTTTTACCGGGTAAACGCATGCCTTTCCTGTCTAACGCTCAGGCCATTCCTGCTACCTGTCAAGTTTCGGTTTCATCTCTTCGTTTGGCTGAGGTCAACTCACCTCTCAGGTCTCAATTCAAATATTTGATCCTCAGAAACGCCATCACCAATCCCTGATCCCATCTAGGGCATATACCCTCCTTACTTGTTCCCAAGAACCCTGTACCTTACTTTGGATGCACATACACAATCAATTACTTGTGATATTTAGGAATTCACTATTTGTTTCATTCCATAAGCTCCAGGAGTGCAGAAATCTCCCCTTGTTCATTATCACATCCCAACATTTAACATAACATCTGGCATAAATAAGTGCTCAATAAATGCTTATGGAGTCAATAAAAAGGAAAGCTATTTCCTTGTATGCATATATATAACTATATATACATAATTTTAAAATTTAAAATATATTTACCACATATATACATCTAAGAAATGATTACTTTTTCCAAGGGCATGGCTTGCTTGGTGTGTGACACGCACACATAGATATTCAATAAACAGATGTCAATCTATTGAACCTTGAACTCATGCTATCTTGTGTCTATGAACAAGGGGATTTTGATGTCAGACGATCTGATTGGAATCCAAGTTCTGTTGCTTATTAGCTATATGGACCTTGAGAAATTTACGTGACCTCTCTGAAGGTCAGTTTTCTTCTCTGTAAAATGGAATTTCTAATGGTATCCTCCTCAAAACAATGCTGTAAGAATTAAAGAAAAGAAACACTTTGCATCACACCTGGCACATAATTAGTGCTCAGTAAATACTGAAAAGTGAAATAAGACTACCAGAAATTATCAAACATTTAACACTTCAACATTTTAGCATTCCAGCCTTTTAGATCAGGGTATGTAAAAATAGATTTGTGACCTAATGGCGAGTTTCCTTGTTGGCTCAGCAGTATAGAATTCACCGGCAATGCAGGAGACCACCTACAATACAGGAGATGCTGGTTCTGTCCATGGGTTGGGAAGATCCCCTGGAGAATGAAATGACAGCCCACTCCAGTATTCTTGCCTGGGAAATCCCATGGACAGAGGAGCCTGGCAGGCTACAGTCCATGGGGTCACAAGAGTCGGACATGACTTAGTGACTAAACCACCACCAACAACCTAATAGTGGGAAAGGATTTCTTAAGCAAAATTCCAAAGTGCAAAAGATGAGGCAGAAAATTAATGCACCTGATTTCATCAGAATTAAGGATTTCTGTTCAATTAAGGTCATCATGGAAAGAGAAAGTGTTTAGATAAATGGCAGAATGCAAGAAGACACTTGTATATTTCTAACTGACAGGGGATTATTAGCTATAAAATAAAAGGAAGTCCTGCAAATCAACAAGAAAAACACAACTGTGCAACTGTGGACAAGGGATATGAGCAAAAAAATTTATAGACAATAAAATTTCCCCCCAAAGGCTAATGAGCATAATAATTGCTTAAATTAATTTTATCGGGGAAATGCAACTAAATAAACAATGAATTTTGCATTTATACCAATTAGTCTCACCAGAATTAGAAGCTGGAAAATGCCAAATGTTGGCAGGGATTGGGCATATAGGGAGTATGAACTGGGGGAACCATCCTGGAGAGCAATATCAGTACTTAATCAAGCTAGATGTATGCATACCAACTTCCCTGCCAGTCTAGTGTTTAAGACTCTGCCTTCCAGTGCGGTGGGGGGCGGGGGGAAGTGGGGTTTGATCCCTGGTTGGAGAATTAAGATTCCACATGCTGTGAGGTGCAGCCAAAACGTGAGGGAAAAAAAGACATATGCATGCCAATTCTGCTCCTGTGTATATACTCCAGGTAGATTCTCACACAGTGTCTTAGAAGATATATCTATCAGGATAAGCTCAGTTTTGTTGTGAGACATAAACCCTAAAATCTCAATGGTTGAAACAATATAAGTTCATTTTTTGTTCTTATTGTATGTTTTTCACACATTGAACAAGGTCTCTTTATTTATCTAGTCTCTTTGAGACCCATTCTGAGGAAGCCATCCTATTTTGAACATTGTTCATTCCTGTACCAGAGGGAAAAAGTGCATTTTGGGGGTTCTTGAATGGGCAATTAAATGTTCCAACCCGGAAGTGACACATATCACTCTTCACACAATTCACTGGCCAGAACATTTAAAAATTTTTATTTATTTACTATATTGTTTAGAAATGTTCCAATTTAAAATCTCATCTCCCATTTGCTGCTGCTGCTGCTGCTAAGTCACTTCAGTCGTGTCCGACTCTGTGTGACCCCATAGACGGCACTCCACCAGGCTCCCCCGTCCCTGGGATTCTCCAGGCAAGAACACTGGAGTGGGTTGCCATTTCCTTCTCCAATGTATGAAAGTGAAAAGTTAAAGTGAAGTCGCTCAGTCATGTCCGACTCTTAGCAACCCCATGGACTGCAGCCTAACTGGCTTCTCCGTCCATGGGATTTTCCAAGCAAGAGTACTGGAGTGGGGTGCCATTGCCTTCTCCGTATCTTCCATTTAAGAGTTCACTATTTCCCCAACACCCTGCTCAGCAATTGATTATTATGAGAAGCAAAACATACTATTTTGCTATTTCATTTTTCATTGCTTTGATATGTACTTGAACATCTGTTTTGTCTATCACTTTTTAATTTTCTCCCCCAATTATCCATCTTTCTTCTTGCTTTGCAAGTGCTTCTATATTTTAAAATCGAGTTTTATATTAAGATAACTTTCTATATAGGTTTAAACTGAATTTTAGCATTTTGTCATTTTTCTCTCAACTGTTAATATTGCCTTTGGTAATAGAAAAGTTTAAAAATTTTAGGAAATAGAATATGCATTCTTCTCATTAAGGTTTCTGGGTGTAATATTGTTTAAGAAAAGCCTGTTTAACTCTGAGAATTTTGGCCATTTCTGTTAATGTGACCTTACTCAAAATTACAGAATGGTAAGACTTAAGGGCATTCAGGTTGCATTTGTTATTTTCTAAATAATTCTGGGCTTTCTCGAGGGCTCTTTTTAATAGAATGCAAATCTGCTTCTTGAATGCCAAGGCTAGTGTAGAAATATTCTGAAGAGATGTCCTGATCAACTTTTTATATCAAATGAGTATTTCCTTTAGCTATTGTTCACTTTTATTCTGGGTTTATAAAGTTTGAGCATGTTAACTTCTTCTGGTCTCCTTCACTCAAAGCTGAAATCACTGTGATCCAGATAAAAATAACTTAAATAAGAGATGGAGCAGGCACCTGAGGAATCTCACACAGGTCTAATCTGAAGGGTTATATTGGGGCTGATTCTGAGAGATAATTCTGAGAGTCATCAAGTGTCGAGTGTAACAGCCAAAATGTGATGTCTGAACAGCAGCTATAACAAACCACTTAAACCACTTAGGTCTCGTCATTTCATGTAATATTTTGATCCCAAGGATAAACAAAGAAAAATAATTTGCCTACTACTAAAACTTAGCGACAAAATCTACTCAGAGCCTGCATTCACATGCCAGCTGCAGACAATACAGGTGTGCATTGTTTTCTTCCTAAGTAAAATGTTGATTCAGGGTCATTCAAAAGTCCAGATAAAGTACAATTTTAAAGGATGCGCCTTCATTAAGTGTTTCTTTTTCTCTCTCTGAATTCTCAATAAGACCCCTATTTGGACTGTTGACGTTCATCTTAATCAATTCCCAGAACCCTTTCTTTCCAATGTTAGCAAATATCAGTGTATAGACGAGAAATATCAGTTAAATTTAGCACCTGGTTGGCTCTCTTGGTGATTTGATGCTTCCCTTTTTGGTTGTTCTAAATGCAGATCTCTTCAGGGAATCTACCCGTGCAAGGCCTGTCATCCTGCTTCCCTCAATGAGGTCATCACAGGCACACCTAATTTTTGTACTTTTCCTCTATAATAAATTTCCTTGAATCACTGAATAACTTTATCTACCTTCTGCCATACACTTCTCATTTTCTCTGATATCCTTATTTGGAATACATCAACCAGAATTGAGCACAACATGGCTTTTCCCTTCAATAATGCTGAGATAATTTCTTGTGACTCACGCTCTGTGCATTGAGTGGTGATCGGGCAGTGATTGTTTGCTTGTTGAAGCACTTGTACGCTGGATTATTTAACTGCTGGTTTAATTGTACCACACTGAGAGTTCTGCTGTTTGTTCAATCTTGTTATCATTTGAGTGCTATTCGTGAAATACATTTTTCTCTTAATCCAGGTGGTTCAAGTCAAATATTAACCTTATTTCCTTGATTTTAAGATGCACTGCCCACCTTCTTACCCTCACATTTTCACATGTCTGCAACCAGAATGTGTTCTAAACTTATCATGCACATTAGAGGTAGTGTTTTTCCCTCAAAAGACTAGTACTAAATGTTCCTTTGTACTTTGCCTTTCAAAGAATGGCCTCTTAGAATCCTGGAGGTACAGTGAGTCAAAAGTACATGAGACTTCACTATGAGTTTGAGACACTAATAAATGTTGGAACCCCCCTTTTTTTTTGACTCTACTCCTCAGATAGTAAAGTTATTTGGGTTAAAATATATATATTTGCCTTTTGTGGATATAGGCCTGAACTTTTCTAGTTTGGTATTAATGACTCTTTCCTCTTTCCTTCTACTGGATCAGTATTGGAAAGAAACATCCTGGAGACCCTCTCTGCCTTGCCTGCATCTGTCATCTCCTTTTCACTTACACACACATTTTTTTTGTAAACTCCTGGCCATTTGGGTTTTTTCCTGAGTTCTTTGCCCTCAAGTCTATGCACAAAGTCTTACATGTTGTACTTTATCAAAAGCTTTGTTGAGGTCAAGGGTGGATTATGTATAAACACTATTTTCTCTGTCTTGGCTCCTCCTCATAAATTTTCATGGACTTTAACTGCTGAATCCCTTTAACTCCAAAAAGGGAGTGGATGGAATGCCAAGTCTGAACACTAAAGTTCTGTGTTTGTTCAACTTTTAAAAATCTAAAGGCATCTTTAGTAGCTATCATCTTTTAAACACTTTTTTATCAATGCATGACTGAATGTAAGAATAGTCTCAAATATCAAATGGAAGTTTAATAGGGAGATGGAAAAATAGATATAAGCATACATTTGTAACATAAAAATATGAGTGATTTTTCTTAAAATCTAAATAATTATGAATATATTCATTTCTATAGATATGCATACAATTAGATATGTGACTATGGATTACATAAAATTGACCTATATGATTGCATATGTGTATACAGATATGTAAATTTAGGCATATATTTATAAACATAATAGTCCACTTAGTGGGGTATAATAGAAACAAGGTTTAGATTCTAGTTCTGCCATTTTTTTACTTTGTGAAATTAGGTCATTTAAATATTTTGATCCTCAGCTTTTACATCTATGAGTATAAAACAATAATGCCTGCCTTACATACCAAATATGGCTATACCAAGAATCATTCAAAAAAAATTTTAAACTACAAAACATTTTATAAATATTTATAATATTTGGTGATATTTATACAACTACTTCTCTCTCTAGTCACAAAAATACCATCTTCTTCAAACAGTATATTTTGTCAATAATTCAACATCAACTTTGTCATTTAAAACCAATGTGTAACACAAAAGAATTGAAACTTTTTGTTTTAAACATAAGCAAACTATTCTTAGATATTTTGTTTATATCCGTATATAATATATATGCATATGATTCATTGTATATGTTTATCATATAATTTTATATGGTTTTAGAGAATACAAATTTACAGCATAAATTTACAACAGACGTCAGCTTATTTTCAATATTTTAGTTCAGAAAAGCCACAGAAAAGGCAAAATTTACTTTTTAAAGTGTCATTTATTCCCTAAGCTTCTTAGGTTTAGCATATCCCAAATCTAATTTGTTGAAATAATGGCAAGTTTTAAGTAAATTGACAAATGAAATAATAAGAGGACTCCCATACAAATATCTGTGGCTTAAATTAAATTAAATAATCAAATAACTGCAAAGACCTAAATGTCTTATAGGTTTTTGCAAAATTAATCTGCAGTCAGTACGGTCTGAGAGACATTATTATACTGGAGTTTCTGTACCCTAGAAATATTTCAGGAGAAGCCCTGGGTAGCATTGAGTCAAATATATAGACCCAACCCCTGTAACACATGATTGTTGAGACTTGAATTTATATTTTCTTTGTTACAGCTTTTAAATGTAAAGAAGTTTTCACAGCAGCCATCTCCAAGAATCTTCAAGGACTTAACCTCAAAATCAACTAGATAGAGTCAGTTTAGACAAACTCTTTATCCTGGAGACTCCAGTTTCATGTTAAAATTACTTTTTCTTTTCTATTAGGGTAAAGAGCCTTCTAGTCTATGTCGGCTGCTCTCAGAAAGAGTAGACATGGAGAAGCAACACCCAATGATATGCAACTAGGTTTACATTTCCCAAGGAAATATTAGCAAGTAAACTACAGTATCTGTTTTCTTTTCAACCCCACACATATAAATGTACCTGTACCCATCTCTTGAATTTCCCACTCCCCCGTTAAGCACTAGAGTATCATTCCTCTCTCTTGGAGCCTGGGGAAGGCTTGAGAATTGGTATGTAACCAATTGAATGTGTCAGAAGTGACATTGCATGACTTCTGAGGCTAGGTAATAAAAGGAGACATAGCTTCTGCCTTGTACATTGGGACACCAGCCTTCAGATCTCATAACTGCCATGGAAGAAATCCAATTATTTTGTCATGCTGTGAGAGAGCCTAGCCCATGTGGGGAAGCCACGGGCTGTGCTCCAGCCCACAGCTCCAGCTGCAGTCATAGTTGACAACTGACATCACTGTCAAACATAAGTAAAGATGCCTTCGCATGATTTCAGCCTCTGGCCTTTGCATCTTACCAACTAAGGAACCAGACACCAAGGGGCAGAGGCAAGCCAACCCTACTATGCCCTCTCTGAACTTTTGACCCAGAGAAATTGTAAGGATAATAAAATAGTAGTGAGACCTGGACTATAAGGAAAGCTGAGAGCCAAAGAACTGATGCTTTTGAACTGTGGTGTTGGAGAAGACTCTTGAGAGTCCCTTGGACTGCAAGGAGATCCAACCAGTCCATCCTAAAGGAAATCAGTCCTGAATATTCTTTGGAAGGACTGATGCTGAAGCTGAAACTCCAATAGTTTGGCCACCTGATGCGAGGAACTGACTCATTGGAAAAGACACTGATGCTGGGAAAGATTGAAGGCAGGAGGAGAAGGGGATGACAGAGGATGAGATGGTTGGATGGCATCACTGACTCGATGGACATGAGTTTGAGTAAGCTCTGGGAGTTGGTGATGGACAGGGAAGCTTGGCATGCTGAAGTCCATGGGGTCGCAAAGAGTCAGACACTACTGAGAGACTGAACTGAACTGAATTTTCTGAAGTTAAGTTTGGGAGTAGCTTGTTTCATAGCAATAGGAGTTGGAATACCTCCCGTTTGAATCTAGCTGACCTCTTCACTTGCTTTAGTCAACAGAATGAAGAGAAAGTGACAGGAAGCCTATTTTGAACCTAGGATTCGAGAGGACTTGCCTCTTTCCGTTTCTGTGTCTCAGCCATCACAATGAGAACATGTCTGGAGTCACCTGATGGCAGATGAGAAACACGTGGAACATACTTGAGTTACCCTAGCTGAGGCCAGCCTACAACCATCCCAAATCCATATGTGAGGCCAAGCCACCTACCTCACTGCTCCAGACAAAGAAACAAAAGATGTGTGTTGTCGAACGCTGCTCAGGTTGTGTGGTTGTTTGTTAAGCAGCATTATCATGGCAGGAGATGACTGGTACACTATTTTAAAAAGCCAAAGCAAAAAGTATTAATGCACCCTCCCTTGATCTCAAATTCTTCTTTCTTAACTGCCTCGTATCAGTACTCTGCTTCACAGCAAAACTCTTTAGTCTAGTTAGCTACTGATTTTACTTCCACTTCCTTACCTCCTAGCCCTTCCTCAACTCTAATCATTCTGACTTCTGCCCCCAGCACTACACTGAAACTGCTCTCTTCAACATATGCGGTTACTCTCACAATGCCAAATCTGATGGACTTGTTTCATAGGTATCTTCCTGAACCCTTTGGCAGCATGCATTTTGTTTGACCATGGGTGCTCCTTTTCGAACACTTTTTTCTTTTAGCTTCTGAGATACTTCCATGTTTTCTTCCTATTTCTTGGGCTGCTCTTTTTTATCTCTTCTATCTATTTTGCTGGTTCATTCTTTGTTTCATGTATTTTAAAAAGTATCTATTGAACATCTACTATGTGTCAAGCATTTTGAGGGGTGTTATGATCACAGCAGTGAAAGCAGACAAAATGCTTGCCCTTGTAGGGCTTAGGGTCTAGTGAGAGGAGACAGAAAAGCAAATGAACTCATAAACATCACATGGTGATAAGTTCTATGGAGAAAAGAAAGCAGAGGAAGGGGGAGAGAGAGTGATAGGGATGGGAATGGTGTTACTGTTTAGATAAAGTGGTCAGTGAGGTCCTCATTGAATGAGTGACATTTGCACAGACACCAAAAGAACACGAGGGAGTGAGCCAGATGGCTCTCTGTGGATGGAGGCTCCCAGACCTAAGGAAGTGAGTGAAAGTCGCTCAGTTATGTCTGACTCTTTGTAACCCCAACATTGAAAAAAATGAAGTTCATGGCATCTGGTCCCATAACTTCATGGCAAATAAATGGGGAAAAAGTGGACACAGTGACAGATTTTATTTTTTTGGACTTCAAAACCACTTCAGATAATGACTGCTACCATGAAATTAAAAGACACTTGCTCCTTGGAAGGAAAACTATGACAAACCTAGAAAGCATATTAAAAAGCAGAAATATCACTTTGCCAACAAAGGTCCATATAGTCAAAGCCATGGTTTTCCCAGTAGTCATGTATGGATGTGAGAGTGGGACCATAAAGAAGGCTGAGAGCCGAAGAATTGATACCTTTGAATAGTGGTGCTGGAGAAGACTTTTGAGAGTCCTTTGGACTGCAAGGAGATCAAACCAATTAATCCTAAAGGAAATCAACCCTGAATATTCATTGGAAGGCTGATGCGGAAGCTGAAGCTCCAATTCTTTAGCCACCTGATGCTAAGAGCCAACTGATTGAAAAAGATCCTGAAGCTGGGAAAGATTGAAGGCAAAAGAAGAAGGCAGCAGAGAAAAAGATGGTAGATAGCATTACCAACTCAAGGGACATGAATCTAAGCAAACTCTGGGAGACTGTGAAGGAAAGGGAAGCCTAGGGTGCTGCAGTCCACGGGGTCACAAAGAGTTGGACATGACTTAGCGACTAAACAGCAACAAGTTAGGGTATGAGGAAAGAAATGCCTTTGACATCTCATCATGGATCATTTGCTAAAGTTTTCTGGAGTGTGGTCTCTGAGCCTAACACAAAAAGCCACTTACTGCCTATCTATTTAAATGTTGACTCTGCAGGGTTCAGGTCTAGTCTCTCCTTTCTCTCTATACTTGTGCCTAGGATGAGCTCATCCATTTCCAAAGCTTTAAATGCCATTGATGCTAAAGTTGACGTGTTTAGTCAAGACCTCACTTCTGAGCTTTGGATTTAAGTATTCAGCTGCAACCTTGACATCTCCACTTGCACATCACAAACTTACCGTGTTCAATGAGAACACTATTACACCAGCACCCCCAAAACTCAACCACACTTCCCCAATATTTGCCATGTTTGGAAATAAGTCTTCCAATTTCTTCAGCCATAAGTCTAGTAGTCTCCTTGACACCTCCATTTTACTCATATCCCAAATTTAGTTCATTCATCTTTTAAATTTGACCCCCAAAACATCTCTCAAATCCATCCACCTAGTTCCATCCCCACCTCTCCCAAGCTGTGCCAGGCCATAGTTGTTGAACACCAGACTCATGATATTCAGGACCAGTAGCAGCTACATGATTCAAGACAGAGTAGACCTATACCATCATCACATAAACCTTTTTAACTGAATTTGATTTAAGATAAAGCAAACCTCTAAAAGGCTGGCTGTTCATGTATGAATGTGATGGCAAGTTTGACTTTTCCAACAGTTGTTTGGTATTTATCTCATGGAAATGTATCTTATCTATGATACAGGATGTATCCCTACATGAGTTTCAAAGTAAAATGAAGTACATTTGGGGTTGAGAAAAATACTCAGAAGAGTGGAAACATCTCATTGCTTTTTCCAAAGTCATTTTCACATCCACAATTTTATGAATTTTATGTGTTCTAAGATGACATTAATTCTGGCCTATCTTTAGTTTATTAAATTATTGGATTCCTGGTTTTTACAGCATAAAAGAGACTTTTTATGAACATGAATAACTGTTATTTTAATAATAACTCATTGTGCTAAAATTTGGCATTTAAATTTATAAATAAGATCACAGCTGCTGACCTCCTTCAGTGAAGAAAAGAACAAAAGGATTTAGCGACTCATTCTGAGAGTCCACCTAAATCAATTAGAATGTTAAATCCATGCATAAAATAATGTTTAATAAAAAATGCTTTAAAGGGAAAATCGTCTCATTTTAAATTGGATGAATGAACACAAAAGATGACACGAGGTTCCCGGATTACTGCTATGAGGCCCTAAGACATCGGACTTAAGGCATTGCTAACAGTTCAACAGTAATTAGAATATTAATAGGATGTGTCATTCTGATTATATAGAATATGCATCAGAGTACTTTACCTAACTCTTATGGATTGATTGGAGAGTGGCAGAGAATATCTGATTGTCCCTTCTCTCAGTGTAAGAGCCCCGTTTCAGAATGCTTACTCGCGGACTATATTTGAGGACATATTCAAAATAAAATCAATACATTTATAACCTAATTAGCTGGTCTCTATTGATTCATGTCCCAGATATTCAGTTTATATAGCATTACTGTTTTTACTAACTACCTGTAAATATATCCTGGGTGGCATGTTGGGTTAATATGTTAGTGTTTCTCCCTGAGGGAGCTGAACTAGCAGCTACTGTAAGTCATCACTGAAGTGCTCTGTTTTCCAGTTTTCTCCTAGTCAATACATGTTAATAAGACTTCATACATTTATTTAGCACTGATCTCAGCCAAGTCCTGGGCTTTGTATGTAACCCTGGATTATAAATGGTTCTGATGTAATGGGCTTACTGTCTAAAAGTAAAGGGAACATTGACCTTTGAACAGTTGACTGTTTCTGCTCCGGGGTATGAGGGGTCAGGGGTTCAGTGGAACTGCCTCATACAAGCATAATCTCTTCAGGGATGTGGGCCCAGTCACCTGTTCTCATTATGCCTGGCCTGAGAAAGGACACATGACCTTGCAACTCTGCCACAAATTTACCCACAAGTTGCCATACAGAAAGGAAAAAGAAGTCAGGCCATATGTTATTTCAGCCTTCTCCTGACTTAAAAAAATTTTGGAGTCCATGTTGTATGTTCAAGAATGGCCAGACCTCTCTAATTACATCAAGTGAATTAGTGAACTTTGCTCTCAAAACACGCAAATATTCCTTAAACTGTGGAGAAATGGCAAAGCTCAACTCTAGGGCACTGAAGCAAACAGAGGCTTAAAGATGTTAGTGACTTTCAGACCTGGGTCTCTGGCTCTCTGGACATGTTTAGGATGTCATTGATTTACTCCTTCCACAGAGGTGGAGAGAGAGGACCAGGGGAGATAGGTTTAATTAACCTTAAATATCTCTGCAATTTAAGAATTGTGGGCCTGGAACAGTTCCTGTACTAACATGATTAGCAAATATTGACTTTCGAATACAATAATAATGTGTCATCTGAAACCCTTGATAAGTAACTTAAGTACTTCCTTAGCTTGCATCTTATTAAATTAGATGAGGTATGGTCGAGGCACATTACACAAAGACATTGAAATGAAAAATCAGACCTAAGGGTTTTAACATTGATTTTAAGAGAGCTAAAAGTCACAAAGAAAACATACATGCTTCAGTTCTTCAGCCTATGAGTGTAAGCTGTCTATTTTCTCTGGATGGATTCCTTAAAAGTGTACAATAATTTTCATGGTGCAACTGTAGTAAACAGTCACAATTTGTGACCTTTTTGGCAGCTGTAATCAATCATCAGATTATGTATGATGACCATATAATTTTAGTTTTATGGAAGGTTAGCTTACACAGATTATGAGCTTTTGATGTTAAAATATGGAAGAGTGAGCCAAGGTGCACTAGGGTACCTGTGAATATGGTGAGGATAATCCACCCAACCTCATTCATAAGGTTTAACTTAAAAATGTGTACAGCAAGTCAGCTGGAAAAAAAAAAAGAGAGAGAGAGTCTGAAGATGTGATACTAGTCAGCTGCACCCTGAAGATTCTTACTGTATTGATTAGTTTTCAAGGGCTGCACGCATGTGTACTCTACTTACAATAGACTTGGAATGAGGGGAGAAAAGCCTCTAAATGTCATCAAAGCAAATGGTGTGTGAACAGTTGGTTCAAAGCTGGTCATCAGTTGCCTGGGTATTTGGCCACAAAGCTTGTAAAGAGGTTTCTCTGGAAGGGAAGATATGACAAAATGTACTTCTTGGCCAGAAGACTTCTGCTTAAATAGCAGGACGTATTCAACCTTGCTTGATACATAAAATTAATTAGAGAATTAACATTCCTTATGAAAATTTGCCTGCTTTTTATCCTTTTCTTTAAAAGAAAAAAAAAAAAAAAAAACCAGAAATAGACCCCAGGCCTTTTCTGTTCTCTAATGAAATTGCAAATTGACTTGTGTTCAAATGGTGATTGAGTAAAATGAACAATTAAAAATGTATTGCTAACAATGAGATCTATCGGCCAATCTCTTTAAGGATTAATTAGTTGCAGGAACAATCTTTCTTACCCAGTATACCAAGGAGAACAGAGCCATGGTGGGTGGACAAGGATGTGTCAAGGAATAACTTTTTAACATGTGCATGAGCACATATGTATGTGCGTATGTTGTCCTACATATGCACATATGTAGGACAAGAATGCAGAGATATATGTGGGCATCTTTATGAGTTTAAATGATAAAAATTAGCTGCAGCTTCCTTGAAGGTATTTATTTCACCTTAGCTAGAATGATTCGACTGTTGCTGATTAGTGATCCATTAGTTAGCTTGAAGGCAGCCAACAGATTTTACTGATCGTAATTTATCATTAAAGCAGAGAAATGCTCTAGGTATTTAAATAATGTATGCAGATAAATTCACTCTTATTTTTTTAATTATCCACCTGTACCAACCTTGTAAGAATCTTTGCCCCATATCAAAAGTTTGCTCTCTGAGGAAATTTTCAAAGTTAACTGAAAGGAAAAGCCCTTCTTCCTGGTTTATCAGTTCTGCGTTTCAACTCACCACTTTACAAAATATCTGAAATGTTTCAGGTTACCTTTGCAGTCCTTAAAAATCCTGAAATTATCTCCACATTCACTGTTACAAACTGAGGGCTTATCTTGCAAAATCTGATACCTCTACTGTTTCTTTAGCAAAGATTTCAGATACCGTGGAGATAAACTAGGGTCCCCAGGACCCATTGCAAAGCTCCAGGGAAAAATGGACATAGTTTTCTTCTTCACGACTTGTTTAAATAGAGGATGTTCTAGAAAATGTCATTTTTCTTAGGTTGCCCTAAAGTCAGATCTTCTCACTGCCACTATTGTGCCGAGTCAGCCTAAAAGGGCATTTAGAGTTGAGGCATTTGGTAACTACTGCTTTCTTGGGCTTCATTCTCCCTACAGGGCATTCCAAGAGATGAATAATAAGTGTGAATAGGAAGAACAAGTTTCCAGTCCTGTCAAACTAATTAGACTAGTGTAGAATGAAGTGAGGTTTGCTGTTAGATTAAGTTGAAAGCATGTAAAGAAAATCATTCAAACCATCTGAAAGGATTTTAAAAGTTTTCATGTTTTGTTTATTTGTGTGAGAGATATTGTATATGTAGATAATTGTGCACGAATATATATTATCTTTAAATGGAGAATAGTCCATGTTTTTATAGACCATATACAACATATGTAAAAACAGACATGGCAGGCCAGTTGAAAAAAGGACAGCCACAATTCAAATCACTGCTGTTAAATGAAAACAGACAAGCAAACATGAATAGACCTGACTCTTTTACTTATAAGAGCAAACTCTGGTTCAGTACTAAGAACTGTGTGCAATGAGCTAATGAGGAGATTCACTGGGGCACAGGGAGTGGTGCAATTTGGTAGTTGTTTTAACCAGGTTCCAGTTTGAGCCATAGACCTTAAGAAAGCAAAGATGCAGGAGAGGGAGAACTACATGGGAGGGCAGGGGCGGTGGAGGGGGCAAATTTTAAAATGATTTTTTGAAATATATTTCCATATACCCCACTCCATTCTGGAAAATTAATTTTTGGTAACTGAAGTAATCAATGTGTATATCTTTAGAACACTGATTGCCTTGTACCATATCCACAAAGCAGGCTTGACAGAGTTCCAGGATGCAAATCCATGTTTTCTATCGAGTACCAAAAGGGATGGCTCCAGCTACCCTAGTCATCCTAGTCAAGCAAGGTGGTTTACCTCCACCATCACGAGACCGATGTTCATTTCATTCATTTAAATCTTACCACATAAATGTTGGTATGTGATTTCCTCTTTGCAAAGGACATGCAGTCCTGAAACTACATTTTCATATATCCAATTTTTCCTCATCCTTTTCTTAAAACTTTTCCTCTCACCTCACTCTCTTTAACTTCACTTTTCCTGACTTTTAACTTCACGTTCCCTTTCCCCACAACCTAGCATTAATCAACATTGATAGGCCACATTTTAGGACCTCTTCTGTTAAAAGGAAGTGGATCTATAATTTTCAATGGTCTTTCTTCTCTGCTGGTTAATATTCTATCCTGTTGCCTCTTGGGTAGAACTCTATAGCCAGTTCCAAGTAGAGAACTCTGTCTTACCATCAAGTTATTTTCCCAGTTGACACCCCATTTCATTATGTTTCATTCACAAGATAGAAGGAGACAAAACTGTCCTTATTCTGAGTCCAAACAGTGGGATCGCTTTCTCATGTAACTGATGCAAATGTCCCCTGCAAAATGATGATGGTAAGAGACATCCAAGTACCTGTTTTGGCAGGTGATACCAGGATAACTCCAAGATATCCCTACCTTTTGCATGTCAAAAGGTTTGTTTAACTACCCACCCTTTTCCCCCACCAGAGAGACTCAACTATCCTTCTGCTACAGAAACAAGACATGTCATCTCCTACACGAAAGAAATTCATGCCCATGATGAGCAACATTCCAATTAAAATTCATCACGAATAGCAAGCTTTATCTCTTTCTTGGATAACATGAATCATTTGTGGTGCTGGAAACAGGCTTCATAAACCTCCACTGTCATAGAACGTCTACTTCCATAAGAACTTGTTTTATATTAGTAAATAAAACATCATCTGACACTTTTGTCACTTATGTCTGGGTGCTGATGAAAATAATGGGAATGCTCAGAGGTTACGGGACATTGTTTATCAAGGCATGTAGGTGACACCACCAAGTATAAGTAATGCTATTCAGCAGAATGATTGATCCTGACTGCATATTTTAAAGCCCCTTTCATTGCTTATCGAAACCTTTTAGGTAATGCACTCCTCTCAGGTATCATTTTATGTTTGAAAAGCTTTATAATTCATAATGAAAAGTTGCTTAGCTACCCCAAGTGAATCCATAGCTTCAATTATTCTCTGTGCAAATGGTTGGACTCCATTTTGACCAGTGTTTATGGTGTTTGGCAATTTTTCAGTAGCTACTTTGCTCCGATATGATGAATTTCTTGCATAATCCTCTACTTTGCATGTGAGGAGATGAAATAATCTTAGTAGGTAGAAAGAAAATGAAAGACCTGTGTGTTTCAGTTTTGGAAACATCCAAAGCATAACATCACTATGAAAGAGTGCAAAAAACAATACCAGTTAGGCTAGATAAAGACACCCATCAGAGACATGTATGTGTTGATGAGACCAGCCCTGGGACAGCCAGCCTTTGCCTTGTCTATGGCCAGCTTGCTCTGCCTTAAGACATTGCAGCAAGGAAGAGGAGGGAGCCCCAGAACTTACCAAATTTGACTCAGTTGCCAGGAAAATGCTATCATTTTTCTCATTGGTATCTTTTTCTAAGATTATCATGGGTCTGTTTCTTTAACAAAATGATGTAAACAAATACTCATATGTATTAAGTGGCTAGACATGAAGCTATTGCCCTCGTACAGAAAGAGTAGAGACATACATAGCTGTTGAGGAAATGAATGAATTTATTGATTCAGGAGCCATCTGTGTGGTGATTAACTGGGCCTCGACTTTGGGAAAGTGTTGCTCTTCCCCTGACCTTAGATGATTTCTGTCTCCCTAACACTGTGGAATTCTTGCGTGCTCCAGCATTTCTGATATTGTCTCTATTTCATCCAACCCCTTGCCTTCTCTCTGTGAACCAGTGGTATATAATTGTGAAATGATGCCTGTAACAGGAAGTCTGGGGAGAAAGATGAAAACAACATCTTGGGTCTTGAAGTCACACCAACCCAGGTTAAAATTTGCAAATTTCTGAATTTGCGACAGTCTTGGGAGAATTACTTAATTCCACACAGCCTCAATTTTCCCACCTGAGAAATGGGAATAACAATAGAGACAGTCTGTGTGTACCTTCTAGGAACACTCATTTATTTTATTTAATGCTTTGGTGGTACTTCCTGGAGTACATGCCAGGTTTTGCTCTAAGCATTCGATGTACCAATAAGGTAGCTACTGTCTCTACAGAGGAAGCAACTGAAGCACGAAGGGGTTAAGTAATTTGACCAGGGTCACACTATTAATAAGTGAAAGAGCCAGGAGTAAAACGTAGTCAGGCTAGCTACAGAATCTGTGCTCTCAACTACTGCACAAAGCTGCCTTCTGTCATGGTAGCTGCCATTATTATTGTCATCATCGCTATTATTATCGTGATCACCGCAACCCAAAGCACACGGAAGGCTTGGTGTTAAGGGGAGAAAAGTGGCCCATATGGTGCCAGTTAGAGCAGTGTTACTGAGTCAAGACTAAACCCTTCCTTTTCACTCTTAAAGCCTGTGGACGGACATCATCCCCAGTGAGCAGCCCAGAGCTGATGCCACAGCACAGCATCCTCAGTTTTGTAAAGTGATAAGTGTTCCCATAGCCCAAGGGCTCAAGGCAGCTGTAAGCCATTGAATTTTCTTTTCTTCATGTCAAATACATATGTACTCTTGATATAATGTTAAAATATCCCCTCTTGTTAAGATCTTCACCATTCAATGCATGTGTGGGGCATCTATTATTTAAAATTAATTTTACAGAGGAGAAACATTTTTTTTTATTAAGAGAGAATTCTTTTCGAAATCCTTCATTATGTAGATGGGAATAACAAATGTACTCTCCTTTTCAAAACAGAAATTGGCCGAGCTTCTTTCAAAGAGGATAGCCACTTGCCCCTTTCTTGAAAGTGAGAACATGATGTGAAATTATCACCATGAGAGAAAGAGAGATTGAGAGTTGTTACCTGCTGAAGTCATCAGCTAAAGTTATTCAAAAGAGGTCCTGGCTTTGTCAACTCTGCTTTTCCCTAACAGATGTCCCTAAAATCAGTGGAAACCAGAATTTCAAAGAACATGGAAGTAACTGTTGAGCTCAGCCAGATGAATAAGAAATGGACGAGAAAGGGGGAGATATCTCAGATCAAAGCCTATTGTTCAACACAGGAAACAAAGAAATACTTAGAATCACAGATGCTGCTGCTGCTGCTATGTCACTTCAGTCGTGTCGGACTCTGTGCGACCCCATAGACGGCAGCCCACCAGGCTCCCCCGTCCCTGGGATTCTCCAGGCAAGAATTCTGGAGTGGGTTGCTATTTCCTCCTCCAATGCATGAAAGTGAAAAGTGAAAGTGAAGTCGCTTAGTCGTGTCCGACTTGTAGTGACCCCATGGACTGTAGCCCACCAGGCTCCTCCGTCCATGGGATTTTCCAGGCAAGAGTACTGGAGTGGGGTGCCATTGCCTTCTCCGACAATCACAGATGATTGCTATCTAATTCTTGATGGAACAATGTAAAACCATATGGAATACATCTTTGTTTCCTAAACACTGATCAGAAAGAATAATTCATTTAAAATTTCTATCATTGTCGCCACACTTTATTTCTTATCAAGAGCTACTCATACCTAGAGAACTTGTAAAATCAGTTTAAAATGGCAAAATATTCCTGGATGTTGTATGTGGATATTTTTTCCTGCCAATGTATAGAATTTTTTCTTACATGAATGTTAATAGCAGAATCACTCATAATAGTCAAAATATAGAAAAAACTCAGATGTCCTTCAACAGATGAATGGGCAAATTGGGGTATATTCATAAAATGGAATACTGTTTAGCCATAAAAAGGAAAAACAGACATATTGACACATGGTACAACTTGGATGAACCTCAAAAACATTATCCTAAGACGTCAAACACAAAAGGTCACCTATTATATGATTACTTTCATAGGCTATATCCAGAATAGGTAAATCTATAGAATCAGAAAGCAAATTAGTAGTTACCAGGGTCTGGGTGGGAAAAATTTGGAGTGAGTGATCATTCAGTGGATGCAGGGTGCTTTCTGGGATAATGAAAACGTATTGAAACTAGAGGGAAGTGGCAGTTGCGCAGCACTGTGGATACACTAGCTGCTACTGGCTTGTACGCTTTAACTGTATCCTATGTGCGTTGTTTTGTTATTGTTTAGTCGCTAAGTCCTGTCCGACTCTTTTGCGACCCTACGGACTGTAGCATGCCAGGCTCCTCTGTCCATGGGATATCTCAGGAAAGAATACTGGAGTGGGTTGCCATTTCTTTCTCCATATATAGAATTAATGAATTAACACATCCACAGTATCCATAATCCTCACAAGAATGGTTGAATGCTTTCATCTTCCAATCTGGACATATGTGAGAGTGAAGGCATCGTGTAAACTCTGCAGAGGAATCCATCCTATCATGGGCTTACGTTCATGTAAGGCTAAAATGTCTCTGGCAAGTTTCATGAAATTCTTTAAACGCAAAGCACACTTGTGTTTGAATCCCAGTGAAAGAAATGGAATATAGTTGCATGATCAAAATTTTAATATCTCCTTTTAATAGTACTCGATTGCATGAGGTGAGCAGTAGCATTTGACTATCAACCAGTAAGAAAAAATTTAAGGATAGCAGGAAAAAGATTTTTGAAAGTGGAAATCCTAAAAGGAGACTTCTGCTATGTAGATGTCAGCATCAGAAAAGACTTTCCACATCTGAAATGCTGGCCACTTTCCAAAAACAAGAAAGGAGGCTACGTGCACATCTTAATAACTCCCTTCACTTAAGTTTTTCTGTTTCTCCTTCCTCTATTTCTAAAATAAACTATCTTTAAAATCCTAATGTTGAAAGCATGGGGGGAAAAGACACATGTATTGATAATCTGAGATTGACAATTTTTTTTTTTTTTTAAGATTTGGTATGTCCAAAGCATATGCTGTGCCTCATGGCCAATATGGAAATGTCAGGGGTTTAATTGGCAGCTGTGAATAGCAGCACCTGCAAACAGCTCAGGGCTTGTTCCTGTGGTCTGGCAACATTCTTACTTTCTGCTTTAAATAAAGGCTTACTCACTGGGACAGAAATAACTGACAATGGATGATTGATGATTGCCCATCACGCAAGGGCTGACATCTACCATTCACCAGGTCCGTTTTCCAGTGCACATCCAGATTTCATTAACAGGGGCGTGACATCCAGGAGCAGGCCTGCTACAGATGGCTCATCAGTAACCTATTCAGAGCACCTAGAAGAGAGAGACCTAGTTTTGTTAACCTGGAAAAACAGAGCACTGGCATTTCCATATGCCTTGGGAAGACGATTTTTAAAATTCTCCTTTCTTTTCTCCTGCTTTCTGTGATGCTTTTGTTTTGTGAGAGTTTGTGTAGTTTCATGTTAAGTATCAGGTTGCCTTATACAGTTCTCTGATGCTTATTACAAACTGGCTTGACATTTGAAGGATGTGATCTGAGAAAGAGGCATCCTAAAGGAGTTATATTTCTAATTATTAATGTATAAGACTGATGTCCAGGGACTATTTCAGTTTTGAGTACAGTAATGTTTACTATTTCAATTAAGAGGGACAAAGAAAGTGCAAAGAAATCAATCCACTGTGCAAACAAATGGCTAACCTGCTTTTCCACACCTGGACATCCGTCAGCCCATGGTGGGCCTCTAGGCACAGCCAAAACACACCGGCAAATGCAGTATATTGGAAAGAGCCCTGGTGTTGCAAACCTTGGAAAATAAACACTGCTAAATTAAAGCAGCCCTGCAGCGTTCAATAAAACCCAGAGCGCCTCCAGGCAGGTCTTTTCTAGCAGGAGGCTAACATTTAGCTTGCCTTTCTCCCTGTTTCTTCTCCCCAGGGTTGCTTTTACCCACTGATCATCTTTTGCACATCTGCCTTGAGTACTTCTTCCCTCCAATTAAGGTTTGCTCTTCTCTGATGCACTTATAAATATTTTCAATTTTTCGTGACTAAATCACGGAGTTTCTTGCTCTCTCTCTCTCTCTTTTTTTTTTTTTTTTTTTTGTGGTCTGCCTTTGGGACAGTGACATCCCTACATGCAATTTTAGGAGGGTGATGAGTCATTATACTAAGTAATTTGGTCTTCTCCTGGAATTTCACTCAGGGGCTTAGTATTTCTTCTCCAACTTACAAACTTATTTCTACAAATAGTTGTATTACAGGCATTTCATTCACCAAACCGGAATCAAATAGCCAATTTGTTTTGAGCCCCTTTCTGAGTCTCACCATATTCTCCTAAGGAAATAGGGGAGGCTGATGCATTGTCATTTCCCAGATAGAGAAACTGGACCAAGAGAAGCAAAGCAGCTGGTTCCACCCCTCACACCTCTAGCTAGCAGGAGCCTCAGTGAGCATCTGAGACCCTGCCTGGCACCAGCGGTCTTGCCACAGGACTGTTTGGTGAGTTAGGATGTGGACTATACCTCACAGATCACGTGCTTATTTGGGTCCTTGACCCATGTGAAACAATTGCCAGAGAATTGCTACTCTGTAAATATCCTAATTCAACCAAAATCATTTTGTGAGCACCAGTGAACAAGGATAGATTCCTTGATTTTACATTACTGCAAAATCAGGGAGGTCTGCTTTGTCTCTGATGTGCTGAATATGCATCCATCTAGTTGGCTGTCCAAATCACTTTTTTTTTTTGGCCATAAAATCTGCTGTCTCCCTTTTTGTTTAACTGCATTCAGTTTTACAGTCTCTCCCAGAAAGAGCAGCTAATTATATTTCAGCAGAGAGAGAGGCAGGTGTTAGTTAAGATATAAGTATTAGTTTTAGCCTTGACAATTCATGCAGTTCAGCTGGATCCTAGAGTAAAGTCACCAGTCTGGAGAAGTGTCATCTCATCCTTTTAGGTCTTCCTGGGTTTGCAGGGGATCACATGACTATAGATGTGAACTCTGAAGTTGGAAATGACAATAATAATTGGCAATAAAGTTTGAAATGGTTGAGTTGTTGTGTGTGTACAAGGAAACCTGGTTCATCTGTAAATCCAAATGAACAGACATGGAAAATGGCAAAGGTCACTGGGATAAGCAATCAGACTCCTTAGGGTTGAATTGTGTCTATACATTTACTACTTATATGACCTTGGGCAAGTCATTTACCTTCTCCACTTCAGTTTCTTTATTTGAAGTAATACCAGTATCAACCTGTAGGTCGGGGTGAGGATTAAATGAGGTAAGATATGTAAAACATCCCACTGTGCCTGAGACAGAGCTAGGTATACATTTTCTTATTTTCAGAGAGCAATTATATCCCAAAAGGCTAAGCTCTCTGGGACACCAGCAGAGATAGCAAGGGCAGAAATGAGAGGAATATCCAGAAGCAAATCATCTTCTAATAAATGCTGGCATTTCGGAACATATCTGAAATAAATGTTTATCCTTGAGATGAGTGTATTCCTCTGATTACCTTAGTTTCCAGGAACATGGTAATTACAGTCCAAATGTCCAATCATTTCTGAAAATACTCTCAAATCCTTCTGATGTGTTTCTGGGCATCTCTGGGTGTACATGTTGTGTATGTATGAGCTTCTTATAGATTTGGACATAGTAGGGGGCAGTATGGGCCTTCCCTCATAGCTTAGTTGGTAAAGAATCTGCCTGCAATGCAGGAGACCCTGGTTCGATTCCTGGGTCAGGAAGATCCCCTGGAGAAGGGATAGGCTATCTATTCCAGTTTTCTTAGGCTTCTCTTGTGGCTTAGCTGGTAAAGAATTTGCCCGCAATGTGGGAGACCTGGGTTCGATCCCTGGGTTGGGAAGATCCCCTGGAGAAGGGAAAGGCTACCCACTCTAGCATTCTGACCTGGAGAATTCCATGGACAGTATAGTCCATGGGGTCCCGGAAGTATGGTGTAGACCAAGCAGCTAAACGATTTACTGAATTTTCCCCTTTCTGACTAAGTGTTTTAGTCAAAGCCAGTTCTGGTCCAACTCTGTTTGCAGTGATTTCTAGACCGCCTCCATGGAGTAACCAGTTTTCCCAGGAATCTGCCAAGTGCAGTGCCACATGATAGACCCTGCGTATCCTGTCTCTGGAATAAAGTAGACCATGTATCTGAGTGTTGAATTTTTGTCATTTTCAGTGATGAATAGTTGAAAAAATGTTAAGACTGCCTCTAGCATCTGCATCTGTGTCTACCTGGTTTTCTTAAATGCTTCATTGGCGTTCTAAGGGTCAAAGTTATCCATGACTCCCTCTTCCATGTTCTTCTAAATATGAATCCTTGTGTACAAATCACCTTCTTCTTGTGACCCTAACATGCTACCATTCATATTTAAGATTCTACTCAGGTTTACCTCTTCCTTGACCTCGCCAGAAAAAAATGAATCCCTCATTCTCCAGGCTATTTTCTTACAAATACAAACAAGATTTTATATGTATTAAGCTGTATAGCCTTTCTTTGTTTTATATTAATATCTAGACAGATGTCTTTTCTACACAGCAGTCTTTGAAAGCAGGGCCATTTCACTTATCTTTATACCTCCAATCCTTGTCAAGACCTTTACACACAAGGTGTGGTGTGAAAAGAGCTCTTAATAGCTCCATAGTTACTCAAGGATTCATCTAAGCAAATAAATGTGAATAAAATTGTATAGGAATAGAAGATTTAGCTTGGGCAAATAAAGTGCTTCTTGAGAAACATGCCTTAGATTGAAATAGTTCTTTATCTGATGTCTCTGACAGCACAACCCAAACTATTTGCATGTGTGCGTGCTAAGTCACTTCAGTCGTGTTTGACTCTTTGTGACCTTATGGACTGTAGCCTGCCTGACTCCTCTGTGCCTGGGATTCTCCAGGCAAGAATACTGGAGTGGATTGCCGTGCCTTCCTCCAGGGGATCTTCCCGTTCCAGGGATTGAACCCATGTCTCCTATGTCTCCTGCATTGCAGGTGGATTCTTTACCCACTGAGCTACCTGGGACTGATGTTTGTTGACAATCCCCTTAAATTCTTTAACTCACCAAGTCCTGACTGAATAGCTAGAATCATGGCATTTAATTGGTGTGCACACAAGCAAACTTTAAAAATGGTGATAATGACAAAAAATTATAAGCGTTGAGATTTTCAAGTCTTAAGTGACTCAATTCCTAATGTTGGAAAATCGCTGTGTTCCTATCCTTTTGCAACAACATATTTTATGTGAGTGACTTTCCTCTTAATTTAGAGAGAAGGAGAACACCCAAAGCAGTTAATAAGGACAGAATATCTATTTATTTATTTGCTTGTTTTATTTTTGGTTGTGCTGGGTCTTCAGTGCTGTGCGAGGGCTTTTCTCTAGTTGTGGAGAGTGGGGGTGACTCTCTAGTTGTGGTCACATGGGCTCATTACGGTGACTTTGGAGCACAGGCTCTAGGGCGTTGCATCACACAGGCTCAATAGTTGTGGCTCATGGGTTTATTTGCTTCACGGGCATGTGGAATCTTCCTGGACCAGGGATGGAATCCTTGTCCCCTGAATGCGCAGGTGGATTCTTATCCATTGCACCACCAGTGAAGTCCCAGGACAGAATGTCTGAAATAATTAAGGAGCAAGCTGTGAGGACTGGGAAACAAACACATTCATTGCTTCTTGGGGTGGATGTTGTTCTTACTGGAGGGTAGTTGGGGGTGGGGGAGAACAGGGATGCCCTCCACACCCAATCTCCTCCAGGCTTTTAGAGCAGAAAATTCTTCACAATTTTCATTAAGGACCATCATATCAAGAAAGCCTTCATTTAGCTATAACAGATTGCTCTGGGGTGTAATGTTTTTCAACTCGAGAGTAAGTGTTTCTTCAATCATTTTTTCACAGGAAGAAAGTGGTTATTTTGAATGCATGCAAAATGCAAATAGAGTGACTATGGATGTTTGCGGAGTTCACGCATACTAAGTCCAAAGCATCTTTGATTTAAAAATGGAAAATTGGCAAGCGATTCATCAACACTGGCCTCTAATTGCTTTTACTGTCTTCACAAAATAAAGATGCTATTTTAATGGCAGAGATGTTTCCCTTTGGCAAGTGGTTCTGGAGTAGGCACAGTAAGTACAGGGATATTTTCTGCCGAATATACAATCTGCATCTTCAGTTCTGCATGCCTGTGATTGACAGAAGGCATTTTAATTTTAAAAATTGTTTTCCAAAGTGCCTAAACATATGCTTACATGTTAATAGTTATTGCATGGTATTAGACAGAAAATACACACAAACTTAAAAAAAAAATTGTTAACTCTGTGCATGGCCACACAATGGAATATAATGGAAACCAGAGAAGCAGAGGACTTGTGTCATTTTACAGGCAAGGCAAAAAATAAAATAAAATAAAAAAGAAGAAAGGAAAAAAGAAACCTTTAACAATTCAGTCATGTTAAAATTAGGAGACAATACTGACAAAAGAAAACATACCCAACATTAAGGCAGCGTAGTCCTTCTCCATCACAGCAGGTCTAGACAGCTCCCACAGCTGTGTCTGCTCTCTCCGCAAGTAATGTGTGGCCCTAGCTGGAGGGTAGCATGAGCTCAGAAGGGAATGTCAGCACAGGGTCTTAATTAACTTCCTTCTGTTGCAGGGGTGTCTGTATCGCAGTGTGGTTTTGCATCTTCTCTGAAGCAGCATAGTGGGAGAGCCTTAGGTGCACCACACCTTGGCTCACCAAACCACAGGGTTCCCTCACCCTCCTGAGACAACATGTGGTCCCTTCCTGGGAGTGCAATCTGAGGCTCTGCTTGCCCTTTGGGCCAGGTTTCAACCTCCTGAGGTGTTTTTCCTGGTTCTGAAGGAGATTCCCTGTTTCACTTAATGTAGTGTTTTGTTAAGACTATGCTTGGGGTGTGCCTCAATGCAGCCCCAGGTGGGTCTGAGGCCGGAAGGCAATGGGTCACTTTCTCCATGCCTGATGGCTCTAGGTGTTCTTCAACTCTCAGGAACAAGGAATCAGCTCTCCTCCCCATGTCCCCAGGAATGAAGGTGATAGATATCTTCGGGTTCTAAATGCAGACATCAAAATGCCTGACAAGAAGAGATTGATGTCAAGCAGGGCCCTGTAAGGCTCCTGGGCATGGAGGTCTTTTTGTCTCCCATTCCTTGTAGGCAAGGAGAAGGCACTGGGGACCCACTCCAGTACTCTTGCCTGGAAAATCCCATGGATGGAGGAGCCTGGTAGGCTGCAGTCCATGGGGTCGCTACAAGTCGTACACGACTGAGCGACTTCATTTTCACTTTTCACTTTCATGCATTGGAGAAGGAAATGGCAACCTACTCCAGTGCTCATGCCTAGAGAATCCCAGGGATGGGGGAGCCTGGTGAGCTGCCGTCTATGGGGTCACACAGAGTCGGACACGACTGAAGAGACTTAGCAGCAGCAGCAGCAGCCTTCTAGGCAAGCTCTAGCCTCCATGGCTTTCTCTGAGTTCTCAAGAGCAGAACAGTTGCTAATCAAAGGAGTGTGTGTGTTAGTCACTTAATTGTGTCTGACTCATTGTGACCCCATGGACTGTAGCCCACCAGGCTCCTCTGTCCATATGATTCTCCAGGCCAGAACACTGGAGTGGGTTGCCATTTCCTTCTCCAGGGGATCTTCCTGACCCTGGGATTGAACCCAGGTCTCCTACATGGCAGGCAGATTCTTTACCATCTGAAGTCCAAGTGCAAGTTGTTCAGTTGTCTCCAACTCTTTGTGACCCCATGGGCTATACAGTCCATGGAATTCTCCAGGCCAGGATACTGGAGTGGGTAGCCTTTCCCTTCTCCAGGGGATCTTTACAACCTGGGGCTTGAACCCAGGTCTCCCGAATTGCAGGCGGCTTCTTTACCAGCTGAGCAAAGGGAAGCCCAATCAAAGGAAAAGTAGCAACAAAACCACCAGAGGCAAGATTAAAGGGACCAGAGAGGCCCATCAAGATTGGGAGACTGGATGACTTAAGACCCTGCCTACACCCTAATCTTGTCAACAACTCCACCCTTTTGAAACTTTGCAGAAGAAAGAATACAAGACTATTACTGCCTTGATCCTTATCACATGCTTCTGTCTGACTATATAACTTCTTTCTACTCATCGGGGAGGGGAGCACAATTTTTAAGGAGCTAGCTTGCTGTGTTCCACCTTTGTTTGGCAAAGTAATAAAGCCACTCTTTATTTCTCCTCCATAACTGTGTATCCGTATTTCTGTTTGGCACTGGTGCACAGAGAGCCAAGATGTTGGCAACAAACTCCAATATAAAATAAAATTTAAAAAATGGCAGACAAGAATATTGCTAATAAGATCATAGAGCATAACCCATCAAGTCAGGTGCAGCTCTTTGCTCATGAGCCTGTCCCCCAATTCTTCATGGTAAACAGTGACATTACAGCTAATCTAGTCTCTCCTTCAAAGACAGTAATGTCTCTTTCTTCTGAACTCCTGTGAAATTGATGACTTATCTTTACCCACAGCTCCCAACTCAACTGGTAGGAATCTAACACTGTGGTGGCCTCAAAGGAGGGTGACAGGCAGGATCCAGTGTTGCAACACTGTTATCAGCCAAAGGGAGGAGGATTTTGTTGAAAGCTTAGATGATCAATGGCAGTGATAGCCCTGAGAATCACCCTGGGGTTTGGGGATAGTAGGGTTGAAAAATGACACAGGAGTGGTAAACGTTTTAGGGCAGGACTACCCTTTACTGTAAACCTCATGGAGGGCAGGAACTTTTAGTCAGAAACAACAATTTACTACGTCTTCACTGAACATCCAAGTAAAATTGTCTTCCAATTGGATGACAAAATGGAGTTATTCAAAAGGAAGGCTCCTTTTCTTTCCTGAACAGCTCTCTGGTCAAGAGCCAGGAAAGTTGGGCTCTTGTTCCAGAGCTGGGCAACAAAAGAGTTTCCAAACCTAAGTATTTCCTCCTGAATCTGCTGTAGCATTGGTTGCCCCCACTTCACTGAAAGACTAAGAGAGACAAATTTTTTTAAATTATGAAGCTCGCCTTTACTCCAGTTTGTTCATCTGTAAAATGACATCACCAATGTGATATGATGATTTCTAAGGCTCCTTTTTCTCTATCACGGACCAAGCTTTGATTCTGATTATTACTCTCTGTAAGGCTTTCTCATTGTTCTCAGATACTTGAAATAATACACCTTGTGTACTTAGAAGCTGGATATTCAAAATTCTTTTTAGACAAGTGTTTAAGTGGTGTGCCATTTGCAAATGCTTGTGCTTAGTCACTCAGTCATGTCCGACTCATTGTGACCCCATGGACTGTAGCCCATCAGGCTCCTCTGTCCATGGGGATTCTCTAGGCAAGAATACTGGAGTGGGTTGCCATGCCCTCCTCCAGGGGATCTTCCCGACCCAGGGATGGAACCCAGGTCTCCTTCATTGCAGGCAGATTCTTTACTGTCTAAGCCACCAGGGAAGACCATTTGCAACTTCTATTTGGGGCCAATTTTTTTTCTTGTTGGATCTGAGGTGGATCATAGGGGTTTGCCTCCAAATCCCCATTGTACATAAAAGCATGCCCAGATCTGAGAGATTTATAACTTGCCTAAATGCATCATTATCATGGTCATCATCATCATCTTCATTTCTTCTTCATTTTTCCCCTCTAGATTTAATCTAGTAGGCCACACTGACCGGGTTAAGAATTTTTCAAAAATATAAATGATCTAAAAGTTACTCTACTTGGCAAAACAAAGGCAGAGTAAGTAATTTTTCCAAATATCTCTTCAGACATGCCTTATAAGGAAGGTTTTCTTTCTAGGGGGATTTAGGCTCTCATTAATCTATTTCTGCTTTCAACAGTAAAATGAAAAATGGAATGAGATTATCAAAATGGATAGTCTGGTGTGGACCTGATAACATGTTTTTGAAAAGTGGTTTACATTTGACATTAGTTAAGCTCCCTGGGCCCGAGCATCTCAGGTCTGCTATGTGAGGCCTGTCTCTCCTCCCAGCTTGGACACAAATATGCTTTATTGGTTTTAAATGCCTCTCAGGCTGGTTGGAAGGATGGATGAATTCTTAGGGCGGTAAGTATTAAGTCATCTGCAGTACTGTTAATATCCCCTCACCCTATCTTATTCGGTATTTATACAAAGACATTTTTATGTAGCATGCTTTTTCCTCAACCTGGATATATTTATTTTAAAATTTTATTCTCTTCATAGCATGTAATTTTTGATGCATGGTACAGAAAGTATAAAGTGAGCAATTTAGATATTTAAAATGTGATGTATCTTCCTTCATACCTTTTGGCACACTTAAAGTTCAACTCCTTCTAATATCAGGACAGTCTGAAAGGAGTGGAAAGTCCTAGGTTTCTAGCAAATTACAAGAACATTGGCAGTTAAACCAGCCAACTTATCACTTAAAAATTATCTTCTCAAAACAGTATTTCAGAACAGTAACTTAAAGAAAATCAACATGCTGACAACAACCTACCTTTATAATCTTGCTTCACTGGTTATGATGATTGTGCTTCTAATTAAATGTGTGATTAGCAGAAGTGACTGAATCCACACTATGGCAGATGTGGCCAAGATAAGAGTGTCGTCCCTGTATCTCACTCAACTGATTAAAAATTTCTCAAAACCCCTAATGTTCTTCATGCCACTCAGAATCAGGTTTGTGGAATAAATGATGAACTAAACTGCCCTCTCCTGATGTCCTTTAATGAGTGGAGTCCAGTCCTGCTCAATCCAAAGGCCACTGAGAAAAGGTCCATACTAACTTAAAGAGCTTAGCTCTTATTGAGACTAAAATTCAATATCTAGCCAATGATATTTCCCCACAGTGTGCAAAGAAACAAAAAGTAAGCAGGGAGCTGCCCAGAATGCAGATTCCCAGGCTCCACACCCAGCAGTGCTGATTCAGTGGGTCCTGGGTAGGGCTGGGGGCACTGTACCTTTAAAAACAGGCTCTTGGGTGATGCTGGTGACCATATCAGTGGCCTGAACTTTGAGAAGCACTGGAGAAGATCCTGCTGGGGATCCTTAGGTGGAAGGCTTTGCCCTGGACCTACATCAACCATGTTTGAGGTCTGGGAACTCAATGTCTCATACCTCCCACAGCAAATTACAAGAACATTGGCAGTTACATGAGGAGGATGCTTGAATGCGTTCTCCTTATTGTACGGAAAAGTTCTAGAGTCTAGAGAGAAGTGACTTGCTTGAACTCATGAAACACAAAGGGGCAGAACTATCTGAGGAATCCACACTTCTCTACAAAGGACAGACATCTCTTTTTGGCAGAAGGGTCTTGGCACTCAATTCTCCAGTCGAAGACACAGGCTAAATTAATGAGTGGGGTCAAAGGGGATGGAGGGGCTTCAGTCTCTCCCTACTGCTCTCTTTTCATCCTGGGTCTGCTCCCCATTCTTCAGCCCACAGCCCGGGTTATGGAGCTCTCTTCCAAAGTCCCTCCTGCTCACTGTCTCATCACCATTTGACGTCCCCTTTTTCAGTGGATCCGTGATACTCTATTTATCCCTAAAGTCAGACTGTGGTGCTGAGAGTTCCTAATGTGGCAACATTGCATCAACAGAGGGGAAAACAGGAGCTGTAGGCGTTCGCAGAGCAGCTTCCACCTCCGGTGGGACGTCTCACTAGTTTCTCAGCTGCAGCTGTACAGCTTTTGCCTTTCATGCTCTGTAGACATACCGCAGCCGGCTCCCCGACTGGCACCGAGTGGACAGCTCAGTCCCCTGCTGCCCAGCAGGCTCAGCAGATGCGCTACCTCAGGGGATTGATTTTTATCCATTTAGGAGCGTTTGGGGAAGGGTCTTGGGATTTTTTTTTTTTTTTTTTGTCTGAAGTCATAGACATCTTGTGATATTTCTGCCCAAACTCTGTTTTAACCCAGGATGTTAATAAAATAAAGATGATTCAGAAGTGCTATTCCAGGGTGTGGTTGAAAACAAGGATTTAAAAAACTGTTTTAATCTAGTCTAAAAGGCCATTCCAGGACTTCCATGACAGGAAGACAAATCTATGATGTTTTCTACTCCTCTATCATTTCTCAGCTGAAATACCCGTAGCTCTTTATAAATTCTCAACTGGACTTGCAAGTGAGAAAGAAACTCTTCATTTACCCCTATTGTGGGCAATACTTCTTAAGTAAGATTACACTACAGCCTTACCAATTAGCTGGTTAATTAGAAAATTTGGTAACAATTGTTCATCCAACTTCATAAAATATTCATTATTCAAAATAACCATGGAATTGCCAAATCTCCATCCCACATTTTGCTTGACAAAGTTTTGCAAAAGAATTAAAGACTAAGTGTGTGTGTGTGTGTGTGTGTGTCTGTGTGTGTCTGTGTACAAGGCTGAACCACCTAAGAGATTTGCCCAAGGTCACATAATAGTTCCCTGCCATTTCCTTTATTGTCTGCCCTCAAATCCTCTTTCTGTAGTAAGCAAAGGAAGGGAAATGACGCTGGCTTCCAAATTTCATTATAAAAGCTTCCATTAAAACAAAACGTATTGCGTATTATAATTGTAACCAGAAGCAGTGAGGGCAGTGGTTTTCAACCTTGTGAGAATTGCGGGGCTGCTATGAAATGCGATTGTCTTCAATGAACCCCATCCTCTATCCAGCCTGTGAATTATAGGACATTTTCAAAAAATTACTACACTGCACAAAACCCAGACACATTTTATCTCTATTTTTTTTTTTTTAGTTACTAAAATGGATATAATTTTCTTAACCAAAAAAAATACGGTAATAGTTCTTGTGGTACACTAGTATTCTGTTTTCCCTAAAGTCCAAGTTTGAGTTTGCACAGACAAAACTGTTTGGAAAAACAAAAACAATAAAGTCAATTAAAACCTGTTTTTTGTTTTTTTTTTTCCCTCTCCCAAACAACAAGCTGCTGAATTCAACTGCTATTTTTGTATGTAGTGGTTGTTTCCAACCTGCTGGTGAACGTAGACACAATTTCTGTCTCTTCTTCAAGTTACAAAGGAGTTCAATGAACTTCAGCCATGGAAACAATGACAACTAACATTTTCTGAATGCTTACCCTGGGCCAAGTCCTTAACAGCCATGAATTTATGTAAGCCTGCCTGGAGAGACAGATATTATGATCTCCCTTTTACAAGTAAAAAATTAGGCTTAGAGAGATGGAGAATTTGCCCAAGTTCACCCTGGCGGGACAGTGGGGGAAGCAGAGCATCTGGGCCCCATGGCCCTTCCTTCAAGCTGCATGGCTGCTTGGTGAGACACTTACCTCTGATTCACACTGAGGTTCTGAGTCTCTGAAGAGCCTTCTCCGCAACCACTAGTTTTACAAATGATACTTGGAAACCACTATTAAAAATGTGGAGTTCTCCATTAAAATTCTCTAATTAAATTCAAAATCTGTTTTACCCACACCCATGAAACTTGCAGAAAACACCCAGTTCCAGAGGAGTTATTACTCAGGTCTTTGAACTTTAATTACTCCCAGGACTCTGAGCCTCATGGACAAAGCAAATAATGCCATTGAAAGCTAAATACAGGTTCAGCAGATGAAAGAGACATCACAGTTTTCTCCCCTCTTCCTCCTTCTTTCCTTTTGTAGACCTTGCTTTATCAAACTGGGGAAGAGATCTGTTTCATGCACAAAGAACAGAAAGCAAAGGAGTTGGATGGACATCTTTCTGAAAATCCTGTTTCAACTCTAGTCAAGTTGAAACCACACACCTGCAGATTGACACTTGTGTTTCCAAAGCAGATATCTACGACCAATACTCTGAAAAGAAAAGTACTGAATCCCTTCCTAGGCAATGACATGATACTCAAGTTGGGATAGACAATGCAATCTTTAGCTTTTCTGTAATGCACTCAGAAGCCTGGGATGGACAGGCTCCTTCTATCAATAAGATGGACTTTTAAAGCACCAGCAGTCCTGGTGGGAGACGGACAGATCCTGAGTCTCCTTCAGGAACTGCAAATAGGGAGTTCTTCCTGTTAGACTAATGAATGGCTTGTCTGGGACATTGGTTGTTTCCCTTTAAAAAAATGTCTTTTTATGTACGTAGAATTGGAACTTATTTACTAACAATTCCCATAACCTGTTTCAAGATTTTTCACAGACTTGCTGAACCTAAGAGACTCTATCTTAGTTTCAAAGTGGAACTAAATATATGGTCCATATTTAATAATCTCACATTTTTGCAAAGTGCTAGGAGATGGAATCATTTTTCCCTCATAAGGAGAGGCCTACCAACCAGAATTTTTCAATCACTTTTACTTTTGGATCCAGGTGAAGGAATAATTGAAAGGTGTATTCCATGTTACACCAAATAGGTGAAAGATTTTTTTTGTCAAAGTATTTGATACGATTATGAAAGAATTCCTCAAAATTAAGCTTTCTTTTTAAATTCCATCTTTGGATATCCAAATTGTTCACATACGCCCAGATGAAAAAAGAACAAATTATGATGGATTTTTAAAAAAAATTATTTAATGAAGATAGCTGATCTTTTTAGAGTTTGTCCAATATGCATGCAGGTCACCAAAATATATTTATAAGTATAAATGTATAAATATATTTGAGAAATCTGCATGCATAGTGGTATGTATTTTATATAGATATAACTTCAGCTCAAGTAGCAACAGTGACCTCTAGTGTGTCATTTTAATTTTCTCACTCTGCAACTTCAACTCATTGTTTCTTTAACCTCTAGGGCATTATTTAAACAGAATTTTCCAGTTCATATTTGTATTTGGTCTAATTTCTGTATTGACTCTATATGCTGACAACTGATTCTTAAGAGACCTTCTTTGATCCTGGTAATGTATGATAAAGTAATTGTGCCTTCAATTCATGACTTAATTATAGTACATAAAGCTGTCATTTACATGAATAATCACCCACCCCTCCCACTGCCCCCTCTTCCCAAAAAGGCCTTCTTTATTTGCAAGAAGAATTTAAACTTTGGCTTGAATAACTCGTTGAGCTCTAAGACACCAGCATCCACACGAAGTCATGTCGTGTTTGCAAGACTGCTCCTTTTATTTGATGACACCCTCCGTTTCTTTTTATCAAAATGAATTTGAGAGAAAGATCAAAGTATGTATCTGATGGGCAAAACATGATTTTGGTAATTGAGTGTTTGGGGTTTTGTCCTGAATGTGAGCTGATGTCGGGACAGAAGCCACAGAACGAAGGGCTGCAGCTCTGGCAGCCTGTGTCAGCACTTTTATTCCAAGTTCCTCTTTTCAGGAGTTTATAACATTGCAATAAAATTTATTATGGGCTGGGACTTGGCTTACGGGAGCCTGGGCTAACACTGTAAAGTAGTATGGAGAGGTTTTTGTTTTTTGTTTTTTTTTCCAAGTGAGTGCTTGAATCTGTTGTGTCCTGTCTCCCTTTAGAGGGAGTTCAAAATAAAAGTCTGGTCAGACGGACTTGATTCCCTTTGGTCTGTAGGCAGAGGCAGTTGAAAAGAGCCCCCTACCTGCTCTATGGTAAACTCTTTTAGGATGATTTGGAAAGGAAAAGAGAAAAAATGACAATAAAGGAGTAAATGTTTCCTGTAAATGAAGGAGGCTCTTAAGATTGCAGTTGTTGGAAAAGATCCTCTAGGGTTGGAGAGGGAGACATGACAAGGTATTCGAGATTGTTTTCTGTAATCGGGTGATCTTCAGTGCCCCCCAACAGCTGGGTTTGTTGGCAAACAAGAAGCTGCATGTGGAAAACATGCTTCAATCTGTATAACTAAGCAAGGCATCAAAATAAGCATCCTCCTCAGGTTAAAAGCAAAACAAAACAAGAACACAGACCCGTGGAGAATCAGGCAGGAGAACGTGAATCTGTGTGAGTAAATCTGATTTTTAATGAAGCAGATATACAATATATAAGATATGCTGTACATTTGTATTTACTATATATCTTATCATGCATGCCTCCCTTGCTATTGTCTTTATATTATTGCCATGAGAGTCTGCATCTCAATGACAATTCTGAGATGGCACTTCTCCAAAGAAAGAACAAACAATTGAATCAGAGAATTGATGAATCCCGTGAGAGGAAATTAATTAGAGCTGTATATAGCTCAATAAAGAATTTCCGAGTTGGAAGGAAATTCTTTCGTTTCCTTTGCTTGACCAGCCTCCATCGTTTGCAAGTGAATAAGGCCGAAACCATCAGCTTATCCAATATCAGAGCTAAATTCAGCTAGAGGACATAGTATATCCTCACAGGTTGCTTATGATAGGCATTTGTTCTAATTGGACAGAGCCCAGGCTATCCTGGCCAATGGTTCTTGGATATTTTTTAATATCACCCCTGCCTATGGTCACTTAGTAACTTTCTGGCAAACAGCTAAGTCCTGGGTTTCTCTGCCAGTTATCAAGAATGGTTCAGCTCTAAAATGTGTAACCACTTTTCCCCATTAGACCCACCCGATTAGCCAACTGCTCTCTACTCACTGCATCAATTCCTCTGCAGAATGAATGCTAATGGCTCCTCACCATGGAACTAAATGCTTGCAGAGAACCAAATGCAGCTGTAGTTTGTTTCCAAACTTGCTTATGTACTCATGCTTGTTAATATATTTGTCTCATGTAACATAATATTACACAATCAAAATATGAAGATAGAAAGGGCTATAACCATGAAAAATTAAGCTAAGTGCTTTGGAAAGACTTGATATAGGTGACTTTTCTTTTTTTAAAGTTGGCTATTTTAATTGGAGTGGGTAAAACAACTGTAAAAGACTAGAAAAAGCTGTAAAAAATGTGGACAGCTTTTTGGCAGTCACATTGTTTTGCAAGTATCATGAAGTTTTCTCAGAAAAACTCCAAACTGGAAAATTGCAGAAATGCATTCTGGCTTGTGGGTTATACAAGAAAGATGTTGTTGAATTCCAAAGAGGATCCAGACAGAAGAAAGCAACCAGAAGAGAAGCGAATGTGTGTTAAAATAAATGTTTAAGATCACTTCAAATCCTTTCCTCCTTGAACTAACTTTGGATTAACTGATTAACAAGTGGTTTTATGTCTGATAAGAGGGATCTTCCACTATTTTTAAATCTGCCGTGTTGGCAGGAGCCCAGAGAAGACTTTGTGGTCTTCAGTTCTGGGTGCAGATATAGGGGTGGGCATGAGAGTGGAGTCAGTAGAGGTGAAGGATGGAAGCCATGGAAGTGGTGAAGCTTTGAAGAGGAGACTATGATAAATTTGAATAGATCCCTTGCAGATGTTGTGAATTTAGAAGGCAACTGGCAAAGATTGGTCAGTGGACAATAGCATGAGTTAAGAGTAAATTTGAATGTGAAGGACTCATTCAGAAAGTGGGTTGCTCTCAGAGAACAGAAGGTGTGTGTTGCTCTTAAAGGTAGTTAGTATAAGCATATGCACAGATGCCTTACAGGCTGTCCAGTCCCTCCTACATCTACCCGCTTCCAGAGTATTTGCAGACAGGAGGATGCAGACATATCTGGGCAGGTTATTTGCAAGGTTGTTTTATGCCTCCCTTTTATCTGCCTTTGCCGGATTGTTCTCTGGGTAAGATTTGCCAGAATCTTATTCTCTCCAGCCATGAATTTGGCGAGCTCTCTGCTATTATCCTCCTTTAGAGGGTTCTTAAAAATGTTTTGAGTCCCTGCAATGGAAACATGTGATGCTGGATATGTTTTGACTTTCCTACAAAGTCACTACTCTATCTTTTAAAGACATAATTTGATTGATTGGAACACAGTTCTTCTGTTAAAACCATTTTGGCTTTAAAATGCTTGAGATTGGGATAGAGGGATGGTGTTCAGTTTGCATCCTCTGGCTTTTGTCAATTTGTGTCAGACCTTAATGTGATCTTCCCTTTTCAGTATAAATAATATAGAAGTTCCTCGTTTTAAAACGACTAATGAAATAAACTGTTGTTGTTGTTTTTTTTTTAACTCAAGAAATGAATACCGGGAAGAAGAGCTTCTTTTCTTAATATCTCTTTTTAAATCAGTTTCAATTCTTCCCTTATGTAAAGAAAATATTTGAGTTTTTTTTGAAGTAGTTTTGTGATTTTTTTGAATATTGTGAGATATTCCTCCTTACATATTCTTTGTTATTAATATTTTGAACAAGAGGAAAAATATTTACATAAAAAACAAGGTAATTCTGATTTTATTTATTATCACTTTAAGCATCTCATATCATCAATAGATTTCTTTCTAAATTTAAATAATAATGTCACTATATTCAAAGGAGATGGACACTAGTACTACAGCACTGAGAGAGAGATGTTTGCCACAATATTGTTTAAAATAGCAAAAATTGTTAAGCAACACGAATGTCTGTTAATTGGAAATTGGTTAAATAAAAATAATAAAATAACAATGCAACAACTAAAGGATGTTGTCATTTATATCCACTGACATTAATTTCCATGATTTTGGGGTGAAAAAAGCAGATAGAAAATAGTGTATGATCCTATTCATATAAAATTACATGTGTATCTGTATATATATACAGATTCACACATACATGTATATACACACATATATTTGTATGTCTATATACATAGAAGAAGAGAGAAATTTGAGAGAATAGATATCACAATGGTAATAGTGCCTACCTTTGAGTGGTGAGATTTAGCTTATCATTATTACTTCTGTACCTACAAAAGGAGTGAAAGTTTCTTGAAAAAGTGCAAAGGACACAGTTGAGGTACACTTGGAGATCCCTGGGGTACACACTGCTGGCTGCTGTGAAAAAAGTAAAAGTGTTGGTCATTCAGTCATGTCCGACTCTTTGCGACCCCAGGCTGCTCTGTCCGTGGAATTCTCCTCCAGGGGATCTTCCTGACCTAGGGGTCAATCCTGCATTGCGACAGATTCTTTACCATCTGAGCCACCAGGGAAGCCCCAGCATTTATTTCCAGCCCCCTTGTCTGTAAGTACCTACCACTACTGAGACTGGAAAAGGAATACTTTCCTTTCCCAGGAATACTTTCCATTCCTTGTAATGATGAATGGCCATGTGACACAATTCCAGTAATAAGGTAAAAGACAGTGTTTTGGGACCCAGAGAAATCGAAGAAAGCTTTAACTTTGTTGTCCAGTCCAGGGACAAGGCAGCCCTTACAGAACAGTCGGAAGGGGAGCCAAGATCAGGCAGAGGTGCTAGTCCTGATGGCATCAAGCCTTGAAATCAAAAAGCAAGCAGCCATCCGCCTCTAGCCTTCCCTGTTATGAGACAAAAACTAACCTCTCTTTGTTTTTGGTTTCTCAGATATTCAACTACTTGCAGCTGAAATCATTCCTAATTGGTTAGAGTGAAAACGAAATCACCTTTCAACCTCTCCACCAATACAGCTGTCCAGAGTTTATATCCAGGGCAGCTGGATACAAACTGTATTTATTGTCACTGCATTCTCTCTCTCAATCTGCCTGTGTGGGTCTGTGCACACACATGCACATATACATATGTGTATAATATATTTGAAAATGTATATTTCATTAGATATCTTGTTTTCTTCAACTGGAAACAATCATATATTACATATTTTAGTATTGTCAATATAATATAATTATTTAAATTTAAATATATTACATATTTAAGTTCTCTATAACATGCTTCTATTTAAAATATTAAGTGGCAGCACAGTTACCTGTTTTTGTTGTCTTATATATCTCTATCACATTTTTAAACAGCATTATTGATATTTAATTCACCTCTCATACGATTCTTCCATTTAAAGTACACAATTCAGTATTTTTCACATATGCAGAGTTATGTAACCATCATGACAATTGGTTTTTGAACATTCTCATCACCCTCCCCACACTCAGTAAAATCCCACAACCATTAGCAGCCCCTTCCCAACCCTAGGCAACCACTGTCTTATTCTTCAACATGTGCTTTGATTTCTGGAGATGCACTTAAACATAATCCAGGCATTTCTTTCCTGATAACTATTTAGGTCATTTGCATTTTTTCACTGTCACAGACAACTCTGTGATGAGTATCGTTACATACTTCCTCTTTCTCACTCTATTGCATTGCTTAACTTTTCTACTTATACATATTCCATCTTTAGAATCAGGGGAAGGAATCTGTTTACACGAGGAAATGACGTCATGGGCTACAGAAAGGTGCTTAGGGACAGGGACCAGGCTCTGCTGGGGACTGGCTCCAGCTGGAGCTCTATCTGCCAGGGAAGGAGGCCTTTGAGTAACATGTCTGTCTACCCCAGAGAGTTGTTGTGTGGCACATGGTCTGCAGCAAATACAGAGAGCAGGGCCCTGGGAGCAAAGTCATTTAAGGTGGCATCTGCTGATTGAAGGTTTGGAGAGGGTTTCTGCTATCGTGGGGTCTTGCTGGTCATGGTAAGGAGTTTGGATTTTTATTCTGAGTATGTATGACAGGAAGTCATCAAAACCTTTCTGGTGTAGAAATAGCATGATCTGATTTTTATTCTGTAGAGATCAATTTGTGCTATGTGGAGAACTGACTGCCGCTTGGAAGAGTGAAGATAGAAGGTGGGTGGTGGTCCTGGTGAACGACGTCTTCAACCTCAGGGAACTCTATTAGGAGGAGAGAGAAAATATATGTGAGTTACAGTGATGCAAGCTAAAAAGTCATATATGTCATAAAGAAAATCACATAAAAGAGCCACATAAAATGGTTTTGAAATTCAGTGGTAGAAAGGATTGTTTTCAGCTTTGGAGATCAGAAGTGGCCTTGGGATTAAGGATTGTGTTGGCCTTAAAGAATGGGTAGAAAGAGGTTTTTGGAAGAAGAGGAAGAAAAAGGTTGGCAGGTGGACACAATCAAGGAGAAAGAACTTACAATCTATAATATTTAGCTCTTACTCCTAAGCTGCCAGGAACTCAGCAGGGTCATTTGAATTGAGGATCCAGCCTCAGACTGGAGTGCTTTGGCCAATGCCACAGGCTCTGGGTCCCATCATCATTCTCTTTCACAAGTGAAGCATTCCTTTAAGTCACTATACTGGACTAAATTGGTGGCCCTCAAGGATATATTCACTTCCTAATTCTCAGAACCGTGAATATTGCCTTACTGCCAAAAGAATGAATATCAATGTGTATAGCAGAAGATGTGATTAAGGATCTTGAGACAAGGAATTTTTCCTGGGTTACCTGGGTGGGCCTAAATGCAGTCACATACATCATTATAAAGGGAAAACAAAGATTTGAAATAGACACACAGAGACATAGAAGAGAAGCAATGTGAACACAGAGGTGGAGATAGGGTCACAAGCCCAGGAATGCTGGCAGCTACCAGAAGCTGGAAAGATACAGACAGATTCTCCCCTCCAGGCTCAGAGGAAACTTTGATTTCAGTATAGTTACACTGAATTTTAATTCCTGGCCTCCATAACTAAGAGACAATATATTTATACTGTTTTTAGCCACCAAGTTTGTGGTTATTTGTTATTACAGCCACAGAGACATATATTACTATATGTAATATAGTCACATATATGTGGTGTGTGAAAATATCCTAGCAGATGCACTAATTTGAGAATCATTGACTTATTATATAGCCTCCAAGCTCAGGAAAAGTATTTGCACATTTTTCAAGGACCTTTTGGAAACTCAATGCCTTATTTTGAATCCGTAGGCTTAGAAGGAAGGATTGCAGGGCCATGTCAAGTGAGGAAAAAGATATTTTGAATTGGGGGCAGAAGGCTAATTTGTTGCCATTACAGTGATAACCTTCAGGACCCTGTCTTTTCCACCAATGAGTTTTGATGTGTTTGAGGTCTATCTTAACCACATGACCCTGAAGGACTATTCATCTCAAATAGTTATCTCTAAAATAAAGAAACTAATTTTTACTCCAAAAGCAAGAGCTAAATATTAAAGGAGATAATATATTTGAATGCATTATGTTAATTGTAATACATTATTAATTTGGTAGCATTATTATTTGGAGAAGGCAATGGCACCCCACTCCAGTACTCTTGCCTGGCAAATCCCATGGACGGGGGAGCCTGGAAGGCTGCAGTCCATGGGGTCGCTGAGGGTCGGACGTGACTGAGTGTCTTCACTTTCACTTTTCACTTTCATGCATTGGAGAAGGAAATGTCAACCCACTCCAGTGTTCTTGCCTGGAGAATCCCAGGGACAGGGGAGCCTGGCGGGCTGCCGTCTATGGGGTCGCACAGAGTCGGACATGACTGAAGTGACTTAGCAGCAGCATTATTATTTTTTTTGTGCATGAGACCTTGCAGATTTCAGGTTGAGAAGACCTGCGGCATCCTAGGCTAGATGCCAATTATTTCGCTGACTTTTTGTAAAGATGAAACAAAAACAAAGCAATTGCTGCCATTATGAGGGCCTATCAGGTGACAAACTTGTATGAAATAACTCACTTCATCCTTAGAACAACTCTCAGGTATAGATAGTATAGCATCCATTTTACTGAAGAGTGATTCTATTTAGAAGGGCTTACATAGTCCTAGCATATAATAGGTGCTCAGTAAATGGTAGGGAATTCTAACTTTGTTCCCCACGGGGTCCTGCAATTTCTGCCTCAGCTCTACGTGCATGCTAAGTCACTTCAGTCATGTCTCTTTGTGACCCTATGGACTGTAGCCCTCAAGTCTCCTCTGTCCATGGGATTCTCCAGGCAAGCATATTGGAGTGGGTTGTCGTGCCCTCCTCCAGGGGATCTTCCCCACCCAGGGTTTGAACCATGTCTCTTGTATCTCCTTCATTGGCAGGAGGATTCTTTACTGCTGGCACCACCTAGCAGGCCCCAAACAATGAGAATCTGCTCTGACTAAAATTAATAACCAGACACAAGCTGCCACTGCTGGCTGCCCAGCTCCTGAGGTGGGTACATGAACAGAGCCAAAGATCCCTGGATTGTGGTTGCTTCCTCTTTCTCGAAAGTTCTAGGGGAAAAGAATTATGCTTGTCTCAGCCTCCAGAAGCATTCCTCAAGCTTTCCTTTCTCTAATCACCAGAGAGGAAGGGCCACAGGCAGCTTCTCCCATTGCCTGTGCTTTGTGAGCTAATTATCATCTTAGGTATATGATGGTCCTTAGCTTTCCTTCAGGGCCTCTTTAGACAGTCTTAGAGCTGCATCCTCTCAGGGATCTCTTTCATTATTCATCTTCAAAACCCCTGCTTTGTGGAACTTAAATTCCAACCTCACCTCATGTTGAATGACTTGTGCGCAGGACAGGAGCTTGGATTTTCCCATTTGGTGGTGAGCATGGCTGTAGCTTGCTGTTCGATGATTCAGAAGGCATTAGGCAAGTTGATTTTGGCACAACAGTTGGTTTTATTTTACAGGCAGACCACTGAAGGGCCTTTAGGGAGATGCATTATCAATTTAAAAGAAAAAATATACCATATCATACATTTTAAGAATAAGACCTTAAATATGTCCTTGACAATGACCCTAAGAAGGAATTCAGTTTCTAAGACTGGGGGGAATGCTAGATGCTGTTTATTTGGGAGAAGTGGGGGGATGTAAGAGACAGAGAGGGGAAAAAAACTAACAAGAGGGAGGAAAAGATGAATAAAGATGAATAAACAAAGGCATGTGATATTAGAGAGGGAACAGAAATGTCCAAAAATAATGATACCCCAAGGGATAAGAGTTTCTGTACTAGAAGCCTGAGGCACAGGAAGAATTTGGGTGTGACCGGGCAAATAGCAGCAGCATTTATGGAGGTCACAGCATTGAAGTGTTGCCTTTGAAGGATGGGGAAGGTACAGAACAGAAGCTAAGGTGAGCACATACTCAATAAAGAAAATTTTAGATGTGAAAGCAAGAGTATAGGTAAAAAAGGGAAACAAAGCCTCTTAAGGGTTTTCTCCATTGTATGATTCAGAGATTAATATACAGATCATTCTAGTGAAAGTGTCAGTCACTCAGTCATGTCCAACTTTTTGGGGCCCCATGGACTATAGCCCACAGGCTGTTCTGTCCATGGGATTCTCCAGGCAACCATACTGGAAAGGGTTGCCAGTCCCTTCAGTCCAGGAGACTTAACTAGGGATTGAACCCAGGTCTCCTGTATTGCAGGCAGATTCTTTACCCTGTGAGCCACCAGGGAAGCCCATACAGATCATTATAAATGGATAGTTATTAATTTAGGTGAGGGGCGGGTGGGTAGACCAAAACTTGCCCATGGTAAAGGCTTTAAAAATTCCCATGTGGACACCAAGGAAATCAGAATTGAAAGAGCCATGTGTACCCCAATGTTCATCGCAGCACTGTTTATAATAGCCAGGACATGGAAGCAACCTAGATGTCCATCTGCAGACGAATGGAAAAGAAAGCAGTGGTACATATACACAATAGAATATTGCTGCTGCTGCTGCTGCTGCTAAGTCACTTCAGTCGTGTCCGACTCTGTGTGACCCCATAGACGGCAGCCACCAGGCTCCCCCATCCCTGGGATTCTCCAGGCAAGAACACTGGAGTGGGTTGCCATTTCCTTCTCCAATGCATGAAAGTGAAAAGTGAAAGTGAAGTCACTCAGTCGTGTCTGACTCTCAGCGACCCCATGGACTGCAGCCTACCAGGCTCCTCCGTCCATAGGATTTTCCAGGCAAAGTACTGGAGTGGGGTGCCATTTCCTTCTCTGCAATAGAATATTACTCAGCTATTAAAAAGAATACATTTGAATCAGTTCTAATGAGGTGGATGAAACTGGAGCCTATTATACAGAGTGAAGTAAGTCAGAAAGAAAAACACCAATATAGTATACTAATGCATATATATGGAATTTAGAAAGATGGTAATGACCCTATATGCGAGACAGCAAAAGAGACTCAGATGTATAGAATAGTCTTTTGGACTCTGTGGGAGAAGGCAAGGGTGGGATGATTTGAGAGAATAGCATTGAAACATGTATATTATCATATGTGAAACAGATTGCCAGTCCAGGTTCAATGCATGAGACAGGGTGCTCAGGGCTGGTGCACTGGGATGACCCTGAGGGATGGGATGGGGAGGGAGGTGGGAGAGGGATTCAGGATGGGGAACACATGTACACCCATGGCTGATTCATGTCAATGTATTGCAAAAACCACTACAATAGTGTAAAGCAATTAGACTCCAATTAAAATAAATAAATTTTTTAAAAAAGAACTAAGAAACAAAAAAGGACAGCACAAAAAAAAAGAACAAGAAAGAAAAGAAAATTCCCGTGTGGAGACACATGCACATCAGGAATTCATCAAGTAGAAAGGAAATTAGTTGTCAGAGTAAACCCAAATTTAAAGGCGGAGCCACTTGGCACAAACCTGACAACGGCAAATACAGAGTGAGTTAGACCCCAGGCACCACCCTTGCCCTCAGACTTCTCCCACAGGCAGCAACACTGACGTCATGAAACCGCAGCACTGACCTTCTACAAAGGAACTTAAGGTGACACGGCCACCTCTGCTTCACATAGAGTTTCCTGCTGCTGGAGCCGAGGTCCAGAAAGTGACCTCCAAACACACTCCAAGTAGCAGAACAGAGGTGAGGACCTGAGCTGTTGGCTTTGGGTGGTGAGCCATCTCTCCACTCAGCACTCACCTTCTCCTGCTGGCAGTGAGTGAGGCTTTGAGCTCATCCCACTGAATCTGAGAATGGATGACCCCAGCAGAGGAAAATCCTTTCCTGGTCCAATTCACCAGTAGATGGATACCCTGAAAGATCAGGAAATGAGGTTGTCTCTAAAACCTCTCCCCTCCTGATCTGACCCCACTATGCTAGTGATTCCCATAGTGATTCTTGAGCACCCTTGAGAAATATTATCTAAACTTCATCTACCTCTTGAGAGATAATGCATTAAATAATTATTGGCTGTTCGTTCCTTACAATAACTGAGCCCATCAGATATTTTTGTAGCGGTAGCCACCTGGGGGAATGTAATAAGTGTAATAAGCAGAGAAGTGGATTTGAAATATTGTTCATGGCAGAGCCTTTTTCAAAAATGTAATGTGAAGCCCTCATCTAATAACATATATTTATTATAAAGTCCATTAATTGGATCAATGGAGTTGCTTCAAAAATCTTTAAATTGGGAATTGGGAAAGAAAGTTGCCGTTTCAGGAAGTCAGAGTATTTAAATCTGGTGTCTGTACAAATCTTGCGTCACTGTGCAACCAGTTCTAGAAAAACTCAGATCAAAACCAGTCATCAGACTAGACTCTCCTAACCAGGTTGCACACACCAAGGAATGTTCACGCTGACCATCCACTGGGGAAGGAAGAGGCCATACTGAAACTTGGGATATTTATAGTTCATCTCATTTTTTAAAATTTCTGGTTTTGACTATGTTTTATATGTAACTTATTTATGTATATAACATAAATAAATAAGTATACAGATACTGAAGGATTGCTCAAAAATTTTTGTTAAGAGGATGCATACAGTGTGGACAGAGGTGATTTGAGGCCCCATTCAAGGTAGAAAGAGACTTGGGTAGATCCCCAGAGGGCTTGGTAAATGCAGATCTGAGCTTGTTGGGACCTGAAGCTTATACAATTGGGAAGTCTTTAAGAAAAGGCATGTAAAATTGTGGCTTATAAAATTAAGGATGAATAGAATTTGTATTCAGGATGAGAAAAGAGATCACAACACATTACTGGAGGTTTAGGGATCTGGGTTCTTTTCATCCATGGTTTCTTAGGCCATGTATCAGAAACATAACACAGAAACCACACCTGATTGTAATCTGGCTTCTCCTCCCCTTCTAGAACTCCATCAGTGTCCACCACTCAGAGCAGCCTGAATGAGTAAGAGGCTCAACTCCACCTGTGGCCACCAGCTCCTTAGAGAAGCTGGTATAAGAGAATGGATGCTGCAGGAAGACAAAGAGTCAAGACAGAAGGAAGAAGGGCTTACAGATCCATCTTGTCCAGAACCTCTCTAGAACCCATAGTGCCCTACCTTATTTTGTATGAATTAAATGTCATCTCTGAATTCAGGTTAAAAGGGAAACCTGAATGGGCCTGTTCTATAAAGAGGCTAAGCATAGAGGATGAAGTGAGGCAGTACTAATTTTGATTCTAGGCTGACCAATGATACCAGGGAGCCTGTGACTATCTTGGTTTAAGCATCATATCTTACAGATGGTCAGCCATTCCCATTCAGCTCTGCTACTTGGTAACCATGAGACTGTGGACAAATCACCTATCTTGCTAGCCCCACGTTTCCTCATCTAGGAGATGGAGGTAGCAGGAGTGGCCGTCTCTATCTTTTGAACACTGAATGAGATAACCCTCACTGAAGGATTCAGAGAGATGTGAGAGGTAGGGCAGGGCCCTGGCAGAAGGAGGAAGAAGCACAAGTTGGAGCCATGGGCACCTTGGCCAACTTCTGTCCAACGCTTCTCAGGATGTCAGAACTTCAGCCCTTCCTTTGATTCTCCGTGTTTGCTAATAGGATGAGATTGACTGCATTTGTGTCTCTGAATTTTCACATTATCTCGCATTTACAGGTGGAGAAATGCTATTTTCTCCAAAGTGTTGATCACCTACAGGAAGGTCTATTCACTGAATCACCCTGCCAGGTTCTTGGATGAGAACATAGAGGAGGTGATGTGAGCTCCCTCCCCAAGTCCAAGCCTTCTGATGTTCACCCATCCCCGGTGTTAAATACTTTCATACTTGTTGGAAGCCAAAGGAGTAGAGTTTTGTTTTGTCTTTTTTAGAAAGAAAAAGAATGCATCCAATTAAGAGATTAAGACACAGAAGTGAAAGCAAGTTATCTAGTAGGGAGACTGCAAGTTACAGTAGAAAGGGCACAGGTTTCTGTTTCTGTTTACTTATTTTTGTATCAGGACTGCAGGACTGGAATTCTGCTGCACCCACTGTGAGCTATGAGACTCTGAACAACTTAAACTCTTAGAGTTTTTGTTTCCTCATTTGTAAAGTAGAAAAATGACTATTACATCTTTAGAGTTATGAGGAGGATAAATAAGTTTGATACAAATAAAGACTGAGCACAGGGCCTTTCTCAGCAAGTGTTTTTGTCTCCATTCTTATTTTTAAGAAAAGTGACATACAATACTGAAAATTCTCAGATAATTTTGGTTGAACACTGAGTGGAAACCATAGCATTTGAACCTGTCTCTTCTATGTAAGCAGATATGTACTAAAGCATACAGACAGCTTTCTGAATTATATGTTAAAATTGAATTGAGGAGAAAGACAACATTCATATGCATTCAATTTCATTTATGAAGGGATCCTTGAAAAGAAGATGGTAGGAAACAGTCTGAATTTCCCCAAAGCACATGTTCCTGTGTCCTGGGGTTCCTGGAAGCAAGGACAAAACTGAGTTTTCATATTAAGGAACTTTGGAAAATACCCTCTCAAAACTCCCTCTTTAGTGGAATGTGTGCTATCTGCAATGCAACCTCAAGAAACTACATGGGAATAACAGGCAGAGAGCTCTTTTCTTTTTTTTTTTAGATCAAGCATTTTCTTTGTCTTTTTTTTTTAATTGAAGCATGGTGATTCATTTCCAATGTTGTGTTAGTTTGAACTGTACAGTAAAGTGATTCAGTTATACATATACACATATATAGATATAGATATATAGGGCTTCTCTGATGGCTCAGTGGTAAAGAATCCACCTGTCAATACAGGAGACACAGTTTGATCCCTCAGTTGGGAAGATCCCCTGGGTAAGGAAATGGCAACCCATTTCAGTATTCTTGCCTGGGAAATCCCATGGGTAGAAGAGCTGTGTGGGCTACAACCCATGGGGTCTCAGAGAGTTGGACACAACTTAGCAACTAAACAACAACATAAAGGTGTAGTCTGTTACATATTCTTTTCCATTATAGTTTATTACAAGATATTGTGCATAGTTCCCTATGACACACAGTAGGTGCTTGTTGTTTACCTATTTTATTTGTAGTAGCATGTATCTGTTGATCTCAAACTACGTATTTATCCCTCCCCTTATCCCCATAAATTTGTTTTCTATGTCTGTGAGTCTATTTTATAAATAAGTTCATTTGTATCATTTTTTTCAATTCTACGTATTAGTTTTATCATATGATATTTGTCTTTCTCTGTCTGACTTACTTCACTTAATATAATAACATCGAAGTCCATCCATGGGGCTACAAATGTCATTATTTCAGTCTTTATATGGCTAAGTAATATTCCATTGTATGTATATACCATATATTCTTTATCCATTCATTTATCAATGGACGTATAGTTTGTTTCCTTGCCTTGACTATTTACAAAAGGTAGAGAGTTCAAAGCATGCAGACTGCATGTTTGGAGAACCATTTCTGGATCATAACCCACTGTTACAGCACTCTAAACCACTGGGTTGAGAAGAAACATACCTATTGGAGGTTTTGCAGGTGGTTGTTGGATGATTTCTCTCTCTCCTTGAGCTTTGTGCCAATTTGGAAACCAGAAAACCCTGAAATATGCGTGCTGACCTGAAAGCTATAAACACATCCTCCCAAAGGTTGGCAGAAGATGCAAAAATCCTGGGAAAAGGGTTTACTGAAACTTAAGAAGCTTACAATCACATTATCTGCATCCAAATGTAGCTTAGTTATTTAAGGAGCTAAGGATTTTCTAGAAGATAATATAGTCAAAGACTCATTTTTGGGTCTAGGTTATATGTGCATTTATGATTCCTATGCATTTACATGGAATCAGGAGGCAAGGAAACATTATGTGGCAACCTTCAGTTCAGTTCAGTTCAGTCACTCAGTCGTGTCCAACTCTCTGCAACCCCATGAATCACAGCATGCCAGGCCTCCCTGTCCATCACCAACTCCCAGAGTTCACTCAGACTCACGTTCATCAGGTCAGTGATGCCATCCAGCCATCTCATCCTCTGTCGTCCCCTTCTCCTCCTGCCCCCAATCCCTCCCAGCATCAGAGTCTTTTCCAATGAGTCAACTCTTCGCATGAGGTGGCCAAAGTACTGGAGTTTCAGCTTTAGCATCATTCCTTCCAAAGAAATCCCAGGGCTGATCTCCTTCAGAATGGACTGGTTGGATCTCCTTGCAGTCCAAGGGACTCTCAAGAGTCTTCTCCAACACCACAGTTCAAAAGCATCAATTCTTTGGCGCTCAGCTTTCTTCACAGTCCAACTCTCACATCCATACATGACCACTGGAAAAACCATAGCTTTGACTAGATGGACCTTTGTTGGCAAAGTAATGTCTCTGCTTTTGAATATGCTATCTAGGTTGGTCATAACTTTCCTTCCAAGGAGTAAGCATCTTTTAATTTCATGGCTGAAGTCACCATCTGCAGTGATTTTGGATCCCCAAAAAATAAAGTCTGACACTGTTTCCCCATCTATTTCCCATGAAGTGATGGGACCAGATGCCATGATTTTCTGTAAAAATTGGCTGATGTCAAGGCCCTATGGGTAGTGGTAAAGAATCTGCCTGTCAGATGCAACTTTCCTCTTTGTAACTCTACCAAAAAGCCAATTGTCCACCCAAATTTTTAAAAATTGATGCTCATCTATTTTCTGAGATGGAATACATAATGGGGTGGGATAGAAATTAGTGGAGAAACAATGGAATGAAAAGAGGTGAGGAGGTAGAGGAGAGGGGAGGAGAGAAGTGAGTCTGAAAAGAAAAGTGGAAAAATATAGGTTTCAGGTTGATGGTTTTGGAATTTCAAGTGTACACACTCACCACTATTTTTAGCTTTCATTGGCATCCTAGGGAAATATGTAAATAGTTCTGAAATAACTATTTCAAGGGGAGCAAGTGTCAAATCCTTTAGATCTATCTTTATAAAAGATGACTGATATGGATGGTAAAGACCACACAAAACCTGGACAGGCTGAATTTGTCTAGTATCTTCCAAATTTATAAGCTTTCAACATGTCCTTCAAGTATTAGCCATGTAACTGTGTATGCCTTCATTCCCTATGCTTGGGGCAAGGATATAAAACTTCCAATTAATTTTAAGAATGAGATAGCCCAAGCTCTTTGGTTACCTAATGTTTACATTCTTTGATATTTATCAGCTACAGTCTAACATACCATGCTCTCACAATTTGGTTTGATTTGGGTATTAAGAGTAAAATAAAATAGCCTTTCTTTTTTTAAACTTTTTATTTTGTATTGAGGTATAGCTGACTCACAATGTTATGATAGTTTCAGGTGAACAGTGAAAGGATTCAGCTTTCACAGAATACACACACACGCACGCACACACGCACACACACACACACGCGCACACACATACACATGCACACACACACATATACATACACACATACATACACACACACACACGCACACACACGCACGCGCACACACACACACACACACACACACACACACACATTGTCCTCCAAACTCCCCTCCCATCCAGGCTGCCACATAACATTGAGCAGAGTTCCATGTGCTATGCAATAGATCCTTATTGGTTATTCATTTTAAATATAGCAGTGTGTACATGTCTATCCTAAACTCACTGTCCCTTGCCCCCATCCTTCCCTCTGGCAACTATAAGTTCATTCTTAAAGTCTGTGAGTCTCTTTCTGTTTTGTAAATTCATTTGTATCATTTCTTTTCAGATTCCAGATATAAGGGATGTCATATAATATTTCGCCTTCTATATCTGACTTCCTTCATTCAGTATGACAATCTTTAGTCCATCCATGTTGTTGCAAGTGGCATTATTTCATTCTTTTTAATGGCTGAGTAATATTCCATTGTATATATGTACCACATCTTCTTTATCCATTCCTCTGTCAATGGATACTTAGGTTTCTTCCATGTCTTGTCTAAAAGTAGCCTTTCTCCTCATGGATGTTTAAAGTGTAGAGTAAGATAAGGATGATTGGAGTGTAGAGTAAGATAAAGTGAAAGTGAAAGTTAAGTCGTTCAGTCGTGTCCGACTCTTTGTGACCCCCTGGACTGTAGCTCACCAGGTTCCTCCATCCATGGGATTCTCCAGGCAAGAATAGTAGAGTGGGTTGCCATTTCCTTCTCCAGGGGATCTTCCCTACCCAGGCATCGAACCCAGGTCTCCCGCATTAGAGGCAGACGCTTTAACCTCTGAGCCACCAGGGAAGCCAGAGTAAGATAAGGATTTGATTAATTGTACTTATCAATCTCAAACACAAAGGACACTACTTTAGGGTCCTTTCAAGTCTGCCAGAACATAAACAATTGCTTCTGCATAGAATGCTTTATAATCAGAGTTTTCTTTTACATGATGCACTCACTAATGGATATTCAGTTGCAATAGAAAAGAAAAATAGAAAAATAAACTCAGTGATAAGTCCTTTCCTCTTGAGACTTCTACCCAAGTTTCCAAATAAGTTTTCTTGTCACAGAAACATTCAAACTCTTTTCCATCTTTGCCAATAGTTTTGACCAGTGTATAGTAGAACTATACTGGGAGAATGGCATTGTAATATTTTAATAAATTAGAAAGAAAAAAAATCAACCTAATAAAATAATAAATAAATAAAATGCACTCAATAAAACAGTGACAAAAAATGTAAAGATTCAAATGTTCTATCTGCCTTATGGACAAATATTTGAAAGAGAGGCCAATTTTCAATCTTTGGAGAAAAAAATTTTTAATTTTCCATTGTTATTAACCAAGGCAATCTTGATATACCTTAGCCATAGCTAATAGTTTAGACATTGGGTAAAATGCTAACTCCTTAGCCTGATACAGAAGGTGATCATGGCCTAATCTAAGCCTCCCTCTGTAGTAAACAATCCTGCAACATGCATATGGCATCTGCTTCAGGCAGTCTGGTTTGTTTAGGGTTCTGGTCTCCAGATCCCATCTGGAGGTCTCCTTCCTCTGCTTACTTGCTCAGGCTTAGACTCACTTAGCACACCCTTCTGTTTCCTCTGACTTCAAAATCAGCTCCTTTAGATCCAGTGCCAACTTCACATGTTATAACTTCCCCAACCATCTAAATGTAATGTTAGCTCCCCTCCCTTCTGAGCCAATATATTTCTCATAAGTATAATCCTCTTGGAAAACCAAGAAAATATTTACTCCCTTGCCATACCTTTCTAAATATCATTCCATGTGTAGTTATGTCTTGTCTCACCAACCCTGTTCTTAGCGTTTCAGGATTAGGAAGCATGTTCCTCGCTGGGTTCCATTCAGTTGACTAGCTCTGTCTATACAAAGCAACAGAAAGAATCTAAGAGATGTTCAGGTGAGACCCAGAGAACACTTTATCATGGACTTACACTCCTGTAAGTCTCAGGAAATACTTATAATCGGTAGTCTGTATCACTATAAGTTACCAGACAGTAAGCGTGATCAATTAAATAGAAATTACAAAGGAATAGCCTTTGGAACTCTCCTTCTACTAAACAAGCAGATACAGACTTCATAATTCTTCAACTTTTTTTTTTTTAAAGACCTATAAAATCTTCCTGGGAGGATATAAAATCCCTTGTAGTTTTTAAAGTTACAGCTTACTAGAACTATACAGATAAATTTGCTGTCTCATGTTGCACAAAACATTTTAAACCAAAGACATGATTGTAATTACTAGCTTGTGTTTGTAAAAGCAGAAAAATAATAGTAAGAGTAGTTTTGCTTTGGGCATCTCTTCGAAGGATCCAAGACTTGCTTACCATATGCCATTTTAACAGATACAAATTACTCTTGTTGACTGGGGTTTTGATTTGTTTTCTAAGCTTGTGGGTTTGTTTCATTGGTTTAATAAGAAAGAAGATCTGAAAATGAGACACAACCAGACTTTCGGTGAGAGGCTTCATGGATGCACATGCATGCAAGCCCTGTCTCATCAATCACTTCCTCTTCCAACCTAGCATCCTCCACTCCTTAGGTTTCTTGACTTCTCACAGACACTTGACACCCATCACTTTTCAAGTTAGGAGATGTGGTGTTGCCCCTGAAGCTCTCAGTATATCATCAGGTCATTGTTTGGCACAGATTTCAGCTTCTTTTAATGGTGCACTTTACCGGGCAGCTTTTTCCTACATCATTAAACAGCAACTTTAATACGTGTGCCCCCTTTCTTATTTACCATAGATAGTAATGTTTAAGAGCACTTTAAATACTGCACATGCTCCTTGCCACTTGAACAACCCCATGGTAATGAAGAGTCAACTGAACCTCTAAATTAGGACCCTGCAGAGTTCAAAAGATGACTCTGGTCTTTCAGAGGAGACAGGATGGTCATGCTAGGTAATGAATATGAAGAGTCTCAAGAGCCTTCTCTAACACCACAGTTCAAAAGCATCAATTCTTTGGCGTTCAGCCTTCTTCACAGTCCAACTCTCACATCCATACATGACCACAGGAAAAACCATAGCCTTGACCAGACAAACCTTTGTGGGCAAAGTAATGTCTCTGCTTTTCAATATGCTATCTAGGTTAGTCATAACTTTCCTTCCAAGGAGTAAGCGTCTTTTAATTTCATGGCTGCAGTCACCATCTGCAGTGATTTTGGAGCCCAGAAAAATAAAGTCTGACACTGTTTCCACTGTTTCCCCATCTATTTCCCATGCAGTGATGGGACCGGATGCCATGATCTTCGTTTTCTAAATGTTGAGCTTTAAGCCAGCTTTTTCACCCTCCACTTTCACTTTCATCAAGAGGCTTTTGAGTTCCTCTTCACTTTCTGCCATAAGGGTGGTGTCATCTGCATATCTGAGGTTATTGATATTTCTCCCAGCAATCTTGATTCCAGCTTGTGCTTCTTCCAGCCCAGCGTTTCTCATGATGTACTCTGCATAGAAGTTAAATAAGCAGGGTGCCAATATACAGCCTTGATGTACTCCTTTTCCTATTTGGAACCAGTCTGTTGTTCCATGTCCAGTTCTAACTGTTGCTTCCTGACCTGCATACAAATTTCTCAAGAGGCAGATCAGATGGTCTGGTATTCCCATCTCTTTCAGAATTTTCCACAGTTTATTGTGATGCACACAGTCAAAGGCTTTGGCATAGTCAATAAAGCAGAAATAGATGTTTTTCTGGTAGGCAGGGCTTATTTTATGTGTTTTTTATCCCTCCTACCTGGAATAATATGGGAAACTCTTTAGAAATGGAAAAGTGTATGTTGAACCAATCCAATCATGGTGGTGGGTGGACTAAAAGGGAAAAAAAAAAAAAAACAACTTGGAGTCGTCTGGTGTGGGAAGGCTTGAGAAGCAAAGATCCAAAGGAAACACAAAGGAAATAATTTAAATACAAAGAAACTAGAATTTTCTTTCAAATGTTCCCATTCTACAAAATGCATCACCTCCCAGGAAGCAGAGATCAAATTCTAAGAAGGCAAGCATTCTTCCAGGCAACTATGATGCCGAAGGATGAGGGAACTGGCTGCAAAGTTATACAGCTTGTATCCTCTTGGGTTTTTTCCCTCCTTTTCCATTGAAATAATACCCTTGTAAACCTGAACTCTCTACTCATGAAAGCATTTCCCTATTTTGTGATTAGGCCTTCTCTGCAATGGCACCCCACTCCAGTACTCTTGTCTGGAAAATCCCATGGATGGAGAAGCCTGGTAGGCTGCAGTCCATGGGGTCACTAAGAGTCGGACACGACTGAGCGACTTCACTTTCACTTTTCATTTTCACTCTTAGGAGAAGGAAATGGCAACCCACTCCAGTGTTCTTGCCTGGAGAATCCCAGGGACGGGGGAGCCTGGTGGGCTGCCGTCTATGGGGTCACACAGGGTCAGACACGACTGAAGCGACTTAGCTGCAGCAGCATTCCCTGCCAGGTTTCTGGAAGCCTGAAAAGAGTGAGTATCTGCAGTCATGCAGGAAATGGTATTTGTCTTGATCATGCATGCAAAACCCAGCTCTACAAGAATTATTCTGATCTGTGTGGTTGTGGTTTGGAACATCTGAAGAGTAACTTCTGAAGTTTGTCTTTCTCTGTATGTGCACTGGTTGGACTGAAGTGAGAGTGACTGAAGATAGAAAATTTAGAAGTTTTGAAGGGTTCTGGTGATCTGAAGAAAGGCAGATTTTTTGTCCAAAAGGCCCACGAGTCTAGAAGACAAGCCTCAAGCCCTCTCAGCAGCATGGATTCTGTGCCAGAGAAGACATCTCTCATGTGTTTCCAGAAAACTCTCCTTCAAAGCATTCTGAATACAAAACTGGGGGTTTACAGACAAATCAAGTTTCCCTGAAGCTTCAGGTTTTATTTTCTCACGAGTTTTGCATTTTATTCCATTATATTCACCCGCATTCCAAAACGTCTGCTCCATACCCTTCTGATTTCTGAGCATATGGCCATTAATTCTCCCTTTGGAGAGAGCCTCTATCTTTAGCTCATTTTGAGCAACAGGGCTCTAAACTATAAGTTCTGAGAGTGGAAATTTCTCCTTCCCATAGTATTTAGTTGCTGAAGACCTATGGCTTCCTCTCCTGAGGCCGTGTAGCCCATCACCAGGCTCAACAGCTATGGACATCTATACATTTCACATTTCTGCTTTCTCAGTTAAATGGTTCCACTTATTCATGATTACGGCCAATGTTTATTGTGTACCTACAAAAGGCCAGGTTCTGAACAGGGTCTCTGTTAGATGAAGGGATAAATCACAGTGTAGAAAACAGACAGAAAACCAGTCTTGTCTTCCAGATTCTACCTGGACTAAAGCACTGGTGTCCCCCTTCACCTGTCAAGTGGAGACGTTTGAAACCACTTAGCCTTGATGGTTGAACCCACTTATTCCTGCTCACAACTGTGCTCCAAAAGTATAAACATAGAAACCTCATTTTCAAAGAATGAGGCAGAAGTCATAGATATTTTTTATGTGCCATACCTTCATTCAAGCACAATTTCACTAATTTTCCCAGGTGATTAATTTGATAGAATTCTGGTTGGTGGCATATTTTATTTCTTGGCACTCCTGGGACTATCTGGACTATGATTCTCCTACCATAAATCTATAATAGGAAGTTTGATTAATAGAAAATCGTAGATGGCAAATGGACCCAGCAGAGTTCCATGGAGGAGGGACTAAGAAAGGGTGTCTAACTTTTTTGTTTTTTTACTATTTCTACACCAGCGCCTTTGTGCCAGGAAGATAATATTTATGTATAGTGTATAGCCAACTTCTGAAACTTCCTGGCTCACCTCAGTCTGTAAAACCATTTATTTAATGAAAATCCTGGACTGTTCCGCTTTATACTTCAGTTCATGCTTTGCTATTCCCTTGCTTGAGAAACCCATTAATGGTGGCCCCATGAGCCCTTTCTGTGATTGTCAGCCCTACCATCACCAGCCAGTATCCTGGGTGTTCTGATGGTTCCATGGACCTTTTGGTTATCATAGAAGAGGGTGTGTGTCCTTCTCGCCGATAGTCCAGCCCCAAATTCTTCCTTCTTTAAAAAACCATTGCCAATCTTATTGACAGGTTAGAGAGTACTCACTTTGCTTTTTCAAAAGCTCATCATTTTCTTACTTTTTTTCCCCTCTTTCTTGTTCCTCTCTCTTGAGAGAATTACTTTCCATGCTGCTTGAGTCTTCCAAGGGTCAAACTGTTTTTAATCTTCCCAATCGCCTTTTAGTATGTTTTTTTAATATGCTCTTTTAATATATGCAACTGATCATTAATGATATTTTTTATCATTTTCAGTGTAGTTTAACAAACACACATGGAGTATGTGCATCATGCTAGGCTTGGTGGCAGGAAGAATGGAAGATAGAAGGGCAACTAAGGCCACTGTGGAAACTTCTCTCAAGGAGCCACCTGCTTAGTGCAAGAAGGCAACCACACCACATCACTTGCTACAGCCTAACACACCAGGCGATCATCAGCACCATAAAGTCTTAGTGGAACAAAAACAAGGGCTTCCTTCCTTCTGGAAGGACTGCAGACTGTTTCACAAGTTAAAGATTTGCAATATACATACATACATACATGTATCAAATCAGCATGTTGTACACCTAAAACTAAAGCAATATTATCTGTCAAATATATCTGAATTAAAAAGAAGGATGATAATTCATCTCAGTAGTGTATCCGAATTTTACTAACAAAAGGGGTGGGAGACTAGAAAGCCCAGCAGAAGGGAAGTGAAGGGCAGAGACATTTGAGACAAGAGAACTCAGGATATATTTTGGAAATGACAAGTCATCTCTTGTGAATGGGGAATAGTCAGGAGCTTCCATCAAAAATAAGCCTGGAAAGGGAAATGAAAGTCAAAAGAGCATCTGCAGGTTAAATAAGGGAAGGAAGAAACAGAGCTCTAGAAGGTTCTTAAGCTGCGTTGCAGAGACAAAGTCCCACTAGTATGGCGTGCATTCTGAAAGGCAATTTCACCTTTCTGCTATAGCATATCCAGCTGACTCAAGGCAACCAGAGAGTTCTCCTCTCTGTGTCATCATTTAGCTAACAGTGACTATCAATTTATTTAAGAGATTCCTCCAAACATGAAGAACTCAATGTAGCAGTGACTTTGAGCAGAGAACTGAACAGGGTTGTCACCTTCTATCAATGCATTCTGCTCCCTACATGCTCAGAGCTGAAAAAGACTAAGACCTTACTGTCTGTCTGGAAGGGGTGGCTTCAAGGCATTGAACTTTCAGGATTCTGAAGATAGTCTTTATTTTCCTTCATGTCATAAAATATTAGGGAAATAAATAAAAATCCATCTTTATGTTCAAGTTTTATCTTTCAGTCTTCCTCTTAGTTTTTTCCCATTTTCCCCCAACAAAAGTAATCATCTATTGAATAAAGTAAACCATGGACAATCTAGAATCTGAATAGAAGAGTGAAGAAAACATGCAGCATCTGAATGCAGAGAAAAAAGTGGAATAGATGTTGTAAGCTTCAGAAAAGTGTAGTAAACACTTGCTGGATGGTAGGAAGTGGCTCCTACACCTAGGTGGAGATTATACTCCAGAAGAACCCCAATGAAGCAAGTCTTCTGGGTTTAAAACAGGGTGTGATGCTTCTGAACCTCCGGACCTTCCAATTTCACTTGGCCTTAGCAATCATAAGCTCTGGACTGCTGCACACTGTCTTATGCTATTCCCCTGGTTGTCTTAGAAGCAGAGAAAGAATCACTTATGAACAAGAAATTTTATTGTTTTCATCACACCAGCTTCAGTTGGGCTATTACAAAAGACTTTCTTTTATGAAATTTCTCTTCAAAAACAATGGATTATAAGATAAGAGGAAATGACCTCAGGCAAGTGAAAAAATACTGCTAACACTGTAAGAAAACTTTGCAGAAGTTTCTCTCTATTTTTGTGTTCTGTCAAACTTCAACCATGTTTCATCTTTCCTTTCTCCAACTCCAGGTAGCAAAACTGTGTGATGGTTAATTTCTCATCTAACATTTATCATCCTGAATGAGAGTGGATTTATTCCTCCCTCACCTAGATAACTGTCATAACAGAGATGGTTTGACCTCATCTTCTTGAAAGAGCTCCCTCCTTCTAGCCAAGATAAACAAAACAACAATGTAACCTTTGAGAAGAAACTGATTTGTTGCTTTCTGCCATTTGGAAACCAGAAAGCAGTGTCTGCCCCAGCTCTTAACAAAACCATAAGCAAGTTTTCAGTGCTTTTTTGGGGGTGAACCAGAGAGTTTAGCAGAAGACTGCACAGAGATGGAAAGAGATTCCCAAACCATTGCCTGAACTTTGCCCTCAGCTCTGCTCCCAGCTCTTTTTCTCTAGAAAGGGAGCTAGCAGGTGGCATGCTATGCAGCAAACCAGCAGCAGGCTGATCACAGCTGTGCATGTTTGGCAAACAAATGTTTAATTTTGGAATTGGTCTCAGGCCAGTTCCACTGAGTGGGGGGTGGGGAAAAAAACCTGTGGTTGTCACATAGAGGAAGCAGAACACGTCCACAGATACCAAGAACCCAATTCACTGCCACAGAGAGACACACAGAATCAGCTCCCGTGTCACTCTTGTTGTAAGTTTCTCACCCTCTGTCCCAGGCCCTGATGGAGGAAGAGGGTCCCAGGAGAGAAGATCCCCTTCTCAGAAGTAGAAGTCACAAAAAGAGGGAAGTGACTAACCCTCAATGTTTCTCACCATCATCTCTCTTTTACAAAAAGTAGGATTCTGGCATCAGATGGAATCTGCAGGCATTTCTTCCCACCGTTGGGAAGTTTCAAGTTCTCAATGTGTCATGTTCCCAGCTCAGCTCCCAGAAACCATCTGATCCTGTGGAAGGAACTCAAAAATAATGTCATCGATGACAGGGTGGTTTTTATCCCTCCAACTCTAATCTAATGTATTGGTGCTTCCATTGCTCCATCTGTACAGTTGTAGGAACTGCCATTTTCCCTTTAGATTTCTGAGCATGGGATCTAATAATAGACGTAAAAGTGACCTGAAATAAAAGTCCACTTACTCTTTACCTATAAGGGCCCTGCATTTGAGGTAGCATCAACTAAGAAAGGTCTAATAGCATATCATTTGGAATCAGTGATTTGGATTATGGCTTGGAATCAGTATTATCCCAGAAGAGACTGACTAGTAGCGAGAAACCCCACATATGTGAAATTTAAACAACTGGAAAGTGCAAGTAATTGATCGGTAAGATGGGATTCTAAGTCTGAATGTTTGTGTCCCCTAAACATGATGGTATTGGGAGGTGGGCCTTGGGAAGTGTTTATGTCATGTGGATTGGAGCCCTTGTGAGCAGGATTAGTGTCTTATAAATGAGGCTCCAAACCTAGAGAACAAACTTATGGATACCAAGCAAAGGGGTGAGATGAATTGGGATATTGAGATTGATGTATATACAATATTACATATAAAATAGATAACTAATGATAACTGTTTTCCCAAGTGGCTCAGTGGCTAAAGAATCTGCCTGCAATGCAGGAGACACGGGTTCAATCCCCGTGTCAGGAAGATCCCCTAGAGTAGGAAATGCAACCCACTCCAATAGTCTTGCCTGTAAAATTCTACGGACAGAGGAGGCTGGCGGGCTATGGTCCATGGGGTCTCAAAGAGTCAGACATGACCAGATTGACTGAGCATGTACGCAAGGAGAACCTACTATATAGCACAGAAAACTCTACTCAGTTCTCTGTGATAATCTACATGGAAAGGAAATCCAAAAAAGAGTGGATATATGTGTATGAATATCTGATTAACTTTGCTATACAGCAGAAACTAACACAACATTGTAACGAGACTCAGTTCAGTTCAGTCGCTCAGTCTTGTCTGGCTCTTTACGACCCCATGAATCGCAGCACGCCAGGCCTCCTTGTCTATCACCAACTCCCGGAGTTCACTCAGACTCACGTCCATCGAGTTAGTGATGCCATCCAGCCATCTCATCCTCTGTCGTCCCCTTCTCCTCCTGCCCCCAATCCCTCCCAGCATCAGAGTCTTTTCCAATGACTCAACTCTTCGCATGAGGTGGCCAAAGTACTGGAGTTTCAGCTTTAGCATCATTCCTTCCAAAGAAATTCCAGGGCTAATCTCCTTCAGAATGGACTGGTTGGATCTACTTGCAGTCCAAGGGACTCTCAAGAGTCGTCTCCAACACCACAGTTCAAAAGCATCAATTCTTCGGCACTCAGCTTTCTTCACAGTCCAACTCTCACATCCATACATGACCACTGGAAAAACCACAGCCTTGACTAAATGGACCTTTGTTGGCAAAGTAATGTCTCTGCTTTTGAATATGCTATCTAGGTTGGTCATAACTTTCCTTCCAAGGAGTAAGCATCCTTTAATTTCATGGCTGCAGTCACCATCTGCAGTGATTTTGGAGCCCAAAAAGATAAAGTCTGACACTGTTTCCACTGTTTCCCCATCTATTTCCCATGAAGTGATGGGACCAGATGCCATGATCTTCGTTTTTTGAATGTTGAGCTTTAAGCCAACTTTTTCACTCTCCTCTTTCACTTTCATCAAGAGGCTTTTGAGTTCCTCTTCACTTTCTGCCATAAGGGTGGTGTCATCTGCATATCTGAGGTGATTGATATTTCTCCCTGCAATCTTGATTCCATCTTGTGCTTTATCCAGTCCAGCATTTCTCATGATGTACTCTGCATATAAGTTAAATAAGCAGGGTGACAATATACAGCCTTGACGTACTCCTTTCCCTATTTGGAACCAGTCTGTTGTTCCATGTCCAGTTCTAACTGTTGCTTCCTGACCTGCATATAGGTTTCTCAAGAGGCAGGTCAGGTGGTCTGGTATTCCCATCTCTTTCAGAATTTTCCACAGTTCATTGTGATCCACACATATTGTAATGCAACTATACTCCAATAAAAATTAATTTGAAAAAGAGGCTCTAGAGGGTTCTCTAGTCTCTTCCAATCAAGTGAAGACACAAGAAGGTGAAGTTGCCATTTTTTAAAGAGAAAGTGGGCCCTCAATAGACACCAAATATATTGGCATCATAATCTTATTCTTCTCAACATCCAGAACAATAAGAAATAAATTTCTTTGGTTTATAAGTTACACAGTTTGTGATATTTTGTTATGGCAGCCCTGACGGGAGGACAACACAGGAGGAGAGAAGGAACTCTCTTCCAGTCCTCTATTATGAGAAACACAAATGTATAAATTGCTGTGAGGATCTAGAAAAAAAAAGAAGAAAAAAATCTCCTGCACAAGTTGTGTGGTGGGAAGAAGAAGATGCTTTAGAATTTCCCCAATCTCAGTCTCTCTTTTCATTTTTTTTATAACAATAATAATTGATACCCATAATGAGGATAGAATTTCAGTAGAGATGTAAAGTAATTTCTGTGCCATCAAATCATTTATTACTTTCAGGAAAACTCCATTTGGCATAAATCCAAAGCTCAATTGGTATGTATTTTGCCACTCTTAAAAGTAACCAGCATAGATAAACTAACCAAAAAACTCAATTATTTTAAAGAAGTAAAAATAGACATTTTTGCACACCTATAGGAAAACTGCAATGGAGAAGGCAATGGCATGCCACTCCAGTACTCTTGCCTGGAAAATCCCATGGACAGAGGAGCCTGGTAGGCTGCAGTCCATGGGGTGGCTAGGAGTCAGACACGACTGAGCGACTTCACTTTCACTTTTCACTTTCCTGCATTGGAGAAGGAAATGGCAACCCACTCCAGTGTTCTTGCCTGGAGAATCCCAGGGACGGGGGAGCCTTGAGGGCTGCCGTCTCTGGGGTCACACAGAGTTGGACACGACTGAAGTGACTTAGCAGCAGCAGCAGGAAAACTGCAAGTAGCTATCTTGGGAGAGTTCTACCACAATAAGAGAACAGTCTAATTCTCCATATCCAAATTGCTGATTTTATAGAATGACTAAGATATTATCATAATGGTGAGTACATGAGAATCACATGTCAACATCATAATCCCAGCCTCTTGGTAAACATTCCATGAAATATCATATCTGGGCGTGAACTTTTTAGGGCCTCTCCTATCTACACCTTTTGCTATGCAAGATAAAGGTTTCAAGCATTGTCAGGCAGCGATGAGTGTACTTTTGATATTTGAGGTCACCAAAGGGGTTTCCCCAGTGGCTCAGTGGTAAAGAATCCGCCTGCAATGCAGGAGACCCAGGTTCAAACCCTGGGTCAGGACTATCCCCTGGAGGAGGAAATGGCAATCCACTCCAGTATCCTTGCCTGGGAAACCCCATGGACAGAGGAATCTGGCAGGCTACAGTCCACGGGGTCATGAAGAGTCTGACACAACTAAGCAACTAAGTACACACTTACTCAAATTGCAATGAAGGATCAGCATGTTTATGAATTGCGTGTCAACTCCCACGTCCCCACATACATGTTTTGTGGGGAAATCAGATCATATACATTTTCTGAAATAATCTTGTTCATTTTTTGTTTTTGCCCACTTCCCATCACAGAAAGGTAAACTTCCTGATAGGGCTTGGTTTGCTCATCTGTGTCCCCAGCATCAGAGTGTTCAAATATAGACTCCTAGTGGAGAATGCTGCCATGCATGCAAATAGAAAAACAGATGAAAGTTGACACCTATTTGCTTGAATATACATAAAATATCTCTGAGAGCACCATGCAAACCTGATAGCATGAGTTGCTTTGCATATCAGGAAGGAGGGAGAATTTTCACTATCCCTTTTTGTACCACTTGAATTTTGAATCATGTGGTTATACTAACTATGTAAAACCAAAGGAATAAACATTTTAAAAATGGAGTGCTCTGTTTTTGTAAACAGAGTTTGGCTGTTTTCTGTGACTCTGTTCTAGATGTTATCATACTAAGTGAAGTAAGTCAGAAAGAGAAAGACATGTATCACAATATCACTTATATATGGAATATAAAAATAGTGCAAATGAACTTTTACAAAACAGAAATAGACTTACAGACATGGAAAACAAACTTATGGTTACCAAAGGGGAAAGAAGGGGAGGCATAAATTAGGAGTATGGGATTAACAGATATACAGTACTAAACAAGGACCTACTGAACAGCACAGAGAACTTTATTCTATATCTTATAACAAACTATGATGGAAAAGAATAAAAAAGAATACAGACATATACATATATGTTTGTATAACCAAATCACTTTACTATATACCTGAAACTAACACAATTGTGTAAATTAAATACACTTCAGTAAAAAAAAAAACAAAATAAAGTTGAAAAATAGAGTGTTCTATTTTTGCAGAGTTTGGTGGCCTCTGGAAAGTACAATTAGTTTTTTGTTCTCGCCAGTCCTATAAGAGTTTAGTCTCTTTGCTCGTCTAGGGAAGCCCATATCATTCTACGCTCTTATGTATTTTATCTCATCATCTTCAAATATTAGTCAAATATAACAGTATTAAAAGGCTCTGACCCCCAATTCGGTTTATTCTATACCATGAGAGAAAAAAATCGAATGAGCCAATTACACAGGAAGGATGGAATTGCATAATTAAGAACATTCGCGACGGTTTTACTGAACTGCATTAAAACGGTCCATTTTCCTATCATTCATTGCTTTTATTGGACACCATCCTGACTTAATAGAATGGTTCTTCTTAACACTGTTAATTTCTGGAAGGGCTCCAAGGCAAATGAAATCTTGATACTCATGTTCTGAGAATACAAGTTGTGAAATGGTAGAGGTGGGTAGTTGAGGGGGGCATGTCTTGTTGAAGATCTATTTCACCCTGAAATGTGACAGGATGTTTCCTACCTCATCAAGACCTAGTGAATTTATCCCAGCACTTCTTCCCAGCCTCTAGAAGGATGTTCTCTTACACTGAACAAGATTCAGACTCCTAACTCTGAGAGGGTATGGAGAGAAACTAAAACCATACTACAGATCAACTATTTCTTGTTTTTTACTGTCTGCTTTGCCCACACAAGGGAGTTGTGAATGAAGGACTTCAGCTTATATAATTACATTAATTATAATTGCATTAAGGATATAAATATAAATAACAAATTTGGGTTGATCCAATATTTTACTTTAAGAGAAGCCGACGTTTTTTTCATAGTTATGGTTGGGGTCATTCTTGCCATAGGCCAGTGGGGTAGGCTGGCTTGCAGTTCTTCATGTCATTGCTTCTTAAATGTCTAAATAGAAATCCAACCTAAGTCTCAGAACCCCGGTCTCTTGCCTACCATCCAGTTCTCTGTTCTCTGATGCATCTTAGGATGTTTAAGTATGATCCTGGCTAATAGAAGATGGGGCAAAAATATCCAAAAAGTTTAGAAAAAACTCATTGTTGAACTCAGGAAATTTTAGACCAACTAACTACCTACCTAACTGGATGTATCTAAATCAGTCTGGGGGAATCATACGGATTTTTACCAAAACACATTTGATATATTTCTGAGTTTATGACATTTCCTATTATATACAAAAATTTGATTCAGACACTGCTGATTCAAACATTGTGTGTATTTTCAGGTAGAAGTTTCTTTTTTTCCTTAGGTGGGGAAAGTTTGCTTCCCCAAATAGAAAAGTAAAAATAATCCTAAAACCAGCAGTTACCTTAGTGAATAAACTCCTTTCAAAGCACCTATTTACTTACAAACAACAAATAGTCTTGTTTAGAAGACACTTACAAATAAGAAAGCATCTCACTCAATTCATGTGAAAGAAGCAGCACTGTATTAATTTATAGGAATTCTATAATTAGAAGTTGCCTAAATTATTGCTAATTAATAAGGTTTTATCAAGCCTTACATACGTATTGGGCTTCTCTGGTGTCTCAGATGGTAAAGAGTCTGCCTACAGGAGACCTGAGTTCGATCCCTGGATCGGGAAGATCCCCTGGAGAAGGAAATGGCAACCCACTTCATTATTCTTGCCTGGAAAGCCCCATGGATGGTGGCGCCTGGCAGGCTACAGTCCATGGGGTCATCAAGAGTTGGACATGACTGAGTGATTTCACTGTCTTTTTCTTTCTTTTCTTTACATATGTATTATAAGTGGAATCTGCACACAGTGGTACTATTTTCAGCTGAGTGCATTGTCAACCTCCCTCTCAAAATTTTCTTCATATCCTGACCACACTGAAACAGAAATAATGAAAAGACAAAATTTCATGATTTTTCTGAAAATGTATCTAAAGACTACATGAAAATGAAAAAAGAAATTATGGTCATCAGCTGTTTGTTTTACTTTACCTAAGTATCTGGTGTCTAAAAATTCTGGATTATGAACTCTGTCTTTAGGGGTGTCTGTCAAGATATTTAGCAACCAATAAAATCAATGTAACAAATAATGAGAACAGGTGCTGGTCTGTGGTTCGCATGTTTGAGCTAGTGCCTACTTAAGAAATATCAATGCTGTATGTCTGGAAGTAGGACTATGCAAAGACACGGCCTAGTTTCTGACCTTGGCTGGGAACAGCCACAGTGGCACAGATCCCCAGGACTCCCAAGAGGGCAATACATTCCTCTTCTTCTCTTCATGTACCCAAGGTTAACAAATCACAGACAGGAAAATCAACAAGACCAATGGGCACATAAATATTTGTTTATTAAAATGTGCACAGTGGCCATCCCGTTTAGGTGTACAGGTTAATTAATTGTAGATGCATGTTCTTCGAATAGGACAGGTTTCAATGTGCTTTGTGGCTGTGTCCATACATTCAGATCACTCTAAAAAACCATCCTTTTGACTGTAGTCAATCAATTAGTGACCAATTATTTCAAATTTCTTATAAATTAATATCCTAACTCTGACTGTAATTTTTAAGTATTTGGGATATTAAAAACTCACCTCACAGGACTACTAAAATCAATTTTAATTGGTTCAATTCAGACAGTTATCATAGAATCTAAGATTTGGAAGAGACTCCAGAATTATTGGGGCTTCCCAAGTGGCACTAGAGGTAAAGAACCTGCCTGCCAATGCAGGAATTTCAAGAGACATGGGTTTGATCCCTGGGTCAGGAAGATCCCCTGGAGTAGGAAAGGGCAACTTACTTCAGTATTCTTGCCTGGAGAATCTCATGGACAGAGCAGCCTGGTAGGCTACAGTCCGTAGTCTTTCAAGGAGTTGGCATTCACTCCAGAATTATTGAACCCCACTTCCAATCCTTTATAAAAATCCTTTCTCCCAGATTCTTGTTAGTTCCTGATGACTTCCAGCTGTGAGGAGCTTACTATCTATCATGAATATTTTTCTAATTAGCAACTTATTTTACTCATTCCAGCTGTACATTGCTTTTAATTTGGGAGATTTTGTTGGTTGGGTGGGTATATTGTTACATTTTGCTCACATTATTTGAGCTTGTAAAATGACGTCTACAGGTGGAAAATTACATTAAGTAATGACTACTTTCCAGCTTGTTCCCAGTGGGGGGAATAAGAATAAAAATTTCTTCAGAGCACATTTTTTCATATTCTCTGGGGAAGTTCAAGTCTGCAGTGCATGCAAAGTGGTGAAAAGGAAGTGAAGAAGGTCAAAGATCAACAAATCAATTATAAATGGGTATTTATTAAACAACTATTAATGTTCTCAGAATGCATTAGCAGCTCAGTAGAAAATGGCCTTTAGCATTTAGTGATGGGTTTAAAATGATTCACTGGGATAGTTTGGATACCTGGAGTCCTGAACTGAGTCTTGAAAAACAGCTAAGGTCTGGAGTGGTTTAAAGGGAGGAAAACAATTATATTCTGGAGTCCTGTGAATTCAGGGTGTGAAAAATTGAATATAGAACCTGTGGAGAAGAGAGAGGAAATGAACTTGCCCAAATAGAGTGGGTTGAAGAGTGGAGAGACAAGCTTACTGCCCAGAACAATGAAAAGGCCTGGCATGTAGCTAGCCAAGGTCATTGAACCTTCCAGGAGATGGAAGGGAAATGCCTTTAATGAGTAAGCATTCTGACATCACTTGTTTTAGAGATGGGATCAAAAATATAAGACATGACTCACCCTTCTTGGTAAATTCACGAAATTAAACACAGACGAGAATTGTCTCTACATGCCCATTCTATTCCTTATAAAGACAAAAAAGAATGATTCTAAACGTGGTCATGGCCAAATAATGCGAGGACTCTGGAGATTTATCTCAGACAGACTTTCTCTCAAAGGAACAAGCTACACATATCATGCACACATTTATGTCCCTAACTAACATTTTTTTTGAGTAGCATTTCTAGTCTCAATGTCACTTTAATGTGAAATACAGTACAGCTAAAGGGTTCAGGGACTAAATACCAACTGTAAGAAAAGTACATTCATTGAAACGCTGGGGAAACACTAGTCATTGACCATGTAACACGATTTATACATTAATCTAACTGCATGAGCTAACATTCAAGCATTTTTCTTACTGTGTTACAATTTCAGCCAGGTTCTGATTACTCCAGGTAATCCACTTTTAGTGTGTAATTTAACCTGCATGTGCATAGCCTGGTTTGTGTGTACAGGTCACCTGTATTTTGCAGTAATTGGACCACTTCCACAGAAGAACAGAATGCCTAAGACCCATTTATCAGATATGACAATTCTTCTGTTGTTATCACTTTTTGTCCAATGTGACAACCCACAGGCATTTAGCAAAACATAAAGATTTATCACCCGATTCCCCTATTCACGGTCACTTGGATATTTTGATTTTCAGTTTTATGTCAAGACATCTTCCTTCATTATGTGCCATGGATGAAGCATTTGTGCTATGCCTCCTACACATGAGTTTTTTTAGGTTTTAGGCCTTCTCTGTACCATAAAATATGAACTGTCATGGGCAGGGTTCAGTCTATTTATCTCTGAATTACTGCCCCTCACATTAGAGTTTCCATCAGCTGAATAGAGGGGGAGAGATGGCTGCTTGTTTGCCCTCAGGAAACAAATGTCTGAAGCTGAAACACTCTTAACAGCAAGGGCTGAAGCCAAGCAAGGGAATGGTGTAGCGACAGTAACACGAGAACTGAAGTGTGGAGTTGGGTAGGTAACACTCTCAGCACCAACCATCGTTCTCAACTCACCCGTGGCCCTGTGCCCCCTAACTCACATCTTCCAAATAAACACAGGGTCAGGAGGCGATACATATAAGATCTGGTTTACTGATTCCAGCCAGCACAAGACCCATTTAGATAAAACTACATTTTACAGCTTCACAAAAAGGAGATATTCTTACATGCAAAAATGTTGGGTAAAACATAATCGAGTATTTACCCAGGGCCTCTGAACGCCTTCTGTCCCACTGGGAGTTTTCATCGACATGTCTCCCCAGTTATCCTTAAGCTGAATTTTTAACCATTTAACTCATCCAAAACTCTTTACATACTGGCTAAGGGAATATTTTTGTCCCAGTGGTTAATACTTCACCCTAAAATGAAGTAAACCTGGCTATGGAGAGGATGCAATTTATGCTGCCTGCCACACTGCCTGGTTGGGTGAGATTTTCAGTTAAAGTCACCCCTCCCTCACTTTGGTTTTGCCCCAGGGAAGGGAGATACATAGGCATTCAGGCCTGACAGGTAAGTGCTTGCCACTTATAAAATCCAATAAATAAATCCTAAATAAATATATCTGCAAATCGAAACCATTTTGAGCTACTTAACCGAGTGCATATCTAGTCCTTTGTACACATATTTGTACAAAGTGTTGCCTGTAATTTTAAAGATGCTTGCCTCCGGGAGGTTTCGTTTTTCCATTGAAGTCCCCTTGATTTACTGTACGCAATATGTTACAGCTTCCTTATTTGCTCCTTTGGGACAGTTACTGACAGTAAATCTCTATTAAAATATTCTTCCATATGGTTGCATGAAAATTTTATTGCAGTGAGCCTGGGGCTGAAGGTCACAGCTGAGTAGCTGCAGTTAAGTATTGCAGTCTATGGACTCAGAGGTACATCTGTTCTGGGAGCTGGAGTAAAATTAGAATTTTACTGTCAATAGCATTTCTCCAAAACTAGTTACATTTGTTTACTGTGGCTGGCTGGGCCTTTTCCTCCACAGTCCCTGAAATGCATGCCATCTAGCCCAGCAGCCATTGCTTTCAGGTTGGAAGTTTTAATACAGAATTTGCTGAACCTGAAGGTCATCTGCGAAGTCCCTAATGGATATTTCATTTATGATACATGAAAATTTAATTTTATCTTGTCTAATTTGAGTCTATTGCTCACTCACATTGGCTTTAGCCATAACTCATTGTTGTTCTAAACACTTCTTGGAAAGCACATTGTACAAACTTAATAAATGCTACCAAAGGATGGTTTTTAATCTGCATCTCCGGAGTTAATGAGGGAAGACCCAAGCAAACAAGTTTTCAGGGCTTTGAATGCCTGAGGAAAGGGTGGGGTGGATTGAACACCATTCACCTGGGATTTAGGTGCTATTAGTTTGGGAGTTAGATAGTACTGTGCTCAGTCACCTCAGTCGTATCCAACTCTATGTGACCCCATGGACGATAGCCCACCAGGCTCCTCTGTCCATGGGATTCTCCAGGCAAAAATACTGGAGTAGGTTGCCATTTCCTCCTCTAGGGGATCTTCCCAGCCCAAGGATCAAACCCTGTGTCTGCTCCATTGCAGTCAGATTCTTTACCCACTGAGTCACCTGGGAAACCCTCATCCTTGAAAATATTGGGAAAACTGAACAGTGTGCAATCTAGTCTAATTCAAATCCAGCCCAGCCTCTGGCATGTCAAGAAGTGTAAGCCACAAGAAAAAACCAATCCAAGAAGTTCCATGACTTCACAAAGCTCACCAGCAGCTTCACCACAGCCTTCATTCAAAGAGTGGTTGATCAGTAGATTTGGAAATTTGAGTGACTCTGTATCAAGGTTCTTTGATATTGATTAATTTCCAACCTGTTTCTGAGATCTGATTGATTATCTTATACTATTTCCATAAATTGAGTGAAATGTTCAAGAAAAAAAAATTTTTTTAATTCTCATATTTAAGGATAAATCACCATACTGAACTTTCAGGAGACATTTGAGGAGTATCCAGGGAAAAGGAGAGGAAAAGGCTTTAGAGGAAAATAATAACATTTACTGGGTGCCAACTATGTGCATGTCTAAGGCTTCTCAAAGTACTGCCTCTTAATTCTCACAAGATCCCTATGAGTTAGGCACAGTTATCATTCCCGTTTTACAGATGGCAAAACAATAGTACAGAGAAATTAAGGAATTTGTTTAGTTGCATTGCTAGTAAACAGAGCTGGATTCAAAACAACATGGCCTCAGTGTCGATGTTGTTAACCATATATTCGCCTGCCTCCTCTCTGGAGGAGAGGTGGAGGAGGCATTGAAAGTCCCAAATGATTCCCCAATGGCAAATCAGGTTTGAGATAAAAGTATGAATCAGGCTGTTTTGCCTCGGGATGTAGTCTAAGTCCATTCTCTTTGTCATTTATGATGATAAGGGTCATGCTTTTGATACCCAGCAGTGAGAATAGATATGGAACCAGCTAACCTTTGAATTCTGTAATAGTATTTTCAAAAAATATATAGTGAAGCAGAAGAGGTCAGCTTGATGGAGCCGATGAACTGGGTCGAGTTCTCTCCCCGCTAAGAATTTGTTCTTTATAAATAGAAATCTATTTCAGAGACGCAGGTACCACAGACTAAATCTCAACCTCACCCCTCATATTTCCACTCTGCATTTCCCTCCACCAACACATACACATGTACGTATGCACACATACATGGACACACACACACACACACACACACTAGCTGGGCAAAAGGAAAACTGGGTGCTTAGAAGGTTGAGGAGAAAGATTCAGTGGTTGCAGAAAGAGGTAAATCCATGAGGTAAATATGAGCTAAAGTCTTCAAGGGCTATAGCCAAACTTTGGAAAAGATCAAATGTGTTTGGCAGAGGACCAGAGGCAGAACCAGGATCTGGGCACAAGACCAAAGCATCTAGTGGTAAAAAGATGCAATTTGTTGTTACTCAGTTGCCCTGTCATGGCTGACTCTTTGCAACTACATGGACTACAGTACACCAGGCTTCCCTGTCCTTCACCATCTCCCTGAGCTTACTCAAGCTCATGTACACTGAGTTGGTGATGCCATCCAACCATCCTGTGCTCTGTCATCCCCATCTCCTGCTTTTAAACTTTCCCAGCATCAAGGTCTTTTCCAATGAGTCAACTCTTCGCATTAGGTGGCCAAGGTAATTGGGGCTTCAGCTTCAACATCAGTCCTTCTAATACATATTCAGGACTAATTTCCTTTAGGATTGACTGGTTTGATCTCCTTGAAGTCCAAGGGACTCTCAAGCGTCTTCTCCAACACCACAGTTCAGAAGCATCAGTTCTTCATTGCTCAGCCTTCTTTATGGTCCAACTCTCACATCCATATATGACTACTGGAAAAACGATAGCTTTAACTAGATGGACCTTTGTTGGCAAAGTAATGTCTCTGCTTTTTAATATGCTGTCTGAGTAGGTCATATCTTTTCTTCCAAAGATCAAGTGTCTTTTAATTTCATGGTTGTAATTACTGTTTGCAGTGATGTTGGAACCCAAGAAAACAATCTGTCACTGTTTCCATTGTTTCCCCATCTATTTGCCATGAAGTGATGGGATTGGATGCCATGATCTTCATTTTGTGAATGTTGAATTTTAAGCCAGCTTTTTCATTCTTCTCTTTCACCTTCACCAAGAAGCTCTTTAGTTCCTCTTCACTTTCTGCCATAAGGGTGGTGTCACCTGCATATCTGAGGTTATTGATATTTCTCCCAGCAATCTTGATTCCAGCTTGTGTTTCATGCAACCTGGCATTTCGCATGATGTACTCTGCCTTTCGGAGAAGGCAATGGCACCCCATTCCAGTACTTTTGCCTAGAAAATCCCATGGACGGAGGAGCCTGGTAGGCTGCAGTCCATGGGGTCGCTAGAGTCGGACACAACTGAACGACTTCACTTTCACTTTTCACTTTCATGCATTGGAGAAGGAAATGGCAACCCACTCCAGTGTTCTTGCCTGGAGAATCCCAGGGACGGGGGAGCCTGGTGGGCTGCCGTCTATGGGGTCTCACAGAGTCAGACATGACTGAAGCGACTTAGCAGCCTTTAAATTAAATAAACAAGGAGACAATACACAGCCTTGACACACTCCTTTCGCAATATTGAACGAGTCTGTTGTTCCATGCCTGGTTCTAACTGTTGCTTCTTGACCTACATGCAGAAAAATTGTACAGGAGATTGCTAGGAGTAGTCCAGAGGCATCAGAGCCTCAAATGGGTAGCATGTTCAGCTGGCTTAAAGGATTAGAAATATGTTCTTTTTCCAATAAATACCTTGAAACGCTTTTCTGAAATAAATATAGAAGTTGCCAAAAAGAAGCAAGAGTTTCCAAGTATCTTTTCTCTAATTTCCCCCAATGATAACATCTTACGTAAGATGATCAAAAAAAGGAAATTGGCATCTATACCATATTTTTAACCATGCTATAGACCTTCTTTGCATCTCATCAGAACAAATAGTGTTTGGAGCACTCTTTTTGGTGCCTAAGGCAAACTCTTCTAGGGGCTGGAGTATAGTCTCTGGGGTTCAAGTGTCTTCAGCTTATTGACAAAAGCTGAAGACCAGTCACATACTGCTTGACTGTACAATTTTGTGACTAGTATTTGGAAAACCTGTTATCTCATTCAGTTGCCATGACATAGGAAAAGTATGACACAATTACACATCTCTGAGCACCTTTTATTTTACTTAAGCACACAGACTGAATCTGGGGTCTTTGTGTCTTCAAATTACAGAGGAGGTACAATAGTGAAGAATTTCCAGGAAGGTTTTTAGTGGGGAAGATGTGGGAATTGGGGAGTTTTCTTTCCTGGCCTCAAAGAACACAACTGGAATCTTTGAACAGCTTGAATTCTGAAAATACTATTTAGAGATAACTGGGGTATTTATGCATGTGTTGATAACTTAAATGCTGCTGCTGCTATTTAGTCACTAAGACACGCCCAACTCTTTGAAACCCCGTGGACTGTAACTTGCCAGGCTCCTCTGTCCATAGGATTTCCCCGGCAAGGATACTGGAGTGGGTTGCCATTGCCTTCTCCATGGAATCTTCCTGACTCAGGGATCAGACCCACATCTCCTGCACTGGCAGGTGGATTCTTTACCACTGAGCCACCAGGGAAGCTTGGATAACTTATATAGAATCCCTCAAAAACTTTGAGCTTTTGTCTATTCTTTCCTTGGTAATTATAGTTTTTATTAAGATACTAAGTAGGAACCAGCTATTAGATACAGGACGGATTTCTACCTTGTTAGGTTTGTCCCATTCTGAGGAAGCTCGTGTATGTAGGTGTAACAAGGCAGAACAAACCTAACTCGATCCCATGTCAGATCTGTTTCTTTATATTCTATTGCTTCTGCTCTGAGTTAAGAATTTTGCTTATAGCCTGAAACATAAAGGATAGCCCATTCTCAAGGCTCTGACCTTTAAAGGTATAATACTTTTCCATTCACATAGAGATCAAAGTTGTTGAACAGAGAATAACATTTGTCTTGTTGGAGGTTTACAGGAACATCATGACCTGACCTATGTGGACCACTGCAAGAACAAAGGATTCTAACACCAAGAAGTTTGCAACAACCAATCACACCAGCCCTCCTTCATCTTGCTTTTGAAAATGCTTTGCTGAAACCCTTCAGAGAGATTGGGGTTTGGGGAGCATGAGCCACCTGTTCTTTCATGGCCCTGCAATAAACCTTTCTCTGGTCCAGCTCTAGTGTTCTGGTATTGTCTGGCCTCACTGGGCATCAGGAACATGAACTTATGCTCAGTAACATTGCTGTATACATAAGGTCAGGCTTTGTCAATAACTGGATTCATGGCAGGGGGGGAATGATCTTTTTAAGAACTTTTACTGTGTTTTTATCTAATACTCATTTTTTTTTTTTTTTTGTAAACTGGAAGTCATTTCAAAGTACTTTATATGAAACATAAGGGCTCTAAAAGAAATGCATAAAATGATTATAGCTGTGTCCTGGAGAGTGAAAGTTAGTCTCTCTGTGTGTGTCCACTTTAGATTCTATTATTTAGGAGTTGATGCAGTAATACTAAGTAAATACATATTTACTAACCACTCATACTTCCATCCACACATGGGTGCCACACACATCGCAGAAATGTGAAAGGAACAGCGGGCAGGCTCCTCTTTCACTCATGCCATGAAGCTCCTTCTTTTGCTTATTTGAGAAGGGAGAAAAGATCATTTTAAAGTTAAATTGCCTGGTGAACCCATCTATCATTTGCAAAAAAGTAATGAGCTGGAGCTGGAAGCCTACGTCTCCACTTTCTTCCTTTTTCTCATGGCCAGGATGTAAGAAATAAAAAGCCATTTTTCTTGATGTGTGATCAAACGATGGATTAAGACTTGCCAGGCGTTGGTGATCAATTGTCTGATAATATGTGACAGATCTTGTCAGATTGATGAAAAGGTACCCCAACCCATTGGGAGAGAAGGCTCTGAGCTGTGAAGGTGCTTTCTTAAGCAATTGCCTGAGAAGCAAAGACCTCTGTGATATCAATTATCTTCTGTATCAACACTAAACAGGATTTTTACTGTGAGAGCTGCCACTGTGAGTTGATGTGTGTAAGTTAATAACTAATTAGATGCATTTCAGTAATCACTTCACTTTAATTGGTTTTGTATCTTATTTTTCAAAGGAGGAAAGTATAGACTTGTCCTAATATTTTACCCTAATAATGTTCCACAACACATGAAATGAATTCCCCTCTACTCTCCCCCACATTCTGACAGGCCAATAAAAATAGTATTAGGTGATTAAATAAAGAAAAAAATTAAAGAAGCAGACAGAATGATACATGGTAATAACAAGCAGCTGGCAGGCTCCTGGGTGAATCTGCCACCTGATGGCTCACCCCAGGATCTGGGCACAGCCTCCAGCAGTATCTTCCTTAGCAGGATCCACACTCTGCAGCAGCCCCTCTTCTGGGGAAGGGAGGGAAAGGTAACCATAAGGAGACATACTATTTACATCTTTCACAACAGTTTCAAACTGGCACATGAATATCCACTCATCTCTGGCCCTGGTTTAAGAAAATGAGGGGAAAAAACTTCAAAATCACCTGGACTTATTTAGGAGCTCAGGGAAAGTATAAAACATGGTTAGATTTCCTTTTTCCTTTTTTACTTAGTCCCAACCCACTCCAGTGTCCTTGCCTGGAGAATCCCAGGGATGGGGATCCTGGTGGGCTGCCGTTTATGGGGTCGCACAGAATCGGACACGACTGAAGCGACTTAGCAAGCAAGCAAGCTTGGGGAGAAAAGCTTTATTTTTACATGAGGCCCAAGAAAGGACTGAAATCGGTTTCAAATTCCTTTTTAGTGCAGGCAAGGAATCTGGCAACTCAGCATTTTCTCCCCGTTTTGCTGTTAAGGACAGTGTGCTGAAACAATTCTTCCTGTGTAAACAAGCCATCTCCCCATGTGAAAGACATTCACATTTGGTGTTTTAGATTCAATCTGAGGAAAGCTATGGCTGAGTCTCTATGTTGTGCAGAGAGAAGTGGGGGGCAGGTAGAGGGTAGATGGTCAGAAGGGGAGGTTAATACTGAAAATTCAAATCTGTCACTCACGAGGGACTAGAATCTGAAATAGACACATCTCATGACAACTGAAAAATCTTGTATGTGCCCATTCATTATATATATACATGCATACATGTATATACATATATGCATGAATGTGTGTATATACAGACACATTTCATGACAACTGAAAAATCTGTTATGTACCCATTCATTGTAAATACATACATACATGTATGTATATGTATGTATATATATGTGGAGCTTCCCTGGTGGCTCAGTCATAAAGAACCCACCTGCCAATGCAGGAAAAGGGAGTTCCATCTCTGGGTTGGAAAGATCCCCTGGAGAAGAGAATGGTTAGCCACTCCAGTGTTCTTGCCTGGGAAATCTCATGGACAGAGGAGCCTGCTGGGCTATAGTCCATGGAGTTGCAAAGAGTTGGACACGGCTGAGGGACTAAAAAACAACAATGCTTACAGTGTGTGTGTGTGTGTGTGTGTGTTTGCACGCACACGTGTGTGTGTGCTTCCTATGTGTCAGAATCATGCTAGGCCCTGGGGATTCAGAGATGACTCGGGTAGAGCCTTGTCTTCTTGGAGCTTGAAATGGAGGCACATTAGAGATGGTTTAGCCCAAAGTTTTTGTGTTTGATAAACTGAATTCCAGGGAGCTAACTGGAATTCTTTAAGAAGGTGGGATAACTAGAGAAATTTAAGCAGATATGCTCTATCCCATCTCCATCACCCACCCACTATCTTATCCAAAGATCCCATTCTGGTCTTTTTATATAGTGGGATTTCCTGTTAGTCTTCCTTTTTCAAAATAAAAGAGTCCTACTAAAAAAGGAACATGAAGGAAGAAAAGAGAGAGCAATCCAATTTTTTATCTTTTGTAAAGAAAATTTAATTTTTTAAGATGAGAAGCATTTTGTGACATATTTGGTGACAATCTGGGGAGTTCTGTTGGCCCGTGGTCAAGATGTCACAATGGGATGCCCAAGAGGCCAATGTAGCCTGCCCTCTGCCACCTGCCACTTAATCTTTTTGGGATGTAGAGCTTGCCCACCTGCAAAGAAAGAGGCTTAGAGGCAGGTGTCAGCAGCATGACCTCCTTCCAACAGAACAGAAGCAGGAGCTGCATTCCTGTTGTATTCACTACGGGAGCTTAGGGACGTCTTGGTTTACCAGTTGATTTCTGTTTTTCATCTTAGGTTTTCATGCATAGGGGAACATCTTGCCCTAATTATAAGAAATGCTTGGGAGCTCCTCTGGACTCCAGAGCATTTGCTTGTATTCTGAAGGACATCAACTCTTATTACCAAATTTATCATGAAGCAGCGTTTGAAACTCTTAAGACTCCAGTGATGATCAGGGTCAACACGATAGAAGGCGGAATTGTGGCAGAATGATGATTCAGTGAACTACAAGGGTGGGGCAGTGGTGAGAAGTCAAGTTCTAGTTGAGGAGCACAGGCGAAATCGATTTATAACAAAATTTGAGTCATGCAAAATTAGTACATTCCAGGGATCTTCTGTACCATATCATGCCTATATACATAACAATACCATATAGTATACTTAAAAATCTGTTAAGAGGGTAGATCTTATGTTTAGGGTTCTTGCAAAAGTAAAACCCATCAAGGACAGGTAAGAGCACTTTCCTTTCCCTCTGCTATGGATAGTGGGCATCAGTCAGAGAGTGCTCAGTCTTGGTTTGTCTGGTTTGAGAACAGAAGCCACCCTGACCCTTGGGCATTCTCTGTAGTCAACCAGGAGCTTCTATATCAGCCCAGGCAACTGGGCCATTTCAATCCTGCCCACTCCCTTTCTGGCTGGTCTCATGCAAAGATCCAGCTCCTTTTGTTCATTCTTAACATGAACTGTTCTTGTCTTATCCAAACTTGGAACTAGAACACCCATTCTTATGTCTATCCTAGAATTTAAAAAAAACTATTTCAAGGATGAAATCCCCAAGATAAGATACTACCTTTCTGGGAAATTGAAGGAAAGAAGAGGATGAACCTGAGATATTGTGAAGCAAGTACAGGAGATTAAAGAGAGTTAAAAAGATGTTTTCACAGGGCCTAAGACATTGGATTCAACCCTTTAATAATCATTTGTTAATTGAATGAATGAAAGCTGAGCATAAGAAGTTGGATTTTATCAAACTATGATTAGGGATCACTAATCTTCAAACCTTGTATTTGAACATCCAGAAAATTTCCCTCATGAATGGTATGGGCAGAGAAACAGAGAAATCTGAGATAGGTTGAAATATAGTTCCTGTGGAGTCCCCTTGTACATCCGTTACCCTTGCCCTGTATATACTACATCATGGTGTCAGGATCTGGTGGAAAGGAACATTTGGATGGCTTTTTCAATAAGAAATGTAGAAAAGGATGAATTCCTGAGACTCTGATCATATTGAGAGAAATAGGAGCTTGCCAGAATGTTAATATAAATGACCTTGGAAAAGAAGAGAAATTGGTATTGAGCATTTGCCATCTTCCCAAGACAGAGTTCAAGTGGATTTGACGTAAACTTATAGAAAGACAGTTTAATTGAAGCCTTAGAATAAGCAAAATCCAGTAAGATTCTCAGTTCAACAGAAAAGAAGTTCTGATTAAGTTTGTATTCATTTATTCTCTTGAGAGCTTGTATGGGCATTTCCACAAGATCAGAGGCAAGCTGCTCCCTTCTCTTCTGCAAGGCTCAAGCTGAAGTAGAAAGGAGAGGAAATTGCTATGTGGGTGGGTGCTAAGCCACTTCTATCAAGTCCAACTCTGTGTGACTCCAGGGACTGTAGCCCGCCAGGCCCCGTTGTCCATGGGATTCTCCAGGCAAGAATACTGGAGTGGGTTGCCATGCCCTCCTCCAGGGGATCTTCCTGACCGAGGAATCGAACCTGCGTCTCATGTCTCCTGCATTGACAGGCAGGTTCTTTACCACTAGCTCTACCTGGGAAGATAAGTGTCTTTAATTTGGTGAAAAGAAAAAAGGAAATTTTAATATTGGATAAATTAGGATAAAGAACTGTCACGTCCAGATACTGAGATTATCTGTAAATAGAGAAAGGTCAGAACTTTCACAGACACATTTAGTTTGAAACAAAATGTTTCTACCATTGCAACAGGAAGTGAGCTATTTGGAGATTTCAAAAGAAAGCTTATCAGGCTTCATGCAAATTCAGTATTAAGGGGTCCTTAATTCTCAGGGTCCTCTAGCCAAATGACTCAAGATTGTTTTACAGACAAGAAAACATAGGCTTTGAGAGACAAATGAACACGTTTCAAAATTAATGGCCTAACAGTGGCAAGAACTTATTGATGCACCCTCACTGGTACTCTCATGTGATTGCCTTAGTAAAATTCATGAAATATTTAAACTCTGTATTATGTATGTTCACCTTGATTTAGGCACCATGGGAGACTAGACTAGGAGACATATGTGCTCACAGGAAGATGTAAACCTCACTGGGAAGAAAAGACATACAACACTATTAGAAATAGCCTTACATGGCCATTCATGTGCCAGGATTAGTGTTGGCACTAATTCCACTACGTATTAATTGATATTTGATCTTCACGATAGTTGTATAAGACAAAGAGACCCATTTGACAGAAATTGAAGCTTAGGCTAAATGATCTGCTCTCGGTCAAATAGCTAGCATGGTGCAGAAATGGAGTTTGAAGCTGGTACTTACTTAAAACTGAGGTCCTTCCCACTATATCTTGCTACCTCTCACACTTGTAAAACTCTTGATTTTTCATTAACAGGCATAATAGGCACAATAATCAGCCATCTCTAGACTCTGTTGTCATAAAATTGATAGGGTGAAATAATTTTTTTAAGCGTTTGAATTCAGCAAAGCCACTGTTTGAGGAGTGAAAGATACTTGAAAAAATCTGCTGGTTTCACTAACTTGTGCATTACTTGACAGGTGTCAAATATCATGGAAATAGAGCCTCAATCACTGTACTGAATTCCTGCAGAATCAGAATATTCTGAGGACTGTTTGCTAGTCAGTATTAAACCACAGCATCATTGCAGAACTCATGGGAAACTCATGAATAGTGAATGTCCTTTTACAGGGACTTTTTTTTAGTTTTCCAGATGTGTTTTCTAAAACAGTGAGGGATCACTATAAAAAGGGGGGAGATTTACTACAAAAATGGGCATGATCCATGAACAAAAACGATAATAAAGGAAATAGGTACATTAAACCACAGCTCTGCAACTCTAAAACTACAATGTTAAGAGTCAGCCAAACACAAATCTACAATAAATAGTTTGAGTTAAAATCTAAGCCTGTGCATTTAAAAATACTATAGTCATAAAAGAAAATTAAAAGGAATGCATTCTTATTATAAATAATACTATGAGATTTTGCACTTAAAAAATTAAGGTTAAAATATCATGCTGCAAAGAATAGTTGCATATAAAAATGCAAGCCTTAATCACTGAGAAATTCATGACTTTTTAATTTGCTTTCCAAAATTACCCAAGAGATTTTTCTCAGTGAGAACAAAACACATGGTTAAATTATAGTATCTACTCACCAATTTATTATTGTTTTGTTTGTGGGTTGTTGGATTATTTTTTGGCTTCACAGAAAGCCAAAACTAGTTTGGAAACAAGCTCTCCAAAAATACTAAGCTGGAGATGAAACCAAGCATGGAAAATGTTGGCTTATAGAATGTGATCATGAATCACTAAAGATGATACCAGAAATCCACATGAAATATTCACTCTAGAAACAAAATGGAGATATGAAATGCATGAGCTGGAAGAGCATATCTAGTGTCACAGTTATTGAGAGTCAGACAACACCAGAGAGAAAAAGAAACCAGGGTAGAAATTACTGCAGCTTCTGACTCCTGGTGCAAAATGGAATAAAGTTCCCAAAGACAGGGAACCGAAGAATTATATTTATATATTCTGGGGTTTACCAACTGGAATTCTTGAGCTATGTTGGATTTTGCCTTCAGACTAGATTCCAGCAGCCAACTTGCATTTTCATAGCAATAGTAACCCAAACAGGACATCTTGATGCAGTTTAAAGTGGTTAAGTTAAAATAGTTATTTCCTCAAAAGAGGAATACAGTCTTTGACCATTGTTTCACCCCTCAGTCCTTCTAGAGGATGACTCCTTAAACTTTTATTTTTATACCTTCTTGGTCACTTCAGTTGCTCAGTGTGTCTGACTCTTTGCGACCCCATGGACTGCAGCACGCCAGGCCTCCCTGTCCATCACCAACTTCCAGAGGGTGACTCAAACTCATGTCCATTGAGTCGGTGATGCCATCCAACCATCTCATCCCCTGTCGTCCCCTTCTCCTCCCGCCTTCAATCTTTCCCAGCATCAGGGTCTTTTCCAATGAGTCACTTCTTCACATCAGGTGGCCAAAGTATTGGAGTTTCGGATTCAACATCAGTCCTTCCAATGAAACATTCAGGACTGAGTTCCTTTAGGAGGGACTGGTTGGATCTCCTTGCAGTCCAAGGGACTCTCAAGAGTCTTCTCCAACACCACAGTTCAAAAACATCAATTCTTGGTAAAGATGTGTTGAAAGCACCTGCTAAAAATTTTATTTAGAATCTAAAACTCTAAAGCTTGATAACTTCATTTTTAAGCATTTTCAAAATGCTCCCAAGTCAAAATTATGGCATAAGGAATGTCTAGGTCAAAAAGCTATACACTTTTTCAGAGTATAAAAGCCAAATGCTATTTAACAAAATATGTACTAAATAAGATCTGTATGAAGAAAACTGCAACTTTGATTAAAGATATCAAAGAAGAATTAAATAAATGGAGAGCTATTGCACAATCATTTGTAAGAAAACAAGACTGTCAAGATGTCAGTTCTTCCAAACTTGATCTGCAGATCCAATGCAATATACAATCCCCTTCAAAAGACCAGTTAATTATTTTTTGGGTATTGAGAGACTAATTCTATGATTTACATGAAAAGGTAAAAGGTCCAGAATAGCTAATTAATTACTGAAGGGTAAGAACCAAGTTGGAGGAATATACCGCTCAAGAGCTACTGTAAAACTTTGGTGAACAAGACGGTAGAGTATTGCAAAAGAACAGACAAATAGATCAATGGAGCTAAATGGAACACTCAGAAATAGACCCATATTGGTATGGTAAACTAATCTTTGACAAAGTAACAAAGGCAATGCAATGGAACAAAGATAGTCTTTTCAACAAATGGTGCAGGAACAGCTGGACATGTACCTGCAAAAAAATGAATCTAAACACAGATTTTACACCCTTCACAAACAGTAACTCCAAATGGATCACACACTTAAATGTGAAACACAAAACTATAAAACTAGATGATAGAATGGGAGAACACCCGATTGGTCTTGGGTATGGTGATGACTTTTTCATACTACATCAAAGGCACAATCCACAAGAGAAATAATTGATGAGCTAGACTTCAAAATTTAAAACTTGCTCTGTGAGAGACAAGCCAAAGAGAGTGAGAAGACAGGCTATAGACTGAGAGAGATATTTTCAAAATATACATCTGATAAGGAACAGTTATACAAAATATATAAAGAACTCTTAAAATTCAACAAGAAAACAAACAGCCTGACTTTTATATTATATTTTATATTTTATTGAAGTATAGTTAACTTGTGGAGAAGGCAATGGCACCCCACTCCAGTACTCTTGCCTGGAAAATCCCATGGATGGAGGAGCCTGGAAGGCTGCAGTCCAAGGGGTCACTAAGGGTTGGACACGACTGAGCGACTTCACTTTCACTTTTCACTTTCATGCATGGGAGAAGGAAATGTCAAACCACTCCAGTGTTCTTGCCTGGAAAATCCCAGGGACAGGGGAGCCTGGTGGGCTGCCGTCTGTGGGGTCGCACCGAGTCGGACATGACTGAAGTGACTTAGCAATAGTTGACTTGAAATATTACATTAGTTTCAGGTGTACAGCATAGTGATCCAATATTTTCAGAGATTATACTACATTTACTGTTATTATAAAATATCAGCTATATTCTTGATACTGAACAGCCAGTTTTTAAAAGGAACCAAAGACCTGGACAAGCATCTTACCAAAGGGGATGCACAGATGGCAAACAAGCATATCAAAAAATATTCAGTGTCACATATCATGAGGGAATTGCACATTAAAACAATGAGACATCACTGTTCACCTATTATAATAATCGCACTCCAAAATGCTGACAGCACCAAGTGCTGGTGAGGATCTGGATCAACAGGAACTGAAGTAAAGTGAAGTGAAAGCCGCTCAGTCATGTCTGACTCTTTGCAACCCCATGGACTATACAGTCCGTTAAATTCTCCAGCCCAGAATAATGGAGTGGGTAGCCTTTCCCTTCTCCAGGGGATCTTCCTGACCCAGGGATCTAACCCAGGTCTCCCCCATTGCAGGTGGATTCTTTACCAGCTGAGTCACAAGGGAAGTCCACAGGAACACGCGTTCATCGCTGGTGGGAATGCAAAATGGTACAACCACTTTGCAAAACAGTTTGGAATTTTCTTACAAAACCAAATATATGCCTACCTTATGACTCAGCAATCATACTCTTTGATATTTAACCAAATGAATTGAAAATGTATGCCCATCTGCACAAAAATTTTACATCAGCTTATATGTAATTTCTGAGACTTGAGAGCAACCAAAATGCTCTTCAGTTGGTAAATGGATTGATAAAATATGATACATCGAGACAATGGAATTCAAGACTAAGATGAAATGAGCTATCAAGCCATGAAAACACATGGAGGACATATAAATGCATATTACTGAGTGAAAGAAGCCAATCTGAAAAGGCTGCATACTATATGATTCCACTTTTATGACATTCTGAAAAAGGCAAAATTATAGGACAATAAAGTGTTCAGTGATCACACCAAGGGTTGTGGGGAGGGAGGGATAAATAGGTGGAGTAAAGAGGATTGAGGGGGCAATAAAATTATTCTGTATGATACTATAGTGGTGGATACATGCTGTTATGCTTTTTTTGAAACCCACAGAATGTGCAATGCCAAGAATAAGTGCTAATATAAACTATGGACTTTGGGTGATCCCGAGGTCAGCTTAGGTTTATCAACTGATTGTAACATATGTATCACTGTGGCACAGAATATCAGTTGTGAGGAAGTTGTTTGTGTGTGGAGACAGGGAGTATATGGTAAGTCTCTGTATTTTACACTCAAGTTTTCTGTAAGTCTACAACTACTCTAAACGTATGTTTATCAACAATAGAAAAAAGCCACGTGCTTATATGACTTGTGTGGAGAGAGTGGGGAGAGGGTGGAGAGTGGCAGTTTCCAAGAGAAGAGAGGAGGAAAGGCCATTCAACCAGAAATCTGCTTATGATACAATTAACAAAGGAGGTGAGATGACTTTTAAAATATCTATTAACAGTTTAGATATTTGACTTGTCTTTTTGATTATTGGGAAATATATACTGTTGCCACTGCTGCTAAGTCACTTCAGTCGTGTCCGACTCTGTGCAACCCCATAGACGGCAGCCCATCAGGCTCCCCCGTCCCTGGGATTCTCCAGGCAAGAACACTGGAGTGGGTTGCCATTTCCTTCTCCAATGCATGAAAGTGAAAAGTGAAAGTGAAGTCACTCAGTCGTGTCTGACTCTTAGCGACCCCATGGACTGCAGCCCACCAGGCTCCTCCGTTCATGGGATTTTCTAGGTAAGAGTACTGGAGTGGGGTGCCATTGCCTTCTCCAAATATATAATAAAAAGGTATATATAATGTAAAAACGCATTTCTTCAAGGTTGGTCTAAAGATGGAGAAACTCTATACTGTCAGCAAAAACAAGACAGGAAGCTGACTGTGGCTCAGATCATGAACTCCTTATTGCCAAATTCAGACTGAAGCTGAAGAAAGTAGGGAAAACCACTAGACCATTCAGGTATGACCTAAATAAATTCCTTATGACTATACAGTGGAAGTGAGAAATAGATTTAAGAGACTAGATCTGATAGACAGAGTACCTGATGAACTATGGACGGAGGTTCGTGACATTGTACAGGAGATAGGAATCAAGACCATCTCCAAGAAAAAGAAATGCAAAAAAGCAAAATGGCTGTCTGAGGAGGCCTTACAAATATCTGTAAAATGAAGGGAAGCAAAAAGCAAAGCAGAAAAGGAAAGATATACCCATTTGAATGCAGAGTTCCAAAGAATAGCAAGGAGATAAGAAAGCCTTCCTCAGCAATCAATGCAAAGAAATAGAGGAAAACAACAGAATGGGAAAGACTAGAGATCTCTTCAAGAAAATTAGAAATACCAAGGGAACATTTCATTCACAGATGGGCACAATAAAGGACAGAAATGGTATGGACCTAACAGAGGCAGATGACATTAAGAGGAGGTGGGAAGAATATGCAGAAGAACTGTACAAAAAAAGATCTTCATGGCCCAGATAATCACGATGGTGTGATCACCCCCCCTAGAACCAGACATCCTGGACTGTGAAGTCAAGTGGGCCTTAGGAGGCATCACTACAAACAAAGCTAGTGGAGGTGATGGAATTCCAGTGGAGCTATTTCAAATCCTGAAAGATGATGCTGTGAAAGTGCTGCACTCAATATGCCAGCAAATTTGGAAAACTCAGCAGTGGTCACAAGACTGAAAAAAGTCAGTTTTAATCCCAATCCCAAAGAAAGGTAATGCCAAAGAATGCTCAAACTACCGCACAATTGCACTCATCTCACATGCTAGTAAAGTGATGCTTAAAATTCTCTAAGCCAGGCTTCAGCAATACATGAACCATGAACTTCCAGATGTTCAAGCTGGCTTTAGAAAAGGCAGAGGAACAAGAGATCAAATTGCCAACATCCACTGGATCATGGAAAAACCAAGAGAGTTCCAGAAAAACATCTATTTCTGCTTTATTGACTAGGCCAAAGCCTTTGACTGTGTGGATCACAATGAACTGTGGAAAATTCTGAAAGAGATGGGAATACCAGACCACCTGACCTGCCTCCTGAGAAACCCGTATGCAGGTCAGGAAGCAACAGTTAGAACTGGACATGGAACAACAGACTGGTTCCAAATAGGGAAAGGAGTACGTCAAGGCTGTATATTGTCACCCTGCTTATTTAACTTCTATGCAGAGTACATCATGAGAACTGCTGGGCTGGAGGAAGCACAAGCTGGAATCAAGATTTCCAGGAGAAATTTCAATAACCTCCAATATGTAGATGACACCACCCTTATGGCAGAAAGTGAAGAGGAACTAAAAAGCCTCTTGATGAAAGTGAAAGAGGAGAGTGAAAAAGTTGGTTTAAAGGTCAACATTCAGAAAACTATGGTCTGAATTCAGGTCAACGTTCAGACCATGGCATCCGGTCCCATCGCTGCATGGCAAATAGATGGGGAAACAGTGGAAACAGTGGCTGACTTTATTTTTCTGGGCTCCAAAATCACTGCAGATGGTGATTGCAGCCATGAAATTAAAAGATGCTTACTCCTTCGAAGGAAGGTTATGACCAACCTAGACAACATATTAAAAAGCAGAGACATTACTTTGTCAACAAAGGTCCGTCTAGTCAAGGCTATGGTTTTTCCAGTAGTCATGTATAGATGTGAGAGTTGGACTATAAAGAAAACTGAGCGCTGAAGAATTGATGCTTTTGAACTGTGGTGTTGGAGAAGACTCTTGAGAGTCCCTTGGACTGCAAAGAGATCCAACCAGTCCATCCTAAAGGAGATCAGTCCTGGATGTTCATTGGAAGGACTGATGTTGAATCTAAAACTCCAATACTTCGGCCACCTGATGCAACGAGCTGACTCATTGGAAAAGACCCTGATGCTGGGAAAGATTGAGGGCAGGAGGGGAAGGGGACAACAGAGAATGAGATGATTGGATGGCATCACCGACTGGATGGACATGTGTTTGGGTGGAGTCTGGGAGTTGGTGATGAACAGGGAGGCCTGGCATGCTACGGTTCATGGGGTCTCAAAGAGTCGGACATGACTGAGCGACTGAACTGAACTGAACTGAACTGAAAGTTCCCTGAGAACTTTCTGGGGGGTAAAACTATTTTTATAAGAAGATTGAGACATTATTTGTTTTTTGGTTTTTTGTTTTCATTGTGCTGACATTTGTACCTATGATCCCAAAATGATGGTGGGTAAAAATGCTGGAGCCAAAAATTGGGTCAAGGCACCACATGGGAACAGTAGTTACTATGAATGGAGTGAGTCTATCACTTCAAAGAAAATAACTCAGTATTTGTTGCCAATTGTAAAATTTGAGCTTTGCAGCAAATAATTAGAATTTTGGAAAACTTGTATTCAACACGTAGAACTAGGCAGGTCCCAATATTTAAAGACTTTTTGGATGAGACCAAATGTAAAATAAAATGTATCAGCATTTAGAAGATTCACATAACTCAGTGAACCATGGTTTTCCAAATGACCAGTGCATGATATAAAATTATTCTTGGGTAAAGGCATTGGTTTTTCCAGTGGTCATGTATGGATGTGAGAGTTGGACTGTGAAGAAGGCTGAGTGCCGAAGAATTGATGCTTTTGAACTGTGGTGTTGGAGAAGACTCTTGAGAGTCCCCTGGACTGCAAGGAGATCCAACCAGTCCATTCTGAAGGAGATCAGCCCTGGGATTTCTTTGGAAGGAATGATGCTAAAGCTGAAACTCCAGTACTTTGGCCACCTCATGCGAAGAGTTGACTCATTGGAAAAGACTCTGATGCTGGGAGGGATTGGGGGCAGGAGGAGAAGGGGACGACAGAGGATGAGATGGCTGGATGGCATCACTGACTTGATGGACGTGAGTCTGAGTGAACTCTGGGAGTTGGTGATGGACAGGGAGGCCTGGTGTGCTGCGATTCATGGGGTCGAAAAGAGTCGGACACGACTGAGTGACTGAACTGAACTGAACTGAAAGGAACAATTCAAAATGCAAGAAGACAAATAGGTTTTACTATAAGGGTATTAAAAATTCATTGATATAGTTCTAGATACCCCATTGCAATCACCTTTAAGAAACTACCACCTGTCAAGTTTGGATATAATGCCAAAGAATATCTAGAGTTATATGAAAAAAGAAATCTCTATTAATATAGTCTGAAACTCTCCAATCAATTTGCTAAAATGAAAAATTTTGCCACTTCCCTCATTCATTTTTGTTTTACTCTGTTTAGTTTCTGTTTCGGAAATATTCATTTTTATAAGAATAAGTGATTTATGTCATCGGGTAAGTTCATTATTTTAATTTTCAAATAAGTAGGGAGAAATATTTTTAATTGCTGTTTTCATTTTGAATACAGTAAATGTCATCAGACATAACTCACAAAAACAGAAGTTTCTTGGAGTCTGCAGTGATTTTTAAGAGTGTAAAAGGGTCCTGAAACCAACAAGAACCAATACTATAAAAAGATAATAAAACAAATACTATGTACCTAACAGAAAGATTAAAAAATGAAACATTAGTAACACTTCTGAAGCCTCTATATGTCCCACCCAGAATATAGCTCCTTCCCTTCTCCCGAAGCTGAGCATATTACATTCATCTTAAATTAACCATTGCTTTTCTGCATAGTTTATCTCACATGCATATCTCGCTATACAACATTTCATCTTGATGTTTTTGAATATAGATGGCATTATCCTATATGTCATAGGCTGGGTTTCCCTGAAAGCAGGGCCTGACTTGGGTGCAGGTACTATATTTTGCAGGTGATCCCAGGAAGCAAAAGTGTAGGATGGAAATAGAGCTTAGAGAAGGGATAGAACAAATGAAAGTACATTATCTGAGCTGGGTGTTGCAGCGGGCAGCTGAGGCATAGTCCCGCCCTGCACTCTCTGAGATAAAGTGTCAAAGACATTGCAGAATCAGCCTACCAGACCAAAGGGAAAGAGACAGGGCTTTATTCGCTGACAATCTCCATTTGCTAAAATTTGATCTTGGGGTCTTAACTCCCTTTTTTATTTAGGCTGAGTGGCTTCCCATGGTTCTGAGAAAGACCTGAGGTGGAAAAGCAAAGTACCACCCGCCACACCTTTGAACTTGAGGTGTACTAGGCATGACTAGCAGAGAAGGCAATGGCACGCCACTCCAGTACTCTTGCCTGGAGAATCCCAGGGACAGGGGAGCCTGGTGGGCTGCCGTCTATGGGGTCGCACAGAGTCGGACACGACTGAAGCGACTTAGCAGCAGCAGCAGTAGCAGCAGTGAGTAGTTTTAGTTAATTCAATCGCTGCATAGTATTCCATTCTCTGTTTCACAACTTAATTTCCATTGTATTGTTTGATATTTGATTTATTTCTCCACATGGAAACTTTTGTTAATGCTACTTCAGAAACAAAATCACATAAACGTTTCTATGTCTTTGTATTCTATCTCCCATGGAAACTATAGATAGAATATAGATAGAACCAGTAGAAATGAGTTCTCCACCTCACTGCATTTGCATTTCAAATCTTGCATGAATTTGATTGGCCAACCTAAGTCATGTCTGGCTGCAATGGATTCTGGGAAATGGAGATTTTAGCCTTTTGGCCTCTGCAGTACAGGAAAAGCTCTAGAAATAGCACCATACCCAAAACGCCAGGCAATCAGGCAACAGCTATGAAAATATAAAATGCACACACCCTTAGATACCGTGATTTCATTCTCATAATCTATTCCATAAGAATGAACGTATTAATATAAAGGAGCATATGTACAATGACATTTATTGTAGAACTGTTTGTGGTGAACTAGAAGTGAATGTTCTTTAATAAAGAAATGGCTAAATATGTTGAAATATAACCACATATTGGAATATTATGTGGTAAAAAAATGAATTAGAGTAATACCAGATGATTTGGAGTGATTCTCCATTGAATGAGAGAAGCAAAACACAAAAATGTGCATATTATATAAGCTCATTTTTTGTAAAACAATGGGCAACAAAAGGTTATATGTGCATATATATGTACATATACGTGTGTGTGTGTGTGTGTGTGTGATTCCCAGACAGTAAAGAATCCACCTGCGATGCAGGAGACCTGAGTTTAATCCCTGGGTTGGGAAGATCTTCTGAAGAAGGAAATGGCTACCCACTCTAGTATTCTTGCCCAAGGAATCCCAAGGACAGAGGAGCCTGGAAGACTATAGTCCATGGGGTTATAAACAGTTGGACATGACTGAGTGACTAAGCACGTGCACACACACACACACACACACACACACACACACATATACACACAGGGAGAAAGTGACTATAGAAGGCCACTCATTAGGCTGTTAACAAAGCTAAAAGTATGGTTAGGAAAGTAGTATGAAACTAAGGTGAGCCAAAGAAAAGCAGAAAAAACATATACATAAAAATGGATGGCCCCCTCAATGTGATTATTTTAGGAGGTTGGGATTTTAAGCAAGCTTTACTTTCTTTATATTTGTATGTACTATTTATTTATAAATACATTTAGAAATTTGTATGTTATATTTAAAATTATTTATAATGTTTGCATGCATGCTCAGTTGCTTCAGTCTTGTCTGATTCTTTGGGGCCCTGTGGACTGCAGTCTGCCAGGCTCTTCTGTCCATGGGATTCTCCAGACAAGAATACTGGAGTGGGTTGCCATGCCCTCATCTAGGGGACCTTCCCAATTCAGGGATAGAACTTGCATCTCCTGAGTTTCCTAAATTGCAGGAGGATTCTTTACTGCTAAGCCACAAGGAAGACCCTTGTTTATGATAAATGTATATTATTTACACAACCAGTATAAAACAATAAACCAATTTTTAGAGTTAAAAAATTCCTTATTTCTAATGAAATTGAGGATACAAAGGATTATTATTTTATATCATCTGCTTCTATACTATTAAATTTGATACCATGTGCATTTCTATAACTTTGAAAAATGTTTAAAGAAATAATGTTTTTAAGATAGTAAATAAATTAGCCTTGTTTGGGCTAAAGTAGATTCTGACACTGTGCTCTGGAGCTCATCCAAATCTATCTCCTCATTTCATTCATTAAACTGCTTTTTTCATCAACCATCCATTCCTGTTGGCTTCTCTGGAGGCTAGAAAATGCTCACCTATCTCCTAGCTTAGAAGATCTTGATTCTTATTATATCTAATAGCCAGGGTCTTTTGACTCTACCTCCTAAATTTCTCTCAAACCTTTCCAATTAGTTGCCCCTCATTTGAACTCATACAATCTTTTATCTCTAGTGATACCACCTTCAAGACATCCTTCATGTTGTCATCAGTGTGAACTTTTGTAAATGTAAAACTGAATAAATCACCCCATGTTTAAAATTCTTGAATAGCTTCCCATGACCCACATGTCCAAGTTTAAACTACTTAGTATGGCATATAGGACCTACCCAGCTTACCTCTCTGAAATATGTTACCACTTAAGCACATGCAACTGACCTACCCTTCAACATACTCAACTGTTTACATTTCGAAGTCCAGCTCCAAAAACTAATCTATGGCTTTGGGAAGATATCCTCTACCTGTGCATACTTCTCTGATACAACCAAGCCCTTGCATAATTCCATGTTACCGCTAGACTGTGAGCACCTCCAGTGGGGCTACTTCCATTCATAGCACATGCTGGATATCTGCTATATTTGCTATGTTTTATTTGTTTAATATTGAATGATCTAATATTTGCATATACAGGCACTGAATATCAAATAGGGAAAAGTGACTTTCTCAGGTCATATGACAAGAAATAAGCCCATGTGAAATAAAACCCCACTCTTGCCTGGAATCGCTGTTGAGTGCTTTTCTCACCATAAACCATGTCCTTCTGGTTAGTTATATAAACCTTGCAAGATACTTTCATCTTAGACCTCAACTTTCTCATCTTTGGGACAAATATTTCCAATAAATCATTCACCTCTGGTATTTTCTTTAGCATGGTGGTAAGTTCATATCTCCACTCTATCAATGGGGAAAGTTTTACTTTTCTGTGTCTTGGTTTTTTTACCTATGAATTGATAATAATAGTAATCTAATTCAGAGGGGTCTTATGATGATTAACTGAGAGAATAATTTTAAGGGCTTAGGAGAATGCCTAACCTATGATAAGTATTGAACATGTGTTGGCTATTACTATATCCTATATACATATGGAGCCAAAACACTTGAGCTCTTCTACAATTGAAGTGGTTGACCAGCCAAACTTCAGCTAACTGGCTGTTTAAAAGCAATAGCTTAGCCAATTGATTTTTGAATGACAAACATAGATCATTATTCTTAGCTTGTAGTTAGCTTTCCAAATAACCCCTAAGGCAGTAGAATATGTAGAGAATCTCCACAGCCAAAAATCCTATATTAAAAATAATTGTCAAAAATTGGCAAACACATTATCATACTTGGATAGGTCTTCCCTCAACTATTTTGGCTGATTTAAGGTCTAACTGCATTGCTAGTTTTATCTCACCTAAATATTGGCAAGGCAGTTTTGAAAGCTAAATGCCTAATATTTCTAACATAACTTTGCCAAAAATTTCTACCAACTCTAATATAAGCTTTCCTCCCCAAGCCTACAATGTATATTTTCATTTAAAAAATTGAAAAAAAAAATTAGTTATATAGAAGCTGAGTTTTCAACCTCTAAATTCATGCTTTTGAGGTTTTCTCTTTGTTTGGTTACTGTAACAGAAGGTTAAATACTCATCTTTGAAAATGTGTTGGAAATGCATAGAAACTAGAATCACTCCCACATCCGATCAAAAGAACAAGAGAAAAGTGTCATTCAACACAATTATATGAGGCTGTATATCAGACCATCTAGAACTTCCCCATCTTCAGACTGGCAGTCTGTGTTTCAGATGCCCTAGACAATACTAAATCAAAACTATTTTTGCCAGTGTGGTCTATGCCAGTGTGTATTCAGAAGAAAATCTAATCTGTATGTGCCTCATTCATTTATAAATCATCAAATATTGATTTAACATAGCTGGTGCATCACCAAGAAACATCTAAGTTGTTTTATGATTCTTTTAACCAGCCACCAACCCCCGAACAGAAAGCTATATTTTGCCTGCCATACACAAGACAGAATGTTGAATTTTGAATCACACATAGAAAAGGCCAGGCCAGTGCAACGCAGAACAGCATTTGATTTTGATGTTCCAGGTTTTTCTTGCTCCTGCTGACAGAGAAGAAGAATCGAAAGCCAGAAAATAAATAAAAGTAAAACAACAGCGATGGTGTCTGTCTTGGTTCTCTACTAGGGGAGTTTGGCTTGTCTTGTCTTAGGAGTCAGTACAGCAGAAAGTCTGTGTTCTCTGCCTGTGGATGTTGGATTGTATCTTGCAGGAGAGGAGGAGTGGGAGCCACAGGAAAATGAATGGTGATCCAGGAACACCTGCCTAGCTAGGATGCTGTAGGATGCCCCCGGTGCATTCCCAGTGGGCACTCTGGGTCTAGATAAGCAGAAGAGGTGTCAGGTGGCAACCAAGACAGTATGTGCCTCCTGCATTCTCCACATGCCTGAGGCGGCTCAGAAAGCTAAGAGATGCTGCCAGAAATGGCAACTTTTTCTTTGTCAACACAATCACAAACATGAAATGCAGTCGAGTAACTGGTTGTAAATGGGAGATCGTGCTCTGCTGGTGGCTGTGAGATGGGGCACAAAACTCTCCCCTGCTCCGCCTGTTCCTCACCACGGGACTGCCATAACTGTTTGTTGAGTGCCAGCTCATTAGCACCTCTCAGGCAGGGAAAACTACAGTCACCTCTGCTTTTAAACACCAGAGGAAAACACTAAAGACTACAGAAAACACAAAGCAGAAGAGCCTCTGAATGCCCCTAGGCTGCCTGTGATTGTCATTTTGAAGAATTGTTATTCCTCTATTTTGATGCCAGTGGACATATTGAACGTCTTTCCTTAGTGCCATTGGTGTCAGCAGGATCAAAGGTGTGTGTGTGTGCACATCTGTGTGTCTGCCCAGGCCTGGCAGGAGGTGAGATGGATGAAATGGGAAGAGAGGAGGAAAAATGGGCAACTGAAGAAGGAATGAAAGATGAGGGTAGATGAGAGCCCTGATTGAGGTTATACTGCTCATGGAAGATGAATCATTCTATAATATAGTTCAAAGAGGGGACAGCACACATATCTCTTTCAAAGGCATTCTGTCCCCAGTGAACCACATTCTCTGAGCTTATTGAAAGAACCAAGAATCCCATTTATTGTGGGCAAGACTGATCCCAGATACAGAAAATGGAGCATTGGACAGACTCAAGCTAGCTGTGAGAGCTGTCATGAGAGCAGATAAATCTTTACATACTTCTCTGAATGACGTTTGTTTGGTATCTGCTATCCACCAGGCACTGTGATCAATGTTGGGCATATAAAGATGAATAGTAAGATCTAGGCCAATCCAAAGGGGATGTAGAACTATCCCCTTTATAATATAATCAAATGTATCTTGTAAAAGGCTGAAGAATGCACAGCTAAGGAAGGAAGCATACAGGAGCAGTACTCAACCTAGAGGAAAGAGTTCCCAAAGGACACCTGAAGAAGAGAGGGAAACAGAATTCAACCAAGTGGACAAAGATAAGGGGGTTCTAAGCAGAGAGAATAATCACAGCTAACACTTACATACCATCTGTACCAAGAACTAGCCTAACCCTTTGCATATCATTTAATTGTACAACAACCATAATGGAGACACCAAATCATCATGCACATTCCTGTTTTACAGATAAAGAAAGCGGGGCTGGAAGAGAATAAATAACTTGATTAAGAGCAAACAGCTAACAATGGGCAGAAGCAGAATTTTAATCCAGGTTGTCTGTGTTTGGAGTCCATGCTTTTAAATACTGTCATACACATACTGCCTTTTCTTGCTAGGGGAAAAAAAAAGAATAAAAAATGAAGTATTGAACTGCCCTTGGTTCAGTTCAAACAGTTCATGTCTGTGGATCAGGTATTGCACCAAATGCTGATGTTACAAAGATGAATAAGGCTCAGTTCTTACCCTCAAAGCACTTAAAATATATCGAGAAAGAATCTTAAACAGGTAATTCCAGTATAATGTGGACTAATGTTTAGATATGTTAGCTGATTTTCTTTTCAGTCCCTATAACTCTTTATTTTTAGTCTGTAGCTATTTCCCTTGCAAGCTAGATATTAGAATTGTTAAATCAGAAATTCAGAAGAGAGGCTTTTTGAAGCCCTTTTGTGACTGTGACTTCCATATTGCTGGCAAATTCTCTTTACTGCCTACTAGGCTTTGGCACCCCACTCCAGTACTCTTGCCTGGAAAATCCCATGGATGGAGGAGCCTGGTGGGCTGCAGTCCATGGGGTTGCTAAGAGTCGGACATGACTGAGCGACTTCACTTTCACTTCTCACTTCCATGCATTGGAGAAGGAAATGGCAACCCACTCCAGTGTCCTTGCTTGGAGAATCCCAGGGACGCGGGAGCCTGGTGGGCTACCGTCTATGGGATCGCGCAGAGTCGGACACGACTGAAGCGACCTAGCAGCAGCAGCATCAGGCTTGCCTGTGGAGAAGGCGATGGCACCCCACTCCAGTACTCTTGCCTGGAAAATCCCATGGATGGAAGAGCCTGGTAGGCTGCAGTCCATGGAGTCGCTGAGAGTCAGACACAACTGAGTGACTTCACTTTCACTTTTCACTTTCATGCATTGGAGAAGGCAATGGCAACCCACTCCAGTGTTCTTGCTGGAGAATCCCAGAGATGGGGGAGCCTGGTGGCTGCCATCTATGGGGTTGCACAGAGTCGGACATGACTGAAGTGACTTAGCAGTAGCAGGCTTGCCTGTTTTGATGAAACAAATTGCCATGTTGCAGAGGCCCACATAGCAAGAGACTGAGGGTGGCCTTCAGCCAATAGCCAACAAGAAACTGAAGCCTTCAGCACAGTACCCTGAGAGTAACTGAATCTTACCACCAAACATGGAAGTAGTTCCTTCATTTGTTCAGGCTTCAGATGAGAATGCAATCCCTGAGTTAACATCTTACTGTCACCTTGTCAATGCCATTGAAGTAGAAGATCCAGCTAAGCCATGCCTGGATTCTTGAGCCATAGAAACTGAGATAATACATGGGTGTTGTTTTACACTGCTAAATTTTGGCATAATTTGTTACACAGCAATAGGAAGTAATGCAAAGGCATTGCCAGTGTATACAAAAATCAAATCATTTTATTTACACAGGCCTACGTCAGGCTGTTAAAGTGTACCCTTCTCATGAACTCAACAGTGTCACTTAGTGATGCAAATGTTAACCAGAGTGCATACTTGACTGAGACTTAGATGTCCATGGGACTAGAAATCTACAATCTGTATTCACCACCACTGCTTCCTATGGTGTTTCCTTAGTATGCGCTTTGGGGCTTTCCCATTGAATCAAGATCCTTTCAAGAAGGACACTGAGGAAGCTGGTGTTACTTCTGTGACACAGGAAAGAAAGAGGCTAGATTGCCTGTTCATAGGCACATCACAAAAAGGCAAAGCCATCAGCAACTGCACCATCACCAGGTTCAATAGGAGGGCTCACAAGACATTTAGGGAGCCCTTCAAAAAACGTCAGGCTTTCCTGGTAGCTCAGTTGGAAAAGAATCCACCTGCAATGCAGGAGACTCTGGTTTGATTCCTGAATCGGGAAGGTCCGATTGAAGAGGGATAGGCTACCCACTCCAGTATTCTTGGGCTTCCCTTGTGGCTCAGCTGGTAAAGAATCTGCCTGCAAGAAAAAAAAAAAAAAGAATCTGCCTGCAATGCGGGAGACCTGGGTTCAACTCCTGGGTTGGGAAGAGCCGCTGGAGAAGGGAACAGATATCCACTCCAGTATTCTGGCCTGGAGAACTCCATGGACTGAATAGTCCATGGGGTCACAAAGAGTCGGACATGACTGAGCGAATTTCACTTTCAAAAACCCTAAGTGGAAACAAGAAAATTGGAAATAGGAAATATATACAGGCAGTTTTAACAGATAATGTCTTAAAGGGATATAAATGAGATGAAACAAAACACCATAGGCTTAGAGACTTTTCATTTCCTTTTATTTCAGATGTTCTCAACCTATTCACCTGAAGTTGATAAGCTTATATTTAATCCTAGGGGATTTAAGAATAGGACAAAAAAGCAAAAATCAAAGTCTCTGTTCTTCAAGACATTCTAATGTAAAAATGGGACCCATAAGATAAAGAGCTACAAATACCAAACAGGAAATCCTGATTTCACAGAAAGTAGTAAACATATCAGAGAAGGCGATGGCACCCCACTCCAGTACTCTTGCCTGGAAAATCCCATGGATGGAGGAGCCTGGTAGGCTGCAATCCATGGGGTCGCTAAGATTCGGACACAACTGAGCGACTTCACTTTCACTTTTCACTTTCATGCATTGGAGAAGGAAATAGCAACCCACTCCAGTGTTCTTGCCTGGAGAATCCCAGGGACAGGGGAGCCTGGTGGGCTGCCGTCTATAGGGTCATGCAGAGTTGGACACGACTGAAGTGACTTAGCAGCAGCAGCAGTAAACATATAGTGCTCTTTACTTACGTGAATCCAGTACGAATCTCAGTTCATTAACTCAGTTGTTCAAGAAACAACCAATTAAAACTTCTTCTGAATAAAAATGAGTCTCTCACCTGACAAGTGAGAAATTAGAGAACAGCCATTATTTGGAGTACTTCTCCATCAAGGATCACTACAGAATTCCATCTGAAAGGTGGATAAAAGACCATTAACTTCAAAAGCAGTGTAGCTATTGGTGGTTCCTCAGTGCCCAGGCCTGCAGGGGCCCTTTGAACATGGAGTGTGGGTAGTAATCTCGGGGTACTTCATCTAAGGAGCAGAAGATAGAATTCTGGACCTTCTCTGTTCGTCACCTATGGTGGTCCTTGAAAAAAACTCACTCACCCTTTTAAGGACTTTGTTTTCCTTCCTGTAAAACCAAGGGCAAACACATTTGTATTCCAACTGCCTCATCAAGAGGCACATAGGTGGCTTTCTCTCACTTCTACACACCTTTCAAAATGAGTTCTTGTGTAAGCCTTCTGGGAGGTAGGCTGGTCAGGAAACCTTGTACCCATAGCATTGATGAAAAAAAGGACAAATTGTGACATTGCCGTATGAAGTTCATTTGAGCACAGAGATGTCATGTCCACAGCCAATTCAGGGTTAAAATGAAGAGTTCTCGATACTTAATTCAGCGCACTGGATTCTTTTCTTTCAATTTGTTTTACTGAAGTATAGTTGATTTACAATATTGAGTTAATTTCTACTGTGCAGCAAACCGATTCAGTTATACACATGTATATACACATTTGTTTTTTAGTATTCTTTTCCATATGTTTTATCACAGGATATTGAATACAATTCCCTGAACTATACGGTGGGCCGTCATATATAGAATGCTGTTTATTCGCTCCACGTATACTAGCTCAGTGCACTGCATTCTTCTATATTGCACTGTAGCTGCCAGAACAGCCATCATCAATTGTTATACCCCAAGTAGAGATTAAAATATGCATATGAAATAGGGCAAATTGTGGGTTACATTGTACTTCAGGTGGACTAGCTCTAGCTGGAGAAGGTTATATATATGTCCAGGGAGGGAATTGGGACTAAGAAGACACTAGAGAGCAGAGGTTGGCCTTTGTGCTCAGTTGATGGGGATGGTTTCTACTGTACCTTTGTTTTTCATATTGGATCTTTCTCTGCAAATGTATGGATATAGCACAGAGACATCTATTACTTGTTTCTGAAACATCATCAAAAGCCCTGTGGGCAGCAGAATATAATGCAATGTGCCAGCATGACAAGTGTAAAGTGTGTCAAGTCAGGGAACACCATAAATCCTCTATTCAATTCTCAAAGAATATGATACACAAATGTCCATTTGTCTTGCTCTCTCACATCTTCCAACATTTTCAAAGAGGGCTCTGATAGGCTAGCGAGGGCTGCCTCTGTGCTGAGCTCCTGAGGGCAAGACTCATTAGCCATGTGGCCGTCTCTAAAATTATTACATCCAAACACTCAGGGAAAATAAGAACCGGAGGTAGCACACCACACCTTGCTGCTATCATTTGTCAAAAAGTGGCACCAGTTAGAAATGACACAGGATAACAAGTCCAGAAGCCTCTAGAACAAACAAGAATGATCCATCACTGAAGACAAGGTGAAAACACACTCCCATCCATCCACACATCAGTTGTATCAGCCATAAAAATAAATACCAGTTCACATTCTCAAGGCCCGAAAAAAAAAAAAAAATCAGGTGGACCACAAGGGAAGTATATTATAGTTAAAATAGAAAGCAGATCTGAGAAAAAATTAAAATGTGTTGTACTCTGTCTGTATGTGTCCTCATCATTAGTTCTGGTTTTTAAGGCAAAAAAATTACTTTGTGAGCAGAAACTCAGACTACAGAAAAATGAATGCTTCTCTCACCCTTAATGTGGCAACATTCAAAGAGGTGAAGAGAGGTAAAAGGAATATTTAAGAGAGAGGAACCCTTTGGCTTATCCAGGGCTTGGAAAGATGACCAAGAGGAAGAGGCTCTCTAAGACCAGAGAATGGGAAAATGTGAACAATAATAGCTAAAGTATAGGAAGTGTACCCTTGGTGCTAAACTTTTCACATTTACTTTATCAATTTAATGTCACCAACAATATATGAATGATGGTTGATACTAGGATTATCTCATTCATTGTTGAGAAAACTGAGGCAATGGAAGGGTACATGACTTGAAGATTAAATATTTGAATTCAGGCAGTTTGCCCCAGAGCTCATATTACTAATATTGACAACCAAGCCAATAGTTTTCAAACTTTTTCTTGTATCAAAATTCCCTAGTGGGTTGTTAAATCCCAGATTGCTGGCCACAACCCCAAAGCTCTTGATTTAATAAGTAAGACCTAGAAATTTGCCTTTCTAACAAGTTCTCAGATGATTCTGATGTTCCTGGTCTGGGGACTACACTCTGAGAAACACTGCATTAAGCTGTGTTGTTCTTTTAGCAAGTGAGCATTCTAGTTTGAGGGGAATAACATCAGCAAATTCATTGATTAAAAAATGAACTGTCAGGTAACAATGAAGAAACATATCTTGCTGTAGCAAATCCCTTTTTCAAAAAAACTGTCACAGCTGAGACTTGAAAACCCTAGATTGAATATTGCAGTATACAGACAAAGATGCTGTCCTTTTTATACATAAAGGATACAACTCAGGGCACCTACAAATGAGGTAAGAGCAAATGAACTTTTGCAGGTGAAGTAAGGCAGATAGCTGCATCAGTAAAATCTTCCAGCATGCCCTCACCCCAAGTATGCTTAAGTTGAAAGAAAAAATGACAAAAAGAATACTTTGATGCATGCGTGGCCGTGCTACCACATGCTGTATCTATATTATAGTCAGCCTGTTAAAAAAAAATACTAAGCTACTTCAGCAATGTTCTTCAACTCCATGTCAAAATCTGAGAATTTAATTTATATTTAGGAACCCATTGGACTCCAATATCTTTGGAATGGACAATAAGAGTTACTGAGACTCATGAAAACTTTTATTCTTGGAGTACAAGAGACATATATTTAAACAGAGATGTTTCTCTTAAAATATATATATATAGTGTGTGTGTGCATGCGTGTGTGCACACATTTTACATTTTTAATGCAGTTTTTCCTGTAGTAACCAAAAGCCTCCCAAGCCTGAATACTACTTTTATTTCACTATACTATAGTTTTTACATAAAAAAGCATGCATAAAATAAAATTGGCCATATAATCATTCTTTAGACACTTTCTATGACACAAAGCTCAGAGGACACAAAGGGTTTGATCATTATGACTGTCATGATGAGGTTACAGCCTAACCAGAAAGACTTCATATTTTTTAATATGTATGAGTATGCCTTTATCTCTCAGAGTGTCTTAGTTTAATCCAATCATGAATATGTACTGACCAGAGGATGGTACAAAACATCCTTTCCCATGGAATCCCACATAAAGCCTAACTGCACTGTGATAGCTTATGTCTTTTTTCCCTTGGATCTTTGAGAGGGAGTCAAAGATATCAATGAGGGGAGAAGAATATTATTTAGCCTGATAGCTAGATAGTAAAATATGTTAAATATCACATACATTGTGCAAATAATACATCCTTAAAAGAGCAGAGGACAGAGATATGGAGATCTTAGCAAAGGTTCTGAGAGACCACGGGACTTTAGATTTGAAGGAAAGTTGAGAGATATCAATAGGGAAAGAACACAGCAGACAGAAGCGTCCTTCCAAACAAAGCTCAGCAGGAAAACTTGATCTAGTGCATTCCATCATGAAGAAGGCATTAAGTGCAGTCACATGATGGGGACAGCAATGATCTAAGGAGGGAAAGTGCCTAAGTCAAGTACAGAAAACCATTCCTGAGCAGATCAGAAAGGGACTGGTTGTCATACAGATATTTGAGAGGAGTAATGTAAACAAAGTAATGGTTTAGACAGATAAGATTGCAGCATTTTATGGGACACATCTGAGGGGAGAACGTCACCTAGGAAATTACTGCAACTGCCCAGATGTGAAATAACAAGGACTTAAGCGAGCCAGGCCAGCAGGACTGTGCGCCGGGAAACTAAGGCGAGTATCTGCGTTGGCTCCGTCCATGTCTGGAGGAGAAGGAATAGCTGAGGAATGACGTCAAGCTGTTCAGTCTCAGTGTCTGGCCAGAAATAGCAACTCTGGCCCAGATGGGTTGAATCACTCGCCCAGGCTCAGGTTTAATTGATGGCAGGGTAGCTTTTAGATGTTAGGATCTCAGCTCAACCTTTGGCCCAGTATGTCAGCTGCTTTTGTGTGTTTCCTTCAAAGATTTTGCATCTTGACATTACTCCATATCATAATAACTCTAAAAGCATGTGGACCATCTTAGAACAACAATGAAAATCAAAAGTACTTTTTTCTAGCTCCCAAGTTTTAATTGAAATGAGTGGCTTTAAAAGAAATCTTTTATTTCTTGAATCCTAATATGTTATCTATTTTATAATGTCATTTATAGACTTTTACTAAGCAGAGGTTCTGGTACCTCATTTCCTAGACAGAGTAATCTCTCCCAAGTCCTCATTCTTCATTGATTCTAAAGGTTCTTTTGAGCAGGGTTCCTCAACCTTGGCACTTGACATTTGGGGCTAGATAATTCCTAGTTCTGGGTGTGATCCTGTGCTTTGGAGGATGTTTTTAGCAGCATCCCTGACCTCTACCCACTAGCTGCCATTAGCACCACCCACCCCAGGTGTTACAATCAAAAGAACTCCAGGCTTTGCTATATGTTCCCTGGGTAACAAAACCATTCCTAGTCAATATCCACTGCCTTAGGGGTATTTTTTTAAACTTACGGTAGTGAAAATATCATTTCTATTCTATAGTCCTCCTATTGGGAAAACTAAGTTCTGTCTTGAGGTGGTGGTTTTCTTGGGTATGGATGGGGGAGTTGGAAAGACAAGACTCAATGAGCAGTCGCCAAGTTTTACTTCAAAGTTCCTCTTCATGGGATATCACTATATGCCTGCGTGCGTGCAGGTGTGTTAAGTCACTTTAGTCGTGTCCAACTCTGTAAGACCCTATTGACTGTAACTGTCCCCAGGCTCCTCTGTCCATGGGATTTTCCAGGCAAGGATACTAGTGTGGGTTGCTGTGTCCTCCTCCAGGGGATCTTCCCAACCCAGGAATCAACCTGCGTTTCTTATGTCTCCTGCATTGGCAGACAGGTTCTTTACCACTAGCGCCATCTGGGAAGCCCAGATATCGCTGTGTCTGGAGTCAGATAGGACGCTGTTTGCTTACAAATAGAACCCAAGTGTCTTCTGTGGTCTTTAAGAAAGAGAACAATGAAGTTCTTTCTATAAGCCTCTAATCAGGAAGAACAAATCTGATTCCATATTAGATCTGTTCCTTTTACTTTAATCTTTGTATTCTATTGCTTTTGCCAGTTGAGAATGTTTCCTATAGCCTGAAACATACAAGATAGCCCATTCTCAAGGCTTTGACCTTTAAGGGTATAACACTTTTCCATTCACATAGAGATAAAAAAGTTGTTGAACAGAGAATACATTTTGTCTCATTGGAGGTTTACAGGAACATTGTGACCTGACCTACATGGACAACTGCAAACAAAGGATTCCAACACCAAGAAGTTTGCAACACCAACCACATCCCTCCCTCACCTTGATTTTTAAAATGCTTTGCTAAAATACTTCAGGGGGTTCAGGGTTTTAGGGGGGCATGAGGCACCTGTCTCCTTGCATGACCCTGTGATAAACCTTTCTCTTTTCCAAACTCCAACATTTTGGTTTGTTTGGTTTCAGTGTGTGTTGGGCACACAAGCTTGCATTTAGTAACAAATCCACTCTTCATTGAAAATCGTCTAAAAATCATTTTTGTCTATTTAGAAGGGATCTTTTCTATTGCAACAAACAAAATTGCAATAACCTTCAGCAAATTTAAAGTTCAGATTATGAACTCCCAAAGGGGGCTCACAGTGGAGGACAGATCTGAGCTCCCTGGTTTATCAGACCAGGATACCTAATGGCCCTGGTCTATCAGACAAGACCAAGGAAATGGCCCTTTATCTGAGAAGGGCATGGCTATTGCTGCACACTGATCATCTACCCCAAACAGACAGGCCTGGGAAGGTGTAACATAACTGATGAGACATAATGTACCATCAACATCAAATTCTATGGCTTCACCTTTCAGATTGGTCAGGAATTGAGTAAAGAAAAAGGAACTTGTTAGGTTTAATCCTAAACTGACAAGATATTTGTATTTATGTGGCAAGAAGTTACATCTGCCAACCAGGCTCCTGGCTGCCTTAAGTAAAAGCTTCGTGTCAGCTCTTCTGTTTACTCAATCGCAGGCTGCTTTCTGGTCGCACTTGCCTTCCCATATATTTATATTGAAAGAATACATTCTCAGCAGCTTTTAGGGTCTTAAATGCATTTCAAGAGGAGACCAAGCCCAATCACTGTTACTTAATTAACACAATTGTGAAGACTTCAATCTAGCTACACAATAGCTTTCCTGACCTTGCAGAAGGAGGCAAGACTTCATTATTGAGTATATTGTTTCCTATAAACATATAAAACCCCTACAATAACAATCCCATCAGCCGAAATGAAGTTATCTGAGAACAGAATTAAACTCTAAATGACCTTTTGCTCTACTCCGTAGCCCCCTATTAATAATTTCTAATCTAATCAGTGTGGATAAATGTACTAAGGCTGGTCATGCCAGGCACAGGGCCAGCCCGGCCAATTGCCGTCCATCTGATTCATTCCAGTCCAGAGCTTGTCTGGAAAAGACGCATCCCTCGCGGAGAGGCCACTGCCTGATTTCCTCTTTTGTTATCTTTTAGCGGCAAAGTCATGTCCTTGTAACTGATAGACACGTTTCTTTGTAAATAATCCTGGAGTGACTGATAGAGCTTTTGCCAGACAAAGGCAGCAAATAGCAAGGCATTACTCATGCCAAGCCAGAGAACACTGTGTCACGGCTGACAAATTTATGGGAGATATGAGCTCACCTCTTGCACAAATATATACTTTCCTGGCAAATTCATCACATGCTTTAATGGCCCCGTACTGCATTTGTCAGCTGTCTGTCCCTGTGCCTTGTTGCCTTTGGTTTCCTGTCAAGGATTGTTTGTTGAAATCATCTAGCAGCCCCATTCTTCAGCAGTGAGACCCAAGAAAGATCAATGATGACACCTGTATTGATAATATTTTACATTCAACCATTTGGCTGATAAATCATTTTAACAATGCTGATATGTTTATTGAGTGTCTGCCGGTATCACAATTACACGGATAGCGATGCCAACTTAAATCTTTGCTTTGTTGGTCTGGATTTTATTTCTTTCTTTTCATTTTTCCCTAATTAAATGTGCCCTGGAATAGGTCTGACTTTCCCATCTCAAAAGAGAGTATGTGAAAAAGAAGAGGTGACCTTATACTTCTACACATTCATTTGTTTAAAAGAAAAAAACAGAAAGAAATGGTAGCCTTGTGGTCATCCTTTGTTGACAGGGGAGCCAGTAGAAGGAAGAACAGGGGGTTATTAGGGTCCTGGGAACGTTCAAGTTCTTTTTTGTATTTTGTTTTCTGGGTTTTGTTTGTTTGTTTGGCGTTTTGTTTTGTTTTGGGCCTTGCAGTGCGACATGCAGGATCTTAGTTCCCTGACCAGAAAGCAGACCCTTCCCCCCTGCTGTGGAAGCATGAAGTCTTAAGCACTGGACCACCAGGAAAGTCATGCGTTCTGCTTCTTGACCCAAGTGTTAGGTATAAAGGTGTGTTCATTTTTGAAAACTCTCTGAGCTCTTCTTTACCACATGCGTACTTTTTTAGCATGTATTATACACTATACTTCAATGAAAAGTTACACAAATTTAGCAGACACACATATATATTCTTATACTATGAATACACAGGCTCAGATTCAGTGTTTGCTAGAAACTCTATTACAATATATTATAGAAACTCTATTATAGAAACTCTATTATTATCCCTTCTGTTTCTCTCTGTAAATGTTGTATGTCTAACATGGAAATTATGTCTGACAAGCATGTTGGAGGTGATCATTTTATCATCCATACCCCAAAATTTCAAAGAAAATTTTAGGGTTCTCCAATTCCTTAGCCTTTGACTTCTCTGTAAGACAATTTTGTCATGGATTCCAAGGTATCTAAGAGGAAATAGAGACTACATCAATAAGAGATAAAATTCTCCCTTGATTTCCCATTCAAAGGACCTTTGATTCAAGTCATGTGTTCAATCTATATCCAGGGAAACATTCAGATAACTATAAACATTCAGATGAAAAGTGAAAAAAACAATCTCCTGAATTGACTAAGTCATCAAAAACACCTAGATGTATGGGCTTTCCAGAAGCCCTCAATAGATCTTCACTTACTTTTCACTGACCAGAACTGCATCATATATCTCCTCCATCTTCAACAAAGTCTGGGAAAGAGACTATTCAGCTTCTTCAACCTCTATATTAGAGTCAGGTAATGAGATGGCCTTTGAGAATGGTTGTTGAATTGGCCAACACATAGTTTCAGCTCCATGAGCAGAAGCCAGAGCAGACCACAGGTAAATGAATATACAGGGAAAGTCCAGAGAAGAATTCTTTAAATTAGTGGTTTCGACCTTGGATGCTCATTGTAATCACTTGGATGTTACTCACAGGGATTCTAATTTAATTGGTCATGGGTTTGGCCTTGGAATCAGGATCTTTAAAAGTTTCTCTAAGTGATGCTAATGCTCAGCCAAGATTGAAAGCTCCTGGCTTAACCAGATAATTCTAGTGACTTGTACGCCCAAAGAAAATTGCAAAAGTATTAAACATATCACCAGCCATTACCTTTGTGGATATGAAGTTGAATATTAAATAAAGGTTTAAAAATGAGCCTTTAATTGAAAAAAGAGTAAGAGTTTGGAAAAATTATCCCCGAATTTTGCAAACATTTGAGTGACAAATGGGCAGTAGCAGAATATGAACAATTTTATTTTTTAAAGTGATATGTTGATTAGTTAACACTCAATTTAATACTTGGATCTATTAGCATAAAATGTAGGCAATCTTATCTCTATAATTAACTGGAAAACTTTGACACAGTTATGTATCCATGTCTTGGCTCCATCACTTCCTAGCAATAGTCTCATGTAAAGAACAAATTTCTCTGAAATCCTCAGTTTTCCCACTTACAAAGTGGAAGAAAGTATTGGAAATATCCCAAAAGGTTTGTTGTAGGGAGGACTGAGATGATCTGGATAAAACTCTTAGTTCATGGTGACAGCTCAATATCGTCATTGCTCTTGGCAACTCATTCAGCATTCACTAATGTCATTTACGACATTAGTGTTCCCAAGAAAGAATTAAGAGGAATTGGACCTTACAGACACCGAGAAGACAATTAAACAATTGTTATTATATGAGGCTTGTGATCAACTGCTAACTGCTATCCAGGAGTAAAATATTTTTAAATAGATAGAAACTGCTGCCGAATTGACTTAAGTTAATGTGAACCGTGAACTTCTTGATGTTCAAGCTGGTTTTAGAAAAGGCAGAGGAACCAGAGATCAAATTGCCAACATCCGCTGGATCGTGGAAAAAGCAAGAGAGTTCCAGAAAAGCATCTATTTCTGCTTTATTGACTATGCCAAAGCCTTTGACTGTGTGGATCACAATAAATTGTAGGAAATTCTGAAAGAGATGGGAATATCAGACCACCTGACCTGCCTCTTGAGAAATGTGTTTGCAGGTCAGGAAGCAACAGTTAGAATTGGACATGGAACAACAGACTGGTTCCAAATAGGAAAAGGAGTTCGTCAAGGCTGTATATTGTCACCCTGTTTATTTAACTTATATGCAGAGTACATCATGAGAAACGCTGGGCTAGAAGAAACACAAGCTGGAATCAAGGTTGCCAGGAGAAATATCAATAACCTCAGATATGCAGATGACACCACCCTTATGGCAGAAAGTGAAGAGGAACTCAAAAGCCTCTTGATGAAAGTGAAAGTGGAGAGTGAAAAAGTTGGCTTAAAGCTCAATATTCAGAAAATGAAGACCATGGCATCCGGTCCCATCACTTCATTGGAAATAGATGGGGAAACAGTGGAAACTGTGTCAGACTTTATTTTCCTGGGCTCCAAAATCACTATAGATGGTGACTGCAGCCATGAAATTAAAAGACGTTTACTCCTTGGAAGGAAAGTTATGACCAACCTAGATAGCATATTCAAAAGCAGAGACATTACTTTGCCAAAAAAGTTTCCTCTAGTCAAGGCTATGGTTTTTCCTGTGGTCATGTATGGATGTGAGAGTTGGACCGTGAAGAAGGCTGAGTGCTGAAGAATTGATGCTTTTGAACTGTGGTGTTGGAGAAGACTCTTGAGAGTCCCTTGGACTGCAAGGAGATCCAACCAGTCCATTCTGAAGGAGATCAGCCCTGGGATTTCTTTGGAAGGAATGATGCTAAAGCTGAAACTCCAGTACTTTGGCCACCTCATGCGAAGAGTTGACTCATTGGAAAAGACTCTGATGCTGGGAGGGATTGGGGGCAAGAGGAGAAGGGGACGACAGAGAATGAGATGGCTGGATGGCATCACTGACTCAATGGATGTGAGTCTGAGTGAACTCCGGGAGTTGGTGATGGACAGGGAGGCCTGGCGTGCTGCAATTCATGGGGTAGCAAAGAGTTGGACATGACTGAGCGACTGATCTGATCTGATCTGAACTATGATAAAAAATGCTTAACTATGGTGGCAACGAAACATCATAATCCATTACTACAAGAAGAAATGGCCTCTCCTTTTCAGAAGACCTGCCTTAAAAGGAGATGTTTTCATCTTTTTAGAATCATATGAACCAGAAGTGTGGTGAGTAAATTAACATTCAACATCCTTTTTAAACTTTATAACTCAATAATTGCTGCTGCTGCTGCTAAGTCACATCAATCGTGTCTGACTCTGTGAGACCCCACAGACGGCAACCCACCAGGCTCCTCTGTCCCTGGGATTCTCCAGGCAAGAATACTGGAGTGGGTTGCCATTTCCTTCTCCAATGCATGAAAGTGAAAAGTGAAAGTGATAGTTGCAACTGATAAATATCAACTCAGGGAGACGAAATTCAGATTTCTGTTTAGACATGATGCTATTTCACTTGCAGTGAGATCACTGATTTGTTTGTGAAATGCTACAGCAAAAGCTGCCTTGCCTCCAAAATAAGAAAGGTCTTGGTCTGAACAAACCAAGGCAGAGGACTCACTCTGTAAGAGCAGCACCCCCAAGAGTCTGTGGGCAGAACGGATGCCATTCAGTCCTGCCTGTCCCCAGAACACTGGCTCTTCCTCTCCATCAAGTTGCAGTGCACAGCTAGGGCCACACCATCCCAGGTGATTTGGGGTTTTGCTCCCCTACTTCAAGCACTCTTTAAATAAGAGACCTTGTTGGTTTCTATTAGGTCTGGCGGAGAGTAGGTGCTCCATAAATATTTGTTGAATGAGCCTGATCATTCTGATGAAAAGAGCCTCCTTTGTTCTCTTGGGCCATTGGGTTTACCATTTACTCAACGGCCTGTGGCTTCCCAGTCTGACAAATTTATAGCAACTGTTTATGTCTTTCTCACCCACAGGTTTCAACGGAATACCTGTGGCTATACTTACAAGAGGTGGCCAGAAGGATCCATCCATTTTGGCAAGTACCTCTGGTCTGAAAGGTCCAAATCAGAACTTTCACCACATTCCATCTGGCACTCATTGGTGATGCCAACACCTCAAAAACCCTGCTTGGGCTATTTGCACCATGTGGACACACACAGACCACTGATGGAAAATGGAATTTTTGAGCCAGTTTGAATGACCAGTCCATGTGTGTAGACAGCCATGGTCACTTTTTCTCCATAGTACTGAGTGTGCTAATTTCAATGCAGTTCCTACTATGCTGTTATTTTCCTTTAAAAGTAAAATTTCTTTCAGAAAGCTGAAAATTTCTGATATAATTTCACATCCATTCTTTCCCCTTGCATTCCAAAAGAACTGCTCACAGTCTGCATGTTAGTCAGCATATAGAAACAGAAAAAAACCTCTATGGTTATGACCATTATCATCATCATTATTAGTTTTCCATAGAATCCCAAGGACTTACTGATATAATTTAGAGTAAGCCATTAGAAGGAAATCATTATTTTCAATGTGACTCTTCCTGTGGAGGAACAGATGGAGAAACCCTGTTCCATCTTTCCTAGAAGTGGATACTAAGCCTTTAAGAACAATGCATGCTCTTCAAATCATATAAAATTAATACTATGATTAATCAGTAGTAGGAATAAATCTATTATGCTCTGATTTTTTTTTCCTACCACATTTTTCCATGTCTTCATCAGTAAAACTGGTTTTACTTTACCATTTTCAGCTTTCTTTTTTCTAGTTCTCATGAGGAAAAATGATGGAGTTTTCTGGTGCCATTCTCAAGTGACAAATGTGCCCCCCACACCCCACAAGATAGAAAAAGAACCAGAGAATAATTAAATATTCCATTATAATTGCTGCCTCAGAAACATCTGGTACTTAACAGTACAAACATTCCACTCCATATTAGTTATCTTTTTTATGTATGAATCTTATCTCTTCATATAATAAGCTCCCTGAGGAGAAAGAGACCACCATTTATTGAAAACAAACCACAGCCCATTATGCAGTTCATTCTGTGTATGACCAAGAGCCCTGTGAGTTCTTCAGAGATGAGGAAAATATGAGCGATTTGAGTCAGTCTTCTCAAGGTGCAGAGCAACTCCAAACTTGATCTTGTCCAGGCACTCTGAGAGTTTGCTAAACCACCCAGACCAACCTCAATAATCATGGTCAAGAGATTAGTACTGAGAGCCTGGTATTTCCAGGATGTCTGTTACTTGAGTACTCCTGAGGCTTCTGGAGTCACCTTTGGCCCTAAGAAAATCCTGTTTAAGCATCAGCATTGGTTCAAACTTCCATATGACATATTTTGTGAAACCCAGCATCCCGCACCCCACCCCAGTGTCCCCTACTCAGTTAAAGGCAGTGCTTATTGTGTACCTCCGGGTTCCAGGCTTTATGCTGCCTACTTGGGAGAGAATACCAAACAAGGCAGGAACTCCTTTCCTCCTTGGAGCTTACATTCTACTGGAGATGTTAATTATTCATTGCTGTGTCACAAATTACCCCAAAACAGAGTCGATTCAAACAGCACATGTTTATTATCTCAGTTTCTGAGAGTTAGCTCAGGGCCTCCAAGTCAGGGTCACGGGGCACAAAGTGTCCGTTAGGGCCGCGTTCATCTCAGGCCCAACTGGGAAACAATCTGCTTCCAGCGCACTTATGTGGCTATTTATAGGCCTTAAGCCCTTGCTGACTGTGGGCCAGAGACATCAGTTTCTTACCAAATGGACCTCTCCACAGGCTACTCGCAGCGTGGTGGTTTGCTGCTTCCAGAGCAAGACAGGATGCAAGAGAAGGCAAAATGGCTGTCATAGTCATTTTTGTAACCAAATCCCATTCCTTTTGCTGATCCTAGTCATTAGAAAGGGGTTACTAGGTCCCACTGACACTCAAGATGGTGGAAATTTTCACAAGGGTACAAATAGATAGCAGAAGGCAGAGATTATTAGCCATTTTAGAAGCAGCCAACCTCAGAGAGACAGGCCATAAATATATAAATAAAAATGGAAGATAACAAAAAGTAAAAAAAAAAAAAACCAAAAAACCAAAAAACAGGTAAAGAATAGAAAGGAAGGGGTTGAGGAACAAATATTTTAAATAGGAAAGCCAAGGACATTCTCTCTGCAAATGTGACATGTAAAATAAGATCTGAATGATGTTTGGGAACTAGCTATGCCAGAATCTGGGTAAAGAGCATACCAGGCAGGAAGGGCAGAAAATGTAGAACCCTGAGATGGTACGGAGTTTGTCATGCTGGAAAAATGACAAGGAGGCCAGTGTGGGCAGATCTGAGGACAGGGGTTACAGAGTGAAAGAGAAGAGGTCAGATGGCAGCTGTGAGCCAGGGCACACAAGATCCTTTTGACCAAGGCATAGAATTTGGATTTTATTCTAAAAGGGATGGGAAGTCATCATGATCTGATCTATATTTCTTCCCAACTTTATTGAGATATGACTGACAAATAAAACTTGTATACATTAAGGTATAAATGATATTTTGAGATGTATACACATCATGAATTGATTATCACAATCAGACAATTAAAACAGAGTTACCATTTTGTGTGGTAAAAGCACTTGAGATATACTATCTTAGCAAATTTCAAGTATACAATACATTATTGTTAACTATAGTGACCATGATGTATATTAGGTCTTTAGAATTTATTCATCTTACAAGTGAAAGTCTGTATACTTTGAGCAGTGTCTCTCCATGTCTCTCTCCCCCAGCCCCTGGTAGCCATCATTCTACTTTCTGTTACTCTGAATTCAACTTTTTTAGATTCCACATAAGTGAGATTCTGCAGTATTTGTCTTTATATTGGCTTATTTTACTTAGCCTGTGCTGAAGGTGTCAAATGCAAAAAATCTTTGCCAAGACTAATGTTAAGTGGCTTTTTCACTATGCTTTATTCTGGGAGTTTTATCTTTTCAGATCTAATGTTTAAAGTCTTTAATCCAATTTGAGTTAATTTTTGTCTATGATGTTCAACCTCATTTTATTTGCATGTAGACATACAGTTTCCCAAAGCCATTTAGTAAAGAGACTAACTTTTCACCATTGTACATTCCTAGTGCCTTTGTTGAAGTCTAGTTGACCATGTATGCATAGATTTATTTCTGGATGTTTCCTTAAATTCCACTGGTCTGTATGTCTGTTGTTTATACCAGTACCATACTGTTTTGATTACCACAGCTTTGTAATATAATTTGAAATCAGGAAGTGTGACTCCTCCAGCTCTGTTTTCTTGCTCAGGATTGCTTTAACTATTCAGGGTTATCTATATTTCCATATGAATATAGTGGCTATTTTTTCTATTTTAAGGTAAATGCCTTTGGAATTGTGACAAGAATTGCATTGAATCTGTGGATGTTTTGGATAGTATGGATATCTTAACAATATTAATTCCTCTGATCCATAAACATGAGATCAGATACCTTTCCATTTATTTGTGATTTCTTCAATTTATTTAATCAATGTTTTATAGTTTTCAGTATATAGATGTTTATCTTCTTGTTTGAAAATACTACTAAGTGTGTTATTCTTCTTGATGCTATTGCAAAGGGGATTGTTCTCTTAATTCCTTTTGGGGATAATTCATTGTCATCATATAGAAATGCCACTGATTTCTTAATATTGATTTGTATACTGCAATTTTACTTATTAGTTCTAACACTTTAGTGGTGGAGTCTTTAGGCTTTTCTATTTATGAGACAATTTAATTTCATCTTTTTTAATTTAAATGCCCTTTATTTCTTTTCCCTAACTAATTACTGATTAGAATTTCCAGTCCCATGTTGAATAGGAGTGGTGAAAGTGGGTCACTCTCTTGATTTGAGTGGTGTCTCATTCCTGAGCTTACAGGAAATCTTTCAGCTTTTTACCTGTGATTGTGATGCTAGCAATGGGCTTGTCATATATAGCTGCTATTACATTGAAATATATTTCTGCTGCTGCTGCTAAGTCGCTTCAGTTGTGTCTGACTCTGTGCGACCCCATAGATAGCAGCCCACCAGGCTCCCCCGTCCCTGGGATTCTCCAGGCAAGAACACTGGAGTGGGTTGCCATTTCCTTCTCCAAAATATATTTCTTTTAAACCCTACTTGTTGAGAGATTTAATTATGAAATGATACTACATGTATCAGATGTTTTTCCTGCATTGATGAAATGACCATATGATTTTTATCTGTTATTCTGTAGTTACATTTGTTAATTTGCATATGTTGAACCATTTTCCCCTCTCAGGGATAAATCCCACTTGATCATGGTGCATGATCATTCTAATGTGCTGCTGAATTCCATTTGCTAGTCTTTTGTTGAGGATTTTTGCATCTATGTTCATCAGGGATACTTTCTGGCCTGCAGTTTATTTTTTTCACATAGTTTCCATACCTCTTATACCCTCTTGAAGGAAAATTGTTTACACTGTGTGCCTTCTTTCAGTCCTACAAAACCAGGCTAGTGCTGAGAGCCTCCTGAGAGCAGTGCTCTGAATTGCTCAAGTTTGTGTGATTTCTCCTAATCCTGTAGAGTCAGGCCAGTTTTCTGTTCTCTGTGTGTGCTTGTGAGCCATCTGTAAAGGCTTGGGATGGGGTGGCATGCTTGAGAAGCCAGGGAGTCAGTGAGGCACACAGAGCATTAGGAGGGTCTGTGAGCAGTTGCCAGGGTTGGAGGGCAGAGTGTCTTCAAATGATAAGCCCCACACAGCTTATGGGCCGTTCTCTCACAGCATCCATAAGTAGTTTAGTAAGATCTGTGATCCTTTGATGAGTTACAAGTTCTGATTGAGGCTCTTCTAGACTCTCCCAGCCCCTTAACTACGCTTATCGCTTCATCACAGCTCTTGGCCTCTTAGGCAGCATTGCATGTGGTGGGCAAGTTGAGCAGTCACTCACCATGTTCTCACTTTCCCCTGTGGGAGAAATGAGAGCCTGAAGGGGCCTCTTTTGGTGCTTTGGGAAGAGGTAGCATGGACAAAATGAAACTATTCTTCGTACCATCTTTAATGTACCTAGTCTTGAATTTTTTACTCTAACAGTGCGCTGAAACATCTCCACTGAACTACCAGCCTTCTCTGTAGGTGGTTGTCAAAAAACCCATGTTCTTTGGGGAACAATGGTAGAGAACTCTGCTTCCTCTTTCTGCTAATTTACATCTTTAAAAGTCCATCTTGGGTTTTGTGGAGAATGGACTGCAGCAGAGCAACAGAGGGAATAGCAAGACCAGTTGAGAGATGATCTTAGCATCCCTGGGAGGTAGATGGCAACTCAGACAACAGTAGAGGAGTCTCATGGGCTTTGTTGCCTCTTAATTCCCTCCTACTCTGATATTCTACTTGGTCTGAATTCTGATTCTCTACCCACATCTTTTCATGTAAGAGCAGTTCAGGGCTCCCTTATCTTGCTTTCCTCCCTCTGGATTCTGCTTGCGTGCACATTAAGTTGCTTCAGGCCTGTCTGACTCTTTGTGACACTGTGGACTGTAGCCAATCAGGCTCCTCAGTCCATGGGGATTCTCCAGGCAAGAATACTGGAAAGGGATGGATTGCCATGCCTTCCTCCAGGGGATCCTCTCCAGCCAGGAATCGAATCCATGTCTCATTATGTCTCCTGCATTGGCAGGTGGGTTCTTTACCACTAGTGCCACCTGGGAGCCCCCAGAATACTGGAGTGATTAGACATTCCCTTCTCCAGGCAATCTTCCTGACTCAGGGATCAAACCTAAATCTCCTGCATTGCAAGAAGATTCTTGATCAGAGAGCTAAAGCCTGAGTTGGGGCTGAATGTTTCAGAACCAAGAACCCCACAAGGTCTTTTGCCAAACAACATTAACAGTAAATACATTTTCTTCAGCAGGACTCTTGAATATTTTTATACCTCACTGATATTTTGTTGGAAGGTTAGGAAACAAGGGCAAAGATGGACTGAAAAGGACGCCAGAAGCAGATTTAGAGCATACAGCACTCCTCGGAGATGGAAAAAGTAATGAAAGAAGCTGAATGCAAATCATTTCCAGCAACAATGTCTCCTCGCCAATATATACTTGTGTTTGGTGTTTGTTATCACCCAGGGAACACAAAAACCGCTATGGACATGAAAGTCATAATAATTCCATTTTGCCCATCCCTGAAACCCCAACCCATTGGCAGCCTCATACATTTGAGTCACTATAAACTCAATTCTCCAGAAAATTTCAAGAAAACTAATTTACTTCCCTCTTCAACCATTTATACTCATTTTATCTTATTGTATTAAGAGCCTAGGTATCTGTAGAGTGTTCAGACTCTGTTAACAATGTCACAGTTCAGAAGTATAAGAATGATTGAGGAAGAATTAATTTCTGATTCATGCAGCAATAAATTGAGGCATGTTGACTTGAGTATTCATCTCACCAAGAATTTTGCTGCCAGATTTTATTTACAGAATGTTAACATTTTCCAAAATATGGTCGGTTCTTTTTTCAGATCGTGCCTTCTGACGAGAGCCGGTAATTTGGGGAGGATTTATACATAATGATAGCCTGAATTCTTTCATTTATAAAATTGCATAGTACTTGGCTCATTAATGGATGTTGAAAATGCTAGTCTAATAAAATCACAAGAGCTTTTACTTGATACATTTAATTGCTGAAACCAAGTTGGACTCATTCCCAAATATTATCTTGAAACAAACAATCAATCCTGGTGCTAGATGTTCCTCAAGGCAGATGTTGGGAAGCACAGCTCTGACTGGACAGGCAGCGTGGTGTCTTGGGGCTCTAATCACTCAGTATAGTTGGAGCAATCACCAACCTGTTTATTCAACTCCATTTGGGCAATTGTGAAATTCCATTGAGGGCACTGACAAGATCCCACATGGCAGTAAAATATACACAATTTAATCCTGGTTTAAAGGATTTAAGCATCTGTCAATGCTCTAGCAAAGACACTGGACTTTCGTCATTAAGCACATAGTAAAGTTGTGAGCTGGAAGTTAAAGATTAAAGAGATACCAGGTAAACCCTTCTCTTCAATTCTTGATCTTAACAGCCATCTATTTTGTTTTGTCCTCTGCATTTCAGGCTCTGAATTGATACCTGTTAGTAAAAATAATCTTACTCTATATTCTGCAGAAGTAGACCTACAGATTTATTCCTGAAGTTTGAGGAAGGGCAGCACCAGATTTTAAGGGAAAAGGATAAAGTGATGCAGCCCAGACTGAATATTAATTTCCTCTTGATAATTGTGCATTTATGTGTGTGCATGCGTGCATGCGTGTGAAGAGTTTGCAGATTATTTCCAGTAACTAAACTTATCATCAGAATGACTTAAGGAGCTTTTGAAGTTTCCAGACGACTAGATCAACCCATCCTGAGACCCAGGAATCTGTACTTGTGTGATTACTCATGTTTAGAACCTGTTACAATATCTATTCCTCACCTCAGCCTCACCATTTCCCCTACTGGCTCTTTTCCAGTATTTTAGTTTCTTAAAGTTTCTATTATCTTGTTTCCTTTATATTTTGACCTACATTTGGTTTATACAAACTGTTTCTTGGGCTTACAAAGGTGTTCATCTTTCCATGTGAAACTATTACTCTTCTAATTTATAAAAATTGATAATAATGTTTTAATGGGATAACTCGATAAATGGATGTTCATTGAGTCCTGGGGACACTTCAACTACAAACTGGTCAAGCATAGCCCTATGAACCACAAATCCTTATCCAAACTGATTCTGAGACAAATGGAGAGAGGGAGAGTATAGGGCAACACCTAAGTACTGTCCATAGCTCCAGCATCTTAAAAAAACTTTTTTTTAATTTTCAGATAAAATGTAGCAAAGAATTGTTTTCTTATTTGATGATGAGAACAAGCTTAATATGGATTACATACAATAGTAAAGTACATGTTTTTACAAAACAATTGCTTCATGAGCTAATTCTAAATGTTAGTTGTAAATGAATCAGAAACATGTGGCTGCAACTTTCCTCTAAACACAAAGGAGACTAAAAATTCAGGAACAAGAGCTAGAGACAAACATGAAGAAGATTTTCCAAAGGCCTAGATGCTGAGCAATGGTTTAAAACACTTTCTGGAAATTCAAAGCTGTCAGATTTAATCAACTCTATTTTTTTGGCTTAGTTATCAGAATCTACAGACATCTAAGAAGAATCAGTGTTAAATGAAAGTTTCTAACAAATTCTAACTAGAAGCAGTTTTCAAACTATAATCTAATTATGATAAACTTGCTAAGGACAGGACATAAAATAGATGAAGACATACTCAAAAACCCAAAGCTGGGCATCCAACAACTTTCAAGTAGCTTTTAATAAACAGAGAGTACTTCGAATTGAATGATGGTTGAACAAATCAATTGTTGCTGAAGAATTTTTCCCTAATTAAGTCCTGATGGCTTTACAATGAACAAAAGAATGTACTAGGCTTTTGACAACTCCTTCCATTCCCAGTGAAAAGGAAAACCAGCCCAGAAAATCACTTTGGAGGCCCGGACAACAGATGGTACACCAAAACTCAACTGAACAATGCTCTCAATAAATGAGGCCTCAGAGACATGGTGAGACATTCCACAACTGGGTATCATAAAACTTGGGTACCAGTGGTGCGCCGGTCTGACGATCAAAATTATGTTGTTGAGTTACAGGCCAGTATGTATGGTCAAAGTCCAATCACAAGCTGCACAAAGCTGTAGGAAGTATTTGGGGCTGGGAAGGAAGCAAACCTTCTCAGGTTTGCTAGAGTATGACTGTTACCTTAAAGTAATAAAAATCCCACGTCTCAAGTACCTGTGGAGTGAGAGTAAATTCATTTCTTCTACCCACCTTTCACAAGGATCCACAATGAAAAAAGCAATTTCTTTTAAAATGCAAGCATGCTGTACTTAAGTCAGCTAGTATCTTGTTAAAAGAAAAAGACAAATTTTAAGCTCATATTTTTAATTCACTATGCTAGATTATAGATGACTACAAATTCTTTGACCATCCTCCATTGAGAAAAGGGACCTATGGCCTCTCCTATTTAAAATGAACAGGCTCTGTGACTATTAGACCAGCAGAAAATGGGGGTGGAAGTGATACTGGTTTCTAGGTTCAGGGCTTGAAGAGCGGCTTCTACTTTCTTTTACTTGAAAGACTTAGAAACTACTCTTCAGGCAGTGAAAAAATCAAGCAGCCCCATTATAAAACCCAGATGGAGAGAAATGTGGCCTGTAGCCAACAGCCTTGGTTGAGCTCCAAGCTAACGGCAGTCATGTGAGTGAGCCATCTTGAAAGACGATCTGCCCACTTCCAATCGAGATGCTGAGCTGATGACACTGATTCTGCCCAAGTTGCAGATTCATGAGCAAAATAAATGGCAGTTATTGTTGTTTTAAGCCACTAAATTTTGGAGTGATTATGCAGCAATAGATAGCCAGAATACCTACTATGTTGTATAATAAAAATTATATAATATAATAATGGGCTGCTCTGGTGCCTCAGCGGGAGAAGGCAATGGCACCCCACTCCAGTACTCTTGCCTGGAAAATCCCATGGACGGAGGAGCCTGGTAGGCTGCAGTCCATGGGGTCGTGAAGAGTCGGACACGACTGAGCGACTTCCCTTTCACTTTTCACTTTCATGCATTGGAGAAGGAAATGGCAACCCACTCCACTGTTCTTGCCTGGAGAATCCCAGGGACGGGGGAGCCTGGTGGGCTGCCATTTCTGGGGTCGCACGGAGTCGGACATGACTGAAGCAACTTAGCAGCAGCAATAGCAGCTGGTGCCTCAGCAGTAAAGAATCCGCCTGCAATGCAGGAGACACAGAAGATGTGGGTTTGACCCCTGGGTCAGGGAGATCCTCTGGAGGAGGGCATGGCAATCCACTCCAGTATTCTTGCCTGGAGAATCCCGTGGACAGAGGAACCTAGCAGGCTGCAGTCCATAGGGTCACAAAGAGTTGGAGAGGACTGAAGCAACTGAACACGTATACATGAATGTAATAATAGTATGTGTAACAATATAATTATTAGTCATTAATTTATATACTGCTTAAGCATTAACTATGTTCCAGGCACTATTTTGTGTGCTTTGTCTGCAGATTTTCATTTTTAAAAATCTAAAAAATTTTTAGAGACTGATTAAAACAGTCCCACCACTTAGGCACACGGCATAACCAAAGAGAGAAGGAAACATCAAGAAAAGCTGCACAACTTTCTAAAATAGGAATAAAGATAGAAATATCATGATAGTATTATTAGGGAGCTCTTGCTTCTAGATACCAAATTTTGTTGCCCTTGAAACAGATTACACAAGTCAAGTGACTCTGGTCCTTCACACTCATCCAGGAACGGAAAGTACAGCCAAGGGTAGGATCTGTGCTAGACTCAAGGGTGAGATGAGTTTGTCAGACAAGAGCTTGGTTTCACAATCACCTCTGTTATTTCAGATAATTGATCAGAAAGATTGGAAGCATCATAGTGTTCTCAAAGGCATTGCCATCAACTGGGGTGATTTAAATATCCTGGAAGGACCACAACTTCACATCTGTGGTACTGAGAACACAATCAGATCATCAGGCACTTGGATGGGTGAGAAGAATGGAACAACAGCCAACACAGCTGAAGGGACCAGATGCCACTGATACCTGGACCAGCAGTTACCAAGGGTGAAACTGATGTGAAAAGAAATATTTTAAATCATGTAAGAAGAATAAATTGGAGGTAAACAATAGGACAAATGACCCGACCTTCAAATGATATGTGTTCAGGCTCTATTAATAGAGGTCATGTTGTATGGAATTCCAATTCCCAAACTTAGGCTTTGGGAAGTCAGAAGCTTAGGAAAACAGAGGAAGAGGAGCATGGAGGCTTTTTTTAGGGGAAAGCGTATTACATCCCAAAGCTGCCATTCTCTAGCTCAAATCATAGGCTGACATGGCCAAGGATCACAAGGCCACAAGACCATTGGGCAGATTTAATATGCTGATAGTATGCATCAGAGCTGACATATAAGGATCCCACCCAAACCACACCCTTCCCAAAGGACCTGAGGGCAATGCTTGAAGCACTGTTGCTCTGGATGTTTTGCCAAAAGAAACATTCAGATGTTAACACTGTTGGGAAACATGACTGAGCAAAGCAAAATATACAAAGGCAGCCTGAAGTAGAGAAAAACTGTAAGACTCAAGAAAAATCATCGTTTTGTCCATCAGGCAGGACAAGGCAATAAATGTTCCACTGGGGACTGGGCTACAAAAGAAATAATAGAGTGACTGGTTAAGGTTGGAGACATGTTTCCTTAGGTGACCTCCAGATAAATGTTAAAAGAGACAGCTAAAGGAGAGGCTATGTGTATGATGCATGTCAATTTCCATTATTTTGATAAACCCACATTGCAGCTGCTAGAGCATAAAACTCTGGTTTACATTGGGCTATTATTTAATTAGGCCAACCCTTAATGACTCATGGTATTTTGTCATTTTAATGAGTCTTTATGTTTCTCACATCTAATTGGTAAATCACCGCTTATCAGATTTTATGGTCTCTTTCCTTACCGTCTTCTAGCGCTGTCCAAGGTAATGTGAACTTCAGGCTATTGACTTTCCTCATTCCTCAAGGGAGATTGTCATGGAAAATTAAGTTTTTGACAAATCAACAGCCTATGTGCAATGCTTCTTCCTGGATGTAACTTTGAGGAATTTGGGAACTGTCTCTAGTTTTGGCCTGGAGTCACACTGAAGCTTGAGACCCTGTCATTTACATCAAGCTTGTAAATATACATCTTGATACATTACAGTATTTCTTGGACTCTGATGGTATCTGTGAGCATGATGAAAAGGGTTTTCACCACCAGACTTGAAATGTTCAGCTTTTTTTTTCTAATCACAGACTTCTTTTGTTTAAAACAAGTTCAGACAGTAGGCAAGAGCGAAGAGAGTTCAGATTTACTCATATGATATTTTCTCAGAAGAGTCGCTTTTTAAAGAAGCAATTATTAAGCCATCACATTAGTCCCATGCAAATGAAAAGATCAGAGTTAATTAATCTTGTCCTGAGTAAGAGAAATGACGAATAGCAATTAAATATTTTGTGCTCCTCAAGGAATTTGCTTGCTTACTTACTCCTTGTTTCTCAAGGGAGGGAGTTGCTCTCATAATATGAAAAATGCTTGGTGGAGAGGGCTAAAGCTAATGATTCATATATCCTGATTATTTTTCTTCAACATAGCACAGGAAACGTAATGAGAATTTTTGGAGTCACAGAGCACTCGCTTCTAATTTATAATCTACCATTTGCTAATTATAAAATCTTGGCTAATTGGGACTTCCCTGGTGTGATTGAGACTCCACACTTTCAATGCAAGGGGTGTTAGTTCAATTCCTGGTCAGGGAACTAAAACCCCACATGCTGTGTGGTGTGGCCAAGAAAATATTAAAAAAAGAAAAGAAAGAAAAAAACTGGCTAATTTACATGAATTCCTCATCTATAAAGCAGAACTATATGGTTGACAGTCCTCAGTGATCATGAGGTAGCCACCTATTTCTCCCTGGGCTGGAGCTAGTTTAAAAGAAGGCCCTGTAAGAGTGTGACTTGAACCCAAAAAGGTTTATTCAAGAACAATTAAAAACATAAATTGTTATGTATTTCTAACACCACACTGCTTTGTGCTTTATTTTATGGAATACTTTGAGGCTAAGTCCATATGCCAGAATGTTTACATTTATTCAGACAAAACCAGATCAAATAATACCAAAATGATAATAATAATAATCACTGATATATTATGATGATGAAGGAGAGTAGAAAGAAAGTACTCTTTTGACTAAATGACCTCAAGTTATTGGCTTCCTCACTAGTCAGTTGATCTTTGAGGCACCATTAGACTTAATGACCAATGTCTACATCAAGGAAAATAATCAACAAGTATATTAATTAGACAGTGTTTACACTTTTACTGAAAGTCTAATGATGTGTTGATTTTAAGTTAGATGTCTGTCTTCATTAAAGTCATTAATACTCTAAGTGAATTTGTGCTTGAAATTCTTTAAGTATTTAGAAATTAACACATTTTTCTTTATATTGAGACCCTTAGGCCATGAACATTTTCCTGTTACAGAATCTAAAGCTACAAGCAGAGTTCTTCAGGCATTTGTTAATAAATGCTTTGCCTTCACAATTGAAAATGGAAATAAAGCAACACAAAAGTGTAAGGCACAGAACCATCAATAAAACTGCTTGGATATTAACTTTTCTTGGTATAAATATATATCTCCTGTAACTGGCCACAAATAAGCACAGTTTGTAAGCAAGGTGTAATTGACATTGATATTCACTACTCAGTTCAGTTCAGTCACTCAGTCATGTCCGACTCTTTGCGACCCTATGAATCGCAGCACGACAGGCCTCCCTGTCCATCACCAACTCCCGGAGTTCACTCAGACTCACGTCCATCGAGTCAGTGATGCCATCCAGCCATCTCATCCTCTGTCGTCCCCTTCTCCTCCTGCCCCCAATCCCTCCCAGCATCAGAGTCTTTTCCAATGAGTCAACTCTTCGCATGAGGTGGCCAAAGTACTGGAATTTCAGCTTTAGAATCATTCCTTCCAAAGAACACCCAGGGCTGATCTGCTTTAGAATGGACTGGTTGGATCTCCTTGCAGTCCAAGGGACTCTCAAGAGTCTTCTCCAACACCACAGTTCAAAAGCATCAATTCTTCGGTGCTCAGCCTTCTTCACAGTCCAACTCTCACATCCATACATGACCACAGGAAAAACCATAGCCTTGACTAGATGGACCTTTGTTGGCAAAGTAATGTCTCTGCTTTTGAATACGCTATCTAGGTTGGTCATAACTTTCCTTCCAAGGAGTAAGTGTCTTTTAATTTCATGGCTGCAGTCACCATCTGCAGTGATTTTGGAGCCCCCAAAAATAAATCTGTCACTGTTTCCACTGTTTCCCCATCTATTTCCCATGAAGTGATGGGACCACATGCCATGATCTTAGTTTTCTGAATGTTGAGCTTTAAGCCAACTTTTTCACTCTCCACTTTCACTTTCATCAAGAGGCTTTTGAGTTCCTCTTCACTTTCTGCCATAAGGGTTGTGTCATCTGCATATCTGAGGTTATTGATATTTCTCCCGGCAATCTTGATTCCAGCTTGTGCTTCTTCCAGTCTAGCGTTTCTCATGATGTACTCTGCATAGAAGTTAAATAAGCCGGGTGACAATATACAGCCTTGACATACTCCTTTTCCTATTTGGAACCAGTCTGCTGTTCCATGTCCAGTTCTAACTGTTGCTTCCTGACCTGCATACAGATTTCTCAAGAGGCAGGTCAGGTGGTCTGGTATTCCCATTTCTTTCAGAATTTTCCACAGTTGATTGTGATCCACACAGTCAAAGGCTTTGGCATAGTCAATAAAGCAGAAATAGATGTTTTCCTGGAACTCTTTTGCTTTTTCCATGATCCAGCGGATGTTGGCAATTTGATCTCTGGTTCCTCTGCCTTTTCTAAAACCAGCTTGAACATCAGGAAGTTCACAGTTCACGTATTGCTGAAGCCTGGCTTGCATAATTTTGAGCATTACTTTACTAGCATGTGAGATGAGTGCAATTGTGCGGTAGTTTGAGCATTCTTTGGCATTACCTTTCTTTGGGATTGGAATGAAAACTGACGTTTTCCAGTCCTGTGGCCACTGCTGAGTTTTCCAAATTTGCTGGCATATTGAGTGCCGCACTTTCACAGCATCATCTTTCAAGATTTGAAATAGCTCCACTGGAATTCCATCACCTCCACTAGCTTTGTTCATAGTGATGCTTTCTAAGGCCTACTTGACTTCACATTCCAGGATATCTGGCTCTAGGTCAGTGATCACATCATCGCTACTCAGTCTTCACCAAAATACCAGAAGATGTAGGACTCAAACTTTCTCAGACCTTATTGTCTGGTAAGTACAACTATATTACTTTTATAGTACATGTCTTCAGCCTATGAGTCCCATGCAGAATCTCCCTCCCAAGTGGTTTTTTAGGGGCCTTAGTGGAAGTGTAGTAGCAATAATTGCAACTTTTTTCTAATACCCACTCTTTTAGTAATTTTTGGCTCTGTGGACCACTGATGGAGCCAGGGCTATTGTATGTGAAGACATTAACCTTCCCTTGGACAACTGACCTCTAGGCATCTTCAACTATACCCGGAAGGAAAGCTCCTTTAGTTCTTATGATCAACTCTTTCACAACTTTCTCACAACAGAATTGTCTAGATGTTATGGGGGAAGGGAAATGAGAAGATGGAGTGATGGGGGTTGGTGAGATACAGAAACATTTTATGGATAGAAAAGAGTTTGTGATTGGCCTAAAAATTATAAAAATTGGAAGGGTTAATTAAAATATCATTTAGTTATATTCTGGCTTCCAGGTGGTACAGTGGTAAAGAATCCATCTGCCAGTACAGGAGATGCAGGATACTCACATTTGATCCCTGGGTTGGGAAGATCCCCTTGAGAAGGAAATGGCAACCCACTCCAATATTCTTACCTGGAAAATTCCACAGAAGAAGGAGCCTTGTGTGTTATAGTCCACAGAGTCGCAAAGAGTCAGACATGACTAAGAGACTGAGAATGATAGTTAATTCTCATACAAGAATCTGTACACAGAAGTTTTACTCATAGTAGCCCCAAACTGGAAACAATCCAAGTGTCCTTCAATGAGTGACTAATTAAGCAAACTATGGTACATTCGTACTATGAAACACTGTTCAGCAATATTTTATTTATATATTCATTCTATTCATGGCAAATAGATGGGGAAACGATGGAAACAGAGACAGACTTTATTTTCTTGCATTCCAAAATCACTGCAGATGGTGACTGCAGCCACTAAATTAAAAGATGCTTGCTCTTTGGAAGAAAAGCTATGACCAACTTAGACAGCATATTAAAAAGCAGAGACATTACTTTGCCAAAAAAAGGTCCATCTAGTAAAAACTATGGTTTTTCCAGTAACCATGTATGGATGTGAGAGTCGAATGATAAAGAAAGCTGAGCACTGAAGAACTGATGCTTTTGAACTGTGGTGTTGGAGAAGACTCTTGAGAGTCCCGTGGACTGCAAGGAGATCCAACCAGTCCATTCTAAAGGAGATCAGTCCTGGGTGTTCATTGAACGGACTGATGCTAAAGCTGAAACTCCAATACTTTGGCCACCTCATGCGAACAGCTGACTCATTGGAAAAGACTGATGCTGGGAGGGATTGGGGGCAGCAGGAGAAGGGGATGACAGAAGATGAGATAGCTGGATGGCATCACTGACTCGATGGACATGAGTTTGAGCAAGCTCCAGCAGTTGGTGATGGACAGGGAAGCCTGGCATGCTGCAGTCCATGGGGTCACAAAGAATGAGCAACTGAACTGAACTGAACTGATGGTACATTCATACTATGAAACACTATTCAGCAATAGAAGTTAAAGACCTGCTGGTAATAGCAACAACTCTAGGGAATCTCCTTGGGGCTTCCCTGGTGGGTCAAATGGTAAAGAATCTGCCCACAGTGAAGGAGACCTGGTTCAATCCCTGGGTCAGAAAGATCCCCTGGAGAAGGGAATGGTAACTTACTCCAGTATTCTTGCCTGGAAAATTCCATGGACAGTGGAGCCTTGTGGACTACAGTCCATGGGGTCTCAGAATTGAACATGACTGAGCAATTATCATGCCTAGGGAATCTTCAGGAAATTATGCTCAGTGAAAATTCCAATAGCAATTCCAAAAGATTACATACTATATGACTTCATTTACATATCATTTTTGGAAAAACAAAAATTAAGAAGTAGAGAAAAGACTTTGTCAAGGGTTCAGAGAGGGATCAGGAGACAGATGGGAGAGTTATAAAAGGGAAACCCCAAATTTCTTGTGGTGACAAAACTATTTAGTATCTTTACCATGATGGTAGATACTCAAAGCTACATCAGTTCAGTTCAGTTCAGTCGCTCAGTCGTGTCCGACTCTGCAACCCCATGAATCACAGCACGCCAGGACTCCCTGTCCATCACCAACTCCTGGAGTTCACCCAAACTCATGTCCATCGAGTCAGTGATGCCATCCAGCCATCTCATCCTCTGTCGTCCCCTTCTCCTCCTGCCCCCAATCCCTCCCAGCATCAGGCTCTTTTCCAATGAGTCAACTCTTTGCATGAGGTGGCCAAAGTATTGGAGTTTCAGCTTCAGCATCAGTCTTTCCAATGAACACCCAGGACTGATCTCCTTTAGGATGGACTGGTTGGATCTCCTTGCAGTCCAAGGGACTCTCAAGAGTCTTCTCCAACACCACAGTTCAAAAGCATCAATTCAAAAAAAAAAAAAAGCATCAATTCTTCGGCACTCAGCCTTCTTCACAGTCCAACTCTCACATCCATACATGACCACAGGAAAAACCATAGCCTTGACTAGACGGACCTTTGTTGGCAAAGTAATGTCTCTGCTTTTGAATACGCTATCTAGGTTGGTCATAACTTTCCTTCCAAGTAGTAAGCATCTTTTAATTTCATGGTTGCGGTCACCATCTGCAGTGATTTTGGAGCCCAGAAAAATAAAGTCTGACACTGTTTCCCCATCTGTTTGCCATGAAGTGATAGAACTAGATGCCATGATCTTAGTTTTCTAAATGTTGAGCTTTAAGCCAACTTTTTCACTCTCCACTTTCACTTTCATCAAGAGGCTTTTGAGTTCCTCTTCACTTTCTGCCACAAGGGTGGTGTCATCTGCATATCTGAGGTTATTGATATTTCTCCTGGCAATCTTGATTCCAGCTTGTGCTTCTTCCAGTCCAGCGTTTCTCATGATGTACTCTGCATATAAGCTAAATAAGCAGGGTGACAATATACAGCCTTGACATACTCCTTTTCCTATTTGGAACCAGTCTGTTGTTCCATGTCCAGTTCTAACTGTTGCTTCCTGACCTGCATATAGGTTTCTCAAGAGGCAGGTCAGGTGGTCTGGTTTTCCCATTTCTTCCAGAATTTCCCACAGTTTATAAGCTACATACCTGATATAATTGTATAGAACTAAATACACACGCACACGAGTGAGTATACATAAAACTGGGGAAATCTGAATAAAATATTGTATCAATGTCAGATCCTGGCTGTGATACTGCCCTGTAGTTTTGCAAAATGTTGCCATTGGAGAAACTCAATAAAGGATCCAAAAGGTCTCTCTGTATTATGTCTTACAAATGTATATGAATATATAATTACCTCAATTTTTAAAAATCAATTTTAAAAAAATGGGATGTCATTTCAGATAATGGGGTATGGTATAGACCAAACAAGGAAAGTTTACATCAGTTCTAAGATCAAATTTCGATGTAGTTGGTTCTATATATATTTCTTGACCTGCTAAGTTACTTTACATCAATTTACAAGTCAAAATTTTATGAATAGAAAGTAGGATAATGTGGCTGGAAAAAATTTGGTAAGACATTTAAGCTTTCAAAGAAGATGATTTCATTTCATCTACTTACACTGATTCCAGCTTGGAGAGACCACCGCCATTTCATTGAAATGGTCATAGGTTGAGATGATGTCTTGAACAAAAACTAGTATAACTTAACCCTCAAATTTAAACCCCCCCAAAAAAATTAAATTAAAAAAAAATAAAAAAATAAACCCCTACTCACTAGTGTCCAATTAGCCTAAGGGTTGATATACATAAGATTGTATATCTTGCATACATGTAAGATTGTATATAAACAGCAGTATACATAAGATTCATATTAAGATGTGAAAAATACAGATTTCTGGACCCACATGTGGAAATTCACATTTAATAGGTTGCCAATGCAGGAAACTCAAGTTCATTACCTGGGTTGGGAAGATCCCCTGGAGAAGGAAATGGCAACCCACTCCAGTATTCTTGCCTGGAGAATTCCATGGACAGAGGAACCTGGCAGGCTACAGTCCCTGGGATAGCAAAGAGTCAGACATGACTTAGTGACCGAGCACAGAGGGTTACTTAGGGTCAGGAATTTTCACATTTTATAAGCAACCCAGGTCATTCTAATCTACCTGGAATCAGGAATCAGAGTCAATTGGAATGCTTGTTAAAAATGCAAATTCTTTTGAGAATCCACTGCTTTGGTTGTACCAGTCTGTTTTAACTTTATTCTGATGACTCAATGGAATTTAGACAAAGAGGTTTGGGTACTTAAAGTCCTGGGTTATGTTCCTATATGGTTGGGGGTGGAAAGAGAGAAGGAAGCTGTCAAAGAATAAAACCTTCCCAGCCCTCCTTTTCCAATCACAACTCATCAGAGAGCATTTTGCACAGGGAGATCAAAGGCCCTTGCCAAGGAGAAGTTGAAAGACTTTGCTGTTGTAATTCTGGGGCAGAGGTGCTTGGATATAAATGATTCCTAACTGGGGGTTTGGGGGACCCTGCTACGTAGAAATGTAAACACAGATGTCAGGCCTTTTATCCCCACTATGTAAACATACCAGCTGCCAGGGAAAGAAGGAGAAACCCTACGGAATTAGCTGCATTTTTTTGCCATCTAGAGCATAAAAATTGGCTTCACGCTTGAATTTCCACCAGTAACACAAAGCACTGTTCACCAGAATAGGGCTGAACAATGCAGGAAACCTCCACTTGCCGGTTGCCACTTTTCTCTAAGAGACATTCCCTTCTTGCCCTTCTCTAATACGTGAGCAACTGTCCCAGAAGAGGATAATGAGAAGAGATGTTAGCACCCTATAATAAAACTGCTGGACTCATGGAAAAAGGCCCAAAAACAATATATGCCCATTTGCTCCCAAGAGCCTAAGACTCATACTCCTGGCTAACCCAGACTTAAGAAAAATGGAAGAGACAAACTGTCATGACTTTTTGTGAGAAATTCAGAATGGTTTCCTGTAAAAAAAAAAAAAAAAAGGATATGATTATTCTAATGCATGAATATTTGAAGGGCCACAACTGCTTTAGCTATACCCAAACCACAACGGACCTCTTCTCATACTATTAAATATTTTTTTTTTTAAAAGAAACCATGAAAGGAATCATTTCTGAAAAAAAAGTAAATGTGAAAAAAAGTATAATGGGAAATGTATTTCTAAACAAAACACTTCAATCCACGGCGAAATGTGTCTTCAATTACATCTTGAGCTAGCATTCCAGCTGGCATACGCGTGTAAGCCTCATGTTTTCTGCAGAGTCTCAGTTCTGAAAGACCCAAAGAATTGTAGCAAAAGCGTATAAAAAGTGCCTTCACTGAAAGGGAATCTTTTTTTTTTTTTTTTTTCTGAAGCTGATTGTTAGGCTATTAACAATATACAACAGTCTATGGTGATAAAAAATAAATCTAAAATTACCAAGAAGCCCACATACATGAACTTATTGGGCAGAGGTCACTGTGGTTTAGGACAATTCATTCTAACAAATGGTCCACCAGAGTATTGTAAAAGGACTATCACAGCGAGCTTTTTAAAGGATCCTCTTGCTTAGAAGGGGGCAGCCAAACTGGTGATATGTTATAGAAAAACCAATCAGCTTATGATAAATACTTCATAGGTATTAATGAGAAATTCTGTTCTGCTGGTGCTTGGTTTATGAGACACTATTTTCCATAGTCAGGTTATGGACTGCAACTAAAGATCTGTGGAAATGCTATCTTTTACTTACAAATACATTAGTCTAGGAAGGCTGTTCATAAATCCATTTGTTTCTAAGTTCAAAAGATCACAAACAAACATCTCATATGTAAATTTTTCTCCTTTTACAAGAGAGTTCTAGCTGTTGATCACAGTCCATCTGCCCCCTCTTCCTTATCTCAAAAACTCAAACCAAGACTCTGGTAACAACCTAGAGGGGTGGAATAGGGAGGGAGGTGAAAGGGAGTTTCAAGAGGGAGAGAACATACGTATACTGATGGCTGATTCATGTTAATGTTTGGCAGAAACCAACACAATTCTGTAAAGCAATTATCCTTCAATTAAAAACAAATATTAAAAAACTCATGCATATATGTATGGGTTGATGGGTATGTAATTATATTTGTGTGTATATGTGTGTATGCATGGATGTGTGTGTATGTGTGGTATCTGTTTATAGGTATGTGTGTATGTACCCCAGATTCAAACACAACACATACACCAAAGCATCTTCAAAATTCAGACTTCAGATGGCTATGCATGACTGTGGGTCCAGGCAGAGTTGACCTTGCTTCACTAGGAGCATGAAGTTTGTTAAATTGAGTAAATAATATGGCTAATGTAATTAATATTTAATATGGAAAAAAAATAGGGGCTTCCCCAGTGGTTCAGTGGTAAAGAACTTGCCTGCCAATGCAGGAGACATAAGAGACACAGTTTGATTCCTAGGTTGGGAAGATTCCCTGGAAGGCATGGCAACCCACTCCAGTATTCTTGCCTAAAAAATCCCATGGACAGAAGAGCCTGGAAGTCTATTGTCTATGGGGTCACAAAGAGTCGGACACAACTGAAGCGACTGAGTATGCGTCATACGCATCATAGTTCATTCTGGCTTAACTCTCCAGACTTCTCTCTCACCCATTCTGTGCTGCATTCAATCAAACTGGTTCATTTGTTTTAAATTCCCTCAAAGCACTATATTTTTTTGGTCTTCAGTCATTACTTTCTTCCCTTTATTTTATTTGAGTCTTATCTTCACAAATTAAATGGTTAACATATTTAGTTTCAGACCTTCTTTTAAAAAATGTTTGGAAAGCTATACATTTTCTTATGGTATGGCTTTTACATCCCCACAAGTTTTAATAAAGGAATATTTTGGTTATAGTTCATTTCTAAATATTGGGTTAATTTTCATAAAATTGCTATTTTTGTAGGTCAAAAATTGTTAAATGTTGGCAATTCTGTTGTTAAATTTAATATAGTCTATTTTCCATTTGTTTGTTTACCTATTTACCTGCTTCTTAATTTCCAAATGTATGACTCTTTTCCCAGCCAATTTTCTGTTGTTGATCTCTAAGAATTTCATTGTGGTCAGCAGAACTATACATTTTAACATCAGTGGCTCAACACAGTAGATCTTTATTATCTCTTAACAGTCATGAGAAAATTCATAATTTAGGCAGGGTTCATCTCCTTTGCATGGTCAGTCAGGCACCCAGTTGACAGGATCACTGCTTTTTAAACACATAGCTTTCAAAAGCATCTCCACTGAAGTCAACGAGAAGGAGAAAAGAACCTGCAAGAACATACATGAAATGTGTATTATGAACCAGTCTAGAACAGGCACACATAATTTTTGTGTTCATTGATTGGAATGCAAGTGAGTGTTTTGGAAATAGAGAGCTTGGATTCTTTTGAATAGCTAGTACTTTCTGACAAACTCTTTCGCTGCTCATTCTAGAAAACACTAGATCACTTTGCTCTATCCTCCACTTCTCTTAATTTCTCTTTCATTTTCTCCATGACTTTGCATCTTTGACTTTGCTGCATTCCAGCGACTAGAGACATAGTAACTGGAATATATCTTCTATTTCGTTAATTCTGTTAATTCAGCTGAATGTACTCTACCACAAAACCCAACCATTAAGATTTTAATTTCAATTGTTCTATTTTTAATTTCTATAAACTTTATTTGGTACCTTTTCAGATCTGCATGGGCTTCCCTGATAGCTCAGTTGGTAGAGAATCCTCCTGCAATGCAGGAGACCCCAGTTTGATTCCTGGGTTGGGAAGATCTGCTGGAGAAGGGATAGGCTACCCATGCTAGTATTCTTGGGCTTCCATTGTGGCTCAGCTGGTAAAGAATCTGCCTGCAATGCAGGAGACCTGGGTTTGATCCCTGTTTTGGGAAGATTCCTCTGGAGTAAGGGAAAGGCTACCTACTCCAGTATTCTGGCCTGGAGAATTCCACAGACTGTATAGTCCATGGGGTCGCAAAGAGTCAGACACGACTGAGTGACTTTCACTTTCAGATCTGCAAGGTCACTTTTTATAGTTTCTGCACTCAAAACGTATTTTTAGTCTTGTTCTATTTATTTTGACTTGTTAATGATGTGCTGTGCTGAGTCCTTTCAGTCGTGTCCAACTCCTTACAACCCTATGAACTATAGCTGGCCAGGGTCCTCTGTCCATGGGATTCTCCAGGCAAGAATACTGGAGTGGGTTGCCATGCCCTCTTCCAGGGGATCTTCCCCACCCAGGGATCAAACCCACTTCTCATATGTCTCCTGCATTGCAGGTGGGTTCTTCGCCACTAGGGCCACCTGGGAAGCCCAGTTGTTTTAAATAATTCTCATATAGGAAGTGTCTAGGTGTCTGATTATTCTCTCTTTTGTTTCTGCTGGCTTTCACTCATGGTATTTTATTTCTTTAGTTGTTACTGTAAGGGAGAGCATTACCAACTTGAAACTGATTTGAGCTAATATCTCATCTTTAGCATTTTTGTGTGGGGGAAGGGTAAAATCACCAAGTTTTGAGCTTTCAGAATTCTAAGATATTGGGGGGCTGGCTTAAGTTACTATTTCTCAAGGGAGTCTCTTTCCTCTTCCACCCAGAGCTAAGATTAAAAATAACAGCTTTATTTGCAGTCCCCTGGAGTAAAAAGAGAGTTGAGGTATGCTTATTTCTAGTTTACTCTACACTGTGGGTATCCAAGCTCAATCTTCATGGTTGACCTATTAGATTCTCCACATTGTGGGGACCACATTGGGAAGTCTTCCATTCTCTGTACATATAAGTCTGTGAAAAATGAAGCTCAAGTTCACCCTGCTTGGAGAATGCACTTAGAGCAAAAACTAGCTTTTTGCTCTGCTGATATCTTTGAGTTCTTGTTTTCATCTAGTTTTCAGACTTAATTTTGTTCCTGTTCACTGACACATGTAAAAAAACACAAGATTTTTCAAATAGCTAATAGACCATTTTGGGTTGTTTTCAATGAGTAGGTCGGCCAGAATATTTCATTTCTCCTGCTAGGAAAGGAAGTTCACTTCTACTGGTCTAGCACTGTCAGCTCATTTCCTTACATGATTTCCTCTCACAAGCTTCCTGCCTTGCCTTTCCTGAGTGCTCCTATAGCATTTGGAACATAGTCTTATTGTAACAGAAAGAACACATCTGATTCCATATTACATTTGCTCCTTTTACTTCAGCCTTTGTATTCTATTGTTTTGCTTTGAGTTAACAATGTTGCCTATAGCCTGAAATACACAGGATAGACCATCCTCAAGACTCTGACTGTAAGGGTATTAATGCTTTTCTTCTAAAAGAGAGATACAAAGCTGTAGAACAAAAAATAACACATTTGTCTTATTGGAGGTTTACAGAAACATTGTGATCTGACTTACGTGGGCAGCTACAAGAACAAAGAATCCTAATACCAAGAAGTTTGCAGCAACCAACCACACCCGTCCCTTTATTCAAATACAAGCCTGAATTCTGACTTAGGTAGGATGGTTCTCTAAAATATTAGTCTACCATCTTCTCAGAATCCTGGCTTTTGGGATAAAGTACTTATTCCTTGCCCCAACACTGTGTCTCCCAACTTCATAGCCAGACAGGTGGCAAGCAGAACAAATTTGGATTTGGTAACAGTAGATTACTATTTACTACATGGCATTTTGTCCACATTCTTGGTAAACTGCAAGTTTTGAGAGAGTGGGAATCATAATTGTCTTGTTATTCATTATATCTTTAGTGAAGATCACAGTGGTTTCAGGTTTAGAGAAAGTGCTGAATAAATATTCACTGAATAAATGAATACATATGTAAATTAACCTCTTTCTTCCACTTGCACTATCTGCTTTGAGTGGCTCCTGGACATTTTCTGGGATCTTTTTATTAAAGTTCACTATCAGTTTTAGGATGGTTTGGCCTTTAGGTAATGTGTTGGCATATGGTGAGATACAATGAACTCGGTAAAAATTAAGTATGTACTTTTGAAATCAATAACATCCTCTGAAATATATTATATTATTGGTTAAATAATTTTCAGATGGTCCTTGAAATATTGTATGACTATTGAGTTTATTTATGTATCAGTAACAGTATGCACGGAGAAGGCAATGACACCCCACTCCAGTAATCTTGCCTGGAAAATCCCATGGACAGAGGAGCCTGGTAGGCTGCAGCCCATGGGGTTGCTGAGAGTCGGACACGACTGAGCGACTTCACTTTCCCTTTTCACTTTCGTGCATTGGAGAAGGAAATGGCAACCCACTCCAGTGTTCTTCCCTGGAGAATCCCAGGGACGGGGGAGCCTGGTGGTCTGCCGTCTATGGGGTCGCACAGAGTCAGACACGACTGAAGTGACTTAGCAGCAGTAGCAGCATTGAGGCACTTGGTTAATTAGGCACTTGGTTAACTAATACTTAAATTTTATGGTCAGATAGTTAAAGGGGTTTAGAGAAAAGCAAAGGATGGTTTTGCTACCCTCTCAGTTTCATTGTGCAATGTAGATTTCTGGAACCATATCTTCCGGTTGAGGAGGTAGTTCCTCCCCCCCACCCCCACCCCCCCCCCCCCCCCCCGCTCCACCTTTCCCATTAAAAGTCTGTTCAGAGACATGTAGTTATCATCCTAAGCTGTTGCTGTTCAGGCTTGTTACCATTTCCTGTCTCTTCTGTGACTTATTCTTGTTCACCTTCACCTTTAAGGCTTCAACATCTCTCTAGTCTTCTGAGTACAAGAGGTTGTTAGCAAAGTTCCACCCAGCCATTTCATTCATCCTGTAGAGAATACTGCTTTCAGAGGATTAAAGACCAGAATGTCCTGATTAAACACTTAATTAGACATAATAAAAAATATTGCCAGTTTTAAATAATTGATTCACTCATTAGTTTAATATGCTAATGACAGAGCCTTGACAAAAGGAAATGGAATAAAATTTACCCTCTGAGAAAGTGGGTTGAAATTAGATTTTTACACTAAGATTTTTCAGAGTAAATTAGCAGCTCCCGATAGATGAGAGCTGTCTAACTAGTATTTCATTCACTTCACAGACCTCTAATAGCTTAACTTTTTGCAAATAACAGCATACAGGACTAGCCTTTAGTTATTTACTGTTAGAAACTTCCATAAGCTGTAAGATATAATGGAAAGAGCCCTGCACTCAGAGTCAACAGGTCTGTGTTCCAATATCTGTTACTTCCTAATGTGTCTGGAAAAAGCCTCCCAATCTCTTTAAGCCTTCAGTCACCTTGATGTTAAGATGAAGACCAAAATTGTGTCCTAGACAATTTTTTGTCTCTGATATTTTTCTTGGTACCTATCAAGCACTAGTCACTCAGTAAATACTTATCAAATCAATAAAACAAGAAGATTAGAACTGGTGATATATTAAGTATTTTTCAGTTCCAAAATTCCATGATTCTCTCTGATATTTACCTTTTCATGACTTCTGTCCCTAATTTCTAGGCAAAATGACTTTCGAGGCCTGTGCAAACAAATGACAGATAAATAGACAGAAAATTCTGATTTAGCACCAAAAGGGAGTTGAACTTGTAAAAACTCATGTCTTAATTATTTCTACTGACATCTATGATCTGGAATATAGTATGACAAAGTTATAAGAGGGCCCATTTATACCACAGGTCTTATTCTTTGCCAGCCTCATGAGAAGTGCAAGAGAACAAGGAACAAAAAAATTGCAAGATGGAGAAGACTATGTTAAATGTCTGTTGACCTGGTACATGAAATATTACTACAGAAATAAAGCAAGATACAGAGAATAGTCCATAATATAATCCTATTTTAATAAGAATAGAAAATAATTATAAACATTCTTACATATTCTCTGTGTGTTGGTGGGAGGTATGTATTTGTATGAGCTTAGGAAAAATGTATAGCTGACTATCCAACAGATTGTTGACTTCTGTTTCTAGGAGTGAGGCATGTCGGTTAATGTTTAGATGTCGGAAACTGGGAGGGAGCCATGGGAGGAAGATGGTTTTGCCTTTTTCTTTGCCTACTTCAATTCTGTTTGGTTTGCTTTATAAGCAATTATAATTTGCACTGACTTCCTTCTTCAAACTGAGGAGTAATACATAGTTTGTTCCCAAAATTAATTGTGATAGTATTCAAAATAATCCATAATTCAAACTAAGTGCCTAGATTGGTCTCCAAGGCCCTTATGTTCTGGCCTCTCACTACCTCTGAGTCCTTGTCTCCTGTGGGTCTCCCCTTATTTATTCCCAGTTACCCTCATCCTTCTTAACAGTCTTCAAGCACACTAAGTTTCCTCCTACCACAGGGCCTTTGCACTGACTGCCCCCTCTTCCTGGAAACTCTTCCTCCCATGTCCGCATGGCTCTCTCTTTCATGTTGTTCAGGTTTCTGCTAAAATATCATCCTTTGGGCCACTATATATTATATCCCTCTTCCCCGACGCTCTTTCACCTGCTTTATTCTACTTTCTTTTTCTCCATAAAATGTACTGCTATGTGAAAGGCTATATATTTACTTGTCCAGTAGCTTACTGATCTCCTCACACTAGTATGTTTCCTAGTGCCTAAAACAGTGCAAAACATACATGTGACACTTAGTTGATACACACAATTAATAGATACAAAGATGAATAAGTCAACAGTGGTCCATTCTCATGGAGCAGTCTAGTGTCATCTGGGACATTCTGGCCTCTACATTTTTTTTTTTTCCCAAAGAGGCAACAGAAACAGTAAAAGCTTAAACTCAGATTTTCTTCGGCTCCTAGCCCCTAATATCTAGTGATGTCACTCAGGTTCTCTGTTAATCTTGAAAGATTTATCACCTCTACTCTTTACTTGAATTTTTCAGGTTTATTAAATAGGATCAGACTGAGCAAAACCATGTCTTTTGGTTTTCTAATAACCTACCATGTATTTATTTTATGTCTCCAACTGTATCTTCTCAACCTTGTTTTAATATATCCAGAAAGGAGCATAGACTCATTCAAGAGGCAAAGTGAGCAGTATATTCTCACCCCTGGCTTCTTCACTGAGCTATTCTATCTCCAAAACTTTTATGTCCATTAGGTAAGCATGTTCTATTTATGCTAAGATGTTCTTTGGTACAGATGAAATAAAACACAACTTCATTTGGGATAACCAATCAAGACATATTGGTCCTCAAAAACAATTCAGTCTCAAGGAAGAGCAGTTTCATGATTGATGGATCCACCTTCTCAGTCATGTCTCCACCTTCTCAGTCATGTCTCCAAACACCCAATTTCTTTTCATTTTTCTGCTCAGTAATCCTGAACCTGAGTTCCACCCTAATATCTACTCTCCTAGTTGTAGCAGGATAAGTGCCTGACAAAGTCAGAGATATAATCATCCTTGCTCAAGTCCAGTAGAAGAGATTCCTTCTGACCCAGTATTTCAACAGTGCTAAGATATACAATTTTAGGGCCAATGTGGGGCATATGTCTTCCCCAGAATTAATGACCATAACCAAGGGAATGGAATGTACTGATTGGATTAAGCCAATCCAAGACCACTCTTAGAGCAGGAGTGAGGTCAGCTTACTCTAAAGTCTATTGGAGGAGAGGAAAAGAGAATTCACCTACGGAAGTTAGGAAGCTCTTAGAACAAATGTTCACTACAAATATCACTACAGGGAGGGATATGAGGGCAAGGGACAAGAGGTCATCACAACTCTCTATAGCCTCCAAAAAGTTCACAACTACAGCTATTTGATTTGGATTCCCAATGTTCTAAGTCTCTCTAAAGCACATTTATTTTTCTGGAAATCACATGGAATCCAAGAGAACGAAGTTTGAATCTAGTTGATGGATGTGGTCAATGCATAGGGGTGGATCTCAGTTAGGAATTTGCCTCTACAAAAAGGCCAAAGAACTGCCTGATAGAAACAGCAATGTTAGAAAAAATTAAGTTTTTTTCCTCCTAATTCCAGTTTAGAAACTAGGGATGGGAAGGAAAGAATTCATTAGAACAATAAAAGCTAAATTTTGTATATGTTAGCAATTCTTCCCCCATTCAAGCATTAATAATCTTCTACCCTAAAAGCAACAGTGTCTATAATCCCACTCTTGTAGGGATAATCCAACTTGTCACCAAGGAAGTGCTAAGAAAGTTACAAGAACCAAAGAAAACGTTCAATGTAAATTGATGGCATTATTTTTTTCTTATTGTGGAGAATTTCAAACACGGAGTCATACAATGAACTACTATGTAGCCATAATCCAGCTTCAACAATGATCTACTCTTGGCTAGTCCTGATTTCGGCAACTCCTCCTTCCGCATTATTTTGGAGCTAACTATCAGATCAGATCAGATCAGTCACTCAGTCATGTCCAACTCTTTGTGACCCCATGAATTGCAGCACACCAGGCCTCCCTGTTCCTCACCAACTCCCAGAGTTCACTGAGACTCACGTCCATCGAGTCAGTGATGCCATCCAGCCATCTCATCCTCTGTCATCCCCTTCTCCTCCTGCCCCCAATCCCTCCCAGCATCAGATTCTTTTCCAATGAGTCAACTCTTCGCATGAGGTGGCCAAAGTACTGGAGTTTCAGCTTTAGCATCATTCCTTCCAAAGAAATCCCAGGGCTGATCTCCTTCAGAATGGACTATATGTCATATCATTTCATCTGTAGATACTTCAGTATGTTAACTCATGTCTCTCTAAAAGATAGTGAATCTTTAAGAAACCACTATACTATTATCACAGCCTTTAAAATTACAATAATTTGTAAATAATTTTCAAATATCTAGTCAGTGTTCACATTTAGAGTTCTCATGTTATAATTCAGTTTTCATCTCAATGTTGTAATTTTTAAATGTGTATGTTTGAATTAAGAGGCAAATTAAGAAGTCCACATATTATAGCTCATTTATAAGCATTTAAAGTATCTAAGAGTTCCTTCTCACTCCTCTTTTGTCTTTCTTATTATGTGTTAGGAAATAAACTAATATGCCCTGAAGATTTTTCCATAGTCTGGATGCGGCTGAGCACACCCTCACAGTATAGTCTAACACTTTCCTTTCTTCTCTCGTGCAAATTGGTAGCTGGAGCTAGAATCTTAAGATGCTGGTGTGGATGGCATTTTGAACCATCAGTCAAGAAAACATATTCATTTTTTCAACTAGAAAACATATTCAACTAGATTCAAACTTCCCTGGTGCCTGAACGAGTCCAAGCTGCCATCTCATTAACAACAAATACATAACCCAAATGGAGAGAGTTCACATGGCAGATTGTTATTTTGAAATTTACACAGCTAACATTTCCAAGTTGAAGGAAGTAAACTACACAAGAGTGATTTTGCAAGACCTTACTGCACTCTGTTTTGTAAAGATGCAAAGACATTGCTGCATGATTCCATTGATCAATCTACTGAAGCCATGGTGTGCCGAAACCCAGTATAGAACAGATATGAACCACTTTTCATCCTGAGTGTACTTGTAAAAAGAAACATGACTGCCACCTATAAACATGATGAAGACGCTGTTAACAGGAGGTTGATAATGTGGGGAAGATGAGAATATTGGCAGTACTGACGAATGACACTGATGATTCTAGAAACAGTGCAATATGCTTTACAAAAGAAGCTGTTCTCTTCTTGTCAGCTTAGTCTTGAGTTGTGTTAGTTGGTGTGAAATCATCTTTTGTTGCAATCTACCATTCCAATTCTAATTTTGATAACAAGGCTACATTTGACTATTTCATGTTTCATGTCAATGGCTTAATGAATTTACTTTTTCCAGTGGAACAGCAGCAAAGCTTGTGGTTTGATGCTAATTTACATGGGCTTCCCTGGTGCCTCAGCAGTAAGGAATCTGCCTTCAATGCAGGAGACACAGAAGATGTGGGTTTGATCCCTGGGTCAGGAAGATCCCCTAGAGGAGGGAATGGCAACCCACTCCTGTATTCTTGCCTAGAAAATCCAAGGGACAGAGGAACCTGGCAGGCTATAATTCATAGGATCTCAAAGAGTCAGGAGCAACTGAACACACACATACAGAGTTTTACTAATATACTTTGGCTGGGGACACATGGAGCGCTCAGGCAAAGCACAAAGAACTGAATGCTTTCTGCAGAGTTTATTTTCCTTTAGTAGCTATTGTCCCAATTTCACTCCTAGAAGCTTGGCTTCTGGACGGAGGATTATACAAGTCTAACCTTACCTCCAATTGAAGAAGTAATGTGCATGTATATAACCAATATATATATGTGTGTGTGTGTGTGTGTGTGTGTGTGCATGTATATAACCAAGATAATTGAGATTATTTTGACAATGCATTTCTACATCTTTCTAAACTCACAAGAGCGCATGTGCACACACACACACACATTCCACTTTATCCTGCCATTTTATTCTTAAGCTTGGGAAAATTGAAGGTGTGAAGGCAAGCATGTTCTCAGTTCCACTCTGTAGAGGCTTGAGCTAAAATGACGGCTGGAAAGCAAATGCAGTGACCTTTAAAGGAATCGAGGAAGCTATTTCCAGCACATTACTAAATGCTGTATTTTAAAGGTTCTAACCTTATTTGCTACAAGTATATAATATTGGGAAACCCTCATGAAGGAAGGGTCCACATTCATCACAAGGCACAAGTCTTATAGAGAGTTGCGAAAGTTATTACTTTCCAACTGGCAGACACCAAAGTTCAACTCAGCTCCTTCTGTTTGCTGCATTAAATAAGGTTCAGAGATCACTTTGAGAATTACAGGCTTTCTGACCTAACAAAAATATAAAGTTTTCTGCAAATAACAATAGCCATATCATCATGCAGAACAATTTATGACACAAACACACACACCACCTTTTACAGTTCATGCCAGCTGGCAAGACTGACCTTTCATGTGTCTATGGTATTAATTTACTCTTCCAGGTGATTAATAATAGTAATTGATCTATGAGACCTCAGTATCAAAATAAAGAATGGGTAAGCAGAAGAAATTATCCATTGGAAAAAAAAAACCCCTAAAACATGGTCTTTGAAACTAAAGTTAGACTTCATTATGCAGGCCTGGAGGACTATTTGCAAAAAATAAAAATATGTAATATTGATTATCTTGACATTTAATAGAGTGCTCAGTTTAGATGTCATAGAATACATAGATAGATAGGTGACTGATCAATTGATCCTGATATTGCTGACAATAATGAAACAAATTACATCTGTATACTGCTTTACAAAACACTGGTGTTTGGCACTCTTTTTTATTCTTAACCTTATTATATATTATAGATTGAAAGTAAAGATTTCCAGCAAGTCAGCTTCAGTGGATCTTTCCCACGCTGATTGCATAACTCACATCTGTGAAGGAGTAAGTTGCCAATTATCTCATGGCTGTAGGATTTATAAATCAGCCAAGTCAATAAAACATTGTGTGGGGGCTTCCGTGGTCAGAAGTGTCTCCTGTTGCCCTTTATGCTAAGTGGAGCTGTCAAAACATTAGTAAATAACCCTGATTATCTAACAATGTGCTGGCCTCTATTGCAATGGTCGGACTGATTTTTAATAGCAGACTGGAGAATCTCTTTCAACCTAGTTAGCATAAAATCATTTGTTGCCATTTATTGGTTTTCCATACTTAGAGTTGAAAGATTGAGGCCACCAGCAGAAAGCAACTATAGGGGCCTATGCCATGGGTTTCCAGGCTGGGGGGAGGCTCTTAGTCCAGCTTCTATCATGATCAGAGAACAACTGTGTGAGGGTTTTGAAAGTTCTCATTTAACCAAAGCCCCAGGCAAAGGAAATCAATGAGGGCATCGCTCTCTGAAGTGGCAATAAGCAAAGTCAGAGAAGGAAAAAAATCAAATGGTTAAAGACAGCGAGCAAACTACACTCAAAAATTAGTTCCATTTCACAAATAAGGGTAGGAAAAGCTGAGAAACTCAGCCATAAGACATTAAATCAAGAAGTCACTTAAACCTAAAGATCTTCCCAATGGTTCCCCTGTGACTTGGGCCATCACGGCTACAAAATACCCTTGACTGAGTTACAGGAAATCTAAGATCTGTTGTTAGTGGCTGACTTCTAATGGCACAATGAGTATCCTAAAGCATTTTAGGCTACTGTTGTCGAAACGCTCTAGAAGGAAACAAAATACACATTGATTTTCAGTATGGAGATCCCAGTATTACTGTAAGTCAAAAAATATTTCTGCAAGATAATTCCTGTAGCCTGGGACACAACAAAATAAACCCAGGGAAGTTCAGGGCTGGGAGTCATTTGCACTAGCCCATCCTGAATTATCTTGGGCTGCTCATTTTTATTCCATGCTACCCTACCCTTTTATCTGCCACTCATGTCTGGGGAAATATCATTCCTAAGATGGCTGTATTTAATCCAAACTCAGTAAAGATAATGAAACTGTACTGAAGAGTACACATGACACATGTCAGACCTCTGCTACATTTTGTTCTTTGGCAAAATTGGTTGTGGGTTTGCCAAGGGAGACTGGAATAGGGTGTTTTCAGTGGAACTTGAGGCTCATAAGACTTCAGTGGAAGGATGTGCTCATTTATCTCCTTATAAGCATGCTGTATATTGTCATGCAGGGATATGCAGTGAATTCACCATTTCTAGGTTTCAGATGGCTGTCATGCCTGCTTGTATGCTCAGTTCCTTCAGTTGTATCCAACTCTTGATGACCCTATGGACTGTAGCCCGCCAGGCTCCTCTGTCCATGATATTCTCCAGGCAAGAATACTGGATTGGGTTGCCATTTCCTTCTCCAGAGGGTCTTCCTCACCCAGGGATCAAACCCACATCTCTTGCATTGCAGGCAGATTCTTCACTGCTGAGCCATCTAGGAAGCCTGTCATGCCTACTGCTTCTAATAGCCAGGCACTGTTGACAACCCACTCCAGTACTCTTGCCTGGAAAATCCCATGGACGGAAGAGCCTGGTAGGCTGCAGTCCAGGGGGTCACTGAGTAAGACATGACTGAGCAACTTCACTTTCACTTTTCACTTTCATGCATTGGAGAAGGAAATGGCAACCCACTCTAGTGTTCTTGCCTGGAGAATCCCAGGGATGGGGGAGCCTGGTGGGCTGCCATCTATGGGGTCGAACAGAGTCAGACACGACTGAAGCGACTTAGCAGCAGCAGCAGTTCTACATACTCGGTGTGGGATAACTCATTTAATCGTCCCGATAATCTTCAGCAGTTGCTGCTGTGATTATTCTTATTTTTTCCTATTAAGGAAACTGAAGTTCAGAGAGGCTAAAAGATTTGCCAAAGTCACACAGTTAGTGAATGTGAGAGCTGGAATTGGAAGCCAGGCTATGGACTCCAGGGATATTTGTTGCCTCATAGCGTTTTGTGAGGATTCAAACATTCCTGATACACAGTACCAAAGAAATGTTAGCTACTATTTTTTGTTATTTAGATTCATCCTATTGCTGTTGTCCTATTTTTATTAACTCAGTTCAGTTCAGTTCAGTCCCTCAGTCGTGTCCAACTCTTTGCAACCCCATGAATCGCAGCATGCCAGGCCTCCCTGTCCATCACCAACTCCCGGAGTCCACCCAAAACCATGTCCATTGAGTCGGTGATGCCATCCAACCATCTCATCCTCTGTCGTCCCCTTCTCCTCCTGCCCTCAATCTTTCCCAGCATCAGGGTCTTTTCCAATGAGTCAGCTCTTCGCATTGGGTGGCCAAAGTTTTGGAGTTTCAGCTTCAGCATCAGTCCTTCCAATGAATATTCAGGACTGATTTCCTTTTATATACGATTTTAAAGATTTTGACTTATATGTTCATTATACCCTTTCCTTGGCTTATTTTCCCCAAATAGTGAACTTGACCTGATGCAAATGTGTAATATTTAATCTACTAGCTGACAGTAACCTGTTGTGATGGTTAATTTTATGTGTCCACTTGCCTGGGCCATGAGCCCAGACATTTGGTCAAACATTGTTCTGGATGTTTCTGTGAGTATGTTTTCTGAATGAAAATAACATTTTGAGGAAAGCAGGTTGCCCTCCACAATGTGGGTGGGCCTCATTCTGTCAGTCGAAGGCCTTCATAGGACAAAGACTGACCTCCCCAAGAAAGAAAGAATTCTACCTACAGGTGATCTCCAGACTGAACTGCAACATCAGTTTCTCCATGGGTCCCCAGCCCGACGGCCCGTCTGAAGGTTTTGGACTTGCCTTTAAAGCTGCCTGAGCCAATTCTTTATATATATGTGTGTGTGTGTGTGTGTGTGTGTGTGTGTATGCACGCACAATTTTTTTAGTACACACACATGCACATCCTATTGCTTCTTTTCTCTGGAGAACCCTAATACATGCATGAACTGAAATGTCAAAAACAAGCCTGAGTATTTTTACCAGCATACACAAATTACTTCACTTCTCCCCATCCATCCTGGCACGAGAGTGAGAAGATCCCCAAATTTCTCCTTGGGGAGTAGACTTTCAAAGTATCGTTTGTTGCTCTTACTCCTTGTCAGTTTGCCTACAGAGAACTTCAGGCTGCACGATAAACAACGAATGCCATCAGTGCGACCAGATTGCCCCAAGTTTCGGCTTGTTCTGGGACTTTCTGGGTCACCCTTTGAACAAGCTCACACAGCTGGTGAGGAGGGCAGCCTAGTCCCATCCCTTCACTGCATCTGCCTTTGCCACAGATGACCACAGCCCTCGTGTCAGCTGAAACCAAGATGTGATTGATTAAATATCCTGCCAGAGATTTTATAACTAATTATTTATGTTCCCTTAGGCTAATCTTTTAAGAAAACAGTGGAAAAAGAATGTCAATAGCTTGCAAAAGATAACTCTCACATCATCAAAAGCAAGTGTAGCATTTCACCCAGTTCCACTTGTTAATCCCCCAGCAAGGATGTCCTTTTCATAAGTTAAAGATTTCTTATAGAATGGAATGATGTAAGTTATAAACAGCTGGTGGGCGGTTTAATATAGTTGCAGGTGAGTGGATCTCCACCCTTCCCCCACCCCACACTTTCTATTTTCCTGCTCTTGTCACTTTAAAGATTAAAAAAGCTACACCCTCCAGAAAGCACAAGATATAAAACCAATATGTTTGCCTTTCAATGAAAAACCTCAGGCTCTCAGCTGGAGTGCAACACCCTAACATCAATGAGAAGGTTTTTCTAAGAACTGAAATGCAGGACCAGGAATGTGACTGTTTCTGTAGGGGAATCCTGCTAATGAGCTTTAATGTCCCTGACAACTCAGATCCCTCTAGGCTGAAGCATCTTTTGCATATTGTCACCTCAGGCATGCTTTTGTTTCCTAAAATCTTAATCTACTAAAACATATTTGAGATTAAGGAATCAAAACGTTTAAATGAATTGTTTTTTACGTTCTGGCCAATGGAATGATGAAAATGACACATAGGTATAGTCCAAACTTCTCTTTCTTTTTTTTTAAACTGACCTTCTCTTTTTTAGAGCAGTTTTAGATTCACTGCAAAATTGCAGAAGGGAGAGAGATTTCTTTTATACTTCCTGCCCCTACACATGCTATCCCCATTATCAATGTCATCCACCAGAGAGGTACCTTTGTTACAACTGATGAGCCTATATTGACACATCATTATCACTCAAAGCCCATACTTTGCTTTACAGGTCACTCTTGGTGTTGGACGCTGTATGGACTTGGAGCAATGTATTGTGAAATGAAATACTTTCTACTCTAAGCTCTACCAGTAAACAAGACTTTTCCAACTGCAAATTTATGAGCCCAGGTGAAGCAAAGCCAACTATTTGGATGCCATCAGCTACCTCCTCCCCAGTAAGCACTGAGGAGCTGGGGGGATATGAGAGGTGGCCATTTACCACATTCACCATCTCTTACAGAAAGCAAGGACTTAATGTGTGAACAACAAAGAAAGCACGATTGGCCCCTGATAGCTAGATGCATATGAAAGAAATGATGTCAGCAAGCCCAGATGCTTGCATCTTCCCATACACAGAACACTAAATCTCTTCTTGTGAGAGATTTAGTTTTCTCTTAATTAACAGTAATCTTTTAATATTCAGATTACCTGCCCCTTGCTGCAAACTTATATATAGCCTGTCTCCTCCCCTACCTCCTCAGAGTCAGCTCTCCTGGTTCACCTAAGATACTGTCTCCCAGGCTCAAGTCCTAACATTCCCAACGAATAAAATCTAACTCCCAACTTTTACATTGTGTGTATTTTTTTAGTTTACAGTATGATAACATGTACCCACCATTATATGCAGAGTAGTTTCACTGTCCTAAAAGCCCTCTGTGTTCTTCCTGTTCATCCCTCCCTCCCTTCTAACCCTTGGCAATCATCTATCTTCTAACCGTCTCTATGGTTTTGATTTTTTCCATAACATATAGTTGGAAGCATGCAGTAAGTAGCCATTTCAGATTGGCTTCTTTCACTTAGTAATATGCATTTAAGTTTTCTGCAAATCTTTTCATAGCTTCCTAGCTTCTTTCTTTTTAGCTGAATAATATTCCATTGATTGAATGTATGATAGTTTTCTGTTCACCTACTGAAGCATATCTCGGTTGCCAAATTGCCAACTTCTCTTTTGAAATATCTTTTTGAAAAATAAAGGGATTAGTAGCTCACTTCAAGGAAAAAGAAAATACTATATTTTTAAAAGATATATTTGTGGATCAAAGGCTACAAATTTAGTGGATGTGTTAGGCAAATTGGGTGGCAGTGGCCTTGAATGAAGAAACCAATGATTTATAAAAATATTAGTCTTCAATATGATTTAATCTGGCTTAAGCACTCAATGTTAAATAGTGCACAGAATTAAGAATTTTGAACATATGTTTAAATATCTCTAAAACTACGGCATTTTTTGGCAATTCCAGATTTTTACCTAGTTAGCAACTAACTTCATTCAAGACTTTAAATTATTCTGTTGACTAATACCATTACCTTAAAAGAAAACAATATTGACTTTCATTTTCAGAAGAAAAATGAAGCAAAGTAACTATAAAAAATAGATTCCTGGCATGGTACATCTCAGGTATAAGGTTTACTTACTTTGTGCCCTCCTAATGACACACATAGCAATCCCTTTAAGAAATTTAGTTGTTTGCATCACATAATTCAAATTAATTTTTTTTAATCAAACCAACCCACTGTCTCTGACATTTCCATGCCCAACCCACTGTTCATAACATCTCCATGATAATGTAAGCTCCATGAAGGCATCCTTAGTTTCCTGGTTGAGTTCCTGGGCCATAGTCTTCGATAAATATTTGCTGAATGAATGTCCATTTGTTTGTTTGTTTTAAATGAATAAAAACTGTATCTGGTTCACAGGGTAGCTATACCTGCCATCATATTATAACCAATACAGCAGATCTGGGAATCAGCCCTTGCCAACAATTCTCAATCTGGGCAGAGTTATGTTGGGCGTACTCTAAAGGGCACCATTTTTATACATGACAATGATGGGAATTGTGGTCTCTGGAGTTAGTGTGGCAGCCCTAGCTGATTTTTCTGATTATCATCAACATCCCCTGAGAAATGCTGTATAGTCAATGTTTACTTCTAATCAAGAAGCAAGATGAACGAACGGTACTTTCCATGTGTCTCGAGATTTTTACATGCTATATAATTAACTACTACTACTAAGTCACTTCAGTCATGTCCATCTCTGTGCGACCCCATAGACAGCAGCCCACGTCTGCCAGGCTCCCCCGTCCCTGGGATTTTCCAAGCAAGAACACTGGAGTGGGTTGCCATTTCCTTCTCCAATGCATGAAAGTGAAAAGTGAAAGTGAAGTCGCTCAGTCATGTCCAACTCTTTGCGACCCCATGGACTGCAGCCTACCAGGCTCCTCCATCAATGCGATTTTCCAGGCAAAAGTACTGGAGTGGGGTGCCATTGCCTTCTCCGATATAATTAACTAATTGAAAGTATCTTGGAGTATTACAAGTCTGAGAACTCTTGCTATTAGTTTCTCCTAAATGGGGATAAAAATCCTGCCCTGGCTGCCTCATTGAGGTGATGTGAATTTTTTACTTCTGTGTGCTCATCTGTAAAACCAGCAGAGGTAAAACTGGACCTGTATGGATCCTTGTAGTTCTGACATTCTATAAATTTAAAATCAGAATCCTCAGAATTCAGGCCCATTTTATGATTATAGCCTTTGACTTTCAAGGCACAAATCACATTGCAACTAAAATCTATTTTTTTTTTTTTATTCAACAAATATTTAGGAAACACCTATGATGTTGGCAGTCACTAAGAAAGGACTGCTGCTGCTGCTGCTGCTGCTAAGTCGTTTCAGTCATGTCCGACTCTGTGCGATTCCATAGACAGCAGCCCACCAGGCTCCGCCGTCCCTGGGATTCTCCAGGCAAGAACACTGGAGTGGGTTGCCATTTCCTTCTCCATTGTGTGAAAGTGAAAAGTGAAAGTGAAGTCGCTCAGTCATGTCCGACTCGTAGCGACCCCTTGGACTGTAGCCCACCAGGCTCCTCCATCCATGGGATTTTCTAGGCAAGAGTACTGGAGTGGCTTGCCATTAATAGATATGCCCAATCACCTCCAGCAATAACAGAAGTGAAGTGAAGTCTCTCAGTCGTGTCCGACTCTTTGAGACCCCATGGACTGTAGCCTACCAAGATCCTCCGTCCATGGGATTTTCTAGGCAAGAGTACTGGAGTGGCTTGCCATTAATAGATATGCCCAATCACCTCCAGCAATAACAGAAGTGAAGTGAAGTCTCTCAGTCGTGTCCGACTCTTTGAGACCCCATGGACTGTAGCCTACCAAGATCCTCCGTCCATGGGATTTTCTAGGCAAGAGTACTGGAGTGGGTTGCCATTTCCTTCTCCATCCAGCAGTAATAGCTGACAACAAACGTCGGTGTGCACTAAATGCTTACTATGCACCAGCCCCTCTTCTAATATTTATATATTCATCCTCTTAACAATCCTATAAGTACAAGTACTAGTGAAAGTAGCTCAATATGTCTGACTCTTTGTGACCCCGTGGACTATACAGTCCATGGCATTCTCCAGGCCAGAATACTGGAGTGGGTAGCTGTTCCCTTCTCCAGGGGATCTACCCAACCCAGGAATTGAACCCAGGTCTCCTGCATCACAGGCAGGTTTACCATCTGAGCCACCAGAGTAGCCCTAACCATCCTATAGCGAAGTCACTCAATCGTATCCGACTCTTTGCAACCCCGTGGACTGTAACCTATGAGGCTCCTCTGTCCATGGGGTTCTCCAGGCAAGAATACTGAAGTGGGCTGCCATTTCCTTCTCCAGGGGATCTTCCCGACCCAGGGATTGAACTCGGGTCTCCCGCCTCGCAGGCAGACGCTTTAACCTCTGAGCCACCAGGGAAGCAATTCTATAAGGTAGGTATAAATCCTATAAGGTAGGTATAAATAGGGAAACTGAGGTACAAACAGGGTACACCCATCACCCGTAAGTGAAAGAGCTAGGACTCAAATAGAGACAGTGTGACTCCAAAGCAATTGTTCTTAATCACTGCTGCTGCTGCTACTAAGTCGCTTCAGTCGTGTCTGACTCTGTGCAACCCCATAGACAGCAGCCCACCAGGCTCCATCGTCCCTGGGATTCTCCAAGCAAGAACACTGGAGTGGGTTGCCATTTCCTTCTCTGATGATGAAAGTGAAAAGTGAAAGTGAAGTTGCTCAGTCGTGTCCGACTCTTAGGGACCCCATGGACTGCAGCCTACCAGGCTCCTCCGTCCATGTGATTTTCCAGGCAAGAGTACTGTAGTGGGGTGCCATTGCCTTCTCCACACTATCATAAAAAACTACAAAGAAATTACAAAAGAAAACAAAGAATGTGAAGAGTTACTTATAGAATCTGCATTTTCTACCTGGATTTAACTTGTAAACTGAAAGAAAATTATCCACATCATCTAAAGTAGATTCAGTGGGAGGAATCAGGATGAGAAACAACAATGACAAAAAACAAAGTCCCCATCTCTTAATACAGTCATCAGTTCAGTTCAATGGCTCAGTTGTGCCTGACTCTTTGAGACCCCATGGACTGCAGCACTCCAGGCTTCTCTGTCCATCACCAACTCCCAAACTTGCTCAAACTCATGTTCATCAAGTTGGTGATGCCTTCCAACTGCCATCCACCTCTCCTCCTGCCTTCAATCTTTCCCAGCATCAGGGTCTTTTCCAATGAGTCAGTTCTTCCCATCAGGTGGCCAAAGTACTGGAGTTTCAGCTTCAGCATCAGTCCTTCCAATGAATATTCAGGGCTATGAATATAGCCATATGTGCTCATATTATTATGTTGGTTTAGAAGGAACACACTGGAAACAGACTGAGGAATGCCAATGTGAGGCATTTCCAGTGTCAAGCTCACTCTAAGTAACCTGAATGAAGGCCCAAGTCCCACTTCTGTGTATAAGTGGGAAAAGTCCTCTAATGACTCCAGCCCTTGCAGGTCTGTCTGCTCCTCCCTACTCCAACGGAGCTGACTCTGCCCTCTAGAGGTGACACTGGAGAGAGGCCACAGGACAGAGTGAAGATGCAGCGCCGGAGCCCCCACTGGCTGGGGACTCAGAGAGAACTGAGTGGGAATCCAGGCTCTCCTGGAAGAGCAGTCCTGCCAAGTTCCTCAGTCACGCCAGCTTCAGGTCCTCTACCTGAATAATGGGAGAAATATAGCACTACCTAATAGGATTGTTATGAGAGTTAAATGAGATGATTCATGTATAGGTAACACTATTCTGTGATAAGCTAAATGGGAATAGAACTTGCAAAAGAAAAGATACATGTATAACTGAATCACTTTGTTGCACACCTGAAACTAACACAACACTGTAAACTACCTATGTGTGGGTGTGAGAGTGTGTGCATGCCAAGTTGCTTCAGTCATGTCTGACTATTTGTGACCCCATGGACTATAGCCAGAGTGCATCATGAGAAATGCTGGACTGAAAGAAACACAAACTGGAATCAAGATTGCAGGGAGAAATATCAATCACCTCAGATATGCAGATGACACCACCCTTATGGCAGAAAGTGAAGAGGAACTAAAAAGCCTCTTGATGAAAGTGAAAGTGGAGAGTGAAAAAGTTGGCTTAAAGCTCAACATTCAGAAAACGAAGATCATGGCATCCGGTCCCATCACTTCATGGGAAATAGATGGGGAAACAGTGGAAACAGTGGCAGACTTTATTTTTCTGGGCTCCAAAATCACTGCAGATGGTGACTGCAGCCATGAAATTAAAAGACGCTTACTCCTTGGAAGGAAAGTTATGACCAACCTAGATAGCACATTCAAAAGCAGAGACATTACTTTGCCAACAAAGTTTCCTCTAGTCAAGGCTATGGTTTTTCCTGCAGTCATGTATGGATGTAAGAGTTGGACTGTGAAGAAGGCTGAACGCCGAAGAACTGATGCTTTTGAACTGTGGTGTTGGAGAAGACTCTTGAGAGTCCCTTGGACTGCAAGGAGATCCAACCAGTCCATTCTGAAGGAGATCAGCCCTGGGATTTCTTTGGAAGGAATGATGCTAAAGCTGAAACTCCAGTACTTTGGCCACCTCATGCGAAGAGTTGACTCATTGGAAAAGACTCTGATGCTGGGAGGGATTGGGGGCAAGAGGAGAAGGGGACGACAGAGGATGAGATGGCTGGATGGCATCACTGACTTGATGGACGTGAGTCTGAGTGAACTCCGGGAGTTGGTGATGGACAGGGAGGCCTGGCGTGCTGCGATTCATGGGGTCGCAAAGAGTCGGACACGACTGAGCAACTGATCTGATCTGATCTCTGGACTATAGCCTGCCTGTCCACAGGATTCTCCTCTGTCCAGAAGATTCTCCATGCAAGAATACTGGAGTGAGTTGCCATGCCCTCCTTCAGGGGATCTTCCCAACCCAGAATCAAACCAGTGTCCCTTATGTCTCCTGCATTGGCTGGTGGGTTCTTTACCACTAGCACCACCTGGGGAGGCCCGTAAACCACCTATACTCTAGTATAAAATAAAAATTTTAAAGAAATAGTTTATACTATATGACTTTCCCTCCCTGAAAAATAAAGATGACACTAAACCTTGGCACATAATAAGCACTCAAAAAACTATTTGCTATTAGTATTATTTACCCCATACTAATCAATCATATCTCAGCAGGACCATGTACCTCATGGGTGGGTTTCAAAGACTTGCTTTTCTGTATCTACCTTTGTGACTAGCACTTATGATGTTCAATAAATACACATAGGCAGATAGACTGGCCAGGAAGGGGAAAACTGAGAGCTCAGTTCTATGACCATAAAGTTGCAAAACAAAGATAGTAAGTGAGTGGATTGCCATTTGGTCTTTTCATCATTCTCTTCAGATTTGTACAATCAGATTTCTTCTCTTTCATAAATCTCAGGAATAACTTCAGGAAGCCTAAGACATCCTCATGTAAGGTTAAATATTTAAAACAGAGCTGCCTGAACCTTGAAAAGATCCAGACAAACATATGCTGAGGACCTTTGGCAAAGCCCACTGCAGCACGACAAACAAGGCAAGGCTGAGCACCCCTGCACCCAACATCAGGAGCCATCCATCTTGCGCACAGCTTGCAGACCTCTTCTCAAGAATGAGGTCACCCAGAGCCCAGATGGGCAGGTGGGCTGTAGAATAAGATATGTCTGGGTGCAGATGTGAAAAGAATTGAGGCTAACAACCATAATGGAAACAGGAAATGAGAGTTAGGTCAGCCCAACTGCACAGTTGTTGAAAAAGCAAAACTTAGCCATGTGGTGTAATTTTCATGCTCCATGATGTTTACCACCAATCAGCCAGCTTTACCAACAGATGAAGCTGTCACTGTGGAAAAACCCTCAAAGGTGTCTGTCACACCTCCTTCACCTCCCAGTCTTCCTAATTTCCTTCCTGCACTCCGTATCAATAATCACTAGATCTGAAGGGTCATCGCATTCAAATGCTTCCATCCACTGCTTTCTCCTTACTATTTAAAGACATTACAATGACTTTGGCAAAGCCTTTGAAGACTCAAGGGCTTCACTGATATATGAAACAAGAAAGAAGAAAATAAAAATGCATTGCTATGAGTGAGCCCCTTCCCTTAATGTCTACTCAGACATGTATGTTCATATCAGGCATATCAGTTCAGTTCAGTTGCTCAGTCGTGTCCGACTCTTTGCAACCCCATGAATCGCAGCACGCCAGGCCTCCCTGTCCATCACCAACTCACAAACTCACACATACACACTCACACAAGCAGACACACACAGTGCTTCTGCCCTTTATGTTGTTGTTTAATCGCTAAGTCATGTCTGACACTTTTGTGACCGCATGGACAGTAGCCTGCCAGACTTCTCTGTCTATGGGATTTCCCAGGCAAGAACACTGGAGTGGGTTGCCATTTCCTTCTCTAGGGATCCTCCTGACCCAGGGAATCTTCACAATCCAGGGATCAAACCTGCATCTCCTACATGGGCTGGTGTGTTTTTTATCTCTGAGCCCACCAGAGAAGCTCTTTTTATGGGGACTTATTTTGAGAAAATTGTGAATAATTAATCTCTCAAGATAGTTAGCCTATGCTTGCTGCTATGATATTATGACCTAACCTCCCAGAGTACGTCCAAGGCTGTTTGTCAACCTGAAAACTTTGAACGCTGTCACTCTGCCCTTGGCCTCACATGGACCCTGATGCCTTTTTGGCTGATGATAATGGTCATGCGCAGCTAAGATGTGGTCTCACAAAATTACCAGAACCAAGCTCTGCTATTTTTTAAAACTATCTACAACAGACTGGTTCCAAATAGGAAAAGGAATACGTCAAGGTGTATATTGTCACCCTGCTTATTTAACTTATATGCAGAGTACATCATGAGAAATGCTGGGCTGGAAAAAGCATAGCTGGAATCAAGATTGCCGGGAGAAATATCAATAACCTCAGATATGCAGATGACACCAGCCTTATGGCAGAAAGTGAAGAAGAACTAAAAAGCCTCTTGATGAAAGTGAAAGAGAAGAGTGAAAAAGTTGTCTTAAAGCTCAACATTCAGAAAACTAAGATCACGGCATATGGTCCCATCACTTCATGGGAAATAGATGGGGAAACAGTGGAAACAGTGTCAGACTTTATTTTTCTGAGCTCCAAAATCACTGCAGATGGTGATTGCAGCCATGAAATTAAAAGACACTTACTCTTTGGAAGGAAAGTTATGAAAGCAATGTCAACAAAGGTCCATCTAGTCAAGGCTATGGTTTTTCCAGTGGTCATGTATGGATGTGAGAGTTGGACTATAAAGAAAGCTGAGCGCAGAAGAATTGGTGTTTTTGAATTGTGGTGTTGGAGAAGACTCTTGAGAATCCCTTGGACTGCAAGGAGATCCAACCAATCAATCCTAAAGGAAATCAGTCCTAAATATTCATTGGAAGGACTGATGCTGAAGTTGAAACTCCAATACTTTGGCCACTTGATGCGAAGAGCTGACTCATTTGAAAAGACCCTGATGCTGGGAAAGATTGAGGGCAGGAGGAGAAGGGGACGACAGAGGATGAGATGGTTGGATGGCATCACCGACTCAATGGACATGGGTTTGGGTACAGTCCGGGAATTGGTGATGGACAGGGAGGCCTGGTGTACTGCTGTTCATGGGGTTACAAAGAGTCGGACACGACTGAGTGACTGAACTAAACTGAACTGATAGTACTACTGTTTCTAAAAATCTGTGATTCTACTCTTTAATACATACCAGCATGTTTAAAAATTGGGAGGCCTCCTACGCAAACTGCTTCTTAATTCTTTGAACTTTCTGTAGTCATTTCATTTTCTGAGAAGCCTAGAGTCTATGTGCCACAGTACATAACTGTAATACATCTTATACAATTCTCCCCTAGTTTCACTTTATTAGGCACCTGCTTCCTCAAAGGAATTGGGGCCCAGAAAGAGGAAAACTTCAGGGAAAGAAACTTTTTTTTTTTTTTTTTTTGCTATTTTAAAGTGAGAGTAGGAAGGAAGACAGAGACTGATGAGTTCATTAGCTTGTAATTAATGTATATCAGAATTAAATAAAATGTCCCTGACTTCATTTTATCTGTCAAAGATAAAGATGTTGAATCTAGAAAGATGAGTATGGACAAACTTAAGTGAGAGAAAATAGAGTCTAAGTCAAGAGTCAGATATAAGACTAACAAGCTAGAGGGAATGAATTTAAATCCTGTAGCTCAGAAGAAACTATACACTCAAAGTAAAATTGTTGAATTTCTTAGGAAACCAAAATGCATAGAGGAGATCTTAGGAAAAAAGAGGATCAAAGAGTTTGTCTGACTACAAACTCAATATAGCCTATTTGTTCAATAGTTCATTCATTAATGGAGAAGGCAATGGCACCCCACTCCAAATGTGTATCTGGAAACTACTAGTGCCAGGGGCTACCTGATATGTGTCTGAAATTATTCTGGGAACATTTATATATATATATATATATATATATATATATATAAAGTTTTCACTCTGATGGAACTGACTTTCTAGACATAGAATCAGAAATTTAAAAAAAGAACAAATAAACATATTGGCAATTGGTGATAAGTGCCAGAAAGAAAAATAAGAAAATACAATGTGAATGTGGGAAGATGTAAGTTTTGTATTTTAGATAGAGTGGTCGAGTGTGAATTTTCTGAGTAGGCAACATCTGAGCAGCAACGAGTTAAGGGAACAAATCAAGAAAGGATCTAGAACATTCCAGGCATAGGAAGCAAAATGTAAAGTGTCTTGAGTACGGATAAATCTTAGTGTGTTTAAGAAACAGGAGTCTCCCAGTAGCTGGAGCAGAAGAAGGGAAAGAGTGAAGTAGAATAGGTAAGCAAATCACAGAGGGTCTTGGCGCCATAGTAAAGACTGAGTTTTGTTTGTGTGAATTGGAGGATCCTGAAGGGTTTAAAGCAGAGAAGCATCATGATGTGATTTACAATTTAAGAAGATTGCTCTGTCCCTTTGTGGAGCATATATTAAAATAAAACCCCAGAGAGCAAACCCTAAGACAAGTTAAGAGGCTATTCGATCAGCCCAGAAGACAAATGAAGGTGACTGGGGAGGTTGTGGTAGAGATGACGACATCACTGAAAGGAATTACAGATGGGACTTGCCAGTGTGTTGCTTGAGGAGTCGAGAATGGTAACTAGGTGTTGGCTGGAGCGACTGAGTAAATCATGGAGATATTTACTAAGATCAGAAATGTTGGTGGAGGAACAGAATTGGTAGTAGAGTAGAGAATCAAAAGTTATGTGGGTGATGAGATTAATAGCAATGAAATGAAATTGCTAAAAACAACAACAACAACAAAACAAAACCACCAAAAAACTAATGAGATCCTTGACTAGACTGACAGAAATATAACATCCAGTTCAAAGGACACAACACATCTCATCTACTGTGAACTGTTTGCACCACATCATAACTACTCTGTTCAATATTAGACCCTATGGTCAAGAGAAATATTGACAAAGAGATCCACTTGCAGAAAATGGAGTCCAGGAAGGAAACGATGAAAACTGAAAACAGAAAGATGAACATAGCCCAAGCTGGTTGTCTTCAAATAGTTTTTAAATTTAACTTATCTTCTGGGATTACAAAAGTTGCTTGAGTAAAAGTAGGTAAAAGAAACCAGGAGACAGATTTCAGAAGGAAGTCTATCAATTAGAAAGCTGTTTCAGAAGAGATTAGCTCAGCATTCATCAGGGGAGTATCAGATAGGAGGTTGGACCACATAATATCAAAGTCCTTTCCATCATGTGGTTTTCATCACTCTAGACGTAAACTCTTTCTGTTTAGAAATCATCATAGTATTTTTTTTAAAGTCTCTAATAAGGTACATAGCATAGGCTCAAAATATACCTAAAAATTCAAGCTTTTTTTTAACTTGACATGCTTATGTAGCCAATGAAACCTTTTAAGCTGTTAACATTTTTTTTATTACTGTATTTTGTTTTTTCTGTGGGGGCACTGATAAATCTTTTCTTAGTGACAAAAAGTCTCGATCACCTCTTCCAGTTTTTAATGATGGAATAAGAACCCTAATAAGGCACTTGCTAATATTCTTCTGCCCCTAAAAAGAGCAGGATAGAGGGACAGCAAAAGTGAGAAGAGGACAGACATTCCAGCTAAACACATCTACCAGTAATCTTGAACAACTGTACTTCAAATGATTGCTCTAAGAAAAAAATGAGTTGGTCCTTGTAAAGAACATAGCACAGTGCCTGGACCTTCAAAAAGGTTTACTGTTATTTTATTACTATCATTTCAGTTCAGTTCAATCATGTCCGACTCTTTGTGACCCCATGAATTGCAGCACGCCAGGCCTCCCTGTCTATCACCAACTCCCAGAGTTCATTCAAACTCATGTCCATTGAGTCGGTGATGCCATCCAGCCATCTCATCCTCTGTCGTCCCCTTCTCCCCCTGTCCCCAATCCCTCCCAGCAACAGGGTCTTTTCCAATGAGTCAACTCTTCGCATGAGGTGGCCAAAGTATTGGAGTTTCAGCTTCAGCATCAGTCCTTCCAATGAACACCCAGGACTGGTTGGATCTCCTTGCAGTCCAAGGGACTCTCAAGAGTCTTCTCCAACACCACAGTTCAAAAGCATCAGTTCTTCAGTGCTCAGCTTTCTTCACAGTCCAACTCTCACATCCATACATGACTACTGGAAAAACCATAGCCTTGACTAGACGGACCTTTGTTGGCAAAGTAATGTCTCTGCTTTTGAATATGCTCTCTAGGTTGGTCATAACTTTCCTTCCAAGGAGTAAGCGTCTTTTAATTTCATGGCTGCAGTCACCATCTGCAGTGATTTTGGAGCCCAAAAAAATAAAGTCTGTCACTGTTTCCACTGTTTCCCCATCTATTTGCCATGAAGTGATGGGATCAGATGCCATAATCTTCTTTTTCTGAGTGTTGAGCTTTAAGCCAACTTTTTCACTCTCTTTCACTTTCATCAAGAGGCTTTTGAGTTCCTCTTCACTTTCTGCCATAAGGGTGGTGTCTTCTGCGTATCTGAGGTTATTGATATTTCTCCCAGCAATCTTGATTCCAGCTTGTGTTTCTTTCAGCCCACCGTTTCTCATGATGTACTCTGCATAGAAGTTAAATAAGCAGGGTGACAATATACAGCCTTGACGAACTCCTTTTCCTATTTGGAACCAGTCTGTTGTTCCATGTCCAGTTCTAGCTGTTGCTTCCTGACCTGCATACAGGTTTCTCAAGAGGCAGGTAAGGTTGTCTGGTATTCCCAGCTCTTGAAGAATTTTCCACAGTTTATTGTGATCCACACAGTCAAAGGCTTTGGCATAGTCGATAAAGCAGAAATAGATGTTTTTCTGGAACTCTCTTGCTTTTTCCATGATCCAGCAGATGTTGGCAGTTTGATCTCTGGTTCCTCTGCCTTTTCTAAAACCAGCTTGAACATCTGGAGGTTCACGGTTCACATACTATTGAAGCCTGGCTTGGAGAATTTTGAACATTAATTTGCTAGCGTGTAAGATGAGGGCAATTGTGTGGTAGTTTGAGAATTCTTTGGCATTGCCTTTCTTTCGCATTGGAATGAAAACTGACATTTTCCAGTCCTGTGGCCACTGCTGAGTCTTCCAAATTTGCTGGCATATTGAGTGCAGTACTTTCACAGCATCATCTTTCAGGATTTGAAATAGCTCAACTGGAATTCCATCACCTCCACTAGCTTTGTTCGTAGTGATGCTTTCTAAGGTCCACTTGACTTCACATTCCAGGATGTCTGGCTCTAGGTGAGTGATCACACCATTCTGATTATCTTGGTCGTGAAGATCTTTTTGTACAGTTCTTCTGTGTATTCTTTCCACCCCTTCTTAATATCTTCTGCTTCTGTTAGGTCCATACCATTTCTGTCCTTTATCGAGCCCATCTTTGCATGAAATGTTCCCTTGGTATCTATAATTTTCTTGAAGAGATTTCTAGTCTTTCCCATCCTGTTGTTTTCCTCTATTTTTTTGCATTGATCGCTGAGGAAGGCTTTCTTATCTCTCCTTGCTATTGTTTGGAACTCTGCATTCAGATGCTTATATCTTTCCTTTTCTCATTTGCTTTTCGCTTCTCTTCTTTTCACAGCTATTTGTAAGGCCTCCTCAGACAGCCATTTTGCTTTTTTGCATTTCTTTTGCATGGGGAATGTCTTGATCCCTGTCTCCTGTACAATGTCATGAACCTCCGTCCATAGTTCATCAGGCACTCTATCTATCAGATCTAGTCCCTTAAATCTATTTCTCACTTCCACTGTATAATCATAAGGGATTTGATTTAGGTCATACCTGAATGGTCTAGTGGTTTTCCATACTTTCTTCAATTTCAGTCTGAATTTGGCAATAAGGAGTTCATGATCTGAGCCACAGTCAGCTCCGGGTCTTGTTTTTACTGACTGTATAGAGCTTCTCCATCTTTGGCTGCAAAGAATATAATCAATCTGATTTTGGTGTTGACCATCTGATGATGTCCATGTGTAGAGTCTTCTCTTGTGTTGTTGAAAGAGGGTGTTTGCTATGACCAGTGCATTCTCTTGGCAAAACTCTATTAGCCTTTGCCCTGCTTCATTCCGTACTCCAAGGCCAAATTCGCCTGTCACTCCAGGTGTTTCTTGACTTCCTACTTTTGCATTCCAGTCCCCTATAATGAAAAGGACATCTTTTCTGGGTGTTAGTTCTAAAAGGTCTTGTAGGTCTTCATAGAACCGTTCAACTTCAGCTTCTTCAGCATTACTGGTTGGGGCATAGACTTGGATTACTGTGATATTGAACAGTTTGCCTTGGAAATGAACAGAGATCATTCTGTCTTTTTTGAGATTGCATCCAAGTACTGCATGTCGGACTCTTTTGTTGACCATGATGGCTACTCCATTTCTTCTAAGGGATTCCTGCCCACAGGAGTAGATATAATGGTCATCTGAGTTAAATTCACCCATTCCAGTCCATTTTAGTTCGCTGATTCCTAGAATGTCGACGTTCACTCTTGCCATCTCCTGTTTGACCACTTCCAATTTGCCTTGATTCATGGGCCTGACATTCCAGGTTCCTATGCAATATTGCTCTTTACAGCATTGGACCTTGCTTCTATCACCAGTCACATCCACAACTGGGTATTGTTTTTGCTTTGGCACCATCCCTTCTTTCTTTCTGGAGTTATTTCTCCACTGATCTCCAGTAGCAATTTGGGCACCTACCAACCTGGGGAGTTCCTCTTTCAGTATCCTATCATTTTGCCTTTTCATACTGTTCATGGGGTTCTCAAGGCAAAAATACTGGAGTGGTTTGCCATTCCCTTCTCCAGTGGACCACATTCTGTCAGACCTCTCCACCTTGACCCACCCATCTTGAGTGGCCCCACACAGCATGACTTAGTTTCATTGAGTTAGACAAGGCTGTGGTCCATGTGATTAGATTGACTAGTTTTCTGTGATTATGGTTTGTGTGTCTGCCCTCTGATGCCTCTCGCAACACCTACCATCTTACTTCGGTTTCTCTTACCTTGGATGTGGGGTATCTCTTCACGGCTGCTCCAGCAAAGCTCAGCTGCTGCTTCTTACCTTGGATGAGGGGTATCTCCTCACAGCTACCCCTCCTGACCTTGAATGTATTTATTACTATAATTATTCACAAATGTTAAATCATGTGTGCGTATTGAACTGTTTGATATTTAGTTTAAGGATCTCTAGGAAGATGGGGTGGGGCCTTTCCAAGACCTTAATTTCACAATATTTAGAGCATGGTGCCGGGGCTCCCTAATGGATCACCTATAAAATGAAAGGGTGAGATGACCTTTAGAATCTTCCAGCTCTTCAGCCTGTTTCTGTAAGATTTACCACTGTGGAGGCTATTCTAAAAAATGTGCTAAGTTTCCAAAATTGGAATTAATGAGATATTTTCATAAAAGTTGTTGAGCATGATGTGATTATGTAGAAATAAATAATGTTTCTTCTTACTAGTTAGAAAAATATCATGGAAAATGTGATATTTATAAAAACAAACTCCATAAAATACTTTAAAGTTAGCAAGACACGCAAGAGAACTATGGAAAAAAAATACTAAATCATTCCTGAAAAATATAAACTAATTATTGAATAATTAGAGACAGAATACTCTCAGATGGCAAAACTATATGTTGTAATCATATTCATTATTGACAAATTGAGTTGCTTACTTAAAGCATATCCAATAAAAACATCAAAAGATTTTTCTTCTTTTAGCATACTTGAAAAATGTTTCAAAATTTCATATGGAGAATACATATGTATGAACAGCTAAACATTTTGAAAGGGAAAAGACTTGGTACAATACCATAGGATTCATGTTTCACTACACGTACGAAGTTCTTAATATACCCAAGAGTTCAATGTAAAAGCCAGATCTTAACAATCAGGAAAAAACCAAATGGGTGAATATCTATCATCTCTCCAGCATGGGAAGACTTGAAAGCAAGACCAAAGGAAAGAAGGAAGGAAGAAAGGGGGAGGAAGGGAAGGAAGGAAGGGAAAGAAAGACCCCATGAGAATGTTGATAATTCAAACACAGTATCATTTTTTGTCCATGAAAATAGTATAAACTAAATGTAAATGCATATAAGCTAGAAGAGTATTTGTAAGATATGATGAAGGTTTAATATTCAAAATATTAAAAGCTCATATAAAGTGAAAATGAAGGCCGATCAGTCGTGTCCAACTCTTTGTGACTCCATGGACTGTATAGTCCATGGAATTTTCCAGGCCAGAATACTGGAATAGGTAGCCTTTCCTTTCTCCAGGGGATCTTTCCAACCCAGGGATCGAACCCAGGTCTCCCACATTGCAGGCAGATTCTTTACCAGCTGAGCCACAATGAAAGCCTGAGGATACTAGAGTGGGTAGCCTATCTCTTCTCCAGGGGATCTTCCTGACCCAGGAATCAAACCGGGGTCTCCTGCATTGCAGGTGAATTATTTACCAACTGAGCTATGAGGGAAGCCCCAAAGCTCATGTAAAGCTTATTTTATTTCAGGGGCCCAAGGTGCAGACAACAAGAATTAAAACTAGGACAATTTTATTCGGTATATTAGTTACCTGAGACTACCATACAAAATACCACAAACTGGGTGGCTTAAACACCAGGAATTTATTGTCTCACAGATCTGGAGACTAAAAATTGGATACCTAAGGGTCAGCAGGTTGGTTCTTTCTGAGAGCTTTAAGGAAGAGTCTGTTCCATACCTTCCCTCTAATTTCTAGGGGTCTTGGGGGTTTCTTGGCTTGTAGATGGTTTTCCCCTCCTGTCCTCAATCCATCTTCCTTCTGTAAGCATCTGTATCTTCACATGGTGCTCTTTACAGAAGAAGCCTGTCATTTTGGATTAGGGGCCCATCCTATTTCAGTGTGACCTCAGCTTAACTACTTACATCTGCAGCAACACTATTTCTGAAGCATGTCAGGTTCTGAAGTATTGGGGGATACAACTTTGAAATATGAATTTGGGTGGAATGTAATTTAACTCATAACATTAGGAGAACAGCTTGTGTGAGAGGGAATCAGGAGGGAGCCTAGCCTGGGAAGGTCATCAGAGATGGAGAAAAAGGGTGTAGACTGCCTCTAGTCTAAGGGATGGTCCAAAAGGCATAGAGGAGTCAGATTCAGATAACAAAGGAGTTCTGTTTCTCCTAGGAGTGGATCTGCCTCAGTATCCCCAGTGCACTCCACACTCGGCCATTGGCAGGAAGCAGCCCATCAGTGGTGTTACCTCAGCATGAGCAAGCCAGGGATTTCAGAGTGCTCCATTTGGGAACCTCAGTCAAGGCTCCTGCTGTACTAGGAGGCCTGGGGGCACTTCTCATGGTGGCCACAGTAACCATAAGACATGAAGGGGTAGGGGGTGAGTCACAAAAAAAGGAAATAAAAAATGTTCAGTTTCACTGGTAATCACAAAAGTGAAATATAAGATAGCATGCCATTTTGTTGTTGTTGTGTTTAAAATTATCAGAGTTCTTTTTAAAAATGAGAGTGCAGAGTGCTGGTGAGGGTGAGGTGGGCAGGCTGTTATTAATTTAAGCTGGTACCTCTGTTCTGAAATGCAATTTGGTTGGGGAAAAAAAAACCCCAAAAAACTGTCTTTTTGTCACCGCATGTTTTTACCTATTCACTCTTTATTTAGGAATTCATCTTAGAAAACAGTCAGAAATGCCTACAAAGACACATGCCCAAAGATGATGATTAGTTATTGTTTAGTGGCTAAGTCGTGCCTGACTCTTCTGCGACCCTATGAACTGTAGCCTGCCAGGCTCTTCTGTCAATGGATTTCCCATGTAAGAATACTGGAGTGGGCTGCCATTTCCTTCTCCAGGGAATTTTCCCAACCCAGGGGTTGAACCTGCATCTGCTACATTGGCAGACAGATTCTTTACCACTGAGCCACCAGGGAAGCCCAGGATGATTACAATATTTATAGTCATAAAAACAATAGATGCAATCAAAAGGAAAGGCTTAATCACAAAGGAATCTACAGGAAATGTTGATGTATTCAGTTAATGGGATAAGATAAGGCTATCCAAAACCACACCTTTGAAAAACTTATAATGTTACAGGAACACATTTAAGATAAAAGGCTGTTAAAAAAGATAATTTGTATTTATATATATAATCTGAACTCAATCATGAAAACATACATGGGCATGGGAAAAAATAACCAGAAGGAAGCATGTCAACATTTTAACAGTAATTATTCCCGAGATATAGGAAGGTTTTGCATGATTGCTGCTTTCTTCTTTTCTCTTCTCCATATTTTCTGAAACAAGCATTAAAATGAGTGATTTATTTATGTTAAAAAATGGCAGTTCTTTCCACACTTGAGAAAGAGGTAAGTAAGAATGAGCCAGTTGACAGGAGGTTTAGGTGACCATGACAGCCCTGAAGGAATTGGGACCACCTATTTTCTCAGTGATGTAGGAATGAAAGTGAAAGAGGAAATAAAATAAATAACTCACCATGCCTCTGAGACTTCCTACTCCCCATTCAGTCCTTATGCACCAGAGTAAAGAGGATCACAAGTTAGCTCAATTCCAGTTAGGACCAACTGGCTCATTTTCATCCTCTATAAGGTCAGGAGGGGCAGCAGTGAGGAGATACCCCTCGTTCAAGGTAAGGAGCAGCCGCTGCGCTTTGCTGGAGTAGCCATGAAGATACCCCACATCCAAGGTAAGAGAAACTGAAGTAAGACAGTAGGTGTTGCAAGAGGGCATCAGAGGGCAGACACACTGAAACCATACTCACAGAAAACTAGTCAATCTAATCACACTAGGTCCACAGCCTTGTCTAACTCAATGAAACTAAGTAATGCCCATGGGGCCACCCAAGACGGACAGAGAGGTGGAGAGGGCTGACAGAATGTGGTCCACTGGAGAAGGGAATGGCAAACCACTCTAGTATTCTTGCCTTGAGAACCCCATGAACAGTATGAAAAGGCAAAATGATAGGATACTGAAAGGGGAACTCCCCAGGTCAGTATGTGTTCAATATGCTACTGGAGATCAGTGGAGAAATAACTCTAGAAAGAATGAAGGGATGGTGCCAAAGCAAAAACAATACCCAGTTGTGGATGTGACTGGTGATAAGAGCAAGGTCCGATGCTGTAAAGAGCAATATTGCATAGGAACCTGGAATGTCAGGTCCATGAATCAAGGCAAATTGGAAGTAGTCAAACATGAGATGGCAAGAGTGAACGTTGACATTCTAGGAATTAGAGAACTAAAATGGACTGGAATGGGTGAATTTAACTCAGATGACCATTATATCTACTCCTGTGGGCAGGAATCCCTTAGCTATCATGGTCAACAAAAGAGTCTGAAATGCAGTACTTGGATGCAATCTCAAAAAAGACAGAATGATCTCTGTTCATTTCCAAGGCAAACTGTTCAATATCACAGTAATCCAAGTCTATGCCCCAACCAGTAACGCTGAAGAAGCTGAAGTTGAATGGTTCTATGAAGACCTACAAGACCTTTTAGAACTAACACCCAGAAAAGATGTCCTTTTCATTATAGGGGACTGGAATGCAAAAGTAGGAAGTCAAGAAACACCTGGGGTAACAGGCAAATTTGGCCTTGGAATACGGAATGAAGCAGGGCAAAGGCTAATAGAGTTTTGCCAAGAGAATGCACTGGTCATAGCAAACACCCTCTTTCAACAACACAAGAGAAGACTCTACACATGGACATCACCAGATGGTCAACACCAAAATCAGATTGATTATATTCTTTGCAGCCAAAGATGGAGAAGCTCTATACAGTCAGTAAAAACCAGACCCGGAGCTGACTGTGGCTCAGATCATGAACACCTTCTCACCAAATTCAGACTGAAATTAAAGAAAGTATGGAAAACCACTAGACCATTCAGGTATGACCTAAATCAAATCCCTTATGATTATACAGTGGAAGTGAGAAATAGATTTAAGGGACTAGATCTTAAATAGATTTAAGGGATAGATGGAGTACCTGATGAACTATGGACGGAGGTTCGTGACATTGTACAGGAGACAGGAATCAAGACTATCTCCATGGAAAAGAAATGCAAAAAAGCAAAATGGCTGTCTGAGGAGGCCTTACAAATAGCTGTGAAAAGAAGAGAAGCGAAAAGCAAAAGAGAAAAGGAAAGATATAAGCATCTGAATGCAGAGTTCCAAACAATAGCAAGGAGAGATAAGAAAGCCTTCCTCAGCGATGAATGCAAAGAAATAGAGGAAAACAACAGAATGGAAAAGACTAGAGATCTCTTCAAGAAAATCAGAGATACCAAGGGAACATTTCATGCAAAGATGGGCTCGATAAAGGACAGAAATGGTATGGACCTAACAGAAGCAGAAGATATTAAGAAGAGGTGGCAAGAATACACAGAAGAACTGTACAAAAAAAGATCTTCATGACCAAGATAATCATGATGGTGTGATCACTCACCTAGAACCAGACATCCTGGAATGTGAAGTCAAGTGGGCCTTAGAAAGCATCACTACGAACAAAGCCAGTGCAGGTGATGGAATTCCGGTTGAGCTATTTCAAATCCTGAAAGATGATGCTGTGAAAGTGCCACACTCAATATGCCAGCAAATTTGGAAAACTCCACAGTGGCCACAGGACTGGAAAACGTCAGTTTTCATTCCAATCCCAAAGAAAGGAAATGCCAAAGAATGCTCAAACTACCACACAATTGCACTCATCTAACACGCTAGTAAAGTAATGCTCAAAATTATGCAAGCCAGGCTTCAGCAATACGTGAACCATGAACTTCCAAATGTTCAAGCTGGATTTAGAAAAGGCAGAGGAACCAGAGATCAAATTGCCAACATCCACTGGATCATCGAAAAACCAAGAGAGTTCCAGAAAAACATCTATTTCTGCTTTATTGATTATGCCAAAGCCTTTGACTGTGTGGATCGCAATAAACTGTGGAAAATTCTGAAAGAGACGGGAATACCAGACCACCTGACCTGCCTCTTGAAAAACCTATATGCAAGTCAGGAAGCAACAGTTAGAACTGGACATGGAACAACAGACTGGTTCCAAATAGGAAAAGGAATATGTCAAGGCTGTATTGTCAGCCTGGTTATTTAACTTCTATGCAGAGTACATCATGAGAAATGCTGGACTGGAAGAAACACAAGCTGGAATCAAGATTGCTGGGAGAAATATCAATAACCTCAGATATGCAGATGACACCACCCTTATGGCAGAAAGTGAAGAGGAACTAGAAAGCCTCTTGATGAAAGTGAAAGAGGAGAGTGAAAAAGTTGGCTTAAAGCTCAATATTCAGAAAAGGAAGATCATGGCATCCGGTCCCATCACTTCATGGGAAATAGATGGGGAAACAGTGGAAACAGTGTCAGACTTTATTTTTCTGGGCTCCAAAATCACTGCAGATGGTGACTGCAGCCATGAAATTAAAAGACGCTTACTCCTTGGAAGAAAAGCTATGACCAACCTAGATAGCATCTTGAAAAGCAGAGATATTACTCTGCCAACAAAGGTTCGTCTAGTCAAGGCTATGGTTTTTCCTGCAGTCATGTATGGTGTGAGAGTTGGACTGTGAAGAAAGCTGAGCATTGAAGAATTGATGCTTTTGAACTGTGGTGTTGGAGAAGACTCTTGAGAGTCCCTTGGACTGCAAGAGATCCAACCAGTCCATTCTGAAGGAGATCAGCCCTGGGATTTCTTTGGAAGGAATGATGCTAAAGCTGAAAGTCCAGTACTTTGGCCACCTCATGTGAAGAGTTGACTCATTGGAAAAGACTCTGATGCTGGGAGAGGTTGGGGGCAGGAGGAGAAGGGGACGACAGAGGATGAGATGGCTGGATGGCATCACTGACTCGATGGACGTGAGTCTGGGTGAACGCCGGGAGTTGGTGATGGACAGGGAGGCCTGGTGTGCTGCGATTCATGGGGTCGCAAACAGTCAGACACAACTGAGTGACTGAACTGAACTGAACTGAACCACCTCTGAATTTATATCTAAACCAAAAAGAAGAGACAATGCACTTTCAATAAATCACTCTGTAGTCTAGAAAACAAGTATCCTCTAACTAGAGAAAAATTCCTAAATGTGCTATGATGGACCCCAAGGCATCAATTCCTTCAGTCTCCTGGGCTTGTGCAATTATGTGATATCTATCTGCTTTCTCATTCCCTTCTCTTCAGGAAGAGAAGGAACGCAGAGGAATGAGGTATCACTCAGAGGTCTTCTTCCCATCCCCTTCATTTCTAGCCTCATACTGCTGCCTCTCAGTCACATCACTAATGTCTACTCTTTGCAAACCTATGTACTCTGGCCCACCAGACTCTTCTGTCTATGGGATTCTCCAGGCAAGAATACTGGCGTGGGTTGCCATGCCCTCCTCCCATTTCTAGCCTCATCATTTCAGTTGCCCATTCATGTCCGACACTTTGTGACCCCATGGACTGCGGTAGGCCAGGCTTCCATGTCCATCACCAACTCCTGTAGTTTATTCAAACTCATGTCCATCAAGTCTGTGATGCCATCCAACCATCTCATCCTCTATCATCCTCTTCTCCTCTCACCTTCAATCTTTCCCAGTATCAGAGTCTTTTCCAATGAGTCAGTTCTTCGCATCAGGTGGCCAAACTATTGGAGTTTCAGCTTCAACATCAGTCCTTCCAAGAATATTCAAGACTGATTTCCTTTAGGATGGACTGGTTGGATCTCCTTGCAGTCCAAGGGACTCTCAAGAGTCTTCTCCAACACCACAGTTCAAAAGCATCAATTCTTCAGCGCTCAGCCTTCTTCACAGTCCAACTCTCACATCCATACATTGCCTCTTAGGCACGCGCATATAGAGCCATACTTCTCCTCCTTCAGAGGAATATCAGAGTACCAAAATCATATCTACAGTGGAGAAACAGCACACTTAGTTGGCTGAATGACCTTCCTTTCAGAGGCCAGTTTGCTTTGCTGCAGTTGTAATAACCTAGCTTGCCAGTGTCAACAGTTTTAGGTCGATGCTATATTTTGTGCATCAGACAAATGGTTGCACATCAGTGAAACCTCTTTTTTTCTTCCTTCTCCCAAACAATAATAAGATCATTAGAAACAGATATAAGAACTTCCTTGCAAAATATCTGATCTAATTTTCAACACAAATGGTTCGGTGGACTTTTCATTCATCAGACACAGAAGAAATTAATTCATGTTCAATTTTGGAAAAGGAGTTGAATGAAGAAGGGGAAATTCACCATCCCATGAACAACTGGTTGTGTTGTTTACATTAACTGCTTGTGAACAAGCTTTAAAATTCTCATACTGTTATGGCAGCATGCCTCTGAAACTCCATTTCCAAATACCTCCCTATCATATTACTTATGTGGTTTCACCCCACATCCCTCCAACTCATTCCAGTTTATCAAGACATCTCACCTTTTAAGTTTCCACTCTCCCCAGAGTACCGTTGTATTGTTTCTTGGATTTGACCAGAGTGCCTTAGTTTGTCCTGTCAACCCTTTTTCTCTGGGAGGCGGTCAGCACGTTTTAGTAGACTTTACAGCATTAAAGAAAAAAAGGGGGGAAGAAAGCTCTTCCTGATATCTGCTCTGAATTTGTTTCTGTTTTATTCTGTGTGTATCCCTCCTTTGTTCTGTCCTCTGCATCAGACGGAAAACAATCATCCTGCCTGAAATGTATCTATAGCCAAGGCTCCATGTAAATTACAGAAAGAGATGACAGATTTCATGGCCTGGTTATGGTAAAAATGTGAAATTTCACAGTTTGTCATGGATTAATAGAAAGGGAAAACAAACACAAATGAAGTCATCCCAATTGTTAGAAATAATTCCAGAGTGACTATTTGATGAATTTAAACAATGGGATGGAATGCAGGCTGTTCAACACGTAATCTATGATTTTAAATTTAATAAAGGACCTTGTAGTTTTATACTCAAACATCCTCATGCTGAAGGTTGAATTCAAACAGCCTGAACCCATAATGAGCAATCCCTAAATTCCAAAAACCTGAGTTTACTCTTCTTCACAAAAAATAATAAAGCATCCATGAAATGTTTTCACGATGAACCACAGATTGTAGATTTTCAGGGTCATTGGTGACATCATGATAGATGAGGAGAATTATCTACAAGTTTGGAAATGTTACACAGCTCAGTCGATCCACCTGGAAAATATCTTTAAAAGATTAAGGGACTGAGCCCATCTTCATAGTTCACTCTCTTTCATTCTAGTTTCATCTTTATTCCCTCTTTTTGCTCATTCTCTGTAAGTACCGCAACCTTGTGAAAAACATGTTGACCAGGGCTTCAGTCACCATGGGATTCTGAAAAGGGTCTTAGAGAAGAATTGGGTAATCCATCATCATCTCTTTAAACTCAGATTCTGGAGCCTGGGCTTAAGGCTTGGCATTCCTGCGGCTTTGGTAACTGTTTCTCCACATTGTCCAAAATCCCTCAAAAGAATTCCTTATTGTTTCAGAACCTAAGCAGTGTTTTTGCACTGTACCTCATTTCTATGTTTGTATTTCACTTCTGATCCATAGATTCCTTGTGTTTCTCTATAGCATTCATGTCAGGTTTGAAAAGCAAATTCCAAGATTATAGAAGAATTATGTACAGGCAAAATTACATTCAGCCAAAATTACGTTCATTGGGCTAATATTTTCAGGTTGCCTGATACTTGTCAATCCAGTCAAATTGGCCATAAAAATTTAGTCTTAATAAACCTCTTGAGCACTTTGGATTCTTCCACAAAAATGAAGGCCTCTACTGAGAATGTATTAATAAATGCTAGCATATATGAAGGTGAATAAAGGTAGGAAGATAAAATAAGTCATGACAATTGATGCCTCAGGCACTCAAGGTTTAGGGACTGTCCAAAACTCATAAATGGAATAAGCACAAAATGGAATTTATATTATAAAAAGTACTAATACAGAAGGCAGAGTTCATTTTTCACCTCTGCATATGCAATCATAGTTTATTGTTAGCTTTGAAAATCATGCCTAAGTCATCTGGAAATTGAAAATAAACAAACAGTAGTCAGATACTGATGCCTCTTTTCTTACTTTATCACAAGATTTTTAATTTCTATGGAAGAAAAAACAAGCAGAATGATCCTGGCTTCACTTCAGTGCCTTCATTGCTTACATAAACATTTTGTTGCATATTATCACCATGTTCACATATGTCACCTTGTAATGTTTCTGTGTGTATGTCTTCCCTACACAACTAGACTGTAAGTTCATTTTGGAGATGGTCTTTATCTCCTTTTAGTGCACTCTGGCAGCATAGAGAATAATTCAAGACCATAAGTTTTTGCTGACTTGAGAGACACTCCTCAGGACCACATCAAGGCCATCAGCTGCACAGCTTGCCAATTTCACTATAGTCATTTGCAACAGGTCTTCCTAAATCACTGCTAAGGATTCAAGTCTCCAGAGCTCCATGGAATATCACCACTTAATATTCCCAGCACTGACACAGAAAACAGTTTCATATGCAAATATAGCCACTCAGCTTTCTGATCAGAGAAGCTTCACATTAAGAAAAGGCTGCTGGAACATCTGGTGTCCCATCAAGTTCCAAATATCACCATCAGTACAGAGTGAGCTTCACTTGGAGAGTGAGGATAAAGGCACTAGCCTCTGGCTGAGCCTCCATTCCACATTGCTGATGGAATAGTAGTCATTTGCTCCAAGTCTGTGACAAATAATATGGGTTCTGGCAGATAAGGAAGAACTTAAATTTTAACCTTTTTAAGGCCACTGGGTCTTATGTTTAGTAGTGTTTTACTGTCTTAATTCTCAGTCCATGACAAAAGAAGACTGTGATTTTCTGGGGAGTGAAGAAGGGATTGGTGGGCAATACTACTGAGCCACTAGAGAGGAAGAAATTTCCTTCCAAAAATCAAAGGTTGAGCAAACAGTTGGGTGTAAATCTGAAAATCTAAAGAATTCAAAGCGGTCCTTGAAGCAGAGGATAAAACCAAGGGCCCAGAAGCAGGAATGGAAAGTAGAAATCCAGAGTGAGAAGCTGAAACTCTGGGCAAAAGTGACCAATCTAATACCAAAGAACTACAATCTGAAAAATAACCATTTTGTTTGCTTGCTCACATATATCAATTTAAACCAGTATATAGAAAAAGCCATAAAGAAAAAAGGGAAAAAAAAAGTATATTGCCTCCTCTTGATATTTCTCTCAACTCATAGGAAAAATGAGAGAGCTTTCTAAACTTATCCAATGGAAAACTCAGACCCAATTCAAGTATTCTTGAAGTAGGAGGCTGGATTGACCTCTTGACCTCTCTTCTCAACCTTATCCAGTGCATCAAGTTTAGGAACTAGCCCTGACCTTCTTCAACTACATCCTTGAGTTCCCCATTTTGGGTTTTGTGGCTGCATGAAAGGTAGGGCTTGGTCTTATCAGGTTGGGTGCAAGTAGAAATGGTCAGATGTAGTATGTGGTCTATACTCTTCAGTAGAGATTATTAAAGATGCAGGATGCTGCACTCCAGGCTAAATGAGCAGCCAGAGGTCCCACACAGCTTCCTCTTTTTCTGTCTGATGCCTGTTAAGTATATACTGTCTCTTATTGCTCTTCAATCTACCAGAAGGCAACTGGTAGACCTTTCTAGCTGACCTAAAACACCTTCAGGTATCCTGCTGCCAGAGCTATGGCAGCAATCAGGTTACAGGTTAATGATTAGCTGTGAGGTTAAATTAACTTAAATCTGTTAATGCACATGAATCTCCCACTTATTTAAGTCCTTGAGCAAACTACTTAATTTCTTTAAGATTAAGGTTTAAATTTGTCAAATGGTTATTCTTCAAGATACATGTATTCATTAGACAGGCATATAAGACTGTTGATGATGATATGGTGATGATGATGGTGATAATGGTGATGATGATGGTGGTAATGGTGGTGATAATGATGATGACATCTGTCAGCTAGTTAATCCAACAGTAATTAATATTCTCCAGGTATAGATCAGCCAGCTCTGTTCCAAGCAAGATGCAGGGATTCCATTTATAACTTGTAAGTGGTTCTGACTGGAACTCCATTAAATCCTCTGCATCTGTCCAAGAAAAGAGGAAAGCAAGAAAGCTGAGGATCTCATGGAGTTTTGAGGGCCACAGAATCTATTTATACCACATTGGCCAAAATCAGTTCCACAGCTTTACCTACATTCAGTGGAATGTCCCAGGAAGAAGAGAGGAAACACAGACTTTGGTGAGGATTGTTAGGATCTCCCTAACCAATGTGGAGGCAGTTCATCTAGCTATTGGCACTGGTTTGTGTAACTAGGCATGGAGCATCTTGAACACTCAAAACCGGGTTATGCACCTAAAAACCAAATGCTGTAGTAGGAATTAGGAGGAAACCTCTTTGTAGATGGGGACCTGACAGGAGATAAATATAGTCATTTGAATGGGCCTGCTCATCATCACCCAGTGCTTTCCTGGATAAATGAGAGTGGTAACCCCTCCTTAGTCCAACACTAACTAATATGATGTGAAGTCGGATATCTTTGTAAGCCTACGTTGCCCAACCTGCAGAGATCACTATAAATTGGTACAGTCAGAAAAGCCTTCAAAGGAAGTTAAGAACTTGATCTATGTTTTCAAATAGGCAAGGAACTAGATAACTGATACAACAGTAAAAAGTTCATATGCAGTTAACGCTCTTGTCCCCAAATTATCAAGAAGATAATGAAAATTAAAGAAAGGAGGATCACTAAAATTTTTGTCATAGAGTGAAAATGATCACAGGATGAAAATACATCCTTCTATTTAAAAAAATTTTTAATTTTATAGGCAAGTTATTTTTTAAAAGATAGCTTATTCAGCAATAAGTTCTGAACTGATGGCACAGGCTTCATGTTTACATATAATGGGAGAGCTGAGATGTAGAAAATTGCCAAAGAGCATCCGTAATCTGCTTAGGAAACTGTCTAAGAGTCTCATGATACAGGTGCTTTCTGCTTTAACTGAATGAAAAAAGGGGGGAGGAAAGTAAGTAGCATGAAAAGGAATGAACCTAAGGGAAAAGAAATACTCAGAAAGTGATTAATAATTCTTCCATATTTCCTCCTAGGGTATGAGGGAAAAGTCAATGGTTTTACCACAAAGTTTGGGTAAAGTCTAGTAGTTTGAGAACTTTTCATGCCAAAGCATCAGTGTTCCAATCCCTAGGGATACTGTATGTGTGTTATAAAAAGAAAATGGAACAAAATTACAATTCAAGCACTTACAGATCTTCCGTATTTGAGCGACTTTTTAATTATTAGAGACCTGTAGATGAATGAAAATGTAATTCTGTTATGTAGCACTGATAACACGGGAAATATGGGGAAGCTTATATATACTTATTATCCAGTTATTGTATTTATTGTATTTTACTTCAATTAGCTTTCCTCTTTTAATGCTAAAACATGATCACAGGTAATGGAATTTAATTAACTTTTCCATCTGTTCCAACAAATAATATAACCTATTTTTAATGCATTCCTAAGAGCAGAAGCATTTACCATTATCTGTGATAAAAGTTATCTATAACAAAACAACTTATTTTCACTCTAACAATTTCTTCCTCATGAAGCTCCTAATTCTTGTAATTTTTTTTCTCATCTGATTATCTTTTGTTTCTCAGTCCCACAGCTTTCCCTTCTAAGCTCTGCTCTGTAATGCTGGGGCTGGAAGCCTACAAACTACATTTCCCAGACAGCCTAGCCAATTGGCTTCTTCTTCCTGTTCTGCCGGGGGGTGGGGTGGGGGGGGAATGTTTGAAAATTACAAAGTTGGAGAAAAACATAAGCAGTGTTTTTCACTTTTTGTTTTCTTCTGTGTCTGATTTTAAGAGCACAGCCGTTGATAAGAGTTTCTGGTGGTATGGGACAGTGGATACAGAGGAACTATACAACTTCTAGAGCTCCAGATTGAGCAGCCCTTCATGCATGGTTCTGGTTACACTGAGGCAGCACCCACTGGCACTTTCAGCAACAGTAGGTCTGGGTTCTTGAATCCAGTCCAAGAGCACCAGAAGCTTCCTCCTTTTCCATTAGTTCTGGTGTAAAAACCTTGAGATCACACATGACCATTCTCCCTCTGTTACATCTATCAGTTTAGTTCAGTTGCTCAGCCATGTCCGACTCTGCAACCCTATGGACTGTAGCACGCCAGGCCTCCCTGTCCATCACCAACTCCTGGAGATTGCTCAGACTCAAGTCCATTGAGTTGATGATGCCATCCAACCACTGTCCCCTTCTCCTCCTGCCTGCTATCTTTCCCAGCATCAGGGTCTCTCCCAAGGAGTCAGTTCTTCCCAGCAGGTGACCAAAGTAGTGGAGCTTCAGCTTCAGCATGAGTCCTTCCAATGAATATTCAGGATTGATTTCCTTTAGGATGGACTGGCTTGATCTCCTTGCAGTCCAAGGGATGCTCAAGAGTCTTCTCCAACACCACAGTTCAAAAGCATCAATTCTTTAGTGCTTAGCTTTCTTTATAGTCCAACTCTCACATCCATACGTGACTACTGGAAAAACTATAGCTTTGACTAGATGGACTTTTGTTGGCAAAGTAATGTCTCTGCTTCTTAATATGCTGTCTAGGTTGGTCATAGCTTTTCTTCCAAGGAGCAAGTGTCTTTTAATTAATCCTCTCTTTTCTATTCTCATTTACTCTGCCCTAGCCCACTTATCACTCCCCACTTATTTTATGAACTGCCACAACATTCCCCCACACATAAAAGTGGGAGAGACCATCATCTAAATTTCAGTTTTTCCACTTAGTTGCCGTGTGGTCTTGGATGAGTTATTTAACCTCTTCAAGACTCAGGTACCTCAGCTGTATTAATAGTAAACAAAAACTGCTACCAGTTATTGAGAACCTACAAAGTACTTGGCACGCTGTTAGCACTCTCTATTTTAATACTTATATGATCCCATGAGGTGTGTGCTATCAGTCTTTCACTTTTATGCTGAAAAAACTGAAGTTTAACAGAGTTAAAGAATTTGCTTAAGACCTCACTGCTGACAAAGGAAAGAAGTGGGGGTTGTACCCAAGTATCTCTGACTTAAAAGACTGTGCTCTTAAGCTTATTTAAGTGCAGATCATAATATAGATATTGGAAGGTTGTTGGAATGGTTAAATGAGATGTGTAAATCATGTAGAGGACCAATATATAATAAGTATGAAATAAAGGATTTGATATCATAAAAACACTATAGTGTTCTTTATATCTTATATAGTATTCTTATAGTATATCTTCTATAGTATTTCTATCTTATTAAATGTGTACATCGATAGCCTCCTTTGGTCATCTTAACCCAAATGATTGGATGTTTATCCCCCATAGAAACTTATATAAAAGTTAACAGGAAAACAGGTTTTGTCTTACAGTTAGTTCTGCTGGAGCATACAAATTTTTTTTATAGATAAACTCTCACTGGCATTAAAGAACCCTTACATTTCCTCATGTATTAATTTGTTCATACTTGAATATATCCTTTGCTTTTTGTGTAGGCATAGTCTTAGCTGACACTTAATAAAACTTACTTAAACTTGAATCTTTAATATTTTTGACATTAGAAGAACAATAAAGATAAGTGGGAAAGCCAATTTTCAGGAAGGAGAAGACAGCCCGGGACGTCAGGAGCAGCCCAATTAGAGAGTAATGGAGGGTAATCCTAAAGACAGATCCCATGCAAGCCTAGAGTTAGAACACAGATCCAGTGAATTCTGTTTCAAAATGCAGTATAATTTTTCAGATAGTTTAGCTATGTTCTTTACTGAACTACTGGATTTATTCATTTCAATAAGAATGCTTTATACCCTTAAGCCAAAAATTAGCAACTAGCAACTCAAGTGAAACTTCTTGGTATCTTCTGTTATCAGTTCTTAAAATTTCTGAAGCATCACCTCATATTCAAAGGATTCTATTTGTTTTTAAAGCAACCTGTCTCTCTTTTTCTATCATCAAAGGATAATTAGAATTAGCTACTCAGAAGTCTCATGGTATAGCAAAAAGAGGAGTGAATGGGGGTCAGGAAGCCTGGGGTCTAGTAGGTGACTCTGATGCTAAACATCTTTGTGAACTTTCTGAGCCTTCATTCTCTCCTTTGTACAATGAGACCCACAGTTCTATCCTGTGCATAAATTGTATGATTCTAATTAAGAATGATTTTCCATTCTGATTCATAGCAAAGAACTGAAGCACACCCAAAATGTGAATTTGGCTGCATTCCAAAACTCTGCCTCTGGGAACTCAAATCTTAACAATTTCACAGAACATTCAGTTGACCAAATACTCTGAGCAGCCACTCTGTGTGCAATTGCTTAATCTTCTGGAGGAGGTAGGACCCAGTACCAATCCCCAGGGAGCTTATTGTCAAATTGGTGAAGCAACATCAAAAAGAAGATGCAATTACAAGGTGAAATGGAAGTGAATCATTTTTTAAGTGCCAAGCAGACATTGTCAGGGACAATCACTGACAAAGAAGAAGGCATGGACCATTTGAGGGAGAGTTTAAAGGCAAGTCTGACTAAATTGGAATGTGTGCAGAAGAGTAAGAAGATGAGCAGAAAATAGTTCGGACAGATAGTGAAAACTCCTAAATGCCCAAACAAGGAGATTTGACTTCATTCCCACACAGTAGGGAATCATAATTAGGTTTTAAACAAGAAAACGATAACTTCTAAAGAAACATGAAGGCTGTCAAAATTATGTTATTTGTCAGGACATTCAGATATTTCATACATCTGAATGAACTGCTAAGCCTTCAGAATTTGGTCTTTATCTCATTGAAATTGAATGAGTTAGATGGGTTCTCATAAGTCATAAGAGGTTATCTCAAACATACAAGTCACACTTACAGATATTCCTTTAAGTGTCTTTTGCTTCAATTTAGATACCTTCAACTTAAAGTGAATAAAGATCAAAACTGGTAGCTAGTGATAAAGTAAAAGCATCAAAGAATTATCAAAGAATTCCAGCCTCTATAACTTTATCTTTCTTATTTATTTTTTCAACTAGATATTATTTCACAAGGCCCTTTTGAACCTTTACACTCTTCTCACACCTTATACACATGTTGTTTAGTCATTTCTGCAGTTTTATAGTGAAGTTAAAACTCTGTCTTCATCCCAAGAATGCAATTGATTACATTTTAGGGGATGACCATGCCAATCACTTGTGCAGCTGGTGGGTATTTCCTTGTTTTGTCATTTTTAAAATAACCAAACCAAAAACTTTCAGGATTCACCACCAAGGGCTGGAGAGAGAAGAAATTTCTATCTATTAGCATGAAACTTTGCTGTTTTCTCTACTGAATTAACTCCAATCATTTTCAAGAAAGAACATTTCAATACATTTTTCTGACAGGTAGGAAATTAACTACATACCAGAAGCTATTGAATTCAACTTTAACAGTATCAATAAACATTTCTGATTAAATTATGAAATTGATTTTATAATTTTGAACATTATGTTTTTACATCAATATCATCATATGACAGTAAATGTAGTTACCGCTTCCTTATTGATCTCAGACATGGCACTCTAAAGTACTCATTTGACTATATTACAAAATCAAACTTGATTTCCTGTAGTACTGCAGTAACTTCAGGTCATAATCTAGTCTGAAGAATCAAAATAGATGAATTATTCAGTTATTAAAAGACATATTTTTCCTGGAGGAAGAGGAACACTTTGGCCAGATCATCACTAATGGTTGTGTTATAGGATATTTCTCCATGTGGGATTAGTGTGGGTCTCACATAAATATACCATCACCTCCCACTTGTGTTATCAATCATGTTTCTGGTGAATAACATAAACACTACTTGAAGAGAAAGAAATGTTTATTCTTCCTACACAGAAATTCAACAAAAATGCAGTGTTTTCATGACTTTAAAACCCAATGTCTTGGTCTCTCCAACTCATCTCATCAGAATAATACTGATACATTGAGACATTGCATTTCCCAAAAGAACTACATATCTTATGTGTCTTTCACTGGATACATTTTTTGAGGCAACCAAAAATGATGCACTGAGCATCAGACAGAATTAATACAAAACTATGCATGATCATGCTAGAAGTCCATCCCTGAGTAAGCCCACACAAAGACATTTCATGCTTGTCAAGGCTTTTCCCCAAAAGAATTTATTTTCAGATTGTAGAATGTAGGGATCTGAGAGACCTCTCAATTTTCCCTGTCAGCTCCTCCATTAGGTAGATGAGGAGAGAAAGGTGTAGAGTTATGAAGGAAGTCATTTAGGGAGAATAGCTGTTTCATGATTGACTAGGACTAGAGCTTAAGTATGTTGTCTCCCAGCTTAAATCCCTTTTTTTATATCAGGTGCACCCTGACTATAACTTTTGAAGTAGCCCATGAGGTGAGTCAAAATATCAAACCAAAGTAAATTAGATCCACCCTGGAACCAAACAAATCAGTCCATACTAGAGAAGTTCTATGAACTCTTGAAGTGATATTTATTTAATCTACTTCCTACTTCTATGAAAGTAGGAATCCTGTGAAAGGTCTACTAGAAATAAAGAAGAATATCTTTCATGCATTTCACAAAGAACCAAAGTATAAATTCAGAGTGGCTCAATCTACCAAAAAAGATATATGAGCTTATCTATAAGAATCTGCCAGTTTTGAGTTTGGAAGACCAGATCACAACCACTCCCTCTTTGCTCCTCTTCATCCTTGAATTAGCATTTATAAATACATTCTCCTTGAAAGGGTTTCTGTTATATGGCCAACATTTAAAATCAATGGGCATTTGTATTTATCAAATGAATAAATATAATAATTTATACATCAAATAACAGATTTTCAATAAATAGAACTCCAAAATATTAAAGTCGGAAGTAATTGTAAAGTTCAGTTCATCCAGTCTTCACTAAACCCAACTGATTTTTCTCAACAGCACTAAAGTCAGAGGACCTGCTGTTTTTCAGATAGGTCATTCCATTCATGAATAGCAGTGACCATTGGACGTTTTTTTCTTATAAAACACTAAAATTTGTTTACTGACTGATTGATTTAATGCTTGGCAGAAGGAGGCATTATTAAAGCTGTCACTTTAATAAAAGTGAGTCTAGCCCTAGATATTAGTCTCCTCTGTTAAGAATATTTTCCTGGTTTAATTTGTGGAGGATAAGCAAATCTCTGAAAAGAAAGATATTTCCAGAAAGCTTGGAGGAGATAAAACAACAGAAATCTAATTCTTTTATTTTACTGACCCAGATGTTGGATTTCTACAGAGCGGGAGACTTGAAAAGCACATGACCTGTTGGTCTAAACTCGTTAAAATGAGGACTGCTCTCACTTGAATGATACCTATTCATTTTTTTTTAATTGGAGTATAATTGCTTTACAGTGTTGTGTTAGTTTCTACTGTACAATAAGGTTAATCAGCCATATGCATACATATATACCCTCCTTTTTGGACATCCCTCCCATCCCACCCTCTCAGCCTCTCTCTAGGTCATCAGAGAGCATCTTGCTGAACTTTCTGTGCTTCACAGAAGCTTCCCACTAGCTATCTATTGTACATATGATGGTGTATATATGTCAATCCCAATCTCCCAATTCATCCCAGCCTCCCCTCCTCCTTGTGCCCACATGTCCGTTCTCTATGCCTGTGCATCTCTATGTATCGATGCATATATGTGGAATCTAGGAAAATGGTACAGATAAACCTATTCATTGTTTTAACAATGAATGGGTAGGATCTGAGATAGAATGACTGATTCAATAATTTATTTGTTAGGCAACTTCAAGGAGTGTCTTCTCTGTGTCCAACTCTCTACAAGACTGTTCAGAATAAACTGAGTATAATCTCTCTTTTCACAAGTCAGTGAGAGAAACAAACAGCAACTAAGAATGCAGAGAGAAGATAAGAGCAAAAAGAAGTTTCTGTGATCAGAAGGGGAAAGCCTAGTTCCCACCAGGAGTTCCATCCAGGTTTGTTTCTCTTGCTTGAATTACACAACTGGCTGCCTAACAACCAATTCAATTCTGTTCCACTCAAATTCATCTTTTATACTTGTTCATGATGATTTTTCTGAAATACTAACATGACAATGATATTCCTTTGCCTTCAAGTAAAAGTGCATATTCCGTGGCATAATATACGGTCATTTATAAGAAGTCCCTACTGTCCTCTACCCACTTCCTTAGTACCAGCCCCACCTCACACCTTGTCCTCCAGCTACACTGATCTCTTTGTGGATGTCCAGATACTCAGGGCTCGCTCACCTCCAAGTCTTCATCCACATGGTTCTCTTCACTGACAGTTCTTCCTTATTTTTTTTGTAAAACAAATTTTGATTGAAGCTTCAGGACTCAACCCAAATGTCTTTTAAGGCAGTCATTCTGAGTCTTCCAATCTGGGGCTGATATTTTTCTTCTTGGTACAAGAGCACCTTGTGTTTACCTTAACTCTGGATTGTAAGTTATTGAAGGCCTGTAGTGGCTATGAACCATACCACGGGGGTTTGTGATCACCATGTCCAAAGAGAGAGAGAAAGAGGGGGATGAGGGAGAGATGGAGAAAGGGAAGGAAGGAAGGAAGGGAATACACTTGTTTCTAGGTTATTATTAAGCTTTAAATAACACTTTTGTGTAAATAAAATGATTTTATAACCCACATCTTCCACAGATTTTAACTATGCTTGAGAATCAATAATTATTTAATTGATAAATATGTAATAAATGGAGCTTCCCTGGTAGCTCAGCTGGTAAAGAATCCTCCTGTAATGCAGGAAACCCTAGTTCAATTCCTGGGTCAGGAAGTTCCCCTGGAGAAGGGATAGGCTACCCCCTCCAGTACTCTTGGGCTTCCCTCATGGCTCAGATGGTAAGGAATCCACCTGCAATGCAGGTGACCTGGGTTTGATCCCTGGATTGGGAAGACCCCTTGGAGGAGAGCATGGCAACCCACTTCAGTCTTCTTGTCTGGAGAATCCCCATGGACAGATGAGCCTGATGGGCTACAGTCTATAGGGTTGCCGGGAGCCGGCATATTGCATATTGAGTGCATATTGCATATTGAGTGCAGCACTTTCCACAGCATCATCTTTCAGGATCTGGAATAGCTCAACTGGAAGTCTATCACTGCCAGGAGCCAGCGTGAGGAACTCCTCCCGTGGCAAAGGTCATGAGGAAGGAGGCTCGGCATACGCAAAGGCAGGATCGAGCCTCAGGAGTCCCCCTGGAAATTCTCAAGCATCTACCCCCAAAACCAGAGTCTGCCTACTTTCTGCTTTGTGCTTTCACCTACACCTCTGACTTTACGGGGGCTGTCCCCCACTACCTCTCTCTGAAAAAAGAATTAGCTTACAGCTCCAGTTAACAATTCCTGGGTGTGACAGTGTTTCAACCTACAAACTCCTTTGGAAATCCTCTAGCCTGCCTGAATAGGTTTTTCCGGCCACATGTGATTGCTCAGAGCCTCCCAACTGTGAGAGGCATGAGATGTTCTAAACTGTCTAAACACAGATTCTTTTGAGCAGTTAAAAGATTGATTAGAAATTGTATTGGTGAAGGGATTTTCACTTGTTGGGCCAATGTTTGCTGCTAAGTCTCCATATCCCTTACCTGCTGTGTCCCTGGCAGTGTATTGATTAATATAATTGGTGTAAGTAGTAGCTTTAATGTTTGTAACCTGGGACCCTTGAGTTAACTCTTTTTCTTGTTATAGCCCACCACACCTTTGCTCTGTAGGAATGCAACTTTATCTAATGCTTTTGGAGGGTGGCTCCTGACCAATCACCTTTAGAGAAAAGTAAGTTTTCTGAAGAAAGGGTCTTAAAATGTTAACAGGCCTCCGGGCCAGAAGATGATGCAAATCACCTAAGCTTTTGCATATGATAAGTTTGCAGGAAGAAAGTCTGGCTTGCTGCATGACTCAACCCCTTCCCCCATTATCCTCTATGCATAACTTAAGGTATAAAAACTACTTTGAAAAATAAAGTGCGGGCCTTGTTCACCAAAACTTGGTCTCCCCATGTCGTTCTTTCTCTCACTTTCTGGCTGAATTATTCAGCCTCTTTTCTCCACTGAATTTCCTCACTGAGCTATCCTTATTTCAGCCTCTTTTCTCCACTGAATTTCCTCACTGAGCTATCCTTATTCTATTACTCTTTATATCCTTAATTAAAGTTTAATTAAGCAGTTGTTTCCTGATCCTCGCCGACGCCATCCCCACTTCGAATTCCCTGGATCCGCCGGGGCTGGACCCCAGCATAGGGTCACAAAGAGTAAAACATGACTGAGTGACTAAGCATAGCACATGTAATAGATGAATGAGGTGGCAAGATGCCATTAGTGGCATTGAGTGGCTCAAAGGAGTATTTACAATGTTCACAGATTATATTCCAAGTCCTGTCTACTTAGTCATTCTTTAAGTAACTTAGACCATGAAAACTCCAGTTTGACTACAGGTAAAGGACATTCAGCACAGGTTTCTTTGGAACAAAAGTAGCTCTAGTGCTGATGGAGGGAAGATCTGACTCTTCAGATTTGGGTGGCACAACCTCTTTCTTTACTGGCTCCTAAACCAAAATTCATCCAAGGATACCCACAGTAGACAGACTTGCATGGAGCCAGATTCTAAATCAGCAACATGGACAGGCAACCTGAAGACGTTTGTCCTTAATGGTGTTCAAAAGAATGGCATTGAAACATGTAAAATATCATGTATGAAACGAGTTGCCAGTCCAGGTTCGATGCACGATACTGGATGCTTGGGGCTAGTGCACTGGGACGACCCAGAGGGATGGTATGGGGAGGGAGGAGGGAGGAGGGTTCAGGATGGGGAACACATGTATACCTGTGGAGGATTCATTTTGATATTTGGCAAAACTAATACAATTTTGTAAAGTTTAAAAAGAAAATAAAATTTAAAAAAAAAAAAAAAAAGGAGAAGGTCAGTTCATTCCTATAAAAAAAAATCATCAGTACTATCCCTAAGCCTCAAAGCTTGAGTTCAACTTAGAAAGCAACAGGGCTTTTTCTTTTCTTTCTTTCTTTGTTATTTTTAAACTTTAGATGCTTTTTAATTTTTAAATATATTTCTCAACTGAACTTCACAGCAATTTTTTCTCTAATAGTGGAACTTTGGTCTAACTTTGTAGATTAAAATAACATTATTTATTACCCATGGAAAGAGGCTAATAAGTCACATGACTTTGGTGACATTGTAAAGTTGTTCTGGAAAATAAGCAAACATTACTCAGCGTAAAACTTCCTTCAGTTCAGTTCAGTTCAGTCGCTCAGTCATGTCCGACTCTTTGCAACCCCATGAATCACAGCACGCCAGGCCTCCCTGTGCATCACCAACTCCCGGAGTTCACTCAGACTCACGTCCATCAAGTCAGTGATGCCATCCAGCCATCTCATCCTCTGTCTTCCCCTTCTCCTCCTGCCCCCAATCCCTCCCAGCATCAGAGTATACAAACTTATAATATCTAAAATGGAAAATTAGGTACTCATACTGTATAGATTCATCATGACCCTTGGAAGGCGAAATATGTAGAGTATGACCTAAACCAGACATTGGCAAACTTTTCTGTAAAGAGTCAGATAGTCGATATTTTAGGCTTTTCAGGCCGAGCGATCCCCAATTCAGCTACTCAGCTCTGCCACTGTAGGCCGAGAGCAGCTACAGGCAAAGTGTAAACAAATGAATACGGCTGTGCTTTGATGAAACTCCATTTTTGGGCACTGAAATTTTTTTTTTTTTTTTGAAATTTTAATATCATGTAATTTTTCCATATCACAAAATATTCTTCGTTTAATTATTTTTCCTCAATCAGTAAAATACATTCTGAGTTCCCAAGCCATACAAAAACAAGCAACCGGCTGGACTGTTGGGCTGTGTTTTTCCATCCCTACTCTAGAATATGTAACAAAGCACCTCTGGGCTATTAGGTAGAAGCCAAGCCTCATGGCTCAGCAGGTAAAGAATCTGCCTGCAATGAAGAAGACACAAGAGATACAAGTTCTATCCCTGGGTCAGGAAGATCCCCTGGAGGAGGAAAATGGCAACCCACTCCAGTATTCTTGCCTGGTTATGAATAGAGTTGGATATATTGACACTGGCATTCAAGGCCTTTCATCATATCCTCCCATGATACTCATGATGTGTATCATTACTGTTCAGCTGCTCTCTCACTCTTCTTTTCCATAAACTCTTTGACTCCTGAAGATGCCCTGCCTCTGTGATTTTGCTGAGGCCAGAAATGTCTGGCAGCCCAATCCCAGTTCAAATGCCACAGTACCAAGAACCTTGCCTGGATATGAACCTGAAAGTTACCCTCTTATCATGTGGCTGTCTTGTACCTGCAAGCTCCACTCAATATCATTGATGTTTAGGTCTTATCCACTTGTTGATTATCAGCTCCTTGAGGGCAAAGTACAACATGACTTTTCAAATCTTTATATGTATTGCATAGGTGGAGAACTCATACATTTGTTAAATGAGTTAACAAAAATTTTTATCACGCCACCCCCCCAAAAAAAGCTACTATCATCCTCAGTAAAATAAAACATAGATCCTTTAAGATGGACAATGGATGGATGCCCTCCAACAGGGTTAAGTGATTTGGACACTCGATTTGTCCCTTACATTGGAAATTCAGCTCTCCCCTGGCTATGAGCTCAATGAATCAACTCTACGGGGAGAGAAGGAGCATCTGCCTCTTTCACATTCTGTCCCGAATATGGACACGTCACCTTTTCCTGAATTCCCCATAGCACAGCCAAAATGAGGTAGAAACATTTAAACAAGAATTTATTAGAGGCTTTAGGATAACAAAAGGGAAATATACTTAAAAAGGAACTTGAAATGGGATATTTGAGTTACTTCTAGTCTACAGCTCTGCAGCTGAGTTCAGCCACAAGAATGCCTTTGTGTGGCTGATGCCATCTCACCTCTTCACTCCTGGGAGAGCTTGCAAGTGTCCCTGGATTCTCTGAAACTGAGACTCAGGAAGCCTGACCCCAAAGAGACAAGAGTTTGCTTTGACTCTGGATACAACCTGCCATCAAATACTTTCATGTCTTTTGTTAGAGAAGCTATTCTATCCGAAAAATAAATTCCAGTGTGTCCACCTCCCTTGGTTCATAAATCATCTTGGTCTGATACATAACCTCAAATTCGGGGAGAGGCTACATCAAGAAATCAGAATCTGACACTGGATACAGAAAGAGAAGAACTGTGTGCTGACTCCGTCAAGGGCAGAATAAGGTGAAAGTGGTTCAGACTGCAGAGGAAAGGACTTGGATAGTTGTAACAGAGACTTCTTACTCAAAAGATAGTTGGACCAGAGAAAGGCTGTAAAAAGTCTGGATATGGAAAATGTTCCAAAGGAACTGAGGGCAATCACTCTCAGTGTCTCAGCTTATGACAGTTTGGGAGTAGGGACCAAGAGATCAGGGTGTGGACTAGGGAACATTTAAATTTCTTTTCAGCATTGGGTGTCTTTAAACCATGGATTGTGGAATATGGTACCTGAAATGAAAATTCAACATTTAATATAAAATCATGGGCAATTGATATGATTACATTTTCTTTTTTAAATATTAAAAATTTCTATTGAGGTATAGTTGATTTGCAATGTGTTAGCTTCAGGTGTACAGCACAGTGATTCATACACACACACACACACACACACATGTTCTTTTTCAGATTCTTTTCCTTTGTAAGTTATTACAAAATACTGAGTGTATTTTCCTGTGCTATACAGTAGGTCCTTGTTGGTTATCCATGTTCCATATAGTAGTGTGTTAGTCGCTCAGTCGTGTCTGACTCTTTGCGACTCCATGGAGTACCAGACCAGGCTCTTCTGTCCATGGAATTCTCCAGGCAAGAATAGAGGAGTGGGTAACCATTTCCTTCTCCAAGGGATCCTCCCAACCCAGGGATTGCCCCTGGGTATCCTGCATTGCAGACAGATTCTTTACCATCTGTTAATCCCAATCATAACAACTACAAGAAAATACAGTGGTGTTAAGTAGAAACACTAAAAAGATGCTTAAACTTTAGTAACCTGTTTATAATAGTTGAGAGAAAGATAAAGAGGGAAGGAGAAAGAAAAAAAAAAAAAAAACAAGAAAAACTGGTTGACTGGCCATGAGCAAGTCAATTTCTTCTGGGTTTCCTCATCCATAAAATGGGAAATGTTTCCAGGGCTAAGTAAGGATCAAATGAGAGAATAGATGTGAAAGAGCTTTGAAAAGTAGAAGGCACTCTCCCAAATGGAAGGGATTATGGTTGCCTAAATGCATTACAGACCCAGCAGCATCAGGAAGGCTCAACCTCTGGCAAACAGCAGTCCGACAGGTGATTTGAGTAAGGCTGAGGTTACATTTTGATTAACCCGCATGAAGCCCTGACATCATCTAATGCAACATGATACACCTAAACGGGGCACCTCCAAGCCAAATTGGGCCTCTGGCTTCATGTTGTTGTGATTGTGTTTCTCATTAATTTCAGTGACCCCTGCAGCTCCTCATCTGAAGAGGAGAGAGGGGGGATGGTCTGTAAGGAAGCCTGGGACCGAAGATAGAAATTTGGATGTTAAAGCAAAGAGACATTAACTTTCGCAAAAGAGTAAATTTCAAAAACATAAAAATCATTAGGTCAGTTAAACAAGCAAGTCGTTGAGACTCGCCAAAGCTTTTAATGAAATAGATAAGAACGAGTATGGGGGTGGTTTTGTTGTTTGCTTTGTCCCCCAAGGGAAATACCTGGCAGGGTCCTGCTTCCTTATTCATTAATCCCATGGTTGATATCTTTACTTGGTTTTATATATAAATAAAATAAGGGACCAAATCTAATTCACTTCTCCATATAGAATAAAACCCTTACTAGAAAAGCAAGAGCGGTAGGAAAGTATTCTATGAATGCTGTTCCTGTAAGTCTATCATTACAGATTTTTAAAAAGGGGGAGGGAAAATTTGCAGAGAAAACACTCACCCAAGACCAAAGCAAGGGAAGATCCCTGGTTTGGCCTGTTTGGTTTGAAAAGTGGCATTCAGTTCAGCATGACTAGCAAGATAACCAGACAAATGATTCATCAGGCTCGTAACTCAGCAGGTGTATTGCTGCATGCCCGCCAAAGAACCATTCACGGCTTGTTTCAAGCTGTGACTTTCTCTGTGTGGCAAGAACAAAAGAGGAAGATCAAGCACTCAGGTTTCCTCCTATGGGTGCATCGCACATCATTCTAGTCCATTATACTCAGAAAATATTTATCAAACACTCCTCCTGTACTCTGAAATGACACCAGTGGTGATGGGAATGGGAATGGAGGTGAGGAAGCTGAAAAATGGCTTTTATGAAGGGAAACCAGACTATGCACTGCAAGGAAAGCACAAAACTGTATAAATAAGAAAACAAGTCACCTATCATCCATGAACAGAGATAACCAGTATCAACATTTGGGGATGTGATTTTATAATTATTCTGAGATGGTTGGATGGCATCACTGACTTGGTGGACATGAGTTTGAGTAAGCTCCAGGAGTTGGTGATGGACAGGGAAGCCTGGCGTGCTGCAGTCCATGATGTTGCAGAGTTGGACACGACTGAGCGACTGAACTGAATTAACTAGTGTGTATGTGACCCTTAAACACACACACACACACACACACACACACACATGTATAATTGTTAACTCGAATTTTTGTTCTGACTGTATACTTAGTTTTATGTCTCTTTTCATTTAATAATATATCGCATGTCCTGGTTTTGGGGTTTGTACTATTATAGCTTGCCTTGTAGTTGAATAATTGCTTTCATGAGGGGAAACTAGACTTTTCTAATCTGTTCATACATTTCTGAGTACAGAGGTAGTTTCTGTTTTTCTTCTTCTCCTTTCCTCAACCTCATTTCTATTCCAACCACTAACAATGTCACTTAGGAGTACAGAAAAAGTACTATTGAAAACTATTTTCTGAGTAGAATGAACTAGAACTACAAGGCAGGGAAAACTAAGAATACACTCAAAACAAAAATTTGAGTTAACAATTATAGATGTGTGTATGTGTGTAAGAGTCACATATGCATTAACAGATAAAATAACATACCCAAATGTTAATACTGGTTATCTCTGCTTATGGGATTATAGGTGATCTTATTTATACAGTTTTGTACTTTAACTTTCCTAGCAGTGAATAGAGCGCACTTTCAAACTCAGGGAAAGAAATTACTAAAAAACACACACATACACAAACTTCACAGGGGTTAGAGCTACAGAACAGAAACAAGACTATCAGAACACTGTATGATTTTGTTTGTTATTTTTGTATGTGATTCCCTACAATAATCAGAAAGGAAAACCTCATGAGGAGAGAGGGCTTATTTTCAAGGGCTGTCTTATAGCAGGCTGTATTACACCTGCTATAACTGAATACCATAGATCGAGTGGCTTATAAACAACAGAAATGTATTTCTTCTGGAGTCTGGGAAGTCCAAGGTCAAGACACCAGCAGATTGTGTGTTCAGAGAGGGCAGCTTCTTAGACAGTCATCTGTTTTCTGTGTCCACACATGGCAGAGGGGACACAGGAGCTCTCTGGGGTGTCTCTTTTCTGCAATGCTTCAGGTGTACAGAACAGTGATTCAGCTATATATATATACACATATATACATATAATTCTTGTTCAGATTCTTCTCAATTATAGGTTATTACAAGATATTGAATATAGTCCCCTTTGCTATATGGTAAGTCCTTATTGTTGCTCTATTTTATGTATAGTAGTGTGTATATATTAATCCAAAACCTAGTTAAGCCCTCCCCCTATTCCCATTTGGTAAACATAAATCTGTTTTCTGGGTCTGCGAGTCTATTTCTGTTTTGTAAACAAATTCATTTGCATCATTTTTTAGATCCTGCATGCAAGTGATCTGATATTTGTCTTTGTCTGACTTACTTCTCTTAGTATAATAATCTCTAGGCCCATCCATGTTGCTGCAAATGGCATCATTTCATTTTTTTTAATGGCTGAGCAATAGTCATATATATATGCATGCTAAGTCACCTTAGTTGTGTCTGACTCTTTGTGAACCTATGGACTGTAGCCCACCAGGCTCCTCTGCCCATGGATTCTCCATGAAAGAATACTAGAGTAGGTTACCATGCCCTCCTCCAGGGGATCTTCCTGACCCAGGGATTGAACCCGGATCTACTGTGGCTCCTACATTGCAGGTGGACTCTTTACCACTGAGCCACTGGGAAAGCCCCATATACGTGTGTGTGTGTGTGTGTGTGTGTGTGTATTTTAAAGGGGACTAACCTCGTTCATGAGGGCTCTGCTCTCATGAATTAATCACCTCCCCAGATCTGCACCTCCAAACACCATAACATTAGGGATTAGGTTTCAACATATGAATTCTAAGGGGATTCAAACATTCAGTTTATAGCAAGAGTGAAATGAAAGAGAGGAGGAGCTGGAGCAGTGTATCTTAATCCAATTTGCATGCAGAAGAACCTCAAGGGGCAGAAAAGGTGGTAACAGATAAAAAGAGGAAACTAAAGTTATCTAAAGAAGAGAAGCAAAGGGCCTGGACAGGCTGTTCTGGCTTAAGGAGAAGTCTATGTGGTTTCTTAAAAGAACATCATTCACTCAGTCAATATAAACCACCTCCTATGTGTACAGTACCCAGACAGGCTCAGGATAACAAAGCAACAGGATATGAATTCTGTCCTGGAGGAGATAGTCTGAGAAGAAGCAAGAAAAAGAGACTGTTGTGGGAGAAAGGGAATAAAAAGTATTCATAGCTGGTGAGGAGTAAAGCTCTACAGAGAAGAAAATCAATGTCATCCTGCTCCTTGACCAGGAAAAGGAGATCTGAACTCCCTGGAATTGCCCACTTTTGCATCAACATATATTTGTTGAGCCACTGAACATGTGAGAGGCAGGAAGGAAAAGTCGGTCTTTGCTCAAGGATAGCTTTTTAATTTCAGAGTAGAACAGGACCTTCTAGCCATCTCATATGAGATGAGTTTGGATGGGTTGTTTCTACCCATGTACTCACAGGGACTCAAACATCTATGGTGGCAAGACACCATTATTTTCTCCAAGAAAGATATGCTAACTGGAGAAATAGATGTTTGTTATGCATGTTGTTAAGGATCCAGATAGTTAGAAATGTCCAGTTAACTAGTTTTTCACTTTTCAGCTTACTTTTGGCATGCCTTAGAAACAGCTAAGATGAGATGATTTCTGTACAAGTCAAAACAAATGTATTATCAGCCAAGGGACTTCCTAAGAAATTGCTGTTTCCTATTTAAATAACAGAATCACCCTTGAGAACACTTCAAAGATAGACATGGCCTTGTCTGAGCCATTTTGGTTCAGTGCAGTTGGCCAGACTCATGGAAAAACCTTTCTGTGATGACTGACTATGGCAAGAGAGGGGTTCTTCTTAGTTTGTGTTCCTTCTATTAGGCCACTTTTCCTAAACTGTGTGGCCAAATTTTGTGCCGCCCTTTGTAGACGCTGATGCTGTGGAAAATTCTGAAGCATCAAAGAATCCTAGAGTTTCTACAACCAAGGAATAAGTCTCAGGAGCCTTTTAACATGTTCCCACTTAATATTTGCTTCATTTCAATGTTGCAGAGTTTAGTGTGATTAGAGAGGAGCAGAATGAAGAACAACTCTGCATTGGACTGACCTGCTGGGTCATGGCTGAGGTCCCTTGCCTCCTGACACAAGCAGAGATGCCCAGGCAGGATCTAACACAACACTGTAATGTTGCTGTAAATTTCATGTCTTATTTTCTTCTCAAATCCAGTCACCACAAAGACTTAAGGTAACCTTGTGTTGCCTTACTTTCTATGCCCAATCAGCACAGGGTTGATGGCCATTTATGGAACAGAGAAGTTAAGCAGTCGCAATTTCCAGGAGGCTCAGCACTTCGGATTTTAGGGATGTGGGCTTTAACCATGTCCACCTGATAGTATTGACCTTCACATTCAGTTTTTCTTTTCCTCTGCTTCCCAGTGAGTCCAAATCTGTCAGAGAGAAGAAATGACTTTCAGATCACCCAGGGTGTCAGTGGTGGATAGATGGCAAATTCACATCCATCATCACACTCCAAGACTCAAGGGATCCTGGGCCAGAATCACTTTTGCTCTCAGACTGTGAACTCTTAAATTTTTATTGAAACGTAGCTGATTTACAATATTGTGTTAGTTTCAGGTGTATAGCACACTGATTCAGTAGTAGATAGATAGACACTCCTTTTCAGATTCGTTTCCCTTATAGGTTATCACAAAATATTGAGTATAGTTCTCTGTCCTATAAAGTAGGTTCTTATTGGTTACCTGTTTTATACATAGTAATGTATATATGTTAATTCCAAACTCCTAATTTATCCCTATACCCCCTCCCCCTTAGTAACCATAAATTTGTTTTCTATGTCTGTGAGTCTCTCTCTATTTTTAAATAAGTTCACTTGTATCTATTTTTTTAGATTCCACCTATAAGCCATGTTATATGGTATTTGCTTTGGTCCGACTTACTTGACTTAATACGGTAATCTTTAGGTCATTCACACTGTTGCAAGTGGCATTATTTCATTCCTTTTTATGACTGAATAATATTCCATTGTGAATATATATCCCATCTTGTTTATCCATTTATCTATCAGACTATGAAGTCTTATTCCAGTATTTCTCATGCCCCTCTTTGAAAGAAACACCGTGGAATTCAATTTTTATATATTTTGGGTCTCGAGTGGAGATGCATATAATATCAGCCCCCTCCTGTGTTGTGGGTGTCCAGATGTGTTCACAGGAAGCCACATTCATTCAGGTATTTTTATGTTTCTTCCATCCTCCATCCAGTGTCTCTCCCTCTCCATTTGTAAGAGCTCCCTCCACACTTGATTTACCAATTATTCTCCATTTCCTTGACTCTTCAGCAAAACCCTGATATTGAGCCTCCTCAAATCTCTAATGGTTTTTGCCTTCCTTCTCAGTACTTCTTCTGATTAACCTCTATTCTTTCTTTTTTTCTCTAAAGCCTGCTGTCTGGCTGGCAAGGTAATCTCTGTTTTCCCTTCAAGACTAGCTATCTAGTGATTCTTTGATTTTCAACTTGGAATCCTTGGGTCATTCAACTTTAATAATGGGAGTAATATGGCACACCCTTTCTCTGCTACTGTCGGCAAGGCAAACTCCATCTGATCTCACTTGTCCTCTCAAATTTCCCCTCCGGAAATGCTAACCTAGCACCTCAAGGAGAAGGCGATGGCACCCCACTCCACTACTCTTGCCTGGAGTCCCATGGATAGAGACGCCTGGTGGGCTGCAGTCCATGGGGTCGCTAAGAGTCGGACATGACTGAGCAACTTCACTTTCATTTTTCACTTTCATGCATTGGAGAAGGAAATGGCAACCCACTCCAGTGTTCTTGCCTAGAGAATCCCAGGGACGGGGGAGCCTGGTGGGCTGCCGTCTATGGGGTTGCACAGAGTCGGACACGACTGAAGTGACTTAGCAGCAGCAGCACCTCATAGAAATAAGAATTCCTCAAGAAACTAACTCCCCAATCCATCTCCACCTTAAACAGTCACTATCTCCCTTTTTAATGTATAACTTTTGTTTATAAAGTTACTAAATCTTGAGAAGAAACCACTTAGTCTATGCTGCTCATTTTATAGTTGAGGGAAATCTGGTCCAGATGGCATAGTGATGACCAAAGTCACACAGCCAAGACTACTTACTGGCATTTGCATCAAAAACCTGCTCTCCATTCTCTTTCTGTGTGGTCTTCTCACTCTATTGTCCCCTCCATTAGTCTTGTCAGTTTCTCATCAATAAAGTCTTGCATCTGTAATATTGACATACCAGTTTTATGCCTTCTAGGAACTTAACACAAAATCAACTAAATTGAGTGATCGAATTTTTGATTCAGTAATTAGCAGAATAAACCTGACTTCTAGATCTTTTCCTGACCTCTGAACAATTCCCACCCTTCCCCTCTTTGACTGACTCACCTTCATTTTAGGTAGTAAATGATGGTGAGCCCCCAAGTCTGTTCTCATGAGATGCTTTAGGCAAGACGGGCCTTGTGTCAAACATGTTTGCAAATGCTCATAGCGCATCTGATCTGCCTTGGCAATTCAGGATGCGTGTCAAAGGCTCTGGGAGTGCTGTAATCAGAAAATTTTCAGGACGCTGTTTAATTTAATATTTATCAAGTCTCTTTGGTTATGGAGTTCTCTTCCTGACAATAACATCTATTGAAATCTTGCAGCATACATTTTAGGGAAAGGTAGTTCTAGACTCTGCATCTCTATTTTCGTCTGGATCCCTGACTTTCTCAAATTCTTGGCATACTTACACTGCCCTACAAAAACATTCCCATTCTATGGACAATCTTTTTAAGTTCCTACCATGTTAAAGTATTAATAGGGGCTCACTACACCTAGGAAATCACTGAGCTTGTAATCTAAAATGGGTTGAATCTCAGTTGAACTGGCTGCATGACTTTGAATGAATAGCTTTACTTTCTGTGAGCATTGTTTCTTTACCTGTAACCCCAGCATCATAATTTCTGCCTTGCTTATATCAATATTGCTTTAAGGGTTGGCAGAAATAATGGACAGGAAAGCAAGTCATTCACTCTAAAAAGTGGTATAAATGTTAAAAATTGCTATGATGGTAATGACAATGATGCTGAACTTCTTTCCTTAAATTACAGATTTACTTTAGTGTCAAAAGTTCCCAAAGAAGTTTAAAAACTAGTCATATTGGGTTTAATCTATCAATTGGGTTTAGGGAAATACAGCTGAAGAATCAAAAGCAGAAATTTGCAGACTTCCCTGGTGGTTCAGTGGTTAAGAATCCTCCTGCCGATGCAGGGGACATGGGTTCGATCCCTGGTCTGGGAAGATTCTACATGCACAGGGTGACTAAGCCCATGTGATCCAGAACTTATGCTTTGCAATAAGAGAAGCCACCACAATGAGAAGCCCGGGAACCACAGCTAGAGAGTAGCTACCTCTTGCTTCAACTAGAAAATGCCCAGTTCAGGGCACCAATTCAGGGCAGCAACAATGACCCAGTGCAGCCAAAAATAAAATGATAAATAAATAAGAATTTTTTTAAAAAGCAGAAATCTGCCAGCCGCAAAAGAGAAGAAGGAAGGTGTAAAGCTAGTGGGGAGAAAAGTTAAGGAGGATTTAAAATCATTTTCCAAGGAGGAGGGGGGCTCTTATATAATTTCAATAAGAGATTTCTCCTGACCTAGGGGCAGGGGTAGTCAGCCAGGAGCTAGGTTCCTGGTGGAAACATAGATGAAAACCTGTTGAAGAAATGAAAGGCTTTGGCTTAAGCAATCAGATCAGATCAGTCGTTCAGTCGTGTCCGACTCTGCGACCCCATGAATCGCAGCACGCCAGGTCTCCCTGTCCATCACCAACTCCCGGAGTTCACCCAGACGCACGTCTATGGAGTCAGTGATGCCATCCAGCCATCTCATCCTCTGTCTTCCCCTTCTCCTCTTGCCCTCAATCCCTCCCAGCATCAGAGTCTTTTCCAATGAGTCAACTCTTCGCATGAGGTGGCCAAAGTACTGGAGTTTCAGCTTTAGCATCATTCCTTCCAAAGAAATCCCAGGGCTGATCTCCTTCAGATCAATAGAGGCTTAAGCAATAGAGACCCCCTTCTCAGTGACCCGAAGGAAGCCAGAAACCCTTGGAGAACACGCAAGAAGTTCTTTTCTCAGACATCCCAGAGATTTTATCCTTTCTGCCCTAAAGGAAAAAGGGCAAAGAGGGCCAGACATCAGTATCTGGAGTTCAACAATTCAGAGCTGAACCAGAAAAATACTAGCTTCGCATAGATGGGTTTATATGAGTGCGTCCTTCATGTCTGCCAGGCCGGTGGCCAGAAAAACATCTGTTACACATTTTAATAGGGTCTTCGGAACACATCACATGACACTATAATCCAAAGGAATGATGTAAATGATAGGGAAATTTAGAGATCACAGCTGGCCACAAACGAAATGTGACATTGGCCCTTTAAGGCTTTGTCCTTCTGACCACTCCAGGTTTCTAATCTTCCTGCCAAGTGGGCTGGAGGCCAAAATATTTCTTAACTTTGCATTTATTTCAGGGTGTTAATCTCATAGGCAACCAACTCCTATTTAATAAACTCAAACTCCCCAGGCCCTCCCCCTCAGGGATGCCTATGTCTGCTCTCCCGAAGGCTCAGCATACATGTGCCTGCCCCTGTCTTTTCCTGCTGCCTAGGGTGTTGGCACAGCAGTGTCAGGGCATCGAGCAGCTGTCATCAGCCCCATGTCACAGATGGTACCTCAATTATGCATCCCCTTCCCAGGGTGCCTGCCTCAGCCTCATGAGCAGTCTACCTGCCTCTGAGTCTCACTTTGGCTCCAGATGCTAGGAGGTGAGGCAGAGTAGCTGAACACAAGACCAACTTCGGAGTTTTGAGCTCTAATACCGATCACAGAAGGAGTGGGCTTCCCTTGGCCTGTCCTCAGCCCTATTTTTAATCACTAACCAAGAAAGGTAATGAGAAAGTACTTGAATTTCAAAGATTCCCATTTATTACTCTGGCTGACCCTCCACAAAGCATCTCTTTTCCCCTTTGGCAAGAACAGATCACTATTGACACTTTTAGAAGGCCCTGGGCCCCTCTCAATTATTGGCCTAATCTCTGCCTGCTCTGAAAGCAGAATTCTTTCCTAACTAGGTTTTTTTTTTTAGAAAGTTAAGAGGCTCTTCTTTGCTTTATTCATCGGAATGACTTGGTGAGCTAATATGTTCTCCTGTCAGTACATTTCATGGGTTCAGCAACATCTGCAGGATGTGGAAAGAGCAGGAACAAACCAGATGTTTCCAAAAGGTAGCTCCACTAAACCTTCTTAACATAATTATTGCAATAGCATGTCTGCATTTTATGGTATCTCTTCTATCTTTATACGCTGTGAAGTTTTTCTGTAGAAATCCAAACTCGTGGACCCAAGTTCCTTCTAAACAGATTTGCAATCTTTAAAAAAAAAAAAAAAATTGACATATATCCTCCATTAAATCCAAATTTCCTTTATCAAATTTTAGAGGGGAAAAATAGATTAAGGAAACGTAGATATTTATCTCAGCCTTCAACATTTACACTTATTTGGTTAATTACCACTTAATTACACTGTCAAAGGGGAAAATTTTACCCTGGACTGATCAGTGCCCACCCTTCAGGGCCTCACTTCTTCGGAGAGGTAGACCTCTGCTCAGAGCCAACTCCTTCCTCCAAGAAACATTTGTAATGATTACTTGACAAGAAGTGCAGATACTAAATTGCGCAACGGAGAGCCATCACTCACCAGAGTCCTGCTCTCAGCTCTCAAGCTAGAGCAACAGTGCCCCCCAAAGCAAGCAGCAGAAATATCCTGTAAGCCGACACTGGGCTGCCCAAACTTCTATTTTCTGCTTCATAAGCTGAGGAGCTATTTTAAGAGTTGCTGGCTGAAAAGCAGGCTCTATTACAACCAGACGAGCATTCCAACCAAGCTGGGGAGCCTCGGCTGGAAACACAAAATGTTTCCACCTATTTTAACTCAGACGCCAGGAATTCTCTATGGAGGAGATGGGGGTGGGGAGCAGGAGAGACACAGTAGAAAATCGGAAAACTTCTGAAGTTTGCCAAACTCGAGGGAACAAAGTATAACTAGATTAATGCATAAATCTTATTAACCAAAAGACAGCTGAATAGAGTCATTTGTCATCAGAGTTTCTCCATCTTTTAACAAATGGCAATATTTTTGAGTCTCACAGTTCTCTGCCAAGTGGAAGACCTCATTAAAGCCGTTGGAAAATAATAGTATTCGAATTAGTTTAATTATGATATGATGAATTATCAACCCAATTTTTAAAAACAATATTCAATTAGTCTTTTTTTTTTTTTTTTTTTAGCCAGATACTGCTTTCCAAAACAGGAAATGAAGCATAACACCCTTAATTTCATCATTAGGGTAAAATCCTAGACACTCTGATGCAGTGGTTACAATGACATGTAATGAAACCAACAGTCCCCACCCCAGCAATTCCCTTTGTGCATAGACTAGAAGGCCTTTTGGCTCCAAGAATGGAAACTGCATTAAGCCAGAGCCTGACCCAAATTTTCTCTTTCAAGTTCTAAGCCCTGTTTTCTATTTTCCCTTCTAGCTTGGAATAAGGTCACTCTATAAAAAATGAAATTTCACATTCCTAAAAGACAATGAACTGATGATGTCATATCAGCCTGTTTGGTTTTTATGCTATTCTTGGGGGTATTGCAAGGGGGAAAAAAAAAACAAAACAATAATAATGTAGTGTTGGAAAAAGAGAATGAAAGCCAGGAAGCCTGAAAACCAAACTTTTGAAACCAAACTGTATAATTAACAACATAATCATAAGAACCTATAAGGAACAACCCCTTCCACTCCTTTGCAAAAAGCTACAATGAGACCCCTCACCCATAATATTCCAACCCAAACAGCTAAAATTAAAAGGACTGATTATACCAAGTGTTTGTAAGAATGGGAAAAATTAGAATTCTCATGCATTTTAAGTAGGAGCATAAATTGGTACAACCACTTTGGAAAACTGTTTGATAGTACATACTAAATATATAAATCCTAAGACCCAGCAATTCCACTCCTGGGTATATATCCAACCTAAATGAGGATGTATGTTTACCATAAGGCTTGTGCAAGGGTCTTCATAGCAGTTTTATTCAGAATAACCCCATCCCAAAGGTCCATCATTTGTAAGACAAACTGTGGGATATTCAGTTCATAAACTATTACATAGTGATACTTTGCATACGCAAAAAAAGAGTGCATACTATGTGATTTCATTGATGTTTTGTTCAAAAACAGACAAAACTAATCTGTGATGATAGAAGTTCTCATTTTAGTGATGGAGGTAATGACTGGACAGGACGTGAGTAAGCCCTTGGGATGTGTTGGGATTGCCTGTATCTTACCATGAGTGTATTTCCACAGTTATATAGGCATGCTAAAATTCATGCAGCTGAACAGTTATGATGTGTGAACTTTATATATGGTATAACACTCAAAAAGGAAAAGCAATAGAAAAAGAAAGACAAAGGGGAAAAAAAGAAAGGATTAAACCTTCCCCTGAGTCATCAGTTTCAAGCACATCTCACATAATGCCACTTCCTACATCAAGCTCTCCTGCACTTTCTGCTTCCAATGACAATGATTGCAAGCTCTTCACTTGGTTTACCAGGGTCATGCATGTTTTGGGCCCAGCCTACCTCAACATCTCTCACCACTTCTGTTCCATTTCCTCTTTCTGACTCCCCTCCAGACACACTGATGTTTTTCTCCTCGAAAATATCAAGCGCATTCTGACCTAGGTCCTTGTCATTTGCTCTTCACTCTGAGTGGAACACTGTTCTGCCAGAACTCTTCCCCAGGAAGGCCCCCAACCCATCATTACAATCTCAGTGCAAATACCAACTCTTCTGCTTGACCACGCTAGCTAAAGTAATATCCTCCTCTCACCATCCCTCTGTAGCCTACCACCCCACTTAGCTTCTTCAATTTTATATATAGAACTTGTTCTCTAAAAACTATTCTGTTTATTTACTTTATCCTTCACAAAAATACATGTTCTTTGAAAGAGTGGTCAAGGTCACTCTTAAAATGGCCACTATGTCTCCAGTGTCTAGGATGGAGCCTTGCACCCAATAGACACTAAATGACTGTTTACTTAATGATGCATAAATGGTTCAGTAAGTTTGAATCATTGCCCTCAGAGGTTAATATGCTCATGCTCAGTTGCTTCAGTCATATCCAACTTTTTGCAACCCCATGGACTGTAGCTTGCCATGGGATTTTCCAGGCAAGAATACTGGAGTGGGTTGCCATTTCCTACTCCAGAGCATCTTCCTGACCTAGGAATCGAAACTGCATCTCCTGAATTTACCACTGAGCCACCAGGGAAGCCCCAGAAGTTAATGGGAATGGTCATGTTAATCAGGGATAGTATGACAGTCAAAAGAGCACTGGATCAGAAGTTTGCAAATTAAGAAATCTGCAATAAGTGATCACCTTCTCTGACATCTTTCATATTCTTCTATCTATGGTTAGTTGGGAGGCTGAACTGATAGACGTGAGAAGGGCATAAACAATTCAAATCAACAAAGAGCCCAAAATAGAGACCTCAAAGAGAAAGACATCAGGTCAGGTTGGTGTGGTCAGGGGTCCTTGTAAAGGCTGTGGGGTTTTCACTGGTCCTGGAAGGCTGGGTAGAAGCAGTGGAAATAGATTGGGGGGAACAGAAGGTCCACAGTATTGAACTTGGGTCAGCAAATATGCAGAGGTTAAAGAAGCCAAGGCATCATCAAGGACCAGAGCAGATGAATATCACTCAGGATTAGTATTGAAGATTGGGCCCCCACCAGTGTCCAAACTTCTTTTTCGTTTTTGAACACACCCAGCTCTTAGAAGGGGGATTAGCAATTACCAGTGAACCAACCTTCTCCCAAAGAGAAGCAGCTTGTATTACATATATATATATATATATATATATATATATACACACACAATATACATAAATATATACATAATGTAAACATATATACAATATGTTCATAACTAAGTTCATAAGGTCATACATATATATATATATACATAATTTATTAGATGAACATTGGCCTTCCTTGAAAATATGGCTTGAAAGCTGATATGAATCAGATGTTAGAAATGTATCTTATTATCTTTGGCAAGATAGAAATTTAAATGTATTCCCTGTGTGGAGGTGAGCGGTTTGTAAACGAACCACCAATCTGTAGAAATGCATTCTTTTATTCATTTGCCCTAGTATTTTGGCTATATAGAGCTAATATTATTGCTTGTATTTGAGTGTTAAAATGCTATCTCATTACTTTCCACTACTATCATCAAGCCAGTCATAAATTCTTTAAAACTATAATTAATTTTCAAGCTATAAACTTTTCAAATAAATTCTTTGATGGAGTAGGAATCATTTGATTAAATTGAGTATGTGGTCTAGCAATTATAAAGTATGTGTGTATATACAAAGCCAGAGTATACACACTTGCCCAGTAACTTATAGGTTAAAAAAAAGTTTTTAGAACCTAAATAAGTTCAAACTACTGGAAGTGGGATGCAACAAGAGATGAAGAGAAAGTTCACTGAAACCAACTATTCCTTGTTTGAAACGGTGTGGAGTTTGATCTGAAAAAAAGAAAGAAAGAAGGCGATTCTGTTATTTTTTCAGAACTGATTCATTTTTTCTTACTGCACAGCTGGAAGAGGAAAGGTTTTCACTACAGAAGACTCAAGTGGAAGTAACTTGAGCTAGTAAATTGTGAATTTCAGACCTCTAGTGCTTGAGTTGGGGCTCAAGTTTAGCAATGGCCACCTTTTGGTTACAGAACCAAACCAAAGAATTCTAGTGTCAGTTGAGGATTCTCTCCTTGACTCTGTAAGATTGGCAAAGTTGAGGCTGCTTTCCACTGGACCAATCAATTGGGTTAATCTTGTTGTTTTAGAGTCTGGCACAGATTTCAGAAAACTCTCAATGGGTAGGCCTACTGCCATTTACAGCATCTGTGCATCCTGATATTGCTCACAGATCACAGGTGACTACCAGTCACAGAAACCACCAGTACATTCTCATTTAAAGAAGAAGGTCAAGGGAAGAGAAGGGGAAAAGAAGGTACCTTTCATTTATATGACATGATAGAAAAGCCTCAAATGAGAAAAATTTCAAATTTCTGCTTTCAGCATTTGTCTCAGGCTGCGGGTCCATGCTTGGCAATGAAAGACTGCTATTCCTAACTTTTACTTAAAATGACTGCTGTGTGTACGTAATATATAACATCAATTCTCCAATCTTAATCAATAGCTCTGCAATGATGATAAATTGGTCTATCTGAAGGTTGCCATTTAAAGATTTTGCAGTACCGTTCAATCATTCTAAGCTGTCCAACTCCACCTACAACTACCTATTAAAAAGCAGTTCTCTTCAGGGTTTTGTTTTATTGTTTTGCTATTAAGCCATCATAGTTTAGCTATTGTTCACTGAAAAGTCTGTGTGAATCCCCAACTGCAGGTCCTTGCTCCGGCCACTCATTCTGCATATAGTGCTCTCTCTTTCCCTGTGAAAGTACATTCTTCTGAGTCTGCATTCTTTGACCCATCCATCCTCTTCCTCTTCCATTGGACCTATTGGTATAATTTAGCTCCTAGCGTGTTTCTTTTATTGTCATTTATTTTTGTTCTTAATGGCAAAGACCAAAAATGGATTTTTGCTTTTAGATATTTTTGTGACTGGTGAGATATGCCATTCACAAGGAGTGTTTGACATATTAACGGCAGCACTGAAAACAAAAAATTTTAAAAATTGGACTCAGACAGATCTGGGTCAAACCCCAGATCCACTGCTTACTAGATTCTCCCTTTCCCTGGCCTCCATATTAAATCACCAAGCCCTTTTCTTCCAAAACATGTGTTTAATCCAGTAACTTCCCTTCTTACTGCCATTGCCTCTATTCATACCACCAACACCTCTTCCCTCAACCACTGAAATAGACTTGTGACCAGCTTCCTTATTTCCACTCTTGCTCCTTGCCTTCCATGCTCCATACTACAACAAAATCATCTTTTTGTTTAAGGTAAACCATACATCGCACTCCCTTGCTCAAACTCTTCAATGTTTTTCTACGTGCTTAGAATCAAGTCCAAATCCTTGACCGTGGCTTCAAGGCCCTTGTGATCCGACCTCTGCCCCAGCAGCATCTCTATCCCCCTCTCACTACAATTTAACCACAGTAGCCCTTGGGTAGTTTCTAGAAATGGTTGAGCTCTTACTTACCTTCAGGGCCTTTGCTTGGAAGTTATCTCAGCCTCGAATCCTTTCATTTGATTCTCAACTGGGCTGGCTTCTTCTCATCTCCTGGGTCTCAGGACAAATGGCCTTATCATTTCATAATCTTCTTGCTCACTCTAAGTTATTCTTATCTGTCTTGTTATTCTTTATTATAGCATCCTGTTTATTTCCTCTGTGACACTTACAACAGTCTTTAATTGTCCTGTTTGTTTGTGTACACTTGTCTGTTTATTGCCAACTCAGTGAAATGTACCATCCATGAAATCAGGCATCTTATCTGTTCTGTTCTCCATAATATCTGTAGGCACTGGAACAGTATCTAATACATAATAGATGCTAAGTAAACAATTTTTGCATCCTTCAGTCAGTTCAGTTGCTCAGTCATGTCCAACTCTTCGCAACCCCATGAATCGCAGCACGCCAGGCCTCCCTGTCCATCACAAACTCCCGGAGTTCAATCAGACTCACGTCCTTCGAGTCAGTGATGCCATCCAGCCATCTAATCCTCTGTCATCCCCTTCTCCTCCTTCCCCCAATCCCTCCCAGCATCAGAGTCTTTTCCAATGAGTCAACTCTTCGCATGAGGTGGCCAAAGTACTGGAGTTTCAGCTTTAGCATCATTCCTTCCAAAGAAATCCCAGGGCTGATCTCCTTCAGAATGGACTGGTTGGATCTCCTTGCAGTCCAAGGGACTCTCAAGAGTCTTCTCCAACACCACAGTTCAAAAGCATCAATTCTTCGGCGCTCAGCTTTCTTCACAGTCCAACTCTCACATCCATACATTTGCATCCTTACTGAACAACAAATGTTAACTTATAAATGGATTCACAATGTGTATATCAATACTTCCATTACTCCCCTCCTGGCCTTTGTGTATTGTTATCATACGTTTTACTGGTACACATGTTATACCAGATACTGTGTATCAGCATTTTTAAAATAGTCAATTGTCTTTTAAAGAGATTTAGCTAATAAGAAAAAAAGAACCTTACATATTTACCTACGTAGCTAATGTTCCTAATGTTCTTCATTCTATTGTATAGATCTATATTACTACATGGTATCATCTCTCTGCTTTAACATTTCTTATAATACAGTTCTCCTGATGATACATTTTTCCAGTTTTCATTTGTCTGAAAAACTTTTTATTTTGTTTTCATTTTGAAAGCTATGTTCACTGGGTATACAATTTTAGCTTTTGTTAGTTTACAATTTTAAAGACATTGTTCTACTGTCTTCTTGCTTGCTTGCATGCTAAGTCACTTAAGATGTGTCCAACTTTGCAACCCTGTGGTCTGTGCCCACCAGGCTCCTCTGTCCAAGATATTCTCCAGGCAAGAATACTGGAGTGGGTTTCCATGCCCTCCTCCAGGGGATCTTCCTGACCCACTGATCAAACCCAATCTCTTAAGTCTCCTGCATTGGCAGGTGGGTTCTTTACCACTAGCACCAACTAGGAAGCCCCACCTTCTTGCTAACATCGGGTCTAATGAGAAATATGCCATCATTTGGCCTTTGTTCCTCTGTATATAATCTGTTTTTGTTTTTTGCTTTTTTCTGTTTTTAAGATCTAATATAGTGCTAATTTTTGAACAGTTTGATTACAGTTTGTGGGATGGTTTTCTTTGTTTCTTGAGACTGGAATTCATTGAGCTTCTTGCATCTGTGGATTCACAGTATTCATCAAATTTGGAAGCATTTTAGCCATTATTTATTCAAGTATTTTTATGTTTCATTCCTCTTCCCTCTCAAGTAACATGCGTGCTAGGCTGATTTCAGTTGTTTGTTCACCGATGCTCTCTATTTTACCTTGAGTTTTATTTCTCTGTGTGTTTCCCTTGGGACAGTTTCTATTGCTATGCCTTCAAGGTCACTAATGTTTTCTTCTGCAATATCTAATTTGCTGTTAACCCCATCAAATGTGTTTTTCATGTCAATCATTTTCATCTTTAAAAGTTTGGTTTAGATCTTTTTTTATATCTTCCATGCCTCTAGTTAACTTGTCCAATCTTTTTTTAAGTTTCTTGAACATATGAAGTATAAGAACTATCTTTAATGTCCTGTCTGCTAATTCTAATTTTATTGTTAGTTCTAGGTTGATTTTGATTAATTGATTTTCACCTCAGATGGGTTATGTATTCCTGTTTCTTTGCATGTCTGATAAATTTTAATTGGATGCCAAGTATTGTGAATTTTATTTTATTGGGTGCTAGGTATTCTTGAATTCCTGGAAATATTTTTGAACTAGACTCTGAGATATTAAGTTATTTGGAAATTTTGGTCCATGCCTGGCTTGCTTTTCAGATTTGCTAGGTAGCCTTAGCTACAGGGCTATTTGTTCTTCATTATCAAAGCAAAAAATCTCCTAAAATTCTACAAAATGTCCAAAGAATAGTGGTGTTTTCCAATCTGACTGGGGTAAATAAGCACTATTCTTTGCCTTGCATGAACGTCAGGTCCAGTTCCATGTAACACTTACAAGTAATTCTTTCATCTTCCAGTGTAATTTTTTCATTCACATCTGCTAATTAGTGCTCAGCTGAATATTCAAAGAGAAGCCTCTAAAGATATCCAGAGTTTTCTTTCTATTTAGTTTTTCCTTCTCTGGCATTCTGTCCTGTGACTTCTAGCTGCTTTGGTCTCTCCAGATTCTAAGCTTCATCTCTTTATTCAGGGAGTCCTCTCTCCATGAGCCACAGCTTATAATTATTCTCAAGGCTATAAACTGTAGCAATTTTAGGGCTCAATTCAATTGTGTCATCTCTCAAGCATCTCTGTCCTTTGATGCTTGATGTCCAATGGGTTGATTTTTATTTATCAGAGAAGACCATATCTGCCCTGTGTTACTCCATCTTGACTGGAAGCAGAAGTCCCAGAAATGCATGTGAGCATTGCTTAATCTTCTTTCTTATAGAGCTACTATCTGGGAAACAGGTCTAATGTATATTAAAATGGTAACAACTAGGAAAACATGAAAAAAAAATAAGAGAAGGAAGAATGTGCAGTGAAATGCTACATCCTAGTTATGCTGGAGCTGAAAGATATCAAAAAGAGAAGGGAATCACCTTTACTGATTACTACATTATTTGGGGTATGTGAAACAGGCCTTGCTACATGAAATTCTCATCTATTTGGTGAGAAGGAAAAAATCAAGGTAAAGTTCTTAAGGAAAAATAAAGCCATTTTTCCAACTCATCCCTCTTCCTTGTGTATACATGTAGCCTCTTATCTCATTAAGTGATGTGACCCTCCTCACAAAGGAGGGTCATCAGCAGATACAAGGGCCTGTGAACACATCATGGGATGTGCTCATTATACCACAAAGACAGAGTAGGGACCAAGCAATCACAGGGCAACACAGAAAATTGTTTTATAAGCTGACTTTTACAAATTGATTTCAAAACTGGGGAGCAATTACCATTAAGCAAAATAATTTGCTGCCCCGAAGAGGGTAGAGCAAGGCAGTAGGTCCAAAGATAACCTAAGCCATCATTAGAGAAATCCAGTTATTTAGTCAATTTTACTTATTTACAGGACTAAAGATTAATGAGTTCAGATACTCACTCAGACAGTAATTAGGTTTCAAAAACATACTATAACACAATCAATCATGGCTCTTGAACATAATGGCATTAGGGCAGAGCCCTCTTTCAGCTCCAGTTATTAGCAAGTGATTGGTGAACACTGGGCTAAGCTGAGAGGCTACCCTAGGGCCTTGCAATAAAATGAAAGAACACCCTTAAATAAGAAGAAAGAATATCTTTGATCCTTTGTCCTTCACTTGGATATTCTGAAATACTATGCTAAGGATGTGAGATTTATATAACAGAACTTTAATGATTGGTGGCATTTAAAAATATAGTTGGTCTTTCACTTGAAACATATCCTTACTTGATAATCTAGCTACTTACAATCTTCTGAATCTAATCGTTGGGAGATAATATCACTTTCTTTTAGATTTTTTGAAAATTTACTTTCTCATGACTTTATGAGTAAAGATAATTCAAGAGCTTTATAAATATATTGAGACCTCATGGCACCAAAGAGAAAGCCAAAAATATAAAAAAGCCAAAGAGCTTTAAATGAGAAAGTATTTTTAATCTGCTTCTACTTAGCAAAGAATGGTTTCTCCTGTCATGAAACAGATGAATTAGGTAAAGGTACAAGTCCTATACTTGTGGAAATTAGGATGGAGAAGAGACATGAGAAAAAAGAAAGAACAGTCAACATTTGTGGTAATTTTAGATTTACAGAGAAGTTGCAAAGATAATAGAGAGTTCCTACATATACTTTACCCAGCTTCCTTCAATACTGACATCTTACATGACCATGATATACTTGCCAAAACTAAGAAATCATTATTGGTATGTTACTATTAAGTAAACTCCACACTTCATTTGGATTTCACCAGTTTTTCCACTAGTATCCTTTTCTCCATTCCAGGATTCAAATCAGGATGCCATTTTTGCATTTAATTATGCCTCCATAGTCTCTTCTGGTGACACCCACTCAGTCTTTCCTTGTTTCCCATGACCTTGGCCATTTTGAGAAATACAGTCATGTACTTTTTAAATTAATTTTTTTGGAGTATAGTTGATTCACAATGTTGTGCTAGTTTCGGGTCTACAGCAAAGTTAATCAGTATGTGTGTGTGTGTGTGTGTGTGTATATATATATATATATATATATATATATATATATATATCAAGTTCAGTTCCCTGTGGTATACAGTAGGCTCTTATTAGTTATTTATTTTATATTCAGTAGTATGTATTGTCAATCCCAATCTCCCAATTTATCTTCCCCTCCTTCCTCCTTGGTAACCATAAGTTTGCTTTCTACATCTGTGACTCTGTTTCTGTTTTGTAAACAGGTTCATTTGTACCGTTTGTTTTTTTTTAAGATTCTACATATTAGCAGTTTCATATAATATTTGCTTTTCTCTGTTGGCTTACTTCACCAAGTCTGACAATCTCTAGTTCCATTCGTGACACTGCAAATGGCATTATTTCCTTTTTCTCTGCTGAGTAATATTCCATTGTGTGTGGGTATGTATGTATGTATATCACATGTATATGTATGTATATACATATATACGTTACATCTACTTCATCCATTCATTTGTCAGTGGATATTTAGGTTGCCTCCATATCTTGGCTATTGTAAATAGTGCTAATATGAAGACTATGGTGCATGTATCTTTTTAAATTAGAGTCTTCACTGGATATATGGCCAGGAGTGGGATGGATAGACCATATGAAAACTCTATTTTTAGCTTTTTAGATGACCTCTATACTATTTTCCATAGTGATTATACCAAACATATTCCCACCAACAGTGTAGGAATGTTCCCTTTCCTCCACACCCTCTTCAGCATTTATTATTTGGACTGGTCATGTATTTTGTAGAATATTCCTCAGTTTAACCAATGTTCTCTCATGATCAGGCTGGTATTTTGGATTTTGGGAAAGAATACCACAGATGTCAAGTACCCTTCTCATTGCATCATATAAGAAGGTCTATGGACATCAATGTGATTTATTAGTATTGCTAATTCACCTTTGCATGAAATGTTCCCCTGGTATCTAATTTTCTTGAAGAGATCTCTAGTCTTTCCCATTCTGTTGTTTTCCTCTATTTCTTTGCATTGATCGCTGAAGAAGTTTTTCTTATCTCTTCTTGCTATTCTTTGGAACTCTGCATTCAGATGATTATATCTTTCCTTTTCTCCTTTGCTTTTCGCTTCTCTTCTTTTCACAGCTATTTGTAAGGCCTCCCCAGACAGCCATTTTGCTTTTTTGCATTTCTTTTCCATGGGGATGGTCTTGATCCCTGTCTCCTGTACAATGTCACAAACCTCATTCCATAGTTCATCAGGCACTCTATCTATCAGATCTAGGCCCTTAAATCTATTTCTCACTTCTACTGTATAATCATAAGGGATTTGATTTAGGTCATACCTGAATGGTTTAGTGGTTTTCCCTACTTTCTTCAATTTAAGTCTGAATTTGATAATAAGGAGTTCATGATCTGAGCCACAGTCAGCTCCTGGTCTTGTTTATGTTGACTGTATAGAGCTTCTCCATCTTTGGCTGCAAAGAATATAATCAATCTGATTTTGGTGTTGACTATCTGTTGATGTCCATGTGTAGAGTCTTCTCTTGTGTTGTTGGAAGAGGGTGTTTGCTATGACCAGTGCATTTTCTTGGCAAAACTCTATTAGCCTTTGCCCTGCTTCATTCCATATTCCAAGGCCAAATTTGCCTGTTACTGTTACTCCAGGTGTTTCTTGACTTCCTACTTTTGCATTCCAGTCCCCTATAATGAAAAGGACATCTTTTTTGGGTGTTAGTTCTAAAAGGTCTTATAGGTCTTCGTAGAACAAAGATCGGCTTTGTTGAAATGGTATGGACCTAACAGAAGCAGAAGATATTAAGAAGAGGTGGCAAGAATACACAGAAGAACTATACAAAAAAGATCTTCACGACCCAGATAATCACGATTGTGTGATCGCTGGCCTAGAGCCAGACATCCTGGAATGTGAAGTCAAGCGGGCCTTAGAAAGCATCACTACGAACCAAGCTAGTGGAGGTGATGGAATTCCAGTGGAGCTATTTCAAATGCTGAAAGATGATGCTGTGAAAGTGCTGCACTCAATATGCCACCAAATTTGGAAAACTCAGCAGTGGTCACAGAACTGGAAAAGGTCAGTTTTCATTCCAATCCCAAAGAAAGGCAATGCCAAAGAATGCTCAAACTACTGCACAATTGCACTCATCTCACACGCTAGTAAAGTAATGCTCAAAATTCTCCAAGCCAGGCTTCAGCAATACATGAACCATGAACTTCCAAATGTTCAAACTGGCTTTAGAAAAGGCAGAGGAACCAGAGATCAAATTGCCAACATCCGCTGGATCATGGAAAAAGCAAGAGAGTTCCAGAAAAACATCTCTTTCTGCTTTATTGACTATGCCAAAGCCTTGGGCTGTGTGGATCACAATCAACTGTGGAAAATTCTGAAAGAGATGGGAATACCAGACCACCTGATCTGCCTCTTGAGAAATCTGTATGCAGGTCAGGAAGCAACAGTTAGAACTGGACATGGAACAACAGACTGGTTCCAAATAGGAAAAGGAGTACATCAAGACTGTATATTATCACCCTGCTTATTTAACTTATATGCAGAGTACATCATGAGAAACACTGGGCAGGAAGAAACACAAGCTGGAATTAAGATTGCAGGGAGAAATATCAATAACCTCAGATATGCAGATGACACCACCCTTATGGGAGAAAGTGAAGAGGAACTCAAAAGCCTCTTGATGAAAGTGAAAGTGGAGAGTGAAAAAGTTGGCTTAAAGCTCAACATTCAGAAAACGAAGATCATGGCATGTGGTCCCATCACTTCATGGGAAATAGATGGAGAAACAGTGGAAACAGTGTCAGACTTTATTTTTGGGGGCTCCAAAATCACTACAGATGGTGACTGCAGCCATGAAATTAAAAGACGCTTACTCCTTGGAAGGAAAGTTATGACCAACCTAGAGAGCATATTCAAAAGCAGAGACATTACTTTGCCAACAAAGGTCCGTCTAGTCAAGGTTATGGTTTTTCCAGAAGTCATGTATGGATGTGAGAGTTGGACTGTGAAGAAGGCTGAGCACCAAAGAATTGATGCTTTTGAACTGTGGTGTTGGAGAAGACTCTTGAGAGTCCCTTGGACTGCAAGGAGATCCAACCAGTCCATTCTGAAGGAGATCAGCCCTGGGATTTCTTTGGAGGGAATGATGCTGAAGGTGAAATTCCAGTACTTTGGCCACCTCATGTGAAGAGTTGACTCATTAGAAAAGACTCTGATGCTGGGAGGGATTGGGGACAGGAGGAGAAGGGGACGACAGAGGATGAGATGACTGGATGGCATCACTGACTCGATGGACATGAGTCTGAGTGAACTCTGGAAGTTTGTGATGGACAGGGAGGCCTGGCATGCTGCAATTCATGGGGTCGCGAAGAGTTGGACACAACTAAGCGACTGAACTGAACTGAATCCACTTTGCTCACTCAGTGAAGGTGAGACCTGCCAGGTTTCTCCACTGTAAAGTTCCTATTTTCCCCTTCTCATACTCTATTCTTTGGAAGCAAGTCATTACATCCAACACCCACTCAAGAGGGAGGAAGAGAGTTAAGCTTTATCTCCTGGAGAAGGAGAATCTACTTACTGTATTTAGAGTTCTTCTTCCAGGAAGATTTGCATCTTCTCTCACATATATTTGTTTATTCAATCTTTTCCCTCACTTATTTTAAATAAACATGTTCTCTTAGCTGCTTCTCTCTCTATTGGGTTTCATGTCAAAGTATAACAAGCTCATTAACTCAAGCTGTACAGCAAAGACACACCAGACCTCTTCAGAAGACACATGCTCATCCTTCAAGAAGCCAGTGTGCAGCTTATTAAATTTGTAATTATACTTTTCAAATGCTTTTCTTGCTCTTTTGAATGTAAAGTTTATTTTCCTGCAGTTGTTTGTGTACACTCCAGACATTTCTTTTTCTGTAATATTAGGTCTATCTCTGATGCAGTTAATTTTTTTCCTACAGATTATGCAGGTTATGGAATTAGTCTAAGACATGTAAACTCAGACAATGTCTCCACAAGTTTTTAAGAACAGCTGAGAAAGAAAGCTGTAACATTAGGATCATTCAATTCAGCAGTTGTTTGGTTCCCATAACAGCAAACAAAGGATTTGACTGACTTTCTCTAAACTAATCGTGTTTCAATTTGGACCTACAATCCCTTTTACCATATGAAAGTCCATGTGAAAAAAAAAAGAACTTACTCACCCCCACCTCCCTACATAGTCTCCTTTCCACCTAACCCTTCCCCAAGGGGAAAAAAAATTCCTTTAAACTTCTAAATTTCATCCTGAAATAGCCTCAGAAGAGCATAGGGGTTTGCATTTTAAATTTGGTTTATCTGAGTCTTAATCAACTGGCTTCCTGAATGAGCCACACCAAATTCCTTGTGTCCTATGCCAGGCTCCTGTGAGTCACAAGTCCAGTCCTGTTTTCTTACCAGCTTTTCCAGGGAAGAGCAACATGAGACCCATGGGACCTGCATTCCAGCTCCAAAAAAGGGTTCTGCCAACAAGGCATTGATTTCAAATATAGGTAAAGGCATCCCCTTGGTGTGTCATACTGAAGGAATATTACCAATGCTAATATGTGTTGTAAGTCAGCCATTCCCTCATTCTGTTGATAATAAGAGCTTAAAGGAGGAACAGGGAGGCATCTTCCTGGAAGATGCCCATCCGGTTTTTGGTACCCATCTGGACCTGCTGAGGATACAGAGGATGTAGATCCCTTTATTCCCCTCCCTACCCACTGATGTTCTTCCTGCCAAGAACCCCTTCTTTCTTCTCTTCTCAATCTCCTTCATCTTTCAAGGCCAAAAAACACTGGATCTTCTTGCAAAGTTTTCCATAGCTCATGGATTTCTATTCTTTAGAAGTTCCGAGTGTCTAAACATATACCCTTTTTATTATATACTATCATGTTGCCCTTTCAAATGTATTTTTTTCATTCCCATCCAGCAATTTGAGGTTTAAAATAAAAAAGTCTTCCATATTTTATCAATTCTTTCTGGTAGAATGTAAACAACATGAAGAGTCTTAAGATGTCTTTACTCGTGTGCTGGTTGCAATTCCCAGAGGACCTAGAAAATAAGATGAGCTCAATAAAAATTTTTGCAAGAGAAAAAAAAATGAAAGAATCCTCACAGTGCCTAGCGTATCTCCTGCACCCTGTAGTCTACTGACTAATTAACTCAGACCTATTCTCAAGAGGCTTAAGATCTACAGTAACCGTAAGAGGTCCATCTCGAATGTCTTTCCAGTAACAGGTAACTGAAAAAGTTTTAAGTTTACAGAGCCATTGAAATACCCCTCTCCCAAAATGCTTTTTTATCTTATTCTTTGAGCAATTCCGTGTTATAGGTTTAATGACTTCTTTCTTAGCATTATACCCTGGGAAAATACAATTGAACAACCCTCAGTATTTTTGATCCATTAGCACTGACAACATCAAGCATTAACCTCGAAAAGACTGGCTGAATATTGAAAGTTAATTTCTATATCTTTTCTTCTGTAATCTCAAAATGTGAAATCATGACAACAACAAAATCAGAAGTCTTTCTCAAGTGCATTTTTAGTTTCCTGAAATTAAACACAAGTATTTTTCTCTACATAAATTTTGTTTATCCTACTACACAAATCTCAGCTTGTTACCTGTTGGCGAGTTTTTGTTGAGCTTCCTTTGTTTGCTGGGTTTTTTTGTTGTTGTTGTTGGAGCCTTGTTCAAGCATTCCTATCTCCAGATGATACAAGCATGGTCATTTGGTGGTGTTGTTTAGTCACTAAGTCGTGTCCAACTCTCTGCAACAACATGGACTGCAGCATGGCAGGCTTCCTTGTCCATCACCATCTCCTGGAATTTGTTCAAACTCATGTCCACTGAGTCGGTGATTCATATCTCCAGATAATCGAAGCATGGTCATTTGGTAAACATTCAAAATTCTTCATTTATTTAAATATACTTATATATTTATACTTTTAACCTGACAAATGATGCTAAAGTGTAACAAAACTTCAAAGATCATATATTGTATCATATATTGCTACAGATACACATTGATCTTCTCAAAATCTGCTTTCCCGGTTAAAAAATGATGGTGACAATTTCCCATTCAATCCTTCTGCAGCTAAAGAAAACCAAAAAAAAAAGAGAGAGAGAGAAAATGTTTAGTAGTTTATATAAAATTTAATCTGGTCAAAAGTTACCTTCAAGTTTGTATTCTCAAAGGTAATTTGGCGACAGTTAATCAATCTGCTAAGGTTTTGGCTGTGTGTTTGTACATATGTATTTATAAAAATACATAACCATAAATGCTTCATTGCATTTCCATATTTGAGATTGTAATTTATCACTTGAATTTCTCATCTGTCCTTTCTCATTTCTTTTTAGCCTTCCCTTTTATCCTCTTTACCAATCTTATTCCCTTGTCCCCCTACCTTACTCCACTCCTAGATTCCAAGGATCTGGGACTTGTACCTTTACTGATTTGCCTAAACCCCCATTTTAAATACATGTGTATGACATGAGGAGGATCTCCCAGCCCTGTCCTATCACCGCAAACTCATCAGAAGAGCCTGCTGAACCTGAGATCAGAGTCAGACTATGAGCATTTCAATGGATAATAGTGGTCAAGCCACTAGGATCTACCTCTTTCTGCTGCTGCATTGCTTCAGTCGTGTCCGACTCTGTGCGACCCCATAGACGGAAGCCCACCAGGCTCCCCCGTCCCTGGAATTCTCCTGGCAAGAACACTGGAGTGGGTTGCCATTTCCTTCTCCAATGCAGGGAAGTGAAAAGTGAAAGTGAAGTTGCTCAGTCGTGTCCGACTCTCAGCGACCCCATGGACTACAGCCTACCAGGCTCCTCCATCCATGGGATTTTCCAGGCAAGAGTACTGGAGTGGGGTGCCATCGCCTTCTCCATCTACCTCTTTCAGAACCAGTTAAAGGACCAGCCATCAGGCAAGACAGGGCAGAGGCAAGATCCCTGAAGGGAGGCAGAAACCTAACTATGAACCTTCCATGCTGTCATAGCTCTATCTGGGTTCCCCCTGATTTAAAATTCCTCCCTATCCCCTATCCATGGACAATAAATTCAGATTCCAGGGCTAAATACATTTCCCTTTGTGAAAAAAAATTAACCCCTCCCCCATCCCAGTGAATACAAATTAGTTGGGTGAGCATTCCGGAGTTTGAATTTCTCTCTGCTGAGACCAGAAAGCCTTTTCAGACACAGCACTGACCCTTAGGATGAAGCCTATGGTCAGTCCTTCATATTCAGAGTTTCTCACATGCTGTCCCCTCCTCTCTGCCAATCTATTTGGTGACAACTAACCCTGGGTGCAGAGGAGGGGTGCGGGGGCGGGGGAGGGAGGTAAGGAGTGTGAGGGAGCCAAGGCAGGACTTTCATTTTCAAAGCATAAAAGATGAACTTCAGGCCGCCAAATCCCACAACCTAATTGAAGCTCTGTCCTGGTTTGAGCTATTACTCAATGTGCTATGCTTTCATATTTTAAGAAAAGTTTATTATGACAAGTCAATGACAGCACTTTTAGTAGGTCAATAAATCATGGACGTATCATATCACAGAGATGACAGCTATGTAAAGCATCACAGGGAACTTGATATTATTTCAACAAAATAGCAACTAGAGCCTCTTGGCACTTACAATAATTTTAAGTCAAGGTTTAAAAATATATTATTATTAATATTACTGAATGGGAAATTTTCTTGGATGTGGTACTGAGAAACAAAATAACTCATCACAAAGTTTTGTGTGAGAAGGAATAACATATTAAGTGGGGGAGATTTCCAAAATGTTTCTTCTTGTATTGATGTGCTGGTTATATTCTATAATTTGCTAATATCAGGGTGGGGTAGGGGAGAAACTCAAACCAGATGAAAAACAGGGTAAGAAGATTGTCAAGAGCTTTCCTTCATGGTCTCTTTCTAAGCATATGGTAAAAGAAGAGATGATAATTTTTTAATAAGCTTTAGATCATAGCAGAGTAGAGATGGGAGGTTGACCCAACCCTCTTTTCTTACTTTCAGACTGGAAACTTCGAAGCAGCTGTCAGAGCTGGGGTGACAGATGTTAGCATGAAGGGTGCAAAGGCAACAACTTACTCCTCCTTCCAAACTGTGAACATCATCCTGTGCCAACATGTTCTCTGTTCTTTAAGGGGAGAGGGCAGTGGAATGGCAGGATTAAGAAAGTTTAATAAACCCTGATATTTGGGTAGGACTTTCCCATTTTCAAAATGCTTTCACATATTTGATTTGATTTGATTCTTAAATCAACTTTATGTAGGAAGCAATTTGGGCTCGGCTGTAATTCTTTTCACAAAAGGTAGAGCAAAGTAAGTGACTTTCCCCAAACTACATCACTGCCCATGAGAAGGGGACAATGCCCAATCTCCCCAGCCTCAGTTCACTGCTTTTCCCACTGTATATGTTTATCCTGTTTTCCATCTGGTTTGGGTTTCTCTCCCTTCCCCACTCTGATATTACTAAGCAATGAACCAGAACCAGAGCATCAATATGAGAAGCTGCATTTGCAATGCCTTCCCCACTTAATGTTACATTCCCTCTTACATCCAACTTTGCGACAAGTTATTTGTTTCAGCATCCCATCCAAGACTATGCTAGTCTCAGGTCACTGTTTCTTTTAACCACTATTAACCTGGTAACACTGAGATTTAGTGACTACGGCGGCCAGCATTCCATTAATGCCTAGAGGGAGAAGTAGACCCTCACATTCCTCCTCCCCAATCCTGGCCTCAGAGCTGGATCTTTTGCTCCAGCTTTTAACCACAGCGGAAGGTGTCCCACATGACAGAGGGCATGGTGTCCAGAATAACATCTTGGCTGGGGCAAAGAAAGACCTGCCTTCCCTTGGCTCTGGAAGGTACTAAGAAAGTATTCAAGGAGAGCTTTGTCATCCAAGTTACTCTGTTGCTGTTCAGTCACTCAATCATGTCTGACTCTTTGTGACTCCATGGACTCCAACACACCTTACTTCCCTGTCCTTCACCATCTCCCAGAACTTACTCAAAGTCATGTCCATTGAGTTGATTATGCCATCCAACCATCTCATCATCTGCCATCCCCTTCTCCTCCTGCCTTCAATCTTTCCCAGCATCAGGGTCTTTTCAAATGAGTCAGTTCTTTGCATCAGGTGGCCAAAGTATTGGAGTTTCAGCTTCAACATCAGTCTTTCCAATGAATATCCAGGGCTGATTTCCTTTAGGATGGACTGGTTGGATCTCCTTGCTGTCCAAGGGACTCTTAAGAGTCTTCCCCAACACCAGAGTTCAAAAGCATCAGTTCTTTGACATTCAGCTTTCTTTATAATTCAACTCTCACACCCATACATGACTACTGGAGAAACCATGGCTTTGACTAGATGGGCCTTTTTGTTGGCAAAGTAATGTCTCTGCTTTGTAATATTCTGTTTAGGTTTGTCATAGCTTTTCTTCCAAGGAGCAAATATCTTTTAATTTCATGGCTGCCGTCACTGTCTGCAGTGATTTTGGAGCCCAGGTTACTCTAACAGTCACCAAATCAGGCAGATCACTGGTGTCTACAACTTTGAAGCAGAGATGCAAAAGGAGGTGTAACAGAATGAAATTTAGGCTGTCAATACACTCTGAGACAAAAACCTCTAATCAAAGTCAAGTAAGTCAAGCTGCTGTTCCCTCAAGTTATTCATTCCCTCAAATTGCTTTCTGTGGCTTCTTTTCCCTTCCAAAACTGCTCTAGAAAATCATTTCATATAAATATATAAATCGATTGTAAACACACGTCAGCTTTGAGCTGTCGTCATCCGCACCCCTGGAGGCACTGGCACTTAAGCCCAGCATTCTCCATTCTCTAGAATGTGCCTCCTAAAAACAGCCAGAGAATCCTTTGCTTGATTTCCTTTTGTGGGCCAGGCTTGGGGAACGACCTGAAATGAATTCAGCATATAACTTTCAATAGCCCTGCTGGTCAAATCTGTGTTTGAACAGAAATAAACCCAAATTGGCAGAGAGGTAGGGAGTGTAGCAATGCAATTTCATCATAGCACCATCCTCCCAACAGATCTATAAAGAGGCAGCTCTAGGTGAGAAGTGAAGAACCCAGAGAGAAAGAGGCAGCAGGAAGAAGGGACAGGGCACCAACAGGCTCTAGTGGTTTAAGAATAAGCATGTCCCAGCAGGCAGTCTGAGTCCAGCACTGAGGCCACCACGGGACTGTCTGGGATACAACAGCTCTGGTGTGGGCACCGCCCCTTGTGCACCATGTCAGCTGCACTATACATTTCCCTTGTCTGTTTCTCTGCATGATCCATTTTTCTGTTGGCTTCTCTTTATGCAAATCTGTGAAATGAAAATGATAACATCGACGTCATAGCCTGTTGATTTCACATGAAGGGTGGGCAGGACACAGCACAGCAAAGAGGAGAAAATGCTTTGAAGCCACTCAATATGTTTTTGCTTCTAGTTCTTAATAACTCTGTTACTTTTGTTATGTCACATAAGCTCCTTCAGGCTTAGACTTCTCAAAAGGGGACAAAAATGCCATCTTCATTGGAACAGCATGTGTGTGTGTGTGTGTGTGCTAAGTCACTTCAGTCGTGTCTGACTCTTTGTGACCCCATGAACTGCAGCTTGCCAGGCTCCTCTGTCCATGGGGTTCACCAGGCAAGAATACTGCAGTGGCTTGCTATTCCCTCCTCCAGGGGATCTTCCCAACCCAGAGTTCAAACCTGCATCTCTTGTATCTCCTGCATTGGCATGTGGGTTCTTTACCACTAGCGCCATGAGAACAGGGAGAAGATAAATAAGATAATGGACATAAAAGTCCTCAGCATAATGCCTAGCTTGTAGCCAGTGCTCAATAAATGCTTAAAAACACAGGCACACTCACATATATTCTATATTTGGTCTGAGACTCCAAATAAAATTGAATATGAAGGAACTTGGAATAAAATAAAATATTCTATTACTTTATAATTTACCATAAGAATAAACATATGCTATTCTTATTAATATTTACACTTTAAAAGTCCAACCATCTTTTAAATACCTGAGCTTTTAAGCATGTCCAATAGTATTAATGTTGTCTAATTGGAGCCTATATTATACTTAATTATTGGCCCCAACCTCCTACAGTTTGTGTTAAATATTCACACCCCCAACATGCCCTTCTGGTCAAAAAAATTCTCTCTCTTTCCTTGACTTTGGGTTTGGTCATATCATTTGCCTTGGCTTATTGGGGTTTGCTAGAACAACTGGAAATTGGCTTGCTCAGCAAGGTTGCCTTCTCGCATGTATACTAAGTCACTTCAGTCGTGTCCAACTCTGTGTGACCCTATGGACTGTAGCCTGTCAGACTGTCCATGGGATTCTCCAAGCAAGAATAGAGGAGTGGGTTGCCATGCCCTCCTCCAGGGGATCTTCCCAACCAAGGGATCGAGTCCCCATCTCTTATGTCTCCTGCATTGACAGGCAGGTTCTTTACCACTAGCACCACTTGGAAAGCTCCAAAACAACCTTGGGAATTTATTTCCTTATAATCTCCCACTTAAAGGCCAGTGTATCACTGGATGTAACCTCCCAGGTTTCTCTGTCCATAGAATTCCCCAGGCAAGAATACTGGAGTGGGTAAGCCATTTCCTACTCTAAGGAATCTTCCCAATCAGGGATTGATCCCAAGTCTCCTGTATTGCAGGTAGATTCTCTTAAGTGTGGCCGTAAAAATAGCTTCCTGGAGCTGCAGATCCCAGAATGACATGAAGCAGACCTGAACCCAGACATAGACTAAGCCACACCCTGCTGAGCCTGGATCAGCCAACCAACACATCTATAAGCAAGAAATAAGCATTTATTTCTACATGCCGCTAGGTTTTGTGGTAGTTTTCTATAAATCATACTGAGGCAATAGCTGATGGGCGAAAACAAAATAGCTCATCATTAGGGGTAGGAAGGGAGAATGCTGGCCTTCCAGATGTGTCTCCCCCACCTGAAACTTCTGCACTGAGTGGCAGGAACAGAAGCCACTGGAGAAACAGGGTCCTCTGACGCCCTCCTGGCTAAGGGGAGTGGGGAAAGCTGATTTATTTTCTGATGATTTTCCCACAGCCCTGGACCCATCTCCACCAGTCTGTTCTGTGGCTCTTGTCTCCACCTTAGTCATAAAGCATAATATCATGGACTCTGAAGAATCAAGAGACATACAAAACAAATTAAGGCTTTTTGAAAGTAGCTGAGATCCTGTATAATCCTTAAAAATTATGAGTCACTATGCTGTACACTCGAAAGGTACATCATAGCATAAATCAACTAAATCTCAATTTTTTTAAAAATAACGGTAGCTGGGATCGAGTGATAAGAGGGACTGAGAAAATGCAAAGACAAAATTGTAAGGGTGACAGAATCTATTTTCAGTTTCACTCCTACCATTCAGGAACCCAGGATGTCTCTCCATCATACAGCCAAATCTGCCCAGGAAAGAGTCCAGTACCACTTGTTTAAACCTTGGTTAAATGTGAAACTATATCACTCCTCCTAGGGCTATTTTGTTACCAAGGTTATATTTAGTGGAATAAAATATTTTTCTGATAAAAAAAAAAATCAGGAACTACAATAAGGATGGGGAAGTTATTTACTGATTTTCTTAGAGGAGGAAAGGGAAAATCACCCTAAATCCTGACAGTATGCCACATATACCCACCTTTGAGAAGATGATACAAAAATTGAAGGTAATAACATAGCGTTGCATATATCCAAGGTATACTTTAAAGGATAATAAATACTTCAGCAGTGTATTTCAAAGATGATCATTTTGAAGATGTATAACTGAAACACAGAAAAAAAAATGGAAGTGATGGCTATCAAACAACTGTAAAAGTCCTTGTACTCTAGAACACTCTGTAAGAGGCTAGGACAGGTAAAAGCTATCATCTTCTGTATCATCTTTAATTCCAGAAGACTTCAGAGAATAGAGCTTTCAGAAGACTGGTGACTGGAAATCTACCAGGCAAGCCTATTAAATCTAACATCATAAATGCAAATCTATTTAGCTAGTGATATTAACCAGCATCTGGCTCTTCCTTTCTGTTGATTTCTAGGGCCATGTCATATCACACTCAAGGCATTACTGGGATCCAAAGAGAATGAAAAACATTTCCCTTAAGATATATACACTGAAAAAGAAACATTAACAGTTAATTCCTTTATCCCACGGTGATCCAGGAGTGAAGCCCAGAGAACAGCCCGTGCCTGCTGATTCCTTTCCACAAGCAGTGGATGTACTAATGACTACGTAAGACCTCATGACTCAAGAAACCTCTCAGTCAACAGTAATCAGTCAAGATCTAATAAATAGGCATGGACGACAGCTATGGAAAAATGAGTTATACCAAACTGTGTGAAAATGGACTGGGTCAAAGTAATAATACGGCCAGCTTTGTCCCTGTCCTGAAGTCTTTGGAATGAAGAATTAATCAATGAATGAGTCAATTTGCACATGAGTGGCTGACTTTCAGGCAAAGCCAAGCATTGCCATTGTGAACAGTGTAGAAAGTAGCCCTGAACCCACTCACACAAGACCCCAGAAACAGAATCCACTTAAATGAAACATGCCTTTTGGTTTTAATGTAATCTCTTATTCATAAGCTACAGAGAAAGAAAGCTTAAGGCTTATATTTATACTAGGATTAATCCTCTGGCTCATGAATTGAAGAAAACAAAATAGGTCAACAACTCAAAATTGCCTTCCTTAAAAAAGAAGCACATGCAGAGGTGCGAGTTGGGCTAGAAAAGTTGTGGTGCTCTATAATGTTGTTGAAAGTCACGTCTCTGTGAGTGGAAGAAACATTCTAGATGTAGAAAGTGAATTTTCATGAAAATATGCAGTCCCTGGGGATTTTAACATCTTGGACTTCCCACGCTGTGCTGGGGAAGTGAAAACTTGTGAGGAGCAAAACATCGGGGGATTTTTATTTGCAGCCATAAGTTATCCCATATGGCTGGAGAGTGATTTCTTATACGATGGATAGGAACTTGAATTAACTTGGCTGTTTATTGTAAGAAGAAAGCAGAAATGGGTGGGCTGGCCTTCTGTGTCGTACTAAGGCCTGCTGTAGAGGCAGCAGCAAATCATCTCAAACCACAATAGTCTTTGGTGGCTGAGAAATTATGGCAAGAGTGACAGGGGGATAAAGCAATAGGATGGCAGGGAGAAGAAAAAAATGGAAAAGCAATGTAAGTGATTGCCAGCCAATAGGCAATGCATGGTAATAAATACCAAGACAAGGGAGAAGAAGGAAATGAGGGGAGAGAAAGTAGGTGTTGGGAAGATCATTCAAAGGCAAAGAAGGAGCATTTAGGCAAGATGTAAAATACAGGTGGAGGAGATCCTTGACTGTTACAGAGGAAAATCAAGGCAGTATGAAAAATAAGAAAAAAAACAAGCAAAGGTGCAGAATGAACACAAGATAAATTATATAAGACGTTGAAACAAATGAGACTTTTTTAAGTACATAAAGAACAAGGGGTCAAAGAAATGGCAAGGGAAATTTACTGCCAAAAGAAGCAAAAAAAAAAAAAATTAAATGAATACTCTGCCTGAGTGTTCACAGAGAACAGGACAGATCCCAGAAACAAGCATAAATTTCCAGAAGAAGCAAGAAGAAATATTTAAGGATCTCAAGATCAATAGTGGACCCAGTCATCAAGAAATTTCCATGTTTCCAAACCTCAGAAAACTCCAGAGTCAGAAATGACCTCCAGCCCAGGGCCTGAAGGGAAATGGTAGAACTGGTCTCTGGCACCTCCTTGCAGGGCTTTTGCAAGACTAGAAAGGGAAGGGCAAGTGCAGCCTGAGGGAGGCAGTTTGATAGCAACTGGGGATGATCCATGAGCCGTCCTTGGGTGACCATGTGATGAGGCCTAAATGCAGATGGAGGTTGACACCCAACTCCCTCATGACTGGCATTTCCCTTTGAAAAGCAGTTGCCAGTTCAGGCTGGTGTCAGTAGTAAAATGGCTGGTATTTGAACACCCTCCCAAGGCCAGTTGTTGTCACCCCAGCCTTTAGCAATGGCACCAACAAACTGTTGACTAAGTGATCACAGTGCCTTTTGACCCTGAGCTACGAGAAGTTATCTCTGACGTGCCTCCAGGGAGAAAGAGCAACAAGACGAGCAAGAGAAAAAAGCAAGGAGTCTCTGGGGAATCCAACTCATGGCTGAGGTTGTGTACTAAACTCACTCTTCACTCATGTCACATTCTCTATCCCAACTCTCTTCATGTCTCACTCTTAAATTTCTTTCATTTTTTTAATTAACTTTTTTATTGGACTATAGTTGATTTACAATGTTGTGTTAGTTTCTGTTGTGCAGCAAAGTGAATCGATTATACGTATACACATGTCCATTCTTTTAAAGATTCTTTTCCCATATAGGCCATTACAGAGTATTGAGTAGAGTACCCTGGGCTATACAGTAGGTTCTTATTAGTTATCTGTTTTATATATAGTACTGTGTATATCCCAGTATTCCAATTTATCCCTCCACACTCTTTCCTCCTTGGTAGCCATAAATTTATTTTCTACACCTGTGACTCAATTTCTCTTTTGCATATAGGTTCATTTGTGCCATCTTTTTTTAAGATTCCACATATAAGTAATATCATATGATGTTTGTCTTTCTCTGACTTACTTCACTCTGTATGACGATCCCTAGGTCCATCCATGTCACTGTAAATGGCATTAATTCATTCTTTTTTATTGCTGAGTAATATTCCCTTGTATATATATAGCATATCTTTATCCATTCTTCTGTCGATGGGCATTTAGGTTGTTTATGTCCTGGCTATTATGAATAATGCTACAATGAACACTGGAGTGCATGTATCTTTTAGAATTTTGATTTTCTCTGGATATATGCCCAGGAGTAGGATTTCTGGATCATATGGTAGCTATATTTTCAGTTTTCTAAGGAATCTCCATACTGTTCTCCATAGTCATTGTGCCAATTTACATTTCCACTATTAGCATAAGAAGGTTCCATTTTTTCTTCATCCTCTCCATATTTATTATTTGTAGGCTTTTTGATGCTGGCCATTCTGACAGTGTAAGGTGATACCTCATTGTAGTTTTGATTTGTATTTCCCTCTTCCCTGATAGCTCAGTCAGTAAAGAATCTTCCTGCAATGCAGGAGACCCTGGTTTGATTCCTGGGTTGAGAAGATCTGCTGCAGAAGGGATAGGCTACCCACTCCAGTATTCTTGGGCTTCCCTTATGGCTCAGCTGGTAAAGAATCTGCCTGCAATGCAGGAGACCTGGGTTCAATCCCTGGATTGGGAAGATCCCCTGGAGGAGGGAAAGGCTACCCACTCCAGTATTCTGGCGTGGAAAATCCCATAGACTATACAGTCCATGGGGTCGTAAAGAGTCGGACACAACTGAATGACTTTCACTTTCAATAATTAGTGACGTTGAGCATCTTGTCATGTGCCTCTTGGCCATCTGTATGTCTTTGGAGAAATGTCTATTCAGATCTTCCACCCATTTTTTATTAGGTTTTTTTTTTAACATATTGAGCTGCAGGAACTGTTTGTTTCACTCTGCTGTAAATATCTTTGCTAGCTGCCTTAAATGTTGTTTGAATATAACTGAAGAAGTAAGAAGGCTTGAAGAAAGAAGAGAAAAGAAGAAAGAGGCAAAATGAGGAGGAGAAGGATGAGGAAGAAACTGTGAGTTTATTTCTCAGGAGAGATGATGCAGCAAAGAAAAAAAGCATTGTCTAAGTGGGGAAGAAAAATGGGTTGAGAAAAGAAAAAGATCTAAGAATTCAGGAAATGATGTAACAAGGTGGGGTTGAAAAGTGGAAGAGTAAACTAACCTGTAAGAAATGAAGAAAGGATTTGAAATAGAAGTCAATTATTAGCAGACTTACTTTTGGCTTTGAAGAGAGTCCTAGGAGGCAAATCACTAAGCTTGTGAGAGAGGAAAGGAGCTAGGCATGAAACCAAAGCATCAAGCAAGGAGAAAGACAGAAATTTAGGGGTAATCACAAGAACTTAGCATCTCATAAGGTGGGTGTCTTATAAGTAAAATTTCACAACACCACTGAGTCTGTAAACACCAAAAGCTACTCTCTGGGAAAGCACACACATACACACACACACACACACACAGGCACACACCTTACCATAAACACATGCACATGAACACCCAATATAATACACACACACACATTATCATCAAAATAAACTGATTTTGGCTCCCTTTCTGAAATAAAGATGAGTGGTCTAAGAAAGTTGCTAGTGGGAGACACAAATTTTTCTAATATTCTAGTTATTTGACTCCATAAAATTTAACATCCACAATTATAAATTGAACACAAGAGTGATTATAATTCTACATACAGATAAATGATAATGGCTTTAAAAGATACCTTATTTACTAATTTGATAAAAAATTCTTAGCTTAAACTTAGAGCTCACCAATAAAGAAAATAGTTCATAAATCCTAAGTCAGTTATTAAATTTCATAAAATTTCAGAATTGAAAGTGAAGATTGATAGGGTCACATAGGTCATTTCCCCATTCAAATATGCTTCAGTTCCTTAGTATATGTCAGAATATGCATAGTTTTCATGTTGATTAAGTCAAATAATAGCCTGGATGTTATGTTTTTCCTCTTCTCCATGTGGCCCTGTTCCTAGCACACTGCTCAGTCAGAATCATCTATGTCTACTCCTTTATTTTCTGATCTTCAATGTGAAGTAAAGATCAGGAAATTTTCACTCTGATTTTGTAATTAGGCAAATGGAGTCCATGAGGAAAGAACTATGTGAAATTCGTGTCAACTAAATTAGAACAAGAAAAGGGTTGCCCCATCACCTAATGAAAAAGAAATCTGTTTATTGTAGGTGATGAAATGTAAATTGAGTCTGGAAACAAGGTCTCCAAGATGTCTTCCTTCCCCTCTACGCTTCCCCATGCAGCAGCCCACACAAGAACACAGGCTACTTGCTGAAGGTGGGTAATCCTTGCTAATAAGTAGCCATAGGTACTTATTTGCATTTCAGAGAGTAGAATTTTATAATTTTTTATAAAGTATAAAAAATCTTTTAATGTATAGTCTTTTATTCCCTAGCCAACATTCCAAATCTCTCTGTGAAGATGATCTATGTTTTGTGAAAATAAAATAGTGCTGACGACACTATTCCCTCTGGCCAAGTGAAGGCTGGCCACTTGAAACTGGACGTGGCTCTCCAATTCATCCCAGTCCTCATTTGGTTGTCTACTTGGCCCCTTGTAGTACCTTGAGTTTTTGACATCTGCACTGAAGAAAGCATTGTTGTTGATGCTGTTTACTTGTTAAGTCGTGTCTGACTCTTTCGCAACCCCATGGACTGTAGCCAGGCTCCTCTGTTCATGGGATTTCCCAGGCAAGAATTTTGGAGTGGTTTACCATTTCCTTTTCCAAGGGATCTTCCTGATCCAGGGATCAGATCTGTGTCTCTCGCGAGGTTTCTTTACCACTGAGCCACTAGGGAAGCCCATGAAGAAGGCATAAAAATCCCTAAACACATCACTCAGTCTTTCAAAACAATGATCAGTATTCTGATCTGCTTCTCTGAGAAGGTAGAGAGCAGAGGACAAGTCGAAATCACCCAGCCAAGCCTGGTGCTTCATATATATCTATGAACAACAATAGAGCTACAGAACCAGATGACAGGGCTTAATTAGCCCCTGCCTCACTCTAAATTACAGAATAAAGTAGACTTCTGGTTTTTGACATTCTTTGACAAATGAGATTAAGAATTACATTATTCCCCTTTTTTTTAACTTAACTACTTATGTTCTTCCCTTATTTTATTGTTGTTTTCCTCATTATAGTATCTTAAACTTGATGTTGATAATCTTACTAATAATTATAATTATATTGTGGAATATTTACTTTCTAATGTCTTCTTTCAAATACTCAATATATATTTTACTATGACTTTACCAAAGATTATATGGATAAACTAATTTGTTATGATGTTGGCATTTTTCAGCATTTACCTTGAAAAATAACACTGGGTCTTTTGAATGTAATGACCTGAAATTTCTAAGTAATTTGATGATTTATTTTAATTATTATCAAGTAGAAGGATGATAAACAAAACTGAAACTCCTTACTTCATTAGGATGTCTCATTCTGTACCCATGGGGAAAACAACAGATGAAGTATCTGGGCCCTGATCCATGGTAACCTGACTGCCAGCAAGGCAAGCACTGGTTAGAAAAGGTCATACGTTGGAGTCTCAGGATCTATAAGCCAAAAATAGCACAAGGCACTGAAAAAAGATGAGTTTTTTTAACTTACAAAGGTGAGATACTGAATTCAGTGTAACCACATGCTTCTCATATAGTACAGATTCTTTTATTCAAAATTAAATGTGTATTCTTATGATAGAACAAGTTTTATTATTAAAAAAAAGCTGCAAACAAAAATGGGGCATAACTCTTTTACAAACATAACTTTTCTACCCTGCCTTCACTACAAACACACATATCCCAAAGTGGGCTGTAGACAAGACAGGCAACATGATTTGCAGGGCCTGGTGCAAAAGAAAAATGCCAGACTCCAGGTTCAAAAATGATTAAGAATTCAAGATGGTGACTGTGGAGCTTAACTCAAGGGAGGAGCCCTTCTGAGCTCGGTAACTTATACAATTACTCGGGTCACCTGCCCATGAAACCAGCCCTGGGTGCAAGGAAGACATTTTAAAAGCTTTGGAAAAAAAGTAATCCCTCCTTTCAAAGATATAAAAGCCATTTAGCCTTTCTTTCTAGATCCTTGTATCCAGTCTTAGGGAAGACAACATCCATACTTGAGAACAGAGGCTGGGGCTACAAAAGAGAACCAACCGACAACTGATGAACCCACACGGATCCTTCATTACTGCCCCAAGTCTATTGTTCACACTAGGGTTCACTCTTGGTGTGGTGCATGCTATTGATTTGGACAAATATACCCACCATTTTAATATGCTTCAGAGTGGTTTCATTGCCCTAAAAACACCTCTGCGCTCTACCTATACACTCCTCCTTCCCTCCAACACTTGCCAATCACTGATTTTTTTCTTACCGTCTCCATAGTGTTGCCATTTCCAGAATGTCATATAGCTGGAATCTTACAGTATGTGGCCTTTGTATTTTATTTATTAAAGTTTATTTTAATCTGGACCATTTTTAAGATCTTAATTGAATTTGTTACTATATTGCTCATTTTATGTTTTGGTTTTTTGACCCCGAGGTATGTGGGATCTTAGGTCCCTGACGAGGGATGAAACCTGCACCGCCTACATGGGAAAGCGAAGTCTCAAGCCAGAGAAATCCTTATGTGACTTTTTAAAACTGAGTTCTTTATTTACTAATACACATTTTAGATTTCTCTATGACTTGATAGCAAGTTTCTTTTTTTTTTTTTTTTTTAAGTGCTGAATAAATTTGTGACTTTGGATATGCCACAGGTTAATTATCCATTCACCCAATCAGGGATATCTTGCTTCCAAATTTTGGCAATTCTGAATGGAGCTTCTATAAACATCAAAAAAGAAAAGAGAGAGAGAGCACATCAACCATTCCCCCAGGTAACTTTCCACCCCTGCATCCTGAGGGGCACTTTTGCTTCCTCCCCAGAGGAGGGAAGACTTGCTCAGGCATGAACCCTTTGGACCCCCATAGTGGGCACATGAATAAGTAACTAAGGCTGAATTTCAATAGGACTGCCTGCACCTTTTTAACCTCAGGGCAGATTTACGTTCCTTTAGTTCATTCAGTTCAGTCGCTCAGTCCTGTCTGACTCTTTGTGACCCCATGGACTGCAGCATGCCAGGCTTCCCTGTCCATCACTGACTCCCAGAGCCTGCTCAAACTCATGTCCCTCAAGTCGGTGATGCCGTCCAACCATCTCATCCTCTGTTGGCCCCTTCTCCTCCTGCCTTCAGTCTTTTCCAGCATCAGGGCCTTTTCTAATGATTCAGTTCTTTGCATCGGGTGGTCAAAGTATTGGAGCTTCAGTTGAAGTTCCTTGCTAGGTTGCTTCAGTCGTGTCCGACTCTGTGCGACCCCATAGACGGCAGCCCACCAGGCTCCCCCGTCCCTGGGATTCTCCAGGCAAGAACACTGGAGTGGGTTGCCATTTCCTTCTCCAATGCATGAAAGTGAAAAGTGAAAGTGAAGTTGCTCAGTAGTGTCCGACTCTAGCTACCCCATGGACTGCAGCCTACCAGGCTCCTCCATCCATGGGATTTTCCAGGCAAGAGTACTGGATGGGGTGCCAGTTTAAATTAAAAATGTCAAATCCCTTTCTTTGAGAAGTGGAACCCACTAAAAGGAGGAAAACAAGGGCAGTGAATTCCTCTTTAGAAAAATGTGGAATAGCTCTCCTAGAAGGGCTCTTAGCACAGCAAAGCAAAAGAACCCAGATCCAATGGGTCAACAAGGCAGAGAGGATGGGTTAGCTTAGACCCTGAAGGACACTGCCTTGGTAACAACTGAAACTGGTGGAGAAATTCTAAGAATAGACCCTCAGGCATTTTGTGGACAAGGTTTTTTAAAATCAGGCTTTGTGGAAACTGTCGCATCAGCTCTTGGCAGGGATGTGCAAGGTCTGGTGCCATTTCCCAACTGAACCTAATTGTATAGGTCCATAGAACATTCTAGTTATTCCTTGGACTTGGCCTACCCGGTCACTTCTTAGCTCTGAGAAATGTATACAACAGGATTTCAGGTGCAGGCAGGTGTCCTGGTGTTGCATTTGGGGGTTTCAGGCTGGCATTGGCCATGGAAGCAGGATAACTGGGTTCTGACACCAATGGGCTTATGTGACCTTGGGGCAATGCCCAGCACCTTCAAACATAACTTCTCAGCTTCATCAGCCAAGAACCTGGGAGAACTTGATTAAATCAGGAAGTTGGCTCCTCTTAAGAGCCCTGGGGTAAGAGGGTAACTGGTGAAGGATCAGGTCTGGGCTGTACCCCACCCTAGTTCCAACAAGTGCAGCTCCCTGATTTTCTTTCATTTTATTCCCCCACTAGGGCACAGAGGTGACACAGAGGACAGCCCCACCATGCTCCATTTGGGTTCCACTAGCTCTGACATCAGTTTCCAGGGTCTCATCCCAGCCCCACCTAACTGTGTGACCTCACATGTGTTTTTGAACATCTGTGCCTCAGTTCCTTTGTTTGGAAAATAAAAATGATCACACTATCTACATTGTGAGTTTTTGTGCAGCCTGAGGGTCAAACGTGTAAAATATTTAGCTCACTCCCTGGTTTCTAGGACAAGCTCAACAAATGTTAACTATAATAATCCTGTTGGATAAAGAATTCCATGGCAAAAGAAAGGCTGAAAAAACACTGGACCTGATATCTTTAAAGGTTTCTCTAGGACTAAGGCTTCCCAGGTGGTGCAGTGGTAAAGAATCTACCTACCAATGCAGGAGATGCAACAGACACATGTTTGATCCCTGGATCGGGAAGATCACCTGGAGGAGCAAATGACAGCCTACTCTAGTATTCTTGCCTGGAAAATTCCATGGACAGAGGAACCAGGCAGGCAACAGTCCATGGGGTCACAAAGACTTGGACACAACTGAGTGACTAAGCACAGCACAAGACTGAATTTCCATGGTTTTTCTACCTTTCGCCCCTTGTTGTCTTTATCCTTTCACTCCCACCCTACAAAAGCCTTGGAGCTGAACCAAAGTCAAACAGGAATCTTTGCTTGGATATGGGTGGTGGTGACGGCAGAAGGAGAGCAGTGGGTGTGTCCAGTAATTTCAAGTGTTCCTGGAAATGCTGTCAGAAAGCCCAGGATCATGGGATTTCTCCTGGCCTGTTTTTGTGGGTGTAACTGAACCCTCCCTCCTGGGAGAGAACTGTGATGGCCTCTTGTCTCTGTAAGAGCAAGGCCTAAATCTCTAATTACCTCTGCAGACAACAATGCTAAAGCCAGTGGCAAGCACCATCACAAAGAAAAAAACCTAGGCCGAGGCCAGAGCAATAGCTAAGGCCTTGCAGAATCCATATAATTTATGTCCACTCCACGGCGCCAATTCACAAACGACCTCTCAGCTGGCAGTTCCCTTCCCCGGCTTTTGCCTTCCACCTGCTTAGTGAGAAAACAGCCGCTGATGACAGGAGTCCAGGATAAATCTGTCAGCGAAGACTTACAGGACAAAATCTCCTGAGAAAGGCTTGAGGAATCCAGAAAATAAATCTCTGTGTCCCAAACAGTAGCAAGGTTACTCAAGTTTATTATGTCTCCTTTTAACCCCTCGGGTATGGGCTTTATTGACTATAATTATCACCAACCTCAGATGACACCAAGTAGCATCCTGTCTCTTGCTACCACAAGGACTGCCCCACACAGACCTGCTTCCTGGGGAACAGACTCAAACACAGCAGGTTTTGGACAAGGGGTCATGGTTATCTTCTATCTGACAGGTGAGTTGGATGCTTCACACTTCGGATATTTCAGGAAGGGGCTGGACATTGACAATTAAGTCAGACATTTAGCATAAGCTGGAAAAGGATTTCAAGTGACTTAGAAGACAAGAGGGTAGCAGGGTCACAGGCTACAAGATAAGAGAAGTTCCAGAGCTGTCATCCAAGCCTGCAGACTTGACCACAAATCCACAGTGATTCCAAAAGAGGTCTGAGGACACCCTGAAAAGTTCGACCCTGTCTTTTAGAAACCCCTTCAGTTTCCTCAAGTGGAAGTGGATATCAAGGGCACTTCCAGCAATATCCAAGCTGCAGGAACTGTAAAAGTTAGCAAAAGATAATAGCTCCTCCAAAGGCTACACCGGTTAGACAAGCAAGGAAAGGGTGGAAGAGTGGAGGGGATTTAAGATTCCCTGCTGCCCAGGAGATAAAATCCTGACTCCTACCCTTGAAGCTCAAGGGTCTACCCAACAAAGCCAGCTTTCTCTGGCCAACTTTGCCATCAGGACCACCCAGATGCAGCTCCAAAGTTACAGTTGCAGGCACCAAGGGGACCTCAAGGTGGGCACAAGGGACCACAGTTTCCGATACACTAAGGTTGTCTTACATATATGTCTTACTTATATATAAATATAACTGCTGGTGTTTGTGTGAAGCCCATAGGATAACAGTTCCTTTAGAAATATTACTGAACTTTTACTTGCTTTTAGTACTGATGAGCAATTACTTTCCTGTAGAAGTTTTGTGGGTTTTTTTAATATAAAAAAATCCCCCTTGAGAAGTGGGGGTCCTACAGTCTACATGCACCCATTTCTTCAGTTAGGTAATCTCTTGCCTGACATCTTTCTCTCTCCCAGGATCCAATAGAAATTTAATGCAAGCCACAAATGAAATTTTAAACTTTCTAATAGCCACTTTTTAAGAAAATAAAATGGAAACAGGAAAATTGATTTTCATAATATAATTTAATATATCCAAGCTAATAATGTTTCAACATGTAATCAATACTTTAAAAATTATTAATGAGATGTTTCACTTTTTTCATATTTTCAATTGAGGTACAATTATGTTACTGAGGTACAACCTCAATATTGTTGTTGAGGTTGTACCTCAATAACATATTTAGGTACAATAACCTCAATATGTTATTGAGGTAGAATATGTTAGTTTCAAGAGGACAACTAAGTGATTAAGTTATATGTATATATGCTTAGTTTCTCAGTTGTGTCCGACTCTTTGGACCCCATGGACTATAGCCCACCAGGCTCTTCTCTTCATGAGAATTCTTCAGGCAAGGGCAGAATACTGGAGTGGGTTACCATGCCCTCCTCCAGGGGATATTCCCAACCCAAGGATCAAACCCAGGTCTCCCGCATTGCAGGCGGATTCTTCCCAGCTGAACCACCAGCAGGGAAGCCCAAGAATACTGGAGTGGGTAGGCTATCCCTTCTGCAGGGGAACTTCCCAACCCAGGAATCGAACTGGGATCTCCTGCATTGCAGGCGGATTCTTTAGCAGCTGAGCTAGAGGGGCAGTTACACTTCAAGGTCTTAGTTCTTGGTGCTCCCCAGGCCTTCCTCCCTTCCACACCCTTCCTCCCACCCCCTTCTGCTCTCTCCCATCCACACCTCTCTGCCTGCCTGCACCGCAGGCAAGGATACTAGAGTGGATTGCCGTGCTCTCCTCCAAGGGATCTTCCCAACCCAGGGATCAAACCCATGTCTCATATGTCTACCTGCATTGCAGGCAGGTTCTTTACCACTAGCACCACCTGGGAAGCCCCAAGTGTGGGTCGTGTATCCCCAAAAAGTTTGAAGCCTGTTCATGGCTAGTAAACGTGCCTTTCATCTTTTTGCTCCTCCGCAGCACTAAGCAGAATGTGGGATACACAGAAGGCTCCATGGGTACTGGCTCAACTGACTCAGTTTCATTTTCCTAGACACGCCGCTCAATGTTCATAGAGAAGGAAGACTTTTCTTTGCCAATGAAGAACATATGACAACAAAAGAACAAAGAGATGTGATATTTTTCTCCAGGGGCCAATTCTCTCACTTTTGGATAGATGCACTTTGTTATCAAGAATATCTTGAGACTTCCCCTGACCTTATTTTACACCACCTCAGGCTTCTCATCAGCACTCTCAGACTCCAAATATGTTTCACAAATCTATTCAAAATACTTTCCAAGGTACATTTCCATATGCCTCAAGCTTCTTCTCCATTTCAACCTCTTTGCAATAGAGAAGACATGGACCACTTTGAGGAAAATGACCAAATGGCAAGAAAAAACTCTCTCTTTCCTCTTGGAGGTCTGAAGAAGAAAGGCCACAGGGATGGAGCAGCAGGCAGTTACATGTGCCTGTGTCATAGAATTTGAATGCAGAGCCATGGAGCCCTTGCAGGAGGTAAGGTCCATGGTGTATGATTTGATCCAGGAACCCTTTGGAAGACTTGAAGTGAACTATGGAAGCAGAGACAATCAGGAAACCTGGACCATGAGCTATGACACATATCACAAATTCATCAGCTGCAGAAATGCCTGGAGAAAGTAGTCAGCTAAACCTGATCTCAGCAAACATCATTCAGCACCCACCCAAGGCGAATCATGGGGCGACCCTTCTTCCTGAAAGGATGAAGATCTTTCTCCTTTACTCTGACACCATTTTAAGAGAGAATGAGAGACTTCCCAGATGGTCCAGTGGTTAAGACTCTGCACTCCCAGTGCAAGGGGCCCATGTTCCATCCCTGGTCAAGGAACTAGTCCCCACATGCCACAGCTAAGAGCCCATATGCCACAATTAAAAGATCCTGCTTGCCACAATGAAGACCTGGTACAGACAAAATTTTAAAAAATAAATAAATAAAGAGGGTGAGGGGTAGGGAGGAATCTGAATAATAACTCAGAGATCATCTACCCATGGACTAAGTTAGAACCAGGCTACAAATTTGGAAACTAAAGTTTTTCTGTACATCTCAGTGTAGGATAATAACTCTGTGACCCTGATATAGATGGATGAAGTCATGGAGTAGATGAACCTAAAACAACAATTTATGGGGTGCAGATGATATGCTTGTAGGCAGTGAACGACTTTCAGACGATGTTCACATTCTCTAGAGAATTTGTAGTCACAAAATGTACTTTAATGAAACAGCACTGGCGTTGAGTAAAATACATTTTAGACATCACATTCAAAATGGCATTCACTGAGCACTTGTGCCAGCCACTGTAGATGCTCTATTAAATAAAACCCACTTCCAAGGCACTTATAGAAGTCTGCTCTCAAGAAGGTTCTGGTGTTTGTCATGTAAATACCTTAGTGTAAACTAAATTAATGATGTACCTCTCCAACACTTGCGGTTCGTTTGTTCATGGTAGTGGTGATTATTTACATCTTTAAGTCATTCTTAACTATAAAAGCAAAACTTTGATCTCTGCTAGAGTGACTTGCAAGTAGTAAACACCTAGGGAGCTGTCTAGTTTTTCCTACCAGGAGGTCTTCCTCCCCGAAATTCATTCAACAAATACTGATGGTGCTAACTCTGTTCTAGATCCAGAATTAAAAGCTAGAAAGATATAGATGCTGCTCTGCCATCTCCACTCAGAAGCCCCACCAGCATCTCAGATTGAATACACCATAAGAGTGCATGATTCCACTCATACAAACCTGTCTATCCCCAGTGTTCCTTATCATAGAAGATAGCAGAGCTGTGTAAGCAATGTGCTCAAATTGGAAACCCTGACATAATCCAGTTCCTCCCTTTAACCAACACCTCCCTATGCACACTAATGCACACACACTGACACATATCCACATGTGCATTGTGAAATTAACTTAACAAGGAAGCTATTAGACCCATGTGGCTAATAATAATAATGTAGGTGCCACGTATGCAGAATCTAAGCCTAAGTAAAGATTTCAAGCTTATGAAATCAGAACCCAAGGGCAACAGATCACAAACAGCCAAGTAGGCTTCACACTAGAGTCAATCAACAATTTTCTTGTTTTGCCTCTGCTTTTTCTCTATAAAACTCTCTCCCCAATTCCTGTCAGTGGAGTGCTGCTGGTCACCTCTGGTTTGGTACTACCTGATTCAAATCAGTTCTTGCTCAAATAAACTCCTAAGAAATGTAATATGCTTCAGTTTATCTTTTAACAGCACATAAACACACACACACACACACACACACACACACACACACACACACGTGTCCAAGGAGTTGTTCCCTTTTTGCCTGGAAAATGCCGTGGACAGAGGAGTATGGTAGGCTACAGTTCATCGGGTCGCGAAGAGTCGGAGACGACTGAGTGACTTCACTTTCACTTTCAGTTTATCTTTTAACAGTGCGCGCGGGCGCGCGCGCACACACACACACACACACACACACACACACACACGTCCAAGGAGTCATTCCTTTTAGTCCAGTCTCCAAATCAGATCTTGAATCTGTAGGAGAATAAAAATAATTTTCCCTCCACCTTTCTGAGTTCTTGGCTGAGATGCCCTGTAATAAAAGATTAAGAAGATGTAAAGCAACAGAATTTTGTTAATGTATATACTTCATGGATACATGGAAGATACCCAGAAACAATGAATAAACTTGCCAAAATAGTCCAAGTCACCACCTTGAGCTCAAGACAAAAGAAAGATATTGGGGAGAGAGAGGAGGTCAGTTACTTGAGAGGTGACCAGAAAAAGCACAGGAAGCAAGGGTATGGTTGTTATGCAGACTGAAGCAGGTGCCTTCATCACTAGTAAGTGTTTCTAGCGATTTAAAGTCATTCGCTTCTTGGGACAGGGAGGGAGGCAGACTTATAAATTGAGATTTCCTTCCTAAGTGGAATTTTTCCTTACAAAAGGATATGTTTTCACTACTATTGTTTTCTCCTGTGACTGCTGGCTCTCAAGAACAACCAGCTCAAAATAAATCGCGTGTCAAAGAAACTTATTTGGGGTGGCGTATTCTCCTCTTCGAGTCTGTGCTCCGCTGTCTGTGCCCATTAGCACTGCCATCTCTCCAGCAGAGTCCAGGTAGACTCTGGACAGCTTCTTAGCTTCTGCTGCTTCTACACTGGCTTCCTCTAGTGCACACAGATCTCCACTCTCAAATCAGCAGTCAGATTGCCTCACTCTCCTGCTTAAACCCTCACTGGCTTCCCAGGTCAAATGGAATACTATCCCAACTCCATCCCCTCCCTCATTTACCCTGCTTATCTCCCCATGAGATCTACTCTTTCCACCTCCCCAACCTCACCTCTAACATCTTTGTTCACCACCTACATGCTCCAGTTATGATGTCTCCAGGTGATTCTGAGAAGAGACCACATCCTTTCTACTTCCAGCCCCTTCCCTTGTTATTTATGCTGCTTTGAAGGTGCTCCCCCAGTTCCATGACTGGGTCCTGTGCCTCCGTCAGGTTAAATATCACCTCCTCACCAACTTCCCCGGAGGTCCAATGGTTAAAACTCTGTGCTTTTACTGCAGGGGACACAGATTTGATCCCTGGTTGGAGAACTAAGATCCCACATGCCACATGAGAAGGCCAAAAAAAAAAGTCATCTCCTCACAAACCTTTTCCCTGACCACCCCAGAGAAGTTTTTAACTATCACTAGCATTGTGTCTATTAAAAGCAAAATCACAGGTTGGAAACAGGGGATTGAGTTTTTGCTGGTATAACATCACAGTTAAGAGCTTGGACTCTGAGGCCATACTCTCTGGATTCAAATTCTGGCTCTGTCACTTCCAAGCTGTGTGGCCTTGGAAAAGTTACTTAACTTCTCTGTGTCTCCATTCTGTTATTTCTAAAATGTAAAAAAAAAAAAAAAAAAGATAGTACCTGTTCCACAGAGTTATTAGAGGATCAATGAGTCAATATACATGAAGTACTTCAGAAAATGACAGTCTGTAAGACACATGTCATTTGTTAAAGAAATTCAAAGCATAAAATATGATGCAGGCAGGAATCCTGTCTTTCTTTCTTTAAGCCCTGTCTTCCCAGGGCTTAGCCTCATGCCTAGCACAGAGTAGACATTCAATGAATGCTCATTAAATACATAGATATGTAAAAGAATGATGAAATGACATGACTTCTGTTCCCAGAGAATCTGTAGGAGAGCCCAACAGGTTGCAAACTTAAACGTGCAAATAAATCACCTGAGGATCTTGTTAAGACCTGAGAATCTTGTTAAGATGTCAACTCTGATGCAGCAGGTCTGGGGAAAGCCTGAGAATCTGCATCTCTAAAGCACCAAGTGGTGCTGAACCACAGTCCACACTTTGAGTATCAAGGTCCTAGCTGACTGTCAGTTGACATAGGTCTAGAAATGAGCTTCTGAAAACTGGCTGCCAGAAACAGGCTTCCTATTGCTATCGACTCTCTTTCTCCTAAGGCCATCCCAGAGTTAGCACCTTCTGCAAGCAATGATGGAATCTCAAAGGACAGTGCTCATGATCTCACTCAGATGTGGGGTCAGTGATCACCCCACCTTTACTTCTGACCACCTGGGAAGGTCTGTGAAAGGTCTCCTTATATCTTTCCCCTTTATCATCACTGGGCCATGGATATATTTCATCTGAAAAGACTTTTTACTCTTTAGGGCTCTCTTTGGGGTCTTACAAGGTGTTGTAAATGTGTTCCCTTTACACCAGCATTTTCAGTAATTTATTCCAGATACTAGTCTTGTGTTATTTAACTCTTAAATGCTTTCAGATTTCAAATATGCTTTATATCAGCACATACAAACTATGTGTATTGGCACTGGTATTTAAGAATAAGAAGGTTAAAATTTCAAAAGCGACGCCCTGATTTCTAAAACATGATAAAGGTGTGATTTTTTTTTCCCCCGGGTCAGGGGTGAGTGTGGCTGGAATTTCTCAGAACTTCTCACTGGTTCCCTCTCAGATTTTAAATACTGCCATTGCTTTTACTGTAGTGTATGCTCCAGAAAGGCAGTCTTCCCCTTTTTCCAAACTCGCAACTGAAATAATCCCAGAAGCACTTTTGAAAGTAAGCGTGGTCTTCACGTGAGAGGACATTTCACAGAGCCACAGATCAAGACTGCAACCTCACTGTATATCTTCTTTAAACTGTCACAGCCTGCAATGCCTAATTATCTGCTTCCAAAAGCATTTGGTTAGGCACACAACACATCTCAGTAATGGAAATGGACTCAGGTCTCCTAGAGCCAGTTCATAAAAGCAATGGAGTCGTTTTAATACTGTCAGTTCCCTCTCGGCAGTACAGTCGAGTAATGTAGCAGAACTGTCTGATGGCCAAGGTAATAATCGGAAGAGATAGACACATCTACTGGCTGATATGGTAGAATTAGCTCATTCATTCAGCTGAAAGAGTTTGGCTTGAGGGCCCCCTGGTACTTGTTTCACATTCCACTATCCCTCCATGGCAACACTGCAGTGGGGCTCTGTAGGTTCAAAGTCCAAATCCTTACCTGATCCCTGGAACCATAACTCCATCTGTCACTCCAGAGAAATCTCACTGTCTCTCCCATATGTACTCACAGCCTTTATCCCTGGTCACCAACTATTTTGGGCTTCCCTGGTGGCTCAGAGGTAAAGAATCTGCCTGCAATGCAGGTGATACTGGTGTGATCCCTGGGTGGGGAAGGATCCCCTGGAAGAGAGCATGGCAACCCACTCCAGTATTCTTGCCTGGAGAATTCCATGGACAGAGGAGCCTGGGGGAGTCACATAAAGTTGAACATGACTGAAGTGACTTAGCATGCATACATGCACACAACAATTATTTTAGTATTTGAGGATGCTAACTCTAGCCAAAAAAAAAAAAAAAAAAAAAAAGAAGCTGTTAGAATTTCCTACCTTAGAGATTCTTCATAACTGACAATCAAGTGTCCAGCTAAATTGAGCAAGATGCTGCTTTTCCATTGTCGAGTCCTACACTTCTGAAAGTTAGAAAATTCTGTGATATGCTGAAGTATCTCTCACTGGTGTCCCATGGTTCTTGTTTTTTCCCAATTGAACTTCCCTCCAAAACACAATGATTCATCATTGTTCTTTCTGATATTGGTTAATATCCATGTTAATTATTCATAATTCCCTGATAGCTCAGCTGGTTAAGAATCCACCTGCAATGCAGGAGACCCTGGTTCAATTCCCAGGTTGGGAAGATCCCCTGGAGGATGGCATGGCAACCCATTCCAGTATTCTTGGGCTTCCCTGGTGACTCAGATGGTAAAGAATCTGCCTGCAATGCAGGAAACCTGGGTTCAATCCCTGGGTTAGGAAGATCCCCTGGAGAAGGGCATGGCAACCCACTCCAGTATTCTTGCCTGGAGAATTCCCAAGGCCACGAGGAGCCTGGTGGGATACAGTACATGGGGTCACAAAGAGTCAGACACGAGTGAGTGACCAAACACACTTCCTGTCAATAATCATGCCTCCAAGGAATCACTTCTTTCTTCTATTTATCTCCCCTAATCTAGAATTCAAGCTACAATAGGAGGACTATACTGAAGTTTGATGTTCATCCCTGCCCCAGATTCTTAGGCATAAAAGGATAAACAGTGGTAACCTCGGCCTCTGCCCCTGAGCCTTGGGCGTGGTTTAACAATCACACAGGAAGAATCACAGTGTCCACACTTCTCTAAAGCAAGCTATCAGACTGCTCTCCAAGAGGAGAGGTAGGTGATTTTTTTTTTTTTTTTTTGCTTAACAAATATATTTTAGAATGGAGGTCACTGATTTTACAAGGAAAATGAAAATACAGCACACTCAACAGACAGTTCTAATTCCACCAAGAGCTCATCATTCGCAAAGTATACTAAATACTGGTTGACAAAGATCCCAAACTTAAAACCTGTACTTTTGCAAAAGAATGGGTAAATAGTCAGAGTCAGTATTTGCTATCACATGGCATCTGGTCCCATCACTTCATGGGAAATAGATGGGGAAACAGTGGAAACAGTGGCAGACTTCACTTTTTTGGGCTCCAAAATCACTGCAGATGGTGACTGCAGCCATGAAATTAAAAGACACTTACTCCTTGGAAGAAAAGTTATGACCAACCTAGATAGCATATTAAGAAGCAGAGACATTATTTTGCCAACAAAGGTCCGTGTAGTGAAGGCTATGGTTTTTCCAGTGGTCATGTATGGATGTGAGAGTTGGACTGTGAAGAAAGCTGAGCACCGAAGAATTGATGCTTTTGAACTATGGTGTTGGAGAAGACTCTTGAGAGTCCTTGGACTGCAAGGAGATCCAACCAGTCCATCCTAAAGGAGATCAGTCCTGGGTGTTCATTGGAAGGACTCATGCTGAAGCTGAAACTCCAATACTTTGGCCACCTCATGTGAAGAGTTGACTCACTGGAAAAGACTCTGATACTGGGAGGGGTTGGGGACAGGAGGAGAAGGGGGCGACAGAGGATGAGATGGCTGGATGGCATCATTGACTCCATGGACGTGAGTTTGAGTGAACTCCGGGAGTTGGTAATGGATAGGGAGGCCTGGCGTGCTGTGATTCATGGGGTCACAAAGAGTCGGACACGACTGAGTGACTGAACTGAACTGACCTTGCTTGGGTGCAAGATGAAGACATCCTTGTTCAGAAGGAACAGGGCTCAGAGAAAGTTCTAGACAGGATGTAAAGTATTTTATTAAGAAACAGAATCAGAGACTTACTTGGTGGTACAGTGGCTAAGACTTCGAGCTCCCATTGCAGGGGGCCTGGGTTCGATCCCTGGTTGGGGAACTAGATCCCACATGCCACCACAAAGACTGAAGATCCATGTGCCACAACCAAGACCCAGGGGAGCCAAATAAATTAATAAAAATATATATTTAAAAAGAAGCAGCATCAATTTCTTGCCTTCATGTACAAGGATGGGTCTCAGACTGTGCAGGGTTCTCAGTGTGAGATATGTACTCATTCATCACCAGTGAACTCTTCTGGTCTTCATAAACATCCTTCCAGTGGTGAGTACATCATCCCTGGGGATCTGTCTGACTCTTACATAGAGATAAGCAGCCCCACTCATAATTATCCCTTCTACTCTCCAGATTCTGGGGGTGCTGCCCAGCACATGTGCGGTGTGACACACACATGACCACAGCAGATCTCCCTCCTTCCCAGGGCTGACCAGGCAACCTTGTCTAAAGCATAGTATGCTTCTGGTAAATATAAAGGGCTTTCAAAATATTAGTGGTGATTGTCATTGGTATTAAGTCTATGGCTTGGAGCTGTAACTATACAACTGGCAACTTCCTCCAAGTCCAGTTATGACCACTACCAAGTAAGTGCCCGAAACCAACTTTTTCTCCTAGGAATCCCTTTATCCAAGAACAGTGATTCTCAAAGAGGCATGATTTTGGCCCCAGAGAATGTTTAACAAGGTCTGGAGACACTTTTGGTTGTCATGGCTGGAGATGGCAGGGGTGCTCTCAGCACCTAGAGGGTAGAAGTGTGGGATGAACAGTCCTCCAAACAAAGAATTATCCCACCCAAAATTGTCAGCAGGGCTGATGTTGAGGATTCCTATCCTGTGAGATCATGAGAAGGAAAGAAAATGATATTCTCACCCCAATCTCTATCTGGGACCTCATTATCAGCTTTCTAGGTCCAAGTGGGACTGGGTATAGTAACAGAGCCCTGGCCTTGGAATTGGAAGGTGAAGACTTACCCCAGATGCTTTGCAATTGTGTAATCTCCAACAAGTCAAACTCCCCAAGTGCTAATTTCAGTATTCTGTCTCTGTGGTCAAGTATACCCTAGGTTGGGATTCACAAACACATTTACCATAATTCAAGTGACATCATAGTGCCTCTTCCATGTTTTTGTGAGTGAAAGAGATGCTATTAATACTCATTCTGGGTCAACAGGCATAAATCTAGACCATCCTGGGCAAACCAGGACCTGTGGCCATCCCACCAATAAGAAGAGAGCAGCAGAAACTAGCAAAGGGAAACAGCCTTCTCTTGTGTTCATCTGGTATTCTGTCCATTTCAAGAGACTTGCACATTCACTGGCTTGCCTGCTTCTTACATCTACTGTTTTATACAGGAAGGACAAGGATCATTATTAATCTAATTGAAGAGCAAGCAAACTGAAAAATAAACTAGGAAGCAGGGGCCCGTGTGTCCCTGGTCTCCGGATTTCTAGCCCAGTGTCCCACCTTCCACAGAAGTATCTGCCCTCCCCCAGCAGCATGGCGGTCTAAAGCAAGGAGTCAGGACGGCATAGTGGCAGATTTGTGGGTCCATGCCTATTTCCTTAATGGTTTAGCAAGCCTGTTATGTGCATTAAGTGCTGGCTGCATGAGAGGGCCTGCAACACCATCTTAATACTAACCAGGAGAGAAGCTGGTTAACATTAAGCACTGAGAAGGTCCTGAGCCAGGACAGATAGCCATATTTTCTTCATTAATGCTCAACTTCCTAAAGCATTGCTGGATAGCAAATCACATCCATCTTTATGGGCAGTTTAGGAAGAATAAAGGAAGAAAGACATGCATGGGTAATAGAGAACATCCGAACATCCTCAGAGAGAAAACTGTGAAATCTGGTCACCTGATTTTAGATCTGCTTTTTTTTTTTTTATCTGTATTTTGTTTTATTGTATGCCATGAGACAATGGATTTTTATTTTATTTATTTTTAATCTGTCTTTTTTTTTTCTTATCTCATTTTGTACTTGTTGCAAAGCCTGGTCTCTTAGACCCTGATCTAGAAACTTGGATTAGATTTTGCCCCTGCAGTTCAATGTAACCTGAACAGATTATTCTCTTGATATGACCTCCTCACATGGAAGACCCAGTGCTGGACCGTATTCTCACTGTAGTGGTCACATAAAATGGCCTCACTCCTTTGTTCTAATACAGAGTTTCCAGTCAAAACACAGGATGCACAGTTACATTAGAATTTCAGGTACTAAAATACTATATTATTTCAGATAACAATATCTTAATATAAGTATGTTCCAAATATTACAGCAGGCAACTTTGCAAAGTACAATAATTCTATCCTAATATAAGGATTTCCCTGGTGACTCAGTTGTGAAGAATCCACCTGCCACTGCAGGAGATGTGGGTTTGATTCCTAAGTCAGGAAGATCCCCTGAAGAAGGAGATGGCAACCCACTCCAGTATTCTTGCCTGGAGAAACCCATGGACGGAGGAGCCTGATGGGCTACAGTCCTTGGGGTCACAAAAGAGTCAGCCACAACTTAGCAACTAAACAGCAATCCTAATATAAAGGTGCTCTGACTTCCTCCACAAAACTACTGTCTTCTGGCCTGGAATCATTTGAAATACACTGTAATACAGATGGACACAGATCTACTTAAAATTAGAGATCCTAAATTACCCAGAGCCATTAAAAAGAGGGTTTCTGTTTTAGTCTTTTTTTCCAAAATATAGAGACCGAAGCTGGTGGTTATTGTGTGAAATGGGGAATTTCTATATTTCACTTGAGGATTTTAAGCAAGTACTCACTAGTACTTTCAGGCTGACCTGAGGCTCAGGATTTTACCTAAGAGAAAAAATGAGCTGAATGAAGAGACGCCATTTGCTGATTTGAAGTTAATGACCAATGGCAACTCCCAGGGCTGGCCGGAGAGGTTGAAAAGAAAATAAAATCTAGAAATAAAAACAGAACGGTCTTGATTCTGGCTTGGGTTTAAAAAAAAAAAAAAAAAAAAACCTGTGAACAAAGAAAGCATTAGTGATATATCCAGGTGGGGAATTAATGTTGTTTGTGCTAAAAGGCAAATTTCAGGGGAGCACCCCATCGCCACTTGTAGCTGGAGGATGCAGGGAACTATGGGAGAGGTACTTGGGGATGTTTTAAAAATTCTGGGTTATAAAGTTTGCAGGCAAACCAAAGTCTTTTGAAGTTTCCCCTCCTATACCTTAAGCAAATAACCATCTCTCTGTCTAAGGAGAAATATGTATTTGTATAAGCTCATCTGGCTTTTCATAAATTTAAGAACACAAATAATATTTTAAGTATTTTAGTAGGCAAAATTCAAAATATTGAATAAAAAGCAGATGGAGCCATTTTTTTTTTTAAAATAGAGGGGGTTGGGGGACACTGAGTTTAAAAACTAGATAACATTGAGTAGTCGCTACACCCCTGGAGTGGAGGAATAGCCTAATTTCCAAACAGGGGAAAGGCATACCTGACAAATGAGGCAAAATTTCATCCTCCTTGTAATTGTATAACCCGAAGCTCACTTAAACAAAGGACTCTCGAGACACGGTTCCATTGCAGAACAACATGGATCCTGTGCTTCATCAATTTTCAAGGACTCACCTCACCTGGAAGCCCCGGCTTCCTCTAGTGTGGAGGGGTAGCCAATTGCCAGCCCTGGGCCCACACCACACTATGTTCCCAGAGGTCTCCCATCCTGCCAGGCCAGGACCAGCTGAGGCAGTAGGACATGGTGTTTCGGGTCCAGGGATGTGCTCCTTGCTCGCCTGGGTACTCTGGAAACCATCTCTGGCCAGTCTCTGCTAACTGAAATCAGCTCAGACCTTCCTTAGCCACTTACCTGATCCTGTTTGGAATCAAACTAGCTCGTCCTCTATTAAATACAAACTGAATTAAAATCAACACTACAACATGAAACGGGACATTTAAACAGAAAAGAACCACTGCACACACTCTCCTCCCTTTTAAATTCAGCTTCTTCAACAACAGTGGATGGCTGTCCTGAAGCAGCACTTGGCTACCATTGTTTTATGATTTCAGCCCCTTCCATCATTCCGCCAGGGAAGACTCGCCAGTCTGCTGCATGACAGATACTGAACAATAGCAAGACCCTCATCATCACCTGTGATTAAAGCTGAAAATGCTCAATGCTACATCTTTTACTGATGCTCTCAGAATTGCAGTGTCTGATCTTGTTTGTAAGACATGTCAAAAGTGCTTTAATCTGCCCTGCGTTAAGGGCTCACGCATCTGTGCTGGTGCCTTTTCAAACAAACAGTTGGTGATTTTTCACTCCCTGCTCCAAATATTCATTCTTCTTTCTATTTGCCTCATAACATTGAAATGAAAGAAGCAAAGAGAGTGTGTCCTCTGGAATCAATTGTAACTACTGCTATTACACAGGTCATTTGGCCCAAACCAAGGCACCCTGCCTAGTTTTTCTATAACTTGACTTTAAGGCAAAAGAAAATGGAAAGAGGGGCTCATAAGAAAACAAAGTGCCATCACCGGTATACTCTGGCTCTTTCAGGGCCAATCTCAACCTGTTATCAGGACCAGATCCAGAAACCTCCAATGCCTCTTGCTTATTCAAAATACCCTCCTATTTTTTAGTGTGGAGATGCTTCTCACAGCAGGAGTTGGAGACCAGCAGGTTAAGTGGGAGTTCCTTGTGGCACACCTGCTTGTGTTTTTAAATAAAGTGCATTCAATTGCAGGACTGCTGGTCAGCACATATCCCATCCTTTTATTTAAGAGAGTGAGGCAGTATCACCGAGTTTTCGTTTCATCTGACTCCCACAAGCCATGTAACTACAGGCAGACTAGTGAAATCTTCTGACTCTCAATTTCCCCATTGATCCAATGAGGAACTTAAACTCCCATGATTGTTAAACTTCAAGTTCTGATTCACCGGGGCTCCTGACTCACAGTATTGCCTAAGGATAAAGAGTGTGTCTCAAGAGTATGTCTCAAGCATGTCCTTTTTTCTCAAAGACAGGGATAATGATATTTTTATCAGGGCAAGTGACCTAATGTAATACATTTTTCAAACTATTGACCCTAGGCTATTTGTACTTCAATTAGGTGTTACGGATATATTGAGGCAGGATGTTCCCCACCCCTGCTCTGCCCCAGGATAAAGCAATTGGAGATTGATTCCCTGTGGACAGAAACTCCAAGAAGAGAAAAGCAGGACAATTAAGGGAGAAGGCTGGTTCCTTCCCAGACTGCATATTTCTCATTCCTGAAGTCAGGAGAGCTCGGTAACCACATGTGCGCAGAAAGGCTCCTTGGAAGTCAAAGGGTGATATTATGTTAAGGAACGTTCTACCCATATGCCTTTGCAGTAGAATCCATCTTGGCTAAGAGATGTGTACACACACATGGAAGGATCCTGAGACAGACCAAATATGGACTGTGAACCAGGCAAATCAAAATGATTGGCTAAAGGATAACCAGAAAAAATACCCTATATAAGTGATTTAAACGGGAAGCCATGAGGGTGTAACTCAGGGACTCGCCCTCTAAGTCTGCCCCTTATCCACATGTATTGTACCTTTTTTCCTCTTAATACACCCTTTACTTGGTTCACTACTTTCCATCTTTGTGGGAATTCTTTTCTGCAAAGCCAAAAGGCCAGGGCTCTTGTCACTGACCACTGGTCTAGTGACTAGGATCTCGTGCTTTCACTGCCCCAACCTAGCCCTAGTCTCTGGCTGGGAACCTAAGACTGGCTCCAAGCCACTGCAGGCCGAGCCTACCCGAGATCAGTATCATAGTACAGAAATTACTCCAACGAGGAAGAGTGAAATCACTAAGCTAAAGATAGTGACTCAACCAATTAGACTTGACACCTGAGCTCCATAAAGAGAAACTTCTGTTGATATCATGTGTATATTCCCCAAGTTCATCTAATAATTCAGATAGAAGGGGAAAGTGTGATAATCTGAAATGATATCACTAAGAGTCTGAACTCTGAGTTGTACTTTTGAGGAGCAGTTACAGCAGACATAGGGGGAACACAAGTAAGAATTTGGATGTATTGATAAGCACTGCTGGAATCTAGCTTTAGAGAACGGACATAGGCACCTCAAATGACATTAATTCACTTAAAACCCTTTACCTTCTCTAGATATACAATGCCCAGTTAGTTCAGTTCAGTTCAGTCACTCAGTCGTGTCCGACTCTTTGCGACCCCATGAATCACAGCACGCCAGGCCTCCCTGTCCACCACCAACTCCCAGAGTTTACCCAAACTCATGTCCATCGAGTCGATGATGCCATTCAGCCATTTCATCCTCCGTCATCCCCTTCTCCTCCTGCCTCCAATCCCTTCCAACATCAAGGTCTTTACCAGTGAGTCAACTCTTCACATGAGGTGGTCAAAGTATTGGAGTTTCAGCTTCAGCATGAGTCCTTCCAATGAACACCCAGGACTGATCTCCTTTAGGATGGACTGGTTGGATCTCCTTGCAGTCCAAGGGACTCTCAAGAGTCTTCTCCAACACCACAGTTCAAAAGCATCAATTCAAAAAAAAAAAAAAAGCATCAATTCTTCGGTGCTCAGCTTTCTTCACAGTCCAAATCTCACATCCATACATGACCACTAGAAAAACCATAGCCTTGACTAGACGGACCTTTGTTGGCAAAGTAATGTCTCTGCTTTTCAATATGCTCTCTAAGTTGGTCATAACTTTCCTTCCAAGGAGTAAGCGTCTTTTAATTTCATGGCTGCATCTGTGGTGATTTTGGAGCCCCAAAAAATAAAGTCTGCCACTGTTTCCACTGTTTCCCCGTCTATTTGCCATGAAGTGATGGGAACAGATGCCATGATTTTCGTTTTCTGAATGTTGAGCTTTAAGCCAACTTTTTCACTCTCCTCTTTCACTTTCATCAAGAAGCTTTTTAGCTCCTCTTCACTTTCTGCCTTAAGGGTGGTGTCATCTGCATATCTGAGTTTATTGATATTTCTCCCGGCAATCTTGATTCCAGCTTGTGCTTCTTCTAGCCCAGCATTTCTCATGATGTACTCTGCACAGAAGTTAAATAAGCAGGGTAATGTACTCCTTTTCCTATTTGGAACCAGTCTGTTGTTCCATGTCCAGTTCTAACTGTTGCTTCCTGATCTGCATATAGGTTTCTCAAGAGGCAGGTCAGGTGGTCTGATATTTCCATCTCTTTCAGAAAAGCATCACTACAATGCCCAACATGGACCTAAATATTCTGAGAAAACCCAAAGCACTATTTTTACTTTTGCTCTTTTTGAAGGTTTTTGTTTTATTTTATGTGTGTGTTTGTGTGTGTGTGGTTTTCTTAGGATTTATTTTATTTTATTATTATTATTTTGGCCACTCTGCACAGCATGTGGGATCTTAGTTCCCCAACCAGGGATTGAACCTGTGCCTCTGCATTAGAAGCTCAGAGTCTTAAGCACTAGATCACCAAGGAAGTCCCTATTTAAAGTTCTTTTCCACAAGTACCACTGAATCTTAAATTGCATAGACTCTTGATTCAAAAAGTGACTTCTACAGTCTGGAAATTAGCAGACCTTTTAAAATAAACTGGATTTCCAGATAAGACATAAAGCAACCATTGTAGTTGAATTCAGAAATTATTTGTATGGATAAGAGTTTAGTCTCTGAAATTACAATAAAGGTAATTATGCCTAAAATTTGGGTAAGAATATATTACTTATGACTAAATATCTTAAGATAATGTCATCAAATTTAAGTGTACACAATGTACTGAATGTTGATGTTCCTGCAGAATTCATATGTTGAAACTCTAGTCTCAATGTGAGAGTATTTGGAGATGGGGCCTTTAGGAAATATTTAGATCCTGAGGGTGGAGTCTTCATGAATGGGATTAGAGCCCTTATAGGAAGAGGCCAGATGACTTGCTGGCTCGCTTTCCACAACGTGAGAATGCAAAAAATACAACAAGAAGTAGGCAGTCTGTAACCTGGAAGAGACCCTCCCCAGAACCCACCCACACTGGCCCCCTGATCTCAGACTTGCAGCCTCCAAATCTGAGAAATAAATCTCTGCTGTTTATAAACTACCTAATTTGTGGTATTCTGTGATAGCAGCCTGAACTAAGATGGGATATATTTGAGTCTCCTGCAGTAATGTTAAAATGCAGGTTCTGATTCATCAGGCCAGGGACAAGTCAGAGACTCTGCCTTTTTAACAAGCTCCCAGATGAGGCTGACATCCCTGCTTGTACCCAGACCACACTTTGAGTGACCTTAAGTGATCAATTTTTGAAGAACTTGACTGTACCCATTTACACTCAGAATATTCTAAGGACAACTTGATATTGAGAATTCGAAAGGTACTGCTATTCCCTACTGGGCTCCAGTTTCATCAATAATTATTAAAAAAAAAAAAAAAGTCCTGCTAATGTTTCAGCATTCTTGTTCTTTGGAATCCAGTCCTTAAAGTCTGCAGCTGATAAAAATAAGAAAAAGGCAAGGAACAAATGTGAACAGGAGTTTCTATTTCTCCTATGCTTCTTCAATCTCTCCAGCTTAACTGTACATGTAAGTTATGACTTGAGGAATATGGCAGCATTGGATGGGAAGCAGCAATGAAAACTCAGGCTAGTATCCTGAGAAATGTGTCTTAGGACCCCTCCCCATTAGTCCTTGTGAGGAAAGAACTGAGATAATCATACCTCAGTGAGGACAGCAGGCAAGTTGCAACTTGTGTGTGTGTGTATGTGTGTGTGTGTGTGTGTGTGTGTGTGTGTCTGTGCATGCTCAGTCATGTCTGACTCTTTGTGAACCCATGGACTGTAGCCCGCCAGGTGCTCCTGTCCATGGAATCTTCCAGGCAAGAATACTGGAGTCAGAGCCATTTCCTTCTCCAGGGGATCTTTCCAACCCAGGGATTAAACCCATCTCCTGCACTGGCAGGCAGATTCTTTACCACCATCCTACCTAGAAAGCCCTCTAATCTGACTCAACTTTCAGAGTCATTGTCCAGTTGAAGAAAGAAAGGGTTCATGGTCTGTAGTTGACCTAAAGATAAATGAGATAATGTAACTGTGATATTTAAAGACCATTTAAGACCACCTTGGTTAGTTTCATGTGCACAGCAAAGTGATTCAGTTTTATATGTCGTGGAGGACAGGGAAACCTGACATGCTGCAGTCCAAGTGTTCACAAAGAGTCAGATGCAACTTAGCAACTGAAGGACAATATATATGTATATGTGTATACACATACACACAGACACACACACACATATAGGGCTTCCCAGGTGGTACTAGTGGTAATGAACCTGTTTGCCAATGCAGAGGGCATAAGAGACATGGGGTCTATTCCTGGGTCGGGAAGATCCCCTGGAGGAGGGCATGGCAACCCACTCCAGTATTCTTGTCTGGAGAATCCCATGGACAGAGGAGCCTGGCTGGCTACAGTCCCATGGGGTCAGTTGGACATGACTTAGCAACTAAATAGCAGTATATATGTATGTATATGTGTGTGTGTGTGTGTATTTTTCCAGATTCTTTTTCATGATACTTTATTATAAGATATTGAATATAGTTCCCTGTGCTATACAGTAGGTCCTTGCTGCTTATTTTATATGTAGTAAAATGTATCTGTTAATCTCAAACTCCTAATTTATCCCTCCTCCATCCCCTTCCCCTTTGGTAACCACAAGCTAATTTTATCTGTGAGTCTGTTTCTATTTTGTAAGTTCATCTTATCATTTGTTTTTAGATTCCACATGTAAGTGCTATCATATGATATTTATCTTTCTCTGCCTGACCAGCTTCACTTAGTGTGAAAATCTCTAGGTCCCCTTGTGTTTCAGCAAACATTTTTGAGTACTTGTGATGTTCCAGATGCTTTTCTGGGAGCTGGGAACATAGCAGGAATCAAAAAAGACAGAAAAATTTGGACTTATATTCTAATGAAAGATCTCAGACCAAAAAGAAGTACTTAATTTAGAATAAAATTGGAAAATGCTATGGAGATGTTATTCACAATAGTCAAAGGGTGGAAGCAATCCAAGTACTCACTGAGAGATGAAAGGATAAACAAAATGTGGTATATGTGTGAAGTGGAATATTGTTCAGCCTTACAGTCCATGGGGTAGCAAAGAGTTGGACACGACTGAGTGACTAAACTGACTGAACTGACACAGGGAAGACATTCTGGCACATGGTAAGTGCAGCATGGATGAACCTTGAGGTCACTACATGAAGTGAAATAAACCAGTCACAAAAGGACAAGTATTGCATGATTCTGCACATATGAGGTACATAGAGTAGTCAAATTCATAGATACAGAAAGGATAAGGGTGGTTGCCATAGGCTGGGGGAAAGGGGAGAGGGGAGTTATTGTTTTGTGGGCATAGAATTTCAGTTTTGCAAAATGAAAACGTTGTGGCGTTGTGGCGTTGGGTTGCACAAGGATATGAATATACTTAACACTACTAAACTGTACACTTAGAAGTCCACAAGTAAGTGATTAGGTGATACATTTTTTTGTTATGTGTGTTTTATGTTATATCTATTTTTTAATGCTATGGAAAGCAATTAAACAGAGAAGTGGGTTAGTTAGGCCTGCATGCCTGCTCAGTCACTTCAATGGTGTCCAACTCTTTGTGACCACATAGACTGTAGCCCACCAGGCTCCTCTGTCTGTGGAATTTTCCAGGCAAGAATACTGGAGTCAGTTGCCATTTCCTCCTCCAAGGGATCTTCCCAACCCAGGGATCAAAACTATGTCTCTTGAAGCTCATGCATTGCAGGCAGATTCTTTACCTCTGAGCCACCAGGGAAGCCCCTAGTTAGGCCTAGGATGGTTTTAAATAAATTGGTTGTCTTGTTAATAAGGTGACTTTAGTGCAAAGACCAGTAGAGGTAAAAGACTGGACCACATGAGACAAGAGCCCTCTGGAGAGAGATGGAGAGATGGCAGGAATGACAAGGAGCCCAGGGCTCCCACCCTTTTGTCCCATCACCCTTTCCAACTAGACAGTTGACCTAGAGCCATGATCTGCTCTCATCTCTGTCTCAGGGCCACTGATTGGTTCTGTTTGGAGAATTGCCAACAGATCTAACAGGAGCAAGCGAGGACACTACGAGGAACAGCTACACTTTACTATATTGCTCAGGCGGCTCGTCAGTCCTTTTCAGGCTGCTCAATATGTAAGAGCTGAATTTTTAAATGGATAGCTATCAAGAACTCACAGTGTAGCGCATGGACATCTTCTCAACGTTCTGTGGCAGCCTGGATGGGAGAGGAATTTAGGGGAGAAGGGATACATGTGTATGTATGGCTGAAACTACATACATTTCACTGTTCACCTGAAGCTATCACAGCATTGTTAATCAGCAATACCCCAATACAAATGAAAAAGCTTTAAAAAAATATTTTTAAGAGCTGAAAAGAGAGGGCCCGAAAATGGTGTGTGCTCCATGAACCTAAGTCAGACCTGGATGAACGATGGCTCACAGTCAAGAAGAGGACAGAGGAAGGGCCTAAGACCTGCACTTAGCTCAGACCCTGAGCAGAGTGAAGGCTCTAGTAAAAAGCTGTTAGTGTGAGACGTAGGGAGTACCTAGGAGACTGGAGCATCTCAGGGAGAAGGACTGTCCCACTCTGGATGGGTCACAGCCTGGCTCCAGCACAGTGCAGCGTACAGAGTACAAGGTCACAGGCCTGGGACTGGAGCTTCCCGAAGGTCTCAGGAAGGAAAGGCGTTCATATATACAGCAAGAGTCAGGCACACAGCTCAGACATCTAAAGGGAAACAAAGCGTAAGAAAGCCACTGGTCTCCACTCTGCTTAGCAAATAAGATCAGCTATATAATTTTTCTAGATTCTACATATATGCATTAATATACATTATTTTTATCTTTCTGACTCATTTTACTCCATATGACAATCTCACATCTCTAAAAGTGATCAAACATAGAGAACAAACATATGGCTACCAAGGGGAAAAAGGGGTGGGAGGATGAACTGGGAGATTGGGGTTGACATATATATACCCCTATGAATAAAATAGATAAACAATGAGAACCTACTATATAGCACAGGAAACTTTACTTGATGCTCTGTGGTGACCTAAATGGGAAGGAAATCTGTATAGCTGATTCATTTTGCTGTACAGCAGAAACTAACACAACTATACTTTCATAAAAATTAATAAAAAGAAATAAAGCAAGAAAATCATGGATGAATACATCTGAGACACACCAAGGGATTCTTAGAAAGAATACAGGGAGGGCTAAAATCCAATAAAATGTGGGTGTTACTTATGCTGTGACCTCTTTTACTGGTAAAGGCTGGGGAATTTGGTTTATTGAAAGAATTTATTTCAAGGTTTTTTGTATGTGTGCTCAAAGACTAAGATTCCATGATCTATCTTCAAGTTCTTTCTTCAAATATGGATCAGCTTTACTTTCAGTCAATTTCCTTATCTTGTGTGTGCTTCAATTTCTTCATAAGTAAAACGGGGGCAATGATATCTGCCCTCTTTGGAGAGCTGCTGCTGCTGCTGCTGCTGCTGCTGCTAAGTCGCTTCAGTCGTGTCCCACTCTGTGCGACCCCAGAGACAGCAGCCCACCAGGCTCCCCCATCCCTGGGATTCTCCAGGCAAGAACACTGGAGTGGGTTGCCATTTCCTTCTCCAATGCACAAAAGTGAAAAGTGACAGGGAAGTTACTCAGTCGTGTCCGACTCTAGCAACCCCATGGACTGCAGCCCACCAGGCTCCTCCGTCCATGGGATTTTCCAGGCAAGAGTACTGGAGTGGGGTGCCATTAGTGTCAAATAAAATAACAGAGAGAAAACCCACTTTGGGTAACTAACCATTCTAGGGCCTCCCAGGTGGTGCAGTGGTAAAGAATCTGCCTGCTAATGCAGGGGACACAAGAGACTCAGGTTCAATTCCTATATTGGGAAGATCTCCTGGAGTAGGAGAGGGTAACCCATTCTAGTATTCTTGCCTGGAAAAATCTATGGAAAGAGGAGACTGGCAGGCTACAGTCCATGGGGTCACAAAAGAGTCAGATATGAGCATGGGTGGCACCCCACTCCAGTACTTTTGCCTGGAAAATCCCACGGGCGGAGGAGCCTGGTAGGCTGCAGTCCATGGGGTCGCTAGAGTCCGACACGACTAAGCGACTTCACTTTCACTTTTCATTTTCATGCATTGGAGAAGGAAATGGCAACCCACTCCAGTGTTCTTGCCTGGAGAATCCCAGGGACGGGGAAGCCTGGTGGGCTGCCGTCTACGGGGTCGCACAGAGTTGGACACGACTGAAGCAACTTAGCAGCAGCAGCAGCAGGCACACACCCAGGCCCATACAACACACCATGGGAGCTCAATAAACAATCATGATTGTTGTTATATTCTTTCCACTGTCATTTTGTAACAGAATTCTTCTTTATTCTCTCCAGCCTGGGAAAAAAAAAAAAAAGTCTGCCAAGAGTCTGAGCAAAGGGAGGCTGTAAAGTGAGGTGTTCAGTTTATTTGTCAGAGTCCCTCATGAGGAATTTAAACCCTTTTGAAACATCTGTTGCATTTCAACACAGCAAGTGCAAATAACAGAGAAATAGTAGCATCTGGGTGAGACATGAAAAATATCTGCTCCTATTTTAAAAGAGAGAGAGAGGAAGTAAGATGGCTGTATTTCTTAAGCTACAGACTGAGCACAGGATTGCTGAGAATCTCGTTCATCTGCTGCTCAGGTAGCTGTGTGATGAATGTGCCCCTCACATCGCCATCTGCTTCGGAGTCAGCTGGGTCCCAGGGCCCCTTGCTGGCTGGGTCAGCACTTTCCTCTGTGGCGGGTGCTGAGAAGTTGACTTGCTCCGTTTCCCACTCCCTCCTTTGTGCCAGTCTCTGCTTCTAGGAAAGAAGGAAGAAATGGTCCATGAAGTTTCATTTGCCTTGGGAAAACAAGAAACCTCTTGGCGATATTGCAGGCTGTGATGCTGGCAGAGGGGAGCAAAGAAGGGAACTGTAGCCAGCTCAGCCTGCTGACTGGAAGAAGCAGAGGAGGCGGATGGGGACACAGCACAGCTGGACCATTTTAGGGGAAGAAAAAGCCTTAAAAAAAAAAAAATCTAAGCATAGGTTTGTTTATCCCCCTTTCAGAAAGAGTTCCCTGGAGCTGTTTGGGGTCTGGCCTGAAGCAGGTGGGCGCAGGGGCAGGGAAAGATGGACCAACTCCCCCCTCCCACCTGACCCAGATGTCAGCCCCAGAAACCGGACATCACAACAGGCAGCTGCTGGAGGAGATGAGCCTGCAGCAGTACAGCCAGAGATGGATGCTGGGGTTCTTCAGGGAGCTCAAGGAGCATGCATCTCAGGCGGGGCATCGTGGTGCTTTCCTGGTCAGCCACAAGCTCAGCTCACCCCTGAGTCCTTTGGCCAGACTCTGGGGACCCATGACACGTCCCTTCCCAACAGGCACCAGGACACTTACACACACTCCTCAAGGCTCTTAACTTACACAGCAAGGACCAGTAGGACCACCCAGAGCTCATATTATTCTTACTCTAGTCATGATTTTTGCTTCACAAATTCTATTTTGAAACCATACACTGTGCTGAAATTTTATGGTGGCTCTTGAGATGGTTTACGGTTTTATCACAGATTGTTCCTTTATTTTCTAAATAAATTTAGAAATGTCCTTCCGTTTCCTCAAACTATAGACAAATGTGTATAAACATAAAACTAGGTAAGTGATGGCGGCATGTTAACAACATGGCTTTTTCGAACTTTTAAAGAATGGTAGTTATCCATTGGTCTTAGGAACCAAAAAATTGGTGCAACTCCAAATAAAAGTAATAAATCTATTCTCTTCCTTCACCTTAGCTACCCTGTTCCTATTAACAATACCTATTATAATAACAAGCACTGACAGCCCTTGAGTATTTTTTTCTTCAAAGTAGATGAATTTAGTCCTTTCCCTTCCCCTTCTCTTATTTCTGAAAAAGGGAAAGAGAGAGAGAAGGAGAAAGGAAAGAAGGAAGGAAGAGGGGGGCAAAAAATTGAACGGGCAGTGATAATACCTCTTTTATAAGTCAGAAGAACTAAATTCTCCCAATATTTAATAATCCTTTTTCCTCTTTGTAGGGACTGAAGGCTGAATTATGCCAAGGTGTGACAATTAGAAAAATTCTGAGTCAGGGAAAGTTTACCTTAGCCTGATTTTATGCCTTTAATACATGCTTATATTCTAAGATCTGCATTTAGAAAGGGGTTGTGAGATAGTAAAGAAGTTAGGAAAGCCACAAGATACATTTTTCTCTAAATCATATAAAAGACACTTCTTTAACTCACACAGACGTGCAGGTGAAATCCAGGGAGGACTTAACTAAGTACTACAGCAGGGTGGCCACCGTGGTAGGTTTCACGGACTGGAAGAAAGAAGGATCTACCTGAAAGACTGCATTCCCCCAACCATCTCTACCCACTCCTCCTCACCTTCGTCCCTCCGCTGGACCAGGGCAGGAATTTTCCCCAATTACTGGTGTCTCTGTTTCCTCTCTTGCTTCCCTACAGTCCACTCCCCTTCAAAAGGTCAATGACCTTTGAAGCTACCATCAGAGCACATAACTCTCTTGCTCAAAACTCTCCGATGCTGCTGCTCAGTCTGGAAATAAAACCTGCACCCCTGGCCCAGGACCTGGCCAGCCCCCCACTTTAATTTCCACCTTAGCTGCTCCCAGGCTGTCTCCCCTCTCCCCAGGAAGCAAGGGCACCATGGTGCCTTTGGTTTCCTGTTCCTACAGCAAACCTGCCTTGTTCTATCTTAGAACAGTATCTTTCAAATACCTTGGAGATTCTTCTTGTAACTAAAACTGGAAAAATTGTGCTGCTAGCCCAAGATTTTGGCCCCAGGACAGGGATGACCAGTGCAAGAATCAGGTTTCAAGGAACGACTATTAAAAAAAAAAAAAAAGAACAGAAACTCGATGAAGCCATATTCTACTCACCCCCTTTGGAGTTCAGCTCATTGAAACCACCGGTCGTGCATTTATTGTTTGTGGTTCCCATTTGCCAGAATGAAAGCCCCAGGGAGCAGCAACCTCGCCTGTCTCATATTCTCCCCCACTAGAACCACACTGGGGACTTGGTGGACACAACATAGTTGAGTAAGAAAATGAGAGGAAAAAATGGACACTCATACATTACAATTTTACATATTGACTCACAGCTATTTCATGACAAGGTAGGAGAATGAAGGATACAAATTCTAAGTTGAAAAGAAGTTTACTCTTTTCCTCTCATTTAAAAGATGCAAAAACAAAAAATGGTGACATTTTTGTCATCAAAAAGCCCTCATGAATCTACCAAGATAAGCCCAACTTTTTGCAAATCTTTTGCAAGATTTGAGGTCTTTGGCACACCCTAACTGACACAAATTTGAGGCCTTTGGCGCAAATCCTTTGCAAAGACTGAGGCCTTTGGCATACCCTAACTGACCATTCAAACAACTCCTCACTTCAGAAGGAATTGCTTGACCCATGGCGGTGATTTAGCTTTCAGAGAGATTTGCCAGAAGGCCATGTGATGCAGTGGAAGAGTTGTGCAGCAGTATCTGCAATGTTGGCAATTCCTGGATGACTCAGAAAAAAGCCTTTGAGTCACAGGTTCCGCATCTGCAAAAAGAAAAAGCATAAGATCTGCCTCAACTTTCCTCTTTAGCATCTTTGGATGTGTTAGATGCCTATCAAATCCTGTGAATTCCCCTGTGGAGGGTGGGGGGGAAATGTAGCATAGGTATGAAGTACATCTACCTTTTTCATGGTCTTATCTATGTGATTGGTATCTCTAATTTTCTTGAAGAGATCTCTAGTCTTTCCTATTCTGTTGTTTTCCTCTATTTCTTTGCATTGATCGCTGAGGAAGGCTTTCTTATCTCTCCTTTCTATTCTTCGGAACTCTGCATTCAGATGCTTATATCTTTCCTTTTCTCCTTTGCTTTTCACTTCTCTTCTTTTCACAGCTATTTGTAAGGCCTCCTCAGACAGCCATTTTGCTTTTTTGCATTTCTTTTCCATGGGGATGGTCTTGATCCCTGTCTCCTGTACAATGTCATGAACTTCCATCCATAGTTCATCAGGCACTCTATCTATCAGGTCTAGTCCCTTAAATCTATTTCTCACTTCCACTGTATAATCATAAAGGATTTGATTTAGGTCATACCTGAATGGTCTAGTGGTTTTCCCTACTTTCTTCAATTTCAGTTTGAATTTGGCAATAAGGAGTTCATGATCTGAGCCACAGTCAGCTCCCAGTCTTGTTTTTGCTGACTGTATAGAGCTTCTCCATCTTTGGCTGCAAAGAATATAATCAATCTGATTTCGGTGTTGACCATCTGGTGATATCCATGTGTAGAGTCTTCTCTTGTGTTGTTGGAAGAGAGTGTTTGTTATGACCAGTGCGTTCTCTTGGCAAAACTCTATTAGCCTTTGCCCTGCTTCATTCCGTACTCCAAGGCCAAATTCGTCTGTCACTCCAGGTGTTTCTTGACTTCCTACTTTTGCATTCCAGTCCCCTATAATGAAAAGGACAACTTTTTTGGGTGTTAGTTCTAAAAGGTCCTGTAGGTCTTCATAGAACCGTTCAACTTCAGCTTTTTCAGCGTTACTGGTTGGAGCATAGGCTTGGATTACCATGATATTGAATGGTTTGCCTTGGAAACAAACAGATCATTCTGTTGTTTTTGAGTTGCATCCAAGTACTGCATTTCGGACTCTTTTGTTGACCATGATGGCTACTCCATTTCTTCTAAGGGATTCCTGCCCACAGGAGTAGATATAATGGTCATCTGAGTTAAATTCACCCATTCCAGTCCATTTTAGTTCGCTGATTCCTAGAATGTCAACATTCACTCTTGCCATCTCCTGTTTGACCACTTCCAATTTGCCTTGATTCATGGACCTGACATTCCAGGTTCCTATACAATATTGCTCTTTACAGCATTGGACTTTGCTTCACCAGTCACATCCACATCTGGGTGTTGTTTTTGCTTTGGCTCCATGCCTTCATTCTTTCTGGAGTTATTTCTCCACTGATCTCCAGTAGCATATTGGGCACCTACCGACCTGGGGAGTTCTCCTTTCAGTATCCTATCATTTTGCCTTTTCATACTGTTCATGGGGTTCTCAAGGCAAGAATACTGAAGTGGTTTGCCATTCCCTTCTCCAGTGGACCACATTCTGCCAGACCTCTCCACCATGAACCTCCTTTCTTGGGTGGCCCCACACAGCATGGCTTGGTTTCATTGAGTTAGACAAGGCTGTGGTCTGTGTGATCAGATTGGCTAGTTTTCTGTGATTATGGTTTCAGTGTGTCTGCCCTCTAATGCCCTCTTGCAACACCTACCATCTAACTTGGGTTTCTCTTACCTTGGAAGAGGGGTATCTCCTCATGGCTGCCCCTCCTGACCTTGGACACAGAGTAGCTCCTCTCGGCCCTGCTGTGCCCACACAGGACAGATAAAGGACAGAAATGGCATGGGCCTAACAGAAGCAGTAAATATTAAGAAGAGGTGGCAAGAATACACAGAAGAACTGTATAAAAAAAAGCTTAGCAACCCAGATAATCACGATGGTGTGATTACTCACCTAGAGCCAGACATCCTGGAATGTGAAGTCAAGTAGGCCTTAGAAAGCATCACTACGAACAAAGCTAGTGGAGGTGATGGAATTCCAGTTGAACTATTTCAAATCCTGAAAGATGATGCTGTGAAAGTGCTGCACTCAATATGCCAGCAAATTTGGAAAACTCCACAGTGGCCACAGGACTGGAAAAGGTCAGTCTTCATTCCAATCCCAAAGAAAGACAATGCCAAAGAATGCTCAAACTACCACAAAATTGCACTCATCTCACATGCTAGTAAAGTAATGCCCAAAATTCTCCAAGCCAGACTTTAGCAATATGTGAACCATGAACTTCCAGATGTTCAAGCTGGTTTTAGAAAAGGCAGAGGAACCAGAGATCAAATTGCCAACATCCACTGGATCATCGAAAAAGCAAGAGAGTTCCAGAAAAACATCTATTTCTGCTTTATTGACTATGCCAAAGCCTTTGACTGTGTGGATCACAATAAACTGTGGAAAATTCTTCAAGAGATAGGAATACCAAAGCACCTGACCTGCCTCTTGAGAAACCTATATGCAGGTCAGGAAGCAACAGTTAGAACTGGACACAGAACAACAGACTGGTTCCAAATAGGAAAAGGAGTACGTCAAGGCTGTATATTGTCACCCTGCTTATTTAACGTCTATGCAGAGTACATCATGAGAAATGCTGGGCTGGAAGAAGCACAAGCTGGAATCAAGATTGCTGGAAGAAAGATCAATAACCTCAGATATGCAGATGACACCACCCTTATGGCAGAAAGTGAAGAGGAACTAAAAAGCCTCTTGATGAAAGTGAAAGAGGAGAGTGAAAAAGTTGGCTTAAAGCTCAACATTCAGAAAACGAAGATCATGGCATCTGGTCCCATCACTTCATGGGAAATAGATGGGGAAACAGTGGAAACAGTGGCAGACTTTATTTTTTGGGGCTCCAGAATCACTGCAGATGGTGACTGCAGCCATGAAATTAAAAGACACTTACTCCTTGGAAGAAAAGTTATGACCAACCTAGATAGCATATTAAGAAGCAGAGACATTACTTTGCCAACAAAGGTCCATCTGGTCAAGGCTATGGTTTTTCCAGTGTATGGAAAAACTCTCACATGTATGGATGTGAGAGTTGGACTGTGAAGAAAGCTGGGCACCGAAGAATTGATGCTTTTGAACTGTGGTGTTGGAGAAGACTCTTGAGAGTCCCTTCGACTGCAAGAAGATCCAACCAGTCCATCCTAAAGGAGATCAGTCCTGGGTGTTCACTGGAAGGACTGATGCTGAAGCTGAAACTCCAATACTTTGGCCACCTCATGTGAAGAGTTGACTCATTGAAAAGACCCTGATGCTGGGAGGGATTGGGGGCAGGAGAAGAAGGGGATGACAGAGGATGAAATGGCTGGATGGCATCACCGACTCTATGGACATGTTTGAGTGAACTCCAGGAGTTGGGGACCGAAAGGGAGGCCTGGCGTGCTGCGATTCATGGGGTCGCAAAGAGTCGGACAAGACTGAGAACTGAACTGAACTGAACGTATGTGATTAAGTTAAAATGTGACATACTCTTCTTTCTGCAGGATACTGTCTTCCTCAAGGAGCACAATATGATTATTTTTCCCAGCCCACAGAAACCTGAGGTCTAAAAGTCAATAAATCTGGGAACAAGACAAAGAGGAACTTAGTTGAGACTCTGGCCTTGTAGAAATCTAGGAGATAATTCCAGCTAAGAACCAGGTTGAAAATGTGGATTCAGTTTTCTGATTCAGCGCTCCATTGTATATTCTTTTGATTTTTCTTGATTTGATACAAATTCCCAAAACATCCAATTCATTCCTATTAAAAAGACTATATAAAGACAGACTACAAAAACAACAACAACAAAAAAAAAACTATAGCAGTGTCCAGGTGGCCCCATTGCTGGCATCACTTCGACCACCTCTTCCTTGAGACTATGTGAACTAGTACATTGTCCAAAACTTATTCTCCTTCCACAGTAAAGCTTAAGTAGACAGTGGTGGCATTCCTTGCTCATTGGTCTAACTCACATGCATTCTTCTTTGTTTACAGAACTCTCTATTGTTTTCAAGCAGCAATACACCAGCTCCAAGCAATATCTCACTTGTCCAGCTTCTTAGAAGTTCAAAATACTAACATGATACAGTTCTGGCTAGTGGGATGAAAGTCAAAGTCTATTGGGAGCCTCTGGGACAGGTTTGCTTCTGTGTAAAGGGGTAGATGCTAATGGCTCCATCCCTCCCTTGCTATCTTTATAGGTGGCAATAGATGCAGTGGGCACCTGGTTACCACAGGAAGCCACTCTTGTCTTGACAAGAGCCCTGGAATGGAGGGCATAGCACAATGGTGAAAGAGTTTGAGTCAGAGATGACATCTTTGAGCAGCCAAATCCACACCAGAAAGTGCCAGCATCTAGTCTTCTTGATCTCTGAGAACAAGGAACATCTATTTGTTTATCACTGAAATTAATTCATGCAATAATTATAGTCAAAATTATTACTAAGTGACAAAATGACCCTATTATCTGAGAGTAGAGAAATTGTTCTATAAATAGAAATAGTCTCCTGGATCATTACAAACGAAGGGTCTCTGAAAGATCCCCCGCTTCCAGGGAAAAACATCCCTAAATCATCTCCACCATTAGTGTCTATTCTTCCTGGTTTAAAAACAGAGATCAGAAATATTCCTTACAACCTGAATCCTTAGCCCCCACAGCCTCATTGTTTCCCACCAGCCACTTCCCTCAGCTCTTCCACATCTGCCCTTTGTGATTTTCCATCCATCAGTCACTTGCTTTGTCCACATTTACAATTTTCCAAACTCTGCCCATTTCAATTAGATGCCATGGTGGCAGACATAACCCGGCAGCCGCAACCTGCAAGGGGCTAACATCAGAGGCAGCAGGATTCCTGCAGGCTCTGTTCCCATGTATGCCATCTTGAGTCCAGGACTAGATAATTTCACTCATCTAGAAAATTAAGGTGAATAAGAGAATAGAAAAAACTTGAATGGCATATGGTCTAGCTTCCTGAATTTGTGTGATTATCCATTATCAAATAGCAGGCACTGAGTTATTAAGTCTATTGACAGATGCAATGTAATTTTCCTCAAACAGATAACTGATCCTGGAGCTGATAAGGTCTGAATGTGCAGTGCATACTCCCTCATATTTGGATCATTCCTCACTTTCTTCATTCAGTGCCCCATGTTATCAAATTACTGGTACAAATATATACACAGACACAGAAGTAAAGCTACATAGAAGGCCTTAAATTTATAGTCAGGGCTCTCATTTACTTATTTAAAATTTTCTGACTCTGAGCTGACTTTGTAGTCTTGGGACCAAGATAAATAAAAATAAGTAGGAAAATTACAACATAAAATGTTAAAAAGATATCTGGGTCTGGGAAAGGTTTGAAATAAATTCACAGAAATATGTGAGAATGGGCTCCACGTTTAGACCATTTTAGAGGTTTCAAAGTTTAGAGACAACACTGTTGTGATACTGCTAAATGTGTGAAGGGCTTGCCTTTTCCTTTTATAACCCCTGGCAAGGAGGTTCACATTCCAGCCATAAATCGACACTGAAATGTATCTCAAATTACAAAAGCAAAATAAAGTCGTTGGGACAATACCTAGTACAAACTGACTGAGGAGATATTTTGGAAACATTTGAAAAACTCTCCTCTGAGTATACACAGTAGGCACTCAAAGGGCAAGCCTGTTTCCAGATTTTTTTTTTTTTTTTTTCAGAAAAAATCTTAGCTTGTGAAACCAAAATGCGAAATTCTTCTTGTCCTACAATGTCGCCTCAGACTCTAAGTCAAAACAGTTCTGTTTTTCTCTGATTTATCTCCCCGGCTAAGATGACTTTGTCAATGCTCTGGGTTCTAAAGAGTTAATGATAACTAAAAAAGAGTATCTAGGTGTTTACTTACCAGACACACACTATTGTATATAAAGCAGATAAACAACAAGGACCTATGATATAGCACTGGGAACTATACTCAGTATCTTGTAATAACTTAAAATGGAAGAGAGTCTGAAAAAGACTTCCTGGTGGCTCAGCAGTAAAGAATTCACCTGCCAGTGCAGGAGATGTGGGTTTGATTGCTGGGTCCAGAAAATACCTCGGAGAAGGAAATGGCAACCCACTCCAGTATTCTTGCCTGGGAAATCCCATGGACAGAGGAGCTAGGCGGGCTACAGTCCATGGGGTCACAAACAGTTGGGCACAACTTAGGAGCTAAAAACAAGAAATACATATATACATGCATACATATATATATATATATACACACACACATATTCTCTATATCTATATTTTCTATACTTATATTCTGTCTATACCTATATATATATATACACACACACATATACATGTATAACTGAATCACTTTGCTGTACACCTGAAGCTGACACTACATTGTAAAACAATTGTACTTCCGTTTTTTAAAAAAATGGGTAAAGTATGCGCATGTGTTAGTCACTCAGTTGTGTCTGACTCTTTGTGAACCCATAGACTATAGCCCACAATGCTCCTCTGTCCATGGAATTCTCCAGGCAAGAATACTGGAGTGAATTGCCATTCCCTTCTCCAGGGGATCTTCTGACCCAGGGATTGAACCCTGGTCTCCTAAACTGCAGGAAGATCTTTACCATCTGAGCTACCAGGGCACATTATGATTAAGAATTCAGGAGATTACATCATGACCCCTTTGGGAGGAAATACATGCATTGGTGCAAGGGTGGCAATCTAGCTATTTTATGAAGATGTAGGTAAGACCCTGTGCCTTCACTGTGGACACTATAGATTGGGGTTGAATTCTTACTGGAAACCAAAATATTTTAGCAGTTCAAATATGTTACCATTTGCTTGACAATAATTCACTGTGTATTGAACTCCAAAATAAATCATCAATTATATCTGATGATAAGAATATACTCAAATATAAGATCAGATAAGAATATTGTTTGATAAACATAGTGGTCATGACCTTGGGATTTCAGATATTCAGATATCATCGCACCTTTAAGACACAGTCCCCAGGTAGCCTCTTTGTTTTCCTAGCTACAAGCCTTTGATATTTGTTTGAGGATTTAGTTAAGATTTTTCCCCTTTTTAAACCTACTAGGAAACCATTCTATTTCTTCTTGGCTGGTCATTTTCAAAGATGAAAGCATTCAGGCTATTCATTTTCTCCCATGAGTTGAGTCTTTATTTTGCAGAACTGAAGTTCCATAGAACATTTAAGTTCTCAGAGTTCTATGTGAAGTGTTGTTAGTGTAACAGATTTAGGAATGATTTTGTTTCAGAATTCCTCTTCCCTACTTGAAGGACCACATTCAGACCTAAGTTCAAGATGGAAGAAGAAAATGAAAATATTAATTACCCAGAGCTGCCTGGATCCTGACAGCTGCACTGAACGTGTGGGACACTGGTGGAGGCTTCCAAGGGACATCAATATTTATTATGAAGATATGTGTATTGATTGAGCTCTAAAATGATTCAAGTAATATATGCCATCCCAATAATTGAGTTCCATTCAAAAGAACACCAATGTAGCCACAATGAAAATTGAAAAAGACGATTTTGATTTATTAAATTACTCTATGCAGCCACAAGATATTGAACAAAGAGAGGAAAAGTTAATATAAGTCTAGGGTCTTGCTGCCTTAAAAAGAAGGACCAGAGATGTATTGTGCAGCATAAGTAAGAGAACTAAAACCAAGCAGGATCCTATGGGGCTCTGGGGCATGGAAGCCTTTCTGTCCGCCTCCAGCCTCCATGAACTCCTCTGAGTTCCAAAGAGCAGATTAGGACAGTCCATAATCCAGGGAATGGAGGGGATGCAGAGATGAGGGAGGAACTGCCAGGAAACTATACTGCAGCCTTGGGCATGGTCCTGATTCCACAAAACAATATCTTTAAGCCCTTTGTAGAATAAAACCAAACAGTGGCATTCTTCATACCAAAGAAGACCATTTGAGGCCAGAGTAAAGGAACCAGAGAAGCTCTAAGATTACCTGTTACACCTCCTAATATTATCAGCAATGCCACCCTTGAACCATTGCCATAAAACTCCTCACCAAACTCCCCTGGTTTGGGACACAGAGTTTTTGTGGGCAGGAGCCTGCTGTGTCCTCCTTCGCCTGGCAAAGAAATTAAGCTATTTTTTTCTACTTTACCCAAAGCTCTATCTCCAGGATTCAGCCTGGTACTGGTACACAGAGACCAAGCTTTCAGCATCAGGATCTGGCCCCACATTAGTTGGAGGATAGATGTTCTTTTGAATGAGAATTTGGTGGCCCTAAGGCCGACCATGAGGCAATATCTTCTTCCTTGAACAGCCCATCCCCTTTCATGTCCCTTGTCCCATAAGACCTTCCCTGATCACTCCAAGTTTTCTTTTTTCTCTTTGCTCTGAACTCCTACATCTGTGGGTGGATATGGTGATAAAGGTAGGTAACAGATTGAAATTCACATTTAAGAAAACTACGTAAAAATCCTCAACTAGCCAGAATTCCTCCACATACTGTGTATAAATACGGACAAATCTCATGTATATCATGTACATTCATGGAGGATATGAGGTCAGTTGGCATGTTTTAAAGGACTTTAAGAGTCCGTGTCACAGTCAATAAATTCGTCTCAGCTTTTTCCATTCTCTCTATCTTTAGTTACTAGTGCAAATTCATATTCAGATGGGGAAAGCTGCCTGTAATATTATAGAGATATCTATTATTAAAGAAACATATAATTAACTTCATAATACCATCATTACTAGATATAAAAGTAAACAGAAACAGGTTTAAAGGTAGATCAAAACAAAGAGATTTTATGAAACCATCAACCAAAAATGTTAACTTCCCCCAACTAACCTATCTTATTATTTTTGTTAATAGGGGTATATTGGGTTGAATGGTAGCCTCCAAAATGTAAATCCACCAAGAATCTTTAATATAACCTTATTTGGAAAAGGGGGTAGTTGCAGATGTAAGTTAAAGATCTTGAGATGAAATCATCCATCTCGAGATTGTTTTCCAAGTGAACTCAAAAATCTAATGACAAGGGTCCTGATGAGATCTAATGAAAGACACACAGAGAGAGGAGAAGGCCATATGAAGATAGAAACAGAGCTTAGAAGTATGAGGCCACAAGTTAAGGAGCCCTGGAGCCACCGAACCTGGAAGAAGCAAGTAAGTATCTGCCCCTAATGCCTTCAGAGGGAGCTTGGTCTTGCTGACACTTTGATTTCAGACTTCAGTCCCCAGAAATCTGAGAAAATAAAGCCACCACATTTGTAATAATCTGCTGTAGCAGCCCTAAGAAACTAATACTTCATGTTTTATTTTATTAAATGTCCCTCAATAAATGCAAATAAAGTATAATTAAAGACGAAGATTCTTCAACAAGGCATTAACAAACACATAGTGTTACCATGTGTCAGGCACTGTGTATGACTCTGAAGATACAGTAAATATTTTTAAATATATTCTCCTCTGAGACCCTCACGGACCTTACAGTGAAATCTGAAAAGATGTTTTTTCCCCCAGTCCCTGTAAAACAATGGAAAGAAATATCAGAGATTTTAAAGAGGAGAATATTACCTGGGGTGGGTGGATGGAGTTCTTTTGATATAAAAGTTCTTTTTTATCAGAACCAAGAGAAGACAATTTTAATGTGCAGAAAAGATATTGTCACTGAAGAACTCCACAAAGGCTTTAGAGACATTCAGTTCAAACCCAGACCTTATCAGTCCCCAAAGATGCAATTGTTTTCCATGTGCCCTGTTAATTACAAAGGAAAGAAGAACAAACCCGGACGAGAAAGACCTGAACGCTTTCCCAAGTAACTATCCTAATGAAAGAGATCTTTTCCACTAACGTATTCAAAGAATTAGAAAGTAAAAGTGGCTTCAAGTCTTCTGTTGTTTTTCTACATTTTCCAGATGATATTTTGCATTATGATGTGTCATCCCATGTTGTATCAATCACATTACAATATGTCACTTAATGTAACATAAAGCAAAATGATTGACACAATCTACTAGGGCTTGTCACAACATTGCATGTCAACCAGGACATTTTTATGGGTTTGGTAAAGAAAAAAATAAGTTAACATATTTCACAGAACATCGCATCCAAGGTGCAGCGGGGAGGGGGAAAAAAGGCTCCTTTGAAGATTTTTGCAACATTCCCGTGGAGGAAACTGATAAACATCTGCTAAGTAAATGGAGTCAAATGTCATCCTTGTACACATATCAAATGGGCACAATAAACTATTGCCATTCTGTCTCAGGTTCATGGTCAGCTCTTACTGCTCCCTGTTCTTGCTTGTCACAATTAATCCAAGACGCCTTATAAGATCACCTTTAAAGGAGGGAACAGAACTGTCAAACCAAAGGCTCACGTCTGAACCAAAGGAGACAGTACAGGTGGGCAGGACTTGGGAATCTTCTAGAAGCCATTATTAGTGCATATGTGGCTGCAGGAAACTACACAGAATGACTTATCAGAAAGGGGGAAGTTATTATGAGGATGTGGGGAGTTCTCAAGAAACAGAGGATAGGATAGAACTAGAAGTCTTGAAAGGACTAGAAGCAATAAATACAAATTCATCAGTATTCCCTCCTCGCTCCTGTTTCTGCTTCTCTGTCCCCCCTATTTCTTTTGGTCATTCTACTGCTGCTCATCCATCTGGTAGAATTCACCCTCCATGAGGATGAGCTTTACAAGATAGAGTCCCAACCACAAGGGAGATTTTAGTGCATATTTCTTGATTTCCTCTGTGGGATGTAGTTACCCCTCTGAACACTATTCCAGTTTCCCAGCCCACAGTGCTTGAGAGATGGACCTTACCTTTACTCTAACTGCTGCTGCTAAGTCACTTCAGTCATGTCCGACTTTGTGTGGGAAACTCAGTTGGCTTCAATCAACCAGTGGATTCCATGTCCCTGGCCAGTGATTGGTTCACGGAAAGACATGGGCCTAAATAGCTACAATTAGACTGAGTCTAGGAAAGACTTGTCTAGACAGCTAGGACATGGTCTCGCTGTTCTCCTCCGGGTCTATCTGAGTGAGATGTGAGTTTGGAGCTCTTGTCACCTGCTACCACAAAGGGAGTAACCTAGAAGTCTGAGCCAACTCAAAGGAAAGGAAGCCAAGACTTGGCTGACATCATTTTTGAGTCCTCCATCAAATCACTCCAGCAGCCCAAGTTTCTTTGTGAGCAGTTTGGGTACATGAGTCAACAAAATACCTTTATGCTTAAGACAGTATATTAAGTTTTCTATTCCTTGAAACCAAAAGAATACCAGCCTATGTCAAGGACCAAATTACTATCTTCAGAAAAAAGTCTCTAGCCAACCTAGCTTGAGCCAGCCAGTCTAATTAATTAGCATGTCAAGAGTACAACCATACTTGCTAGGTGCCAACGTTCATGGACCAGGTGGGAGGAGAATTCTCAGAAAAGGGGGAAGGGTGGCATCTTGAATAAAATCTATTACCAGTGAAGATACCCATTTACTGGGTAAGTCTGGATACATAGGCCTCTCTGCTTGTGTTTTTTTGTTCTGTTTTGTTTTGTTTTTAATTTTTAAGCTGGTTTGTCATATCTCTGCACTTTAAATTCTTCCTGGTATGTCAATGAGGGATGAATTGACTACTCACTCTAAATAGGTTTTCATACCTCACAGACAGGTTTTCATAAGAACGATACATCCAGATGACTTTTGACATTTTTCACAACTCTTCCTTTCTCTCCCTCAGCTGCTACTGTTTGTGCATGGAGGAAAACAAGGGGAAAAAATTAGATTCTTCAATTTTATGATTGCACATTCCCTCCTTACCCCACATTCCAAGCTTCTATGGAAATACTCCTCTAAGAACATTCTCTTTCAAGGTTGGTCATGTGGTTCATCCCCTACTGCTGGAGGTGCAAAGACTCAGTCTTTCTGGCCTTTCCAGATGAAACTTTGACATGATGTAGCAAGAGATTCGGACACTACTGAGTGACTTCACTTTCACGCATTGGAGAAGGAAATGGCAACCCACTCCAGTATTCTTGCCTGGAGAATCCCAGGGACAGAGGAACCTAGTGGGCTGCTGTCTATGGGGTAGCACAGAGTCGGACACGACTGAAGCGACTTAGCAGTAGCAGCAGAAAGAGGTTTAAAACTGCTCATACCCTTAATGGAAAGAATTTCTCTTGGAATTTTACAAGAAGCAAAAATCAGAATCATGCATACAGAATTGTGAGCTCTGTTTATTCAACTGTTTTGCTCTTCCACATTATTTTTATTGAAATATAATTGATATACAATATTATATAACTTACAGGTATATAATATAATGATGCACAATTTTTAAATGTTATACTAAATTCATAATTATTATAAAATATTGGCAATATTCCCTGAGTGTTTTGCTTGTTTCAAATAATTTTTAAAACCTGGCTCTGTTGCACAATGGATAGTGCATTGAACTTCTAAAATAGTGATTAGAAACTGGGAACAACTGAATGTTAAAAAACATTGACCTTGTTAAATAAAGTATGATTTATCCTTTTGACAGGATTCTATCAATATTAAACAATTAAACTCTTATTTGGGAGAAACACTTAAGGAAATGGAAAAATGCATGTGAGGCACAAGTGAAAGAGGCAGTTACCACAATATATACACAACATGATGATCAGTTCCACATACATTCACATAAACTCAGACTGGAAAGAAACTGGTATTGATTGTGGTTACCTCAAGATTCTCAAGAGTAGAATTATGAATGGACTTTTTCTTTTTGACAGATTTTTCTACATTTTTCAAATGAATGCACAGTGAATAAATACCACTTTTAAAATCTGCAGGGGTATTAAGAGCTCATCCTATTTTTGTGGATGTGAAATATAGTTCGTTCTCTAAATTTTGGTTTTAGAGACAGTAAAAGCATGTCAACATAACATAGTTCTGAGACAATATCAATGCTCCACACTTCAGTCATACTGAAGACAATCTAAGAATAGCTGAAAACAACAAAAACAAACATTACCCACATAAGTAAGGAAAGGGTTTTGTTGTTGTATTTCCTAGCTGAAGAATTTTATTTTTAGCAGAACAGTGTTCACTTTCATTTCTATGTTTGAAACGCCTCCAAATCAAAGGTCAGAACAACTTCCTTTTTGTATCACTGTATTATGGCAGCTGTATGATTTATAACTCTGATTATATTTTTATCTCCTCCAATATGCTAAAGCGAGTGAGGTCAGAGATTCTGCTTTCACTCCGTTTCCTTGTTTTGGTGGCTTGAAGTCAAATTATTCATATTATTTTAATGCAGTTTTGTTTAGCTTAATTATATACTGAAAGTCTGGTACACATAATTAATCAATGCATTGCTAGTGACTGTTGAACAACCCGTATCTGTTGGAAATTTTATTACAAAATACCGGATGTGAGGGGAAGGCTGACAGGAACAGATGAGAGAGAAAAACCATGCCATCTCTTCCTCAGACCAGCGTTATCAAAGCGGTGGTGTGTGTTGAGAGAAATCAATTTAGTTTTACAGATTTGTCCTCACTTCTGGAAAACCCAAAATATATCTTCTATTGTTCTTTCTCCTACCAGGCAAACACACCCAAAAGACCTGCCTCAAATATTTTTACTTCACTTTACACAGGTAAAAAGATGTATTGTTGTGCAGATCACACAAAAATCGTAGGCACTATTGGTGTGATTATATAACCCAGCACTTTCTCAAAACCTTCATCTTCTCCCCAGTATTCAATCATTAGTCTTGATGCCTTCTCCTTTCTTCCATAGGAGAAAGTGGGGGAGAGAAATGGCACTGCAAATTTTTTTTCCCAATAAAGGTCTTTTGTTGTTTGTTTGCTTCCTTAGACTTCATGGACTTTTAAGGAACTCTATTTTAAGAATGTGTTTAAATTTATTTTTAAATTTTAAAGTTTGCTTCATCATACATTGCCATGAGGAGGTGATAGACATTAGCATCTAGTGCTTTCTTTAAATTAGTTTTTATTGGAGTATAGTTGCTTTATAATGTTGTATTAGTTTCTCCTGTACAGCAAAATGAATCCACCGTACACCTACATACATTCCCTCCCTTTTAGACTTCCTTCCCAATCAGGTCACACAGAGTGTTAAGTAGAGTTCTCTGTGCTGTACAGCAGGTTCTCATTAGTTATCTATTTTATACACAGTATATTTTGAGCACCTCTTTTAATGATAAAGTTCCATTTGCCCATCATTTAACTATCTTTACCCACTGCCTCCTGGAAACCAGGCACCTGGCTCGGCTGTAAGTTTCATTTGATACAAAATAAGGATGCTTGTTTCTACTCTGAAAGCGCTTACAGGAGAGTGACGGAATAACCAAATAAACCCAGGGCTACATGTAGTGAGACAAGTGTTGTTACCAAGGAGGGCAGGGGTCCATCCAGCACCCCTGTGATCCAGGAAGGCTTCCCTGAGGAGGTGACACTTGACAGCATTTCAAAAGATAGATATCAGGCAGCTGGGATGTAAAGAGCAGCTCTTTAATTTCCTGGTTCCTCAGTGATTCTTACAGAATTATTATCTCCATTCCATAAATGAGAATCCTGAGTTGCAGAGAGGTTAAAAGATGAACAGTGTTACATGCCCAGAGAGTAAAATGTCTGGCTGCAAACAAGCAGCCTATATGCCGACCTTTGCCCTTCCCACCAAGTTGAAACAAAGAACCCGTCGTTTTGCTAGGGTGTGCAATGCCACACAAAGGCACTTCCTAGAAAGCGCGTTATTTGTAAATAAAGATCTTTATTACCTCTTAGAGATACCAAGTGAACTTAAAAAACTGCTTCCTCCAAGCACTTTTCTCAGCCAAAACCAACGCAGCACACGTTAAACACCAGCCCGAGACGATGATAACAGGGAAACTGGGAATCCCAACACACATGTTCTTTTCATTCCCCTGAAACGCTGATCATTGTGTGGTAGGCTCCTGGGCACTGACCTGGTTGTTTCTCCATTTTGCATAACCTCAGTCTTGCACCTGCAACCAAGTCCCTTTTCTCTTCTGCTTCATTGTTATGGTCATTGCCACAATTCAGCAAAAAAGAAAATATGTCTGTACTAACGCGTCACTTTATTTTGTACTTACTAAAAAGGAGAGGGAGAAAGAGACAAGACAGGACTGAAACTAGCAGAAATTAATTCTATTTGACAAAAGGCAACAAAATTACAAAGCAGTCAAATTCCACAGAAGTCAACCAAATATGAAAAGGCTGGGATCCAAATATGCTTCTAATAGAACCATTGGCTTTAAGAGCAGTCTGTGGCCAGAATGATTCACCATCCCAGGTCCCAGACACGTTTCAACTACTTCAAGAAACAGAGACTGGAGCCTTAAGTAGGACATCTGGATTTGGTCACCATCGTGATGGTGACTCCCTGTCACTACTGAGCTGGTTTTCCAAAGTGAAGACCCCATCAAAAATGGAGGGCAAGCCTCAGAATGGGAAGACCTGACACTCTCAGAAACATGTAAAGGATGTGTGGAGCCCATTCCTGGGCTCCCCATAGGTCAGAAATGCGCCCGTCGCAACTTCATCTTGTCACACCTTATACACTACTGATACTATGTATAAACTAGATAATTAATGATTGCCTACTGTAGAGCACAGGAAACTCTACTCAGTGCTCTGTGGTGATCTAAACAGGAAGGAAATCCAAAGAAACAGGGGATATAGGTATACATATAGCTGATTCACTTTGCTGTACAGCTGAAACTAACACAACATTGTAAAGCAGCTATATTCTAATACTTTTTTAAGCAACTATAGGAAAAAAGCAGCAGAATATTGCCAAAAAAATTTAATAAAATAAAGTGTGAGAATGGGAGGGAAAAGAAAATGTTTCCAGAGACCAATAATAACATTTATATTAAGGTTTCCATTCTCTCCTCAATACAAATGTCATCTCATAGCTGTTGTTTGTGGTGTTGTTTTAACTTTACTGTTAAAAAAAATTTTAAGCAAGTGTAATTGAGTCAAACTGCAATTTGAACGCAATCAGTTAGAAATGAGTATGAATACAATCTCTCAATCATTTGTCTTATTCAAAAATTTGTGTTTAAAAAAAAAAACAGGAAAGAATTATTTACCAGCAAGGTATTCCCTGTGTGTTGGAGAATCACTACTCTGCTATTCGAGACTGTTAAACATGAACACACCACCATGTAACCAATGAAAAGACACCCTGACCTCTTTGTGGTGTCATTCATGGTCCTTGCTCTGTACCAAGACACTGTCTACTCCCAATGGGCCAAAGAACCCCACCTGATGACCCTTTTATCCTTAACCTATCAAGCATCATTTATAATATATTGGTGTTCTGTATGCCTCTCCTAAGAGGGCTTGCCAGGTGGAGACAATGATAAAGAATCTACCTGCCCATGCAGGAAATGCAGGCTCAATCCCTGGGTTGGGAAAATCCCCTGGAATAGGAAAAGGCAACCCATTCCAGTATTCTTGCCTAGGAAATCCCATGGACAGAGGAGCTTGGCAGGCTACAAAAGGTGTCAGGCAGGGTTGCAAAGAATCAGACACCACTGAGCACATGCACGGATCCTAAGCGTTGAAATGCAATTGAAGATTAGAAAAAAAAAAAAAATGGAATATTATTTATTAGCTCTATTCATTCCAGAATAAACCCACATCTGAATAAAGAAGGGAATGATATCACTTACAAAACAAAAATAGATTCAGACATGAAAGACAAACTTATGGTTACCAAAGGGGAAAGGGGGTGCAGGAGAGATAAATTAGGGGTATGTGATTAGTATACCTATAACTATATATAAAATAGATCATCTAAACAGCAAGGTCCTCCTGTATAGCACAGGGAACTATATTCAACATCCTGTGGTAAACGATAATGGAAAATATTTTTAAAGTGTGTATGTTTATAAGTCTATAACTGAATCGCTTTGCTGTACAGCAGCGATTAATGCAACATTATAAATCAACTATACTTCAATAAAATAAAATTTTAAAAAATAGATAACCAACAGGGACCTTCTGTATAGCACAGAGAACTGTACTCAATATTTTGAAAAAACCCATAATGGAAAAGAATCAGAAAAAGAACATATATATCCATATAAATATACATGTGTACATATAACTGATTCACTTTGCTGTACACATGAAACTAACACACCATATATTAATTTTACAAATATAGTAAATCAACTGTATTTTAATTAAGGAAAGAATGAAAGGAGAACAAGAGTAGAAAGATATCTGGGGGCATGATGGGAGTTGGGGTGGGGTGTGCACACGCATATACACGTGTTCACACGCTCCATCCCTCCTGCATATGCTAATCCCGACCCCTGGTCCTGAAGAAAGACAAAACATGATCCTCGCTCATTTACAGTTAATCTCAAAGGTTAATTTTGTTGCCTCTACGCTGTAAACAAAGAAGAGATTTCTTCCCTGGCACAGGGCCTTTTGCCATCCGCGAAACAGAGAAGAAAGTCAGTGCGTCCTGAGGATTAAGGAGAGGTCGGAAGATCCGAAGGACCTGGTGCTGACAGATACGCTTATTAAAAAGCGAGCTCTGGTGGCCAGGCTGCCGCTGACGGCCTGACACGGCCAGACTTCAGAGGACCAGCACACAATCAGCGGCCTGTGTTGCTCCAGGGACAGCGGGCACGAGGGAGCCTTTTCTAATTTGTCAAAGTTGTATCTAATTCCACAGAACAAAGTTCGCAAAGAGAGATGAGCAGAATCCACAAATTATTGTTCATTCACCGAGCCAGAGATGGAGAGATAGAAGCCCCGCACAGCTAGGGTTTTGTCAGGTAACTTGACCCCTGCCAGGAGGCTTTGGGTAATTCGGCCTTGTGGGCATAAGAGTTTCCCTTGTTTTTTGTTTAATAGGATTATTTCTCAGAATATTAAAAAGATAGCATCAACATCTTTCAGTGGCCCCATAAACTATCTCTGGAAATATAAAAAGAATGGTTCAGGTGGCTTCCTTACTCCTGATAGGAGGGACTTTTGTTCTCTCACAAAGCCAAAGGTTAAAAAATGTGGTTTGGTGAGGGGCGTGCCTGGAGCAAACAAAGCAAAATGTGAAGTGTTCTGGAAAAGATAACGTTGTTCAAACTTACCTTGCCCATCGAAACTGTTGCTTGGAAAATGAGACTGACTTAGAAGTTCAAACTCTGCAAATTAAGGGGTTGTTTCCCAAAGGGAAAACAGAGACACTGATAGTTTCTCTGTGTCTGAAATGGCCACAAAAGAAAACACATTCTCCAAAAGAAAATATATTGAACAATCTGGAAGTCTCCAAGAAAATATAGCCTTTGTGTTGGTAAGGAGCAGTGCATCTGAGTAGAAGCAGATACAGATCTTCCAGGAGCTCTGTTGATCCAAGTCTACCCAGGAACCAGGGTAGTGAAGCCAAGCCACCCATGCTGGTGGCTTTTCCATAGCAATACCTGAAGGGTTCTTGTAACTCAGTGCTTTAAAATGATTTAAGGAAAAAAAAAAAAGAGGATGGGGAAGAACTGGACTCACGCAATGGAATGCACCGCATACCACCACTAAACAGTTCACGTACACGTAAAATACAACTCACCAGTGGGTAGAATCAGAGTCTGAGTCAGGCCTAGATACCCATCCCTCCTCAAAAGTTCAGTGAGGGTCTTCCCTGATGGTCCAGTGGCTAAGACTCTGCACTCCCAGTGCAGGGGACCTGGATTCAACCCCTGGTCAGGGAACTAGATCCCACATGCTACAATTAAAGAGTTTGCATGTCGCAACTAAAGAGCTCATATGCTGCAATGAAGACGGAAGATCCTAAGTGCCACAACTAAGACCTGGAGTGGCCAAATAAGTAAATAAATAAAAACATATTTTTTTAAAGTTGTTTGATGGTACTCTGTCTAGAGGTTGTCTTGATCTCCAGGAAGCCCCACCTTCATTTGTTGATTAAGTCTTCATCTTACACCCGGTCTCACTCAAACTGGTCATATCTTTTTCACCCCAAAACCAAGATTTTCAGGTCAGATACTTACAATTCATAGAAATTCACTACTTGCCTTATACTGAATTCACCACTGGGGCATTAGGGCTCTAGATAGGTTCTCACTGCAAAGAACATGAAAGTGTAGCCATGACACTTTCAAGTCATGGAAGAGAGCAAACGTGACTCTCTTCCAACACCGTGGGCTCAGCTAATTGCTATTGCAGAATTTGTTCTGCCAAACCCCTTCCCCAACTATTAGGAGACCGGCATTCAGGGTCATCCTACTTTTAGGCAAGAAAAAGAAAAACCTCCAGGTGAAACATAGCTGAAAGACAGTTCTTAATTAGAAACGTTTACCTTTCTCCTGCTCTTCTCCATCAAGCAATCCTTTGGATGCAAGACCAGAGGTTAAAGGAGAATCTTGTTTATTGTACTCACAAAGTTAGGCCTTGGGGAAGCATCCTGGAATAGTGGATAGGACCTGGGATTTTTAAGATCTATTTTAAATCCTGACTAGGGTAATTCCTTGCTATGAGACCTGGGACATAAGTCCAACCATATCTGAGACTTTGTTTTCTCATACTAAGTGGAGCTGAAAATAATGCTTCTTCATTTGGAGGGTTGATGTGAAAAATGAACTAGGTATGTGAGGATACCTTGTAAAATATTCTATAAATATTACCTGCTGTGTTTGCATGGTCATTTGGTTTTTTGTATGATTATTATTAACTGTTTGGCCTCATTAGCAAGTTATGTCCCCACAAGGTCAGTCGACATCACAGCCTTAACCCTTATAAGACATTTTTCCCTTCGCATTTAAATAACATGTGAGGGTGGGATTTTCACACCCCAATCTTTGAAAATATAAAATAAATGTTTATATGGAAAGCAACTTTGCCATTTTGATGATTTTTGGTCAAATTAAAAAAAAAATGTTTCAAACCAGGTGTGTAGAACTGGGCAGAGGACTTGTTTATAAGAAAACCCACCTGCATGATAATGTTTTGTGGTATTTATTTACCTTTCTCTTCTCCATCTTATAAAAGGGTTTTGAGAGAGTTTAAAATATAAGGCACAAAGATCAAAAAACTGAAAAATCATTGGCGTGGCATGCACGCTCAGTTATTTCCAACTCTTTTCAACACCACAGACTAGCCCACCAGGTTCCTCTGTCCATGGGATTCTTCAGGCATGAATACTGGAATGGGTTGTCATTTCCTCCTCCAGGGGATCTTCCTGACCCAGGGAGTGAGCCTGTGTCTCTTGCATCTCCTATATTGGCAGGCAAATTCTTTACTACTACACCATGGCCTGGGAAGCCTGAAAATCATTAAAATGAGTAAAAAGAGACAGAAAAATAAGTCAGTCTACGTTAAAGCAAATTTCTGCAGCTAAGCACAGAAGTTAGCTATGAGGCTGCTGCTGCTGCTGCTAAGTCGCTTCAGTCATGTCCGACTCTGTGCGACCCCATAGACGGCAGCCCACCAGGCTCCCCCATCCCTGGGATTCTCCAGGCAAGAACACTGGAGTGGGTTGCCATTTCCTTCTCCAATGCATGAAAATGAAAAGTGAAAGTGAAGTCGCTCAGTCGTGTCCGACTCCTAGCGACCCCATGGGCTGCAGCCTACCAGGCTCCTCCATCCATGGGATTTTCCAGGCAAGAGTACTGGAGTGGGGTGCCATTGCCTTCTCCGAGCTATAAGGCTACTGACAGTCAAAATAGGCAGGATTGTGAGTGATGTGGCTTTCCTTTTCATTAGAAAACCTCAGCAGGAGAAAGGCATTTCCTGACTAATTCTGGAAGAGATTTTTCACAGGAGTCTTCCCATGACTGATTTCAAACATAAAAGATCTTCATAAAAGGTCTTCCAAACATGGCCACTTTTTACTGGTTATCTGCCCTATTAAGAGGGACTGTGAGTTTGGAAACCCAGTTTGAAAAATATGTTTGCTATTTGCAATAAACACTATTAACTCTTGACTCATTATATATCTTACTGTAATTTATATTTTCAGTAATGATGAACTTATATAATACAAGTTTTACAACAAACTTGTTTTGTTTGTTTTAATTAGCTGAAATACATTGAGTTCTCACTATGAGCGAGGCAAACACTAAGCCCTTTATCTACATTGACTCATTTAATGCTCCCCCAAATCTTATGATACATGGACTATTATTTCACTCATTTTACACATGAGAAAATTGAAGTGTACAGAGGTAAAGAATTTTTCCCAAGGTTATACAATGTGCAAGTCATCGTGGAGTTTGAACTTGAAGCCAGTCCAAGGTTATCTGCCAGACCCCTTAGCACTGTGCAAACTCACCTTACACACTTTCAGATAGTTTTTATAAGGACTTCAACTAACCATCAAATGAATGCAAAAGTGTATTACAGTTGATCGGAAAATCAAGTTACCAGTCAATGCGTATTCTATATCATACACTGAGAATTTATAAGAGGTTAATGTTATGGAGGGCTTCCCTGATGGCTCAGTGGTAAAGAATATACCTGCCAATGCAAGAGATGCAGGTTCTATCGCTGGGTCAGGAAGGTCCCCTGGAGAAGGAAATAGCAACCCACTCTAGTATTCTTGCCTGGCAAATCCCATGGACAGAGGAGTTTGGCAGGCTGCAGTCCATGGGGTCACATGGGGTAAGACATGACTTAGCAACTAAATAACAGTAACAAAGTTCATGGAGGAAGAAAGGGATGTTATTCCTAGTCAGCCTGTTGCTGAGACTAAACAGCCAATCAGGGAACCTGAGGAGAAATGAAAGCACTTCATTTGAAAGTTGGGTTCGAAGTCCCCTGGATGTCTGCTTTGCTTCTCTAGAAGGTCAAGTAGCCCGTCTCCCTTGTGCTACAAGTTTACCCTTCCAGAGTTAGAGCCCTGTGTTAAGTAAGATGTGTGACCTTCGATTCTGGTCCTTGCCCACAGTGAGGTCACATCAGCAAGCTGGCGAGCATCACTGTGTACATTGATCACCTCCAGCAACACACATGTTATGATTTTAACTGACTTTCAGTCATCTAAAAAAAAAGTTTTTAAGTTATTATGAAGGAGAACTAGATCATGGTGCTTTAAAATTCTACAATTGTATGATTCTATGACCCAGTCTTCTTCCCCTGGCAAATTTAACAAGGTTGTAAAAATTCCCTTTCCTCAAATCTAAACAAAATATTACTTTATACAAGAACACCCAAAGGTGGAATATCTCTTTTCTTTTGCCTTCTTCTCAAGTCAAGTCAAGTGAAAGTCACTCAGTCATGTCTAACTTTTTGCAACCCAGTGGACTACACAGTCCATGGAATTCTCTAGGCCAGAATACTGGAATGGGTAGCCTTTCCCTTTTCCAGGGGATCTTTCCAACCCAGGCATTGAATCCATGTCTCCTGCATTGCAGGCGGATTTTTTACCAGCTGAGCCACAAGGGAAGCCCAGGAATACTGGGGTGGGTAGCCTATCCCTTCTCCAGTGGATCTTCCCAACCCAGGAATCAAACCAAGGTCTCCTGCATTCCAAGTGGATTCTTTACCAACTGAGCTATCAGAGAAACCCTTTATCAGGGAAAACCTTTGGGGTAGCCTTTAGTTTTTATACTCATTTTTGAGGGCACTAGAAGGCTTATCAGGTGGGGCTTGTGGTAAAGAACCCAACTGCCAATGCAGAAGACATAAGAGTAAGGGTTCAATCCCTAGGATGGCAAGATCCCCTGGAAGAGGGCATAGCAACCGACTCCATGGAGTCACAAAGAGTTGGACATGAATGAAGTGACTTAGCACAGCACAGCACACATGAGGACATTAGATAAATTAATTCTCCAAAGTGTGAAGAAAGCTAAAGTATGTTGTCTAGAGTAAGATGGAAAGAATTATGAAGTTTATAAAATTATAAATTTTACCTGAACAAGGAACAAAATGTGTGTCTTTTACTCCATCATTCAAAGGTACTGTCTTTGAAATGCAAAAGTCATCTTGACATCTCTAACCATCTAATTCCCTGAATCTAATCATGCTAAGTCCTATACAATTCTTCCTTCCTAAATCTCTCTCTGAGATGCACTCAAAGAGTCCTCTGACTCTCCCATAGCATCTCTCACAATCTGTTTCATATTAAAGTTATTTACATCTATCTTCCATACTAGATCTTTTGGACTGGGGTGCCCTGGAGCCTGATTTGTCTTTGTATCTCAAGCAGCATGTAGCACACAAAATCTGTACTTCAAGTACCCTGTACTTCTCCCCCCACCCCCAATCCCACACACACTGAACACACACACAGAGTTGTTTCTCTCTTCTAAGCCTTTCTTTTTTATTCCTGTTCCTTTCAACCCAGTGTCCTCACCTCCTACCTTCTCTCCATCATGAAACCCTTCTTATCCTTTCAGCTCAACTTTTGTTCCCTATTCCCACCCACACTTCCTGCAGGGTTCCATTCTCTGCATGAGAGCACAGTGAGTATCTCACACTGTCAAACTTTTTCCAGATCCTTCTTACCTTTCTACCTGATTGTAAAGTTCTTGAGGGATAGAATCATCTTCATCTTCATCCACATCATCTTCATCCTAGTCTGCCTAGCACCTGCTACAGTGATATGGACACTCAAAATGACTCGTGAAATGGAACCAGCTTGAATCATAAGGATCAAACTCAAGAGTAACGTTCCTGAGGTAAGAGATAGATGGGCCCCTGGGCTGGACAGCTGGAATTTGTCAGATGGAGTAAAATTCAAGCTTTGTTATCACCCAGACACCCCAAGGGCAAAGCTAGTGGCAGAAGCTGAGCTTCGCTAAAATAAAGAGATAGGTGCCCACCCCTGAGGTCAAGGAAGACTTCCCTGTCTGCACACGCACAGGAAGGCTTCTTGGGGGTCAGAAAAGAAATGGGCCACACCCCATAATAAGTGTGGACATCCACACACAGGACTCTGCAGTAGGATCCACCTTAGAAAAGTTATGGACACATCTTAGGAAGGGTCCAAGGCCCAGGCAGTTGTGAAGAAAGAAACAAAATAATTGGCCAAATATAAATAAACTGACTCAATGGACATGAATCTGAGTGAACTCCAGGAGTTGGTGATGGACAGGGAGGCCTGGCGTGCTGCGACTCATGGGGTCGCAAAGAGTTGGACACGACTGAGCAACTGAACTGAACTGAACTGAACTGAACTGAACTGAAATAAAGACCTGGAAGAACTGTGCTATATTAATGATTTAAATCACCTTCCTACTGCACCCCTCCTCACTCAGGAGGCCCATTTTCCTCCTCAGGTGTGTATTTCTGCCTTGCTTCTGGCTTATCATATTCCTCCTCCATCAGGACACCCCACATTCCTCACTGGGTGTGCATTTCTGCCTTGCTTCTGTCTTAAATAAACTGTTTCTCTGTGTACTCTCCCATACAGAGCATTGGAGCTTCAGCTTCAGCATCAGTTCTTCCAGTGAATATTCAGGGTTGATTTCCTTTAGGACTGACTAGTTTGATCTCCTTGCTGTCCAAGGGACACTCAAGAATCTTCTCCAGCACCACAGTTTGAAAGCATCAGTTCTTCCATGCTCAACCTTCGTTATGGTCCAACTCTTACATCCATACATGACTACTGGAAACACCATAGCTTTGACTGTATGGACCTTTGTCAGCAAAATTGTATCTCTGCTTTTTAATACATTATCTAAGTTTGTCATTATCTAAGAACTGACTCATTGGGAAAGACCCTGATGCTGGGAAAGATTGAAGGCAGGAGGAGAAGGGGACAACAGAGGATGAGACAGTTGGATGGCATTGCCAACTCGATGGACATGAATTTGAGCAAGCTCCAGGAGTTGGTGATGGACAGGAAAGCCTGGCATGCTGCAGTTCATGGGGCTGCAAAGAGTCAGACACGACTGAGCAACTGAACTGAACTGAAGTCTGTCATAGCTTGTCTTCCAAAGAGTAAGCATCCTTTAATTTCATGGTTGCAGTCGCCATCTGCAGTGATTTTGGAGCCCAATAAAGGAAAATCTGTCACTGTTTCCATGTTTTCCTCCTCTGTTTGCCATGAAGTGATGGGACCTGATGCCATGGCCTTAGTTTTTTGAATGTTGAGTTTTAAGACAGCTTTTTCACTCTCCTCTTTCACCTTCATCAAGAGGCTTTTTAGTTCCTTTTCGTTGTCTGCCATTAGATTGGTATCATCTGCATGTCTGAGGCTGTTGATATTTCTCCAGGCAATCTTGATTCCAGCTTTTGCTTCATCCAGCCAGGCATTTCACATGATGTACTCTGCATAGAAGTTAAATAAGTGGGTGACAATATACAGCCTTGTCATACTCTTTTCCCAATTTTGAACCAGTCCATTGTTCCATGTCTGGTTCTAACTCTTGCTTTTTGACCTTCATACAGGTGTCTCAGGAGACAGATAAGGTGGTCTGGTATTCCCATTTCCACCAGTTTGTTGTTATCCACACAGTTGAAGGCTTTAGCATAGTCAATGAAGCAGAAGTAGATGTTTTACTGGAATTCCCGTGCTTTCTCTATGACCCAATGGATGTTGGCAATTTGATCTCTGGTTCCTCTGCCTTTTCTAAATCCAGCTTGTACATCTGAAAGTTCTTGGTTCACATACAGCTGAAATTTAACTTGAAGAATTTTGAGCATAAACTTGCTAGCATATGAAATGAGAACAATTGTACAGTCATTTGAACATTCTTTGGCATTGCCTTTCTTTGGTATTGGAATAAAAACTATCCTTTCCAGTCCTGGGGCTACTGCTGAGTTTTCCAAATTTGCTGACAATATTGAGTGCAGTACTTTAATAGCATCATCTTTAAGGATTTGAAATAGCTCAGCTGGAATTCCATCACCTCCACTGGCTTTGTTTGTGGTGATATTTTCTAAGGCCCACTTGACTTCACACTCTAGGATGTCCAGCTTCAGGTAAGTGACCACACCACTGTGGTTATCTGGGTCATTAAGACCTTTTTTGTATAGTTCTTCTATGTACTCTTGCCACCTCTTCTTAACCTCTTCTGCTACTGTTAGGTCCTTGTCGTTTCTGTCCTTTATTGTGCCCATCTTTGCATGAAATTTGCCCTTTAGTTCAGTTCAGTTGCTCAGTCGTGTCCAACTCTTTGCAACTCCATGGACTGCAGCACACCAGGCCTCCCTGTCCATCACCAACTCCCAGAGTTCACCCAAACTCATGTCCATTGAGTCAGTGATGCCATCCAACCATCTCATCCTCTGTCATCCCCTTCTCCTCCTGCCCTTAATCTTTCCCAGCATCAGGGTCTTTTCCAATGAGTTAGCTCTTCGCATCAGGTGGCCAAAGTACTGGAGTTTTCAGCTTCAACATCAGTCCTTCCAATGAACACCCAGGACTGATCTCCTTTAGTATCTCCCTTGGTGTCTTCAATTTTCTTGAAGGGATCTCTGCTGCTGCTGCTGCTAAGTCGCTTCAGTTGTGTCCGACTCTGTGCGACCCCATAGACGAAAGCCCACCAGGCTCCCCCGTCCCTGGGACTCTCCAGGCAAGAACACTGGAGTGGGTTGCCATTTCCTTCTCCAATGCATGAAAGTGAAAAGTGAAAGGGAAGTCGCTCAGTCATGTCCGACTCTTAGCGGCCCCATGGACTACAGCCTACCAGGCTCCTCCATCCATGGGATATTCCAGGCAAGAGTACTGGAGTGGGGTGCCATTGCCTTCTCCAGAAGGGATCGCTAGTCTTTCCCAATTTATTGTTTTCCTCTGCTTCTTTGCATTGTTCACTTAAGAAGGCTTTCTTATCTCTCCTTGCTATGATCTGGAACTCTGCATTCAGTTGGGTACACCTTTCTTTTTCTCCTATGTCTTTAGCTTCTCTTCTATTCTCAGCTATTTGTAAGGTCTCCTCAGACAACCACTTTGCCTTCTTGCATTTCATTTCTTTGGGATGGGTTTGGTCACTGCCTCTTATACAATTTTACAAACCTCCATCCATATTTCTTCAGGCACTCTGTCCAGCATATCTAATCCCTTGAATCTATTTATCTCCTCCACTGTATAATTATAAGGGATTTGATTTAGGTCAAACCTGAACGGCCTAGTGGTTTTTCCTACTTTCTGCAATTTAAGCCTAACTTTTGCAATAAGGAGCTCATGATCAATTCCTGGGCAGGAAACTAAGATCTCTCTTCAGTATCGCTCATTGCTTTCCCTCCACGATCATTATCCTGAATTTTTCAGACCAGTTGCCAGAAGACCAGTTGGGACCATTCACCTATTGTTATATGTCACCCAATACCTTGGATACATGAATGCTGAGTTGAGGACAAACGTGAACAAGGCTTCTCTGGTGATTCAGATGATAAAGAATCCGCCTGCAATGCAGGAGACCCTGGTTCGATTCCTGGGTCAGAAAGACCCCCTGGAGAAGGGAAAGGCTACCCACTCCAGAATTCTGGCCTGGAGAATTCCATGGACTGTATAGTCCATGGGGTCGCAAAGAGTTGGACATGACTGAACGACTTTCACATGAGCATGAATCAACAGGAAACCCATTTCAAGAAATCTGACTGCATTATGGGTTACACAGCCCAGTGGCAACATGAGAGAAGAAGGGAAAAGACCAAGCCTAATGCTCATAGAAATTCATAGGCAGAAACTTAAGAAATACCACAAAATGAGCCACATGTTGTTTTCCAGTAAATCATCAGCAACTCTGTTGGGAGGAGCCCAAAATGCTGCTCCATGGCAGGACATCAAAGGAACTCAGTTGCCCTTAAGAATATGTCTTATGTTCTCTTTAATGACATGGAAACTCCTGGAACACTGGCCTTTCTGCCCCTCAGGTAGCTTCAACCCTTACTTCTGAAAAGTCTTCAGAAGAAGGACATAACTCATCCACAAGCACTGAAGCTATTCCTCTGGTCTCCAAAGCATGATATTAATCTCCCATTTTTCTGTGCACTACAATTTAAAAAATCTTCCCCAGAGATATTTGATAGCTGGACAGATGATTCCGTAATTCTTTACTTAGATGAAAAGAAAAGGTTGTGTGAAATCTTCAGATGGAATTTCCACCCCTTCCCTTTTTATTTGATCAGATTAAAATGGTTTCAGTGTTTTTAGAGAGGGTTCCTCTTAAGAAGATGCAAATTTATACCATCTTTCTGCATTCTTAGGATCACATGCTCTGCTAAAAAATCCACACTCTGCTTCAGTTACACACACGTAATTCTTCTTGACCTAGATGGAGCGGAATACTCACAGAAAATTGAGAATTCAGATCAGTTTGAAAGCCAAGGAAAGAAAGTTAATCGCTTGCATGTCATTCCCATGTACAGGATTCTTGAGTACTTTTTTTTTTTAATTGTGCCTTCTCTTCCAAGAAAAATAAGCTCCTTTTCATTTCTTATTATAGTCTAGGAAAGATCCACGCTTAAAGGGAGAGATTGCAATTTTGAGAGACAAATGTGGAAATCACTTCCATGATGGCAATTTCCTGAACTGTTTTCAAAAGCCCTTTTTTGGCTTAAAGAGTCTGTGGAGCCCTTTTAAGATTTTATACAAAAAAACTGATCAATTCCATCATGTTGTGATAAAATTAGAGCCCATATTGCTTAGCTGGACAGACCTTACACACAGAAGCCCTCTTCTCTTAGAGATGGGGTATAATTGTCTTGAGGGGAAATCACTTCAGGAGGATTTAAAATGAGGCAAGAAGGGCATGGAGTGAAGACAGAGACTTGAATCTCCTTTGCAGAAATTCAAAGATTCAAAGAGAATATTCTGACTCCCTTATTGTGAGCCCTGTTTTGATTCTCATATTTAGGAAAGTCATTTCAGTGAGGAAACGACTGGTTTTCTTTCCTCTTCTTTGCGTGAGTGCTCAGTTGCCTAGCTGTGTTGGACTATTTGCAACTCTATAGACTGTAGCCCACCAGGCTCCTCTGTCCATGGAATTTTCCAGGCAAGAATACTAGAATGGGTTGACATTTTCTTCTCCAGGGGATCTTCCCGACCCAGGGATCAAACACTTGTCTCTTGTATTGGCAGGCAGATTCTTTACCACTGAGCCACCAGGGATTTCCTGAGGCTGAAGGGCTGAGGATTCAATGCATGGTGAGTCCTGGATTACCAATGTAATTCTCTATTTGACAAACCCCTCAGGCTTTACCCAACACCATGATTTTTTTGACCTGATGGCAAATAAATTCCAGATCACATCTCATGTCCCAGGATATCTAGGGCAAATGGAAGTAGCTAAGAGACTTTTCCACATTCAGAGGCTGGGTCTTCTTACCCATACCTACCTCCCTGATATGAAGACATCTTATTTTCGTGACTGTCACCTGTTCCTCTTGCTCAGAAAGTCACCAACTTTAAGTGGTTCTGCTTTTCTTTGGGGGAATTTCCTTCCTGGTTCATGAAAAAAGAGAGGAACTTTTGCTTAAAATAGTGATAGGTGCATTAGCTTCTGAAATTTTCAAGGCCATGGTGATGAGGTCATGGCCAAATATAAACTTCACGGGTCATACAGGCAATTTTGCCTTCATGGCTCCTTCTTCCATGGACAAAAATATAAAAATCAGTGGACTTCCCTGGTGGCCCAGTGGCTCAGACTCCAGGCTCCCAATGCAGTGGGCCTGGGCTCAATCCCTGGTTGGGGAACTAGATCCCCCATGTCACAACTAAGAGCTCTCATGCCATAACAAATACCCAGTGCAGCCAAATAAATAAATAATTTTTAAAAAAATAAAAATCATATTTTGCTATAAAAATGTATATATTGCTATTAAACATTAAAATATTAAAAGAAACATATTTAATGTGCCCTTAAAGCCATCATGAATCCCAGGACCTATACCTACTGGGTAAGTCAGCTTTGATAGCAAATATTTTTCACTACTTGGATGGTTGTGTGCATACGTGCTAAATGGCTTTAGTTGTGTCCAACACTTTGCAATCCCATGGACTGTAGCCCACCAGGCTCTTCTGTTCATGAGATTTTCCAGGCAAGAATACTAGAGTGAGTAGCCATTTCTTCCTCCAGGGGTTCTTCCCAACCCAGGGATCAAACTCGCATCTCTTTTGTCTCCTGCATTGCAGGTGGATTCTTTACCACTGAGCCACTGGAGAAGCTGTAACTTGGATGGTTATGATTCTCAAATTTGATCCCTGGAGTTGGCTGAGTGGGGCCTCAACTTCTTCCAGTGGAAGATGACAGGATTTGAACTTTCTAACAGAAGCAAAAGATATTAAGAAGAGATGGCAAGAATACACAGAAGAACTATACAAAAAAGATCTTCACAACCCAGATAATCATGATGGTGTGATCACTCACCTAGAGCTAGACATCCTGGAATGTGAAATCAAATGGGCCTTAGGAAGCATCACTACAAACAAAGCTAGTAGAGATGATGGAATTCCACTTGAGCTATTTCAAATCTTAAAAGATGATGCTGTGAAAGTGCTGCACTCAATATGGCAACGAGTGTGGAAAACTCAGCAGTAGCCATGGAGAAGGCAATGGCAACCCACTCCAGTACTCTTGCCTGGAAACTCCCATGGACGGAGGAGCCTGGTAGGCTGCAGTCCATGGGGTCGCTAAGGGTCGGACACGACTGAGCGACTTCACTTTCACTTTTCACATTCATGCATTGGAGAAGGAAATGGCAACCCACTCCAGTGTTCTTCCCTGGAGAATCCCAGGGACGGGGGGAGCCTGGTGGGCTGCCATGTATGGGGTTGCATAGAGTTGGACACGACTGAAGCAACTTAGCAGCAACAGCAGCAGCAGCAGCCACAGGACTGGAAAAGGTCAGTTTCTATTCCAATCCCAAAGAAAGGCAATGCCAAAGAATGCTCAAACTACCACACAGTTGCACTCATCACACACACTAGCAAAGTGATTCTCAAAATTCTCCAAGCCAGGCTTCAACAGTATATGAACCATGAACTTCCAGATGTTCAAGCTGGTTTTAGAAAAGGCAGAGGAACCAGAGATCAAATTGCCAACATCCATTGGATCACCAAAAAAGCAAGAGAGTTCCAGAAAAACATTTATTTCTGCTTTATTGACTACACCAAAGACTTTGACTGTGTCGATCACAACAAACTGTGGAAAATTCTTAAAGAAATGGGAATACCAGACCATATGACCTGCCTCCTGAGAATCTGTATGCAGGTCAAGAAGCAATAGTCAGAACTGGACATGGAACAACAGACTGGTTCCAAATCGGGAAAGGAGTACGTCAAGGCTATATACTGTCACCCTGCTTATTTAACTTCTAAGCAGAGTACATCATGAGAATTGCTGGACTGGATGAAGCACAAGCTGGAATCAAAATTGCTGGGAGAAATATCAATAACCTCAGATATGCAGATGACACCACACTTATGGCAGACAATAAAAGGAACAAAAGAGCCTCTTGATGAAAGTGAAAGAAAAGAGTGAAAAAGCTGTCTTAAAACTCAACATTCAGAAAACTAAGATCTTGGCATCCAGTCCCATTATTTCATGGCAAACAGATGGGGAAACAATGGAAATACTGAGAGACTTCATTTTGGGGGGCTCCAAAATCACTGCAGATGGTGACTGCAGTCATGAAATTAAAAGACGCTTGCTCTTTGGAAGAAAAGTTATGACAAACCTAGACAGCATATTAAAAAGCAGAGACATTACTTTGCCAACAAAGGTCCGTCTAGTCAAAGCTATGGTTCTTCCAGTAGTCATGTATGGATGTGAGAGTTGGACTATAAAGAAATCTGAGCCCTGAAGAACTGTTGCATTTGAACTGTGGTATTGGAGAAGACTCTTCAGAGTCCCTTGAACTGCAAGGAGATCCACCCAGTCCATCCTAAGGGAAATCAGTCCTGAATATTCATTGGAAGGACTTTTGCTAAGCTGAAACTCCAATACTTTGGCCACCTGATGCAAAGAACTGACTCATTTGATAAGACCCTGAAGCTGGCAAAGGTTGAAGGCAGGAGGAGAAGGGGACGACAGAGGATGAGCTGGTTGGATGGCATCACCGACTTGATGGACATGAGTTTGAATAAGCTCCAGGAGTTGGTGATAGACAGGGAGGTCTGGCGTGCTGCAGTCCCCGGGGTCTCAAAGAGTCAGACATGACTGAGTGACTGAACTGAGCCTACATTATCTCCTTGACTGTCCCCCTAACCCGTGGAGTTAGCATTATTATTCTTATTTTCACAGGCTCAGAAATTTTTAAGTTATTTCCTAAATTGCCTCATTTGGTCATTGACAGTATTTCTTGGGAAAGCGAAAAAAATGAGCACCAACAATTACCATGTTACCCTGTATTGAGTGTTTCACACACAGTCTGCCATTTGATTCCCAACAGCTGGGAGGTGATACCTGAAATGTCCATCTAAGCTAGCCATCCGAAGGTGAACCTGGTCAGGGGTGTGGGCATAAGTATCACTAGGAAAAGTTGGGAAAACCTAACACTAAGTCCAAAAGATAGAAGCAGGGCTCCAAGCAAGAGTCAAGGGCCAATGGTACTGATGAATTTATTTGTAAGGCAGCAATGGAGAAACAGACATGGAGAACAGACTTATGAACGTGGGGAGAGGGGAGGAGAGGGTGAGATGTATGGAGAGAGTAACATGGAAACTTATACTATCATATGTAAAATAGATAGCCAATGGGAATTTGCCGTATGTCTCAGGGAATTCAAACAGGGGTTTTGTATCAACCTAGAGGAGTGGGATGGGGAGGGAGATGAGAGGGAGGTTCAAGAGGGAGGGAACATATGTATACCTATGACTGACTCATGTTGATGTTTGACAGGAAACAACAAAATTCTGTAAAGAAATTATCCTTCAATTAAAAAATAAATTTTTTTAAAAAGTCAAGGGCCTCAAGACACATAGGAGCCTAGGGAAAATGGGAAGACTAGTGACCTGTAGCTGGAGCTAGGCCAGCATGCCCAAGGACCCTCCTGTTAGAAAAAAGACAAAAGAGAAACTAGATCATTGCCTTCCCCTTTTGCAGCTGTTGAAACTGAGACATGAGAAGCCTTCAGTAGTTTCAAGTCACACACTTAAGTGGCAAAACTGCATTTGGCTTTTAATGCCACATCCATTCACAGCGCAGACATCTATAGTAACACTAAATCTCCATTCTGAGCATGGCCTGCGGCCTCCATAGAAGATATCCCACCCAGCAATCCCATTACTGGGCATATACCCAGATAAGACAAAAACTCTAATTTGAAGAGATACATGTACCCCAGTGTTCACTGCAGCACTATTCACAGTAGCCAAGACATGGGAGCAACCTAAATGTCCATTAGCAGAGGAATGAATAAGGAAGATGTGGTATGTATACACAATGGCATATTATTCAATCATAAGAATGAAATAATGCCATTTGGTTTTTTTGTTTGTTTTTTTTTAATTTTATTTTATTTTTAAACTTTACATAATTGTATTAGTTTTGCCAAATATCAGAATGAATCCGCCACAGGTATACATTTGGAGCAGCATGGATGGACCTGGAGATTATTATACTAAGTGAAGTAAGTCAGAGAGAGAAAAACAAATATGACATCACTTACATATGGAATTTTTAGAAGTGATACAAATGAACTTATTTAAAAGACAGACTCACAGACATAGAAAACAATTTAGGATTAGCAAAGGGGAAGGAAGGAGGGAGGAATAAATTAAGAGTTTGGGACTAACAGATATACACTACTATATAGAAAATAAACAACAGAGATCTATTGTACAGCACAGGGAAATATTTTCAGCATCTTGTAATAACCTATAATGGAAAAGAATCTGAAATATATATATATGAATCACTTCGCTGTAAACCTGAAACTAACACAACATTACAAATCAACTAGACTCCAATTTAAAAAAAAAAAAAAGATATCCCATTCTTTTGAGCAAGCTATTGCACGAAAACATGCCAAATTGGTCTCTGCTAAGTTGAATGTGCATGTATCCCCAGTACAATACTTATGGCTTAAACTCACAAGGAAATTCATAGCCCTAGCCAGCATTCTATGGACACACAGAAGCAATGGAGAAAGGTACAATTTCCCCTTTATATCTTGTCAAAGAAAAACTTGGGAGAAAATGGAGAGAAAGAGGCAGAGAAACCTGACCATTCAGTCTGCAGTAAAAAGACAAAAAGGGGCCTCAGGCATTTTAAGTCATCTATGTATTATGTGTTTGACATTTCCCAATCAATGGAAGCCCTCAGGATCCCCGTTTCTGTGGAAGGAGCTGTCTCTAATACTGGCTGGAGGGAAATTGTCTGAATGAGAGTCCATTTCCGCTGCCTGCCTCCAGCCACTTTTCTGAATCCGAGTGGCCAACCGCCTGCTTATAGCGCAGAAGACAAAGCGCTACAAGAGTGGTGATTAGAATGGGCTGGCCAGACATGACGGCCACGTAGAGCCACAGCTCAAAAATTAACCATGTAAGGTCTCTTCCGCTCCTGCCAATGACCGATTTTAGAAATGAAATCCAGCTCACTAGGTTTGTTTCCTAAAAAAATCTCAATTTCTGTTATAGAATTTTATGCATTTCCACAAATGCTTTGCGTGTGTATCTATTCTTTTTATGCAGTTTTCCTAACAATCACTCACAGACCTAGGGAAACTTTCATCTTAGTTTCATAACCATCTAGATATGTCACCTGATTAATTCAGTCATTTAATTGCAAACCCAAGCAGGGAGAGTCCTTTTTTTCCCTCTCTTTTTTAAAAATATTGATTGGAGTATAGTTGATTTACATTATTGTGTTAGTTTCAGGTGTACAATAAAGTTAATCAGTTATAATATATACATATATCCACTCTTTTTTAGATTCTTTTCCCATATAGGTTATTACAGAGTACAAAGTAGAGTTCCCTGTGCTATACAGTAGGTCCTTATTAGTTATCTATTTTATATATAGTAGCATCTATATGTCTATATGTCACGGAGAAGGCAATGGCACCCCACTCCAGTACTCTTGCCTGGAAAGTCCCATGGATAGAGGGGGTTGGTGGGCTGCAGTCCATGGGGTCGCAAAGAGTCGGACAAGACTGAGCTTTTGACTTCACTTTCACTTTTCACTTTCATGAATTGGAGAAGGAAATGGCAACCTACTCCAGTGTTCTTGCCTGGAGAATCCCAGGGACAGGGGAGCCTGGTGGGCTGCCGTCTATGGGGTCGCACAGAGTCAGACACGACTGAAGCAACTTAGCAGCATCTATATGTCAATCTCCCAATTTGTCCCTCCCCCATGCTTACCCTCAGTAATCAAAAGTTTGCTTTATACATCTGTGACTCTATTTTACCAGACCACCTGACCTGCCTCTTGAGAAATCCATATGCAGATCAAGAAGCAACAGTTAGAACTGGACATGGAACAACAGACTGGTTCTAAATTGGAAAAGGAGTACATCAAGGCTATATACTGTCACCCTGCTTATTTAACTTATATCCAGAGTACATCGTGTGAAATGCCAGGCTGGATGAAGCACAAGCTGGAATCAAGATTGCTGGGAGAAATATCAATAACCTCAGATATGCAGATGACACCATCCTTATGGCAGAAAAGAACTTAAGAGCCTCTTGATGAAAGTGAAGGAGGAGAGTGAAAAAGTTGGCTTAAAACTCAACACTCAGAAAATGAAGATCATGGCATCTGGTCCAATCACTTCATGGCAAATAGATGGGGAAACAATGGAAACAGTGAGAGACTTTATTTTCCTGGGCTCCAAAATCACTGCAGATGGTGACTGCAGCCATGAAATTAAAAGACACTTGCTCCTTGGATGGAGAAGGCAATGGCACCCCACTCCAGTACTCTTGCCTGGAAAATCCCATAGATGGAGGAGCCTGGTAAGCTGCAGTCCATGGGGTCGCTAGGAGTCAGACACAACTTCGACTTCACTTTCACTTTTCACTTTCATGCATTGGAGAAGGAAATGGCAACCCACTCCAGTGTTCTTGCCTGGAGAATCCCAGGGACAGGGGAGCCTGGCGGGCTGCTGTCTATGGGGTCACACAGAGTCAGACACGACTGAAGCGACTTAGCAGCAGCTCCTTGGAAGAAAAGTTATGACCAACCCAGACAGCACATTAAAAAGCAGAGACATTACTTTGCCAGCAAAGGTCCATTTAGTCAAAGCTATGGTTTTTCCAGTAGTATGTATGGATGTGAGAATTGGACTATAAAGAAAGCTGAGCACTAAAGAATCGATGCTTTTGAACTGTGGTGTTGGAGAAGACTCTTCAGAGTCCCTTGGACAGCAAGGAGATCCAACTAATCCATCCTAAAGGAAATCAGTCCTGAATATTCATTGGAAGGACTCTTGCTAAGCTGAAACTCCAATACTTTGGCTACCTGATGCAAAGAACTGACTTCTTGGAAAAGACCCTGATGCTGGAAAAGATTGAAGGCAGGTGGAGAAGGGAATGACAGAGGATGAGATGGTTGGATAGTATCACTGACTAGATGGACATGAATTTGAGTAAGCTCCAGGAATTGGTGATGGACAGGGAAGCCTGGCGTGCTGCAGTCCATGGGGTCGCAAAGAGTCAGACACGACTGATCGACTGAACTGAACTGACTCTATTTCTGTTTTGTAAATAAAGTTCATTTGTACTCTTTTTGTAGATCCCACATATAAGGGAGAGGCCTTTTATTGAAAGTCTACCCACTCTAACACTGCTAACATACTAAGTGATATAGCTTAATCACTCAATAGCTATGTCACATCTGGAAATGCACAAATGAATTTTTCACAAGTCAGACAAATCCCTGGAGCCTGGTAAGAAGTTTTAAGAGCCACAAAGCCCCATTCTCAACAGCTTTCAGGAGGAGAGGTGGATCCTAGCCTGTGTGTCAGAGTGCTTTTCCTTGTGTGATCTCTGGTTGAATACAGCTCCAGTAGGAAGCCAGGAGGAGGACAGGGCAGAGCCGTTGCAATTATAACTATGGGAGTTTGAAAACTCCCTCCTGGAAGACCCCACAAGCTTTGCAAAGTTGATCCTGGCCCAGTCCCTGTCTCCATACAAAACAGAACCTGAGTGGTTCCACAAACCAGACTCTTCAGCTCCCCTGAAACCTGATGTTCATTTACTGAAGCATTTATTTTACATCTGCTAGCATATGTAAATCTCAGCTTTGGCACTGGATCACGACTACAGGCTGGGAACACTTAATGCACTAACATCCACATAAAATAGGAAAGCATCCACCACCACCAAGACGATCTACAGAGTCTTCTCAAGGCAGTTGGCCCACAGATGCTCAGCCTGCCCTGACACTGTTTACTTGACGTTCAAGTTGGGATCCAAATTCTAACAGGCCATCCAATGACACATTAACATTTCATAACGACTCTGTGTGTGTGTGTGTATATCTGCACTCGTGAATTTTTGGAGAAGAGGAGGAATTGAAGTCATAGCTGACAACATCTGAAACCTCAGGCTGTGTCCCAGCTGCTCCAGCTGGCACTCAACCCCTCAGCAAGGAATCCCAGAACATCACATTTTCAAGGAGTCCATTTCAGCGTGCACTCTGGCGTCTTAGCATGCTCTCTTGGAAAGCAAAGTCAATCTTAGGTCACCATTTCAATGTAGCTTCCTTTGTACTAAATCCTACTTTCAAGAAAATTCTTGCCATGGTTCACTGGTGTTTAACCTATCATATAATATCCAGGTTTACTGTGTTAGAAGAAGCAGAACAGTATTAAGCTTTTTCCCACAAGCCTGTGATTGCATTTGACCTAGTAACCTGTATTAGATTAACATTTATTCTACAACTGCACAGCAAGCCCTGCACCTTGGTGAGCTACAGTTTATAGAGGACACTAACCATTTTTACAAGTGGAGCAGGAAAAGGGAATTGAATCTGAGGGAGTAATTCCAGGCAAGTATGTTGCTGCAGCAGTTAAATTGTTTATACGAGGAGTAGGGGAATTACTTCTGACTGACCTCTCTTTTTATCTGCTTAAAAGACAAAGTGCAGGTCTCCATCACTGGGGCAAACTCTGGGGAATGCAGCTTTAAAATGTATAGGAGTCATAGGGCCCCACCAATCCACCAATGAGGAGCAGCTTCAAAGGCAAAGCTGAGCAGAAATGTAAACAAAATAGAGTCTCCAGGATTAGGACGTTTTAACAGTAGCCAGGGTTCAAATGTTCTCCCATCCCCCCTCTCGCAGACCCTCCAGGTCAGGTGGGACCCAAGTGAAACACAAGTTCAGGATGGGAACAGCCTTTCCTATCACGGATATTTTGATGGAATGGCCTCTTGGTCTGCCTTGGCCCCAGCTCAGTGTGTGGCAGATTCATTAAGGAACAAGTCAGGCTTTGAGGGAAGCTGCAAATGGCAATGAGGGATTGGTGCAGGCATCTGTTTGGGACCAAAAAAAAAAAAAAAAATCCACGAGGAAACTAAATCCATGAGGAAACAATTATCAGGAAATCAGAATCAGAACTGTCTAAGCATCCACCCAAAATAACAATGAGAGGAGGTCACCCCACATTATACAGCATTATGTAATGCGATCCAATTTACTATTTCAGTGAGCCAGATTCACCCGCACCTCTGGGATACTAGGGGATGTTCCTCCTAATGGAGGCTGAGAGAAGCTGTTTCAATGTGTTGGACTCCTCCAAGAATGTCCAGTGGTGCCTTGACGTGAAGCAAGCGACACAGCAATACAGAAAAAGCAACATACTTACACTTGAAAATGACCCAAAGAGAGTGCTAACGCATCCCTCATCCCGTGTCCCTCCCATGGAAAAAGATGGGCCAGGACTATTTCACAATTCCAGCACTTCTTTGTCTACTTGGTAACTTTGTCTCAATTTGCAATGGAACGCTCCAGAAGTTTCTGAGTATTCATGCATGCTCATTAGAAGCGCCTAAAAAGAGTGTTCTAAACATTACCCAGCCTCCTCCGCAGACATTGAATCAGAGTCAGCTAGAATGAGGCACCATCTTGTGTACCTTGAACCACTCCCACAAAGGACTCATGAATGCTCTCAGCTGAGGACCAATCCCCTAGAACCCAGGGAATATGAAAAATCTACCAAATGGGGGTCTGTTGAAGAGGTGTCACTCAGAGCTCAGTCACAGCTATTGAGGCCAGCAGCACTGCCGAAGCTGACCGTGTTCTATTTAGGAATCAGTTCAATTAAAGGTTGATGAAAGGCTGGTTTCTACACCGCGGGCAATGGTGCAGTTCTGCAGCTGTCAGTGTTGTGTGGGAACGTGGAGCCGGAGCTGCCTGCCCTTCCGATTTCCCTTCCATCATCTGGGAAGGGAGGGGGGTCTTCATGTATCAAGCTGTCACTGCTTGTGCCCCATCACCAGCACCCTGATTTGGGACTTGGCAGGCCTTTTTAAGCTGCTTCATTCAGAGCAACAGGAAGGTATTTCTTAAATTCTCCACCAGAAGCCTGAATGGCTTCTCTAATCAGATGCCCCAGAAGGGGTTGCTTTTTGTTTTGTTTTCTTTGTGAGGGGCTAGGAAAGAATACGGACAGGTAAAAGAGGGGAAGTTCAAGGCAGGTGAGAAGGGAGAAATAAACAAGGTGCACCTGGGAATTTTAAAAAGCAGCAATGAACGAGCTCTGAGTCTGGGATAAGAATGGAATCTGCCCTGGAGACGCCACCTACAAACAGGCCTGAACACAGAGCAAAAACAGCTCAGCTGGAGCAATGCCTGCCAATAAGATGAGCACTGGGGTGAAAGATCCGCATGTGCAAATGCCCTACTTTTAAGCCCGCTTACTCCAGTGGGTGATCAGAGAAGATTCCAGACAGCAACGGAGGTGGCTAAATGTACAGGATGGATGCGATTCCCATTATGTCCCTCACCAGCTAGTACCAGAGCCTTAGCCTGATTCTCCTGCCTGGAGTGTTCAGAGCAAGAGAATGACACCAAAGAATGTGTTTTAGGGACAGATAATCCTGCAGTCAATGAGCTAAGGGGGCTTTCACTTAAATTCACCTTAACCCCAGGCATTTTAATTCTATAGGTTACCTCACTCCTACTAGTTTACCCTTTGGGGGAAAAATAGGAGAAGGACTGAAAAACCTGAACATTGCTAGTAGAAACAGAAACAGCTCTGGGAAGACGTCTGCAAGGTTGTGTCATTTCAAAGTCACCATGCAGAGTGCCTCCTAACTGCACATATGTGCCACAAATAGGCAAAGGTAAGTGAATGTTCACCCTCGTCTGTATTTATACATGCAAATGCCTACCCAGATATACCCACATTTACACAATTACAATCTCTTCCCTGGTGGCTCAGATGGTAAAGCGTCTGCCTACAATGAGGGAGACCCAGGTTCAATCCCTGGGTTGGGAAGATCCCCTGGAGAAGGAAATGGCAACCCACTCCAGTATTCTTGCCTGGAGAATCCCATGGACGGAGGAGTCTGGTAGGCTACAGTCAGTCCGTGGGGTCACAAAGAGTCGGACACGACTGAGCAACTTCACTTCACTTTCACACAATTACAAAGTAGATAAGTGATCATGGTAGTGGGGCAATGAAGTCCAGAGAGTCTCAGAATTCAAACCAGAAAAGACTTATCCAATTCAGAAAAAGTGATCCAATTCAATTCCCTCATTTTACAGA